>NC_059338.1:21148500-21774250 GCF_018350155.1 Leopardus geoffroyi | reverse complement strand
GAACTTTTAAGATTTCTTCTCTCATCAACTTTCAAATATGCAATACAGTATTAACTATAGTTGCCATGCTGTATATTATATCCTGATGAATTATTTTAGTTTTTTATTTATTTTTAAGTAATCTCTACACCCATTATGGGGCTTGCACTCATGACCCCAAGATCAAAAATCACATGGTCTTCTGACTGAGCCAGTTTATAACTGTTTACAAACTGTCTAAGTTTGTAACTTTAGACTCCCTTTACTCATTTCACAACCACACCCCTGACCCCTGGTAACCACCAATCTGTTCTTTGTATCTCTAAGCTTGGTGTTTCTTTGGTTTGGTTTGGTATGGTTTAAATTGCACATATAAATGAGATCATGTGGTATTTGTCTTTCTCTGTCTGACTTCTTTCACTTAGCACTATACCCTCTAGATCCATCCATGTTTTTGCAAATGGTAATATTTCATTTCTTTAGGGCTGAATAATATTCCATTATAAACATATACCGTATTTTCTTTACCCATTGATCCATGTATGGACAGTTAGATTGTTTCCATATCTTAGCTACTGTAAATAATGCTGCAGTGAACATAGGGGTGTAGATACCTTTTCAAGGGAATATTTTGTTTTCTTCAAATAAATACATACCCAGAAGTATAACTACTGACTCACAGGGCAGTTCTAGTTTTAGGAGTTTTTTCAAATATAAATATAATTTCTATTTATTTTTGCTGTAGGTCTTGGCTATGGCATCAAAGGTGGCCTTGGTGAGGTCACACAGGACAGTAGTATAGCTCCTGGCCAAGGTATAGCACAGT
Source organism: Leopardus geoffroyi (assembly GCF_018350155.1). Taxonomy (NCBI): domain Eukaryota; kingdom Metazoa; phylum Chordata; class Mammalia; order Carnivora; family Felidae; genus Leopardus; species Leopardus geoffroyi. The sequence continues at coordinate 21,773,445 of NC_059338.1, read as the reverse complement.
GGTCTAGATGATGACAGTGCAGGGTGCCAGCACAGAGCCACAGTGGCAGGTCTCCTTGCAAGGGATGGTATGGGGTTTGCTGATCTTGTTCACCCAGTAGCTTTGCTATACAGGATGATGAAGAGTTGGCATTAGGGGTGGAAGAGCTACCTCCTGGGAGCACCTAACACCCAGACCGACATGTCCATTGTAATCCCTGTTGGTGACAAATGCCTTTATCCTGGTCCACTGGCCAACACAGGTCTGCTTTTACAACAGGCATAATCTTCAAAACCTTATCCTAGAAGGTTTCCTAGATGCCCCAGGAAAAAGTCAATGATCTCAAATTCCTTGATGTGCAGGGAGAAGAGACAAATCTCCTCCACAGACTTGATCTTCATGTCTCAACCAGGCAGCCCAGTCTGGTGAAGGGGATCCACTCCTTGTCCTCAGCCTTGACTCTAAGAGCTCTGTGACCTCAGCCCTAGTTCCAGATGCTACCACGGAAGCCTCTAGAAGCCAGCACAGCCTCCCACCAGGATCTCCCTAGAGACTCTGGGACCTCCAGCAGCACCAAGAATCATCCACTATTTGGTGTTTCTCAGTTTTCCTTCTCTCTCTCTCTCTCCTTGCCTGCCTAAAGACTCTTAATTGTTCAATTGTAACAGAGGAGGTGAAATTGTCTTTTGCTTGGGTATATCATTCAGCACACTTTAGTCAGAAATAAAGCTGATAGAAGAAAACCTTTACATAAGGTTCTTTTTACCTAATTTTCTCACCACGGGCAAATGTAAGAGACATATGAAATCCACCCAGTTCACTTAGTCTTTCATTAAATAAAACTGAGATGTGGGCCATTTCAGTGCTCTGTTCTTATTCTCTTTCTCTCTCCCCCCACTGCTGTCCCCCACCCTATTTGCCTATTCCACGGATTCTGAAATAAGTTTAATTACTTATTTAATAGCTTGCATGGTATGTGTGCTTAAAAACTCACAAGGGAAAAAAAGAAGTGACTACAAACATTAAGAATACAAAATTTGGGGCGCCTGGGTGGCGCAGTCGGTTAAGCGTCCGACTTCAGCCAGGTCACGATCTCGCGGTCCGGGAGTTCGAGCCCCGCGTCAGGCTCTGGGCTGATGGCTCAGAGCCTGGAGCCTGTTTCCGATTCTGTGTCTCCCTCTCTCTCTGCCCCTCCCCCGTTCATGCTCTGTCTCTCTCTGTCCCAAAAATAAATAAACATTGAAAAAAAAAAAAAAGAATACAAAATTTAAACAGAGGAAACCAGAATTTTGCCTCATGAGTGGTATTAGTTGCTCCTGAGGCATCAGAAGAAATAATGGTCTTGTAGAGGTTCCTCACTCATTGCTGGAAACACCTGCACACCTCCAGGAAAGACCACCTCTCAATGTGCACCATTGAAGGCTATTTTCAGTCTAAGTTTTTTTTTTTAATTTCTGTGCTTTAATCTACCTATTTTCAAGCTGAATCTAATAAACTGTTGGTAGTAGAAATAAGAGACAGTCATTAATTCAATCTTAATTCCCCTGAGATGTAAAAAAATTAAGCCAGGATCAGATGGAATTTAGTTCTTACTTTTTATAATCATAAGAAACAAATTAGCCACTCCTGAGATAGTTTTAGATCAGATTTAGAGCATCAGAAATCTTTTATATTTCCAAGCATTTTGCTTAGTTAATTTTCTGGGCAAAATTTCAGGATTTTGTAGCATATTTAAAACTCCCATGACACCAATTTCATTTTCTTTTAGTTACTTAATAGACTTAAAAAATTGTTTTGATGCCAATTCTTACTTGGCAGAATCTATATATCATTCCCAGCCAATTCTTCATTTTTCAAAAATTCTTGGGATTAGAGTAAAATTGCCAAATTTAGCAAATAAAAATGCATAATTCCAAGTTAAATTAGAATTTCATATAAATAACAAAAATTTTTTAGTATAAGGATGTTCCAGGCAATATTTGTGTCATACTTATACTAAGAAATCATTCAGGTGACTTGAAACAACAGAAATCTTCTGTCTTCTGGAAGCCAGAACTCTGAATCAGGTTGACAGCATGGCCACAATCACCCCAAAGGCTCTGGAAGAGAAACCTTCCTTGCTTCTTCCAGGTTCTGGTGGCTCAGGCATCCTTTGGCATATAGCTGCATAACTCTCATCTCTGCCTCTCTTTTCCCATCATGTTGTTTAGTTTTTCAAATCTCCTTCTACATTTACCAGACATTAGTCATTGGATTTAGGGCCCACTCAGCTAATCTAAGATGATCTCATCTCAAGAACCTTAACCACATCTGCAAAGACCCATTTTCAAGTAACTGAGCATTCACAGGATCCAGGTATTAAGACATGAACATAACTTCTGGAGGTCTACCATTCAACCTGCTACAGAGGAAAATGGCTAAAACTCCAAATACCATCTGAGGTTGATAAATTGATGGCTCAGGTATAACACGCAGTACACCCAAGTCAGAAATGAAACTAATAGAGGTAAATTTGTATAAGGTTCTTTGTACCTGATTTTCCCACCATGGGCAGGCATAGTCTTCAAAACCTCATCCTATTCGTAAGAAGCATGTGAAATTCACCAATTCATTTAGTCATTCATTCGACAGACATTTGTTAAGCTCTATTTATGTTCCAGTGTCAAGAATCAGAGGTAAATCAGACTTTCCTCTTAAGGATCACTTTCTAATCAAGAGACAATTGATTAATCTATAGGTAAACAAATAGGCTTGTTATATTATTTAATAAGTGCTATGAAGGGAATAAACAAGGTGGCTGATAAGGAGTAACTGGAAACAAGACATCTGCTTACAGCAGTCAGGAAAGGTTCTCAGAAGAGATGACATTTGTGCTGAATGTCAAGAGATGAGGGTAAGCCAGCCACACAGAGATCCTTGCAAAAAAATTTCTTAGACAAGGAATAGTGGGTTTAAAGGTCTGAGGCTGGGAATGTGCTCTAGAAAAAGGTAGAAGCCAGAGTGGCCAGAACATGCTGACCAGGCAAAAGCATAGTACAAGAATGGGGCTGGATAGACTAGAGCCTGGACGTTGCTGGGTCCTACGGGTCATGATGGAGAGTTTATACTTTACTCTCTAGAAATGAGTAGACACCAAAGGGATTAAAAAGAAGAGTGATGAGCTTTGTTTTATATATTTAAAATTCAGTGACTACTCTGTGAGAAATGACTTAATGAGGCAAGAGTGGAAGCAAGCAAACCAGTTAGGTTATCACAGTAGGCCAGGCAAGGGATGTAGAGTATTGTTAGGAATATGGAAAATAATGGAAATCATTTGGAAGTCAAACTATCAGACTCACTTACAGATTACATGCCAGTGGTGGGAGACAGAAGAGGAAACGATGACACCACCAATTATAGGGCATAAACTTTCCCAGCTAGAAAGTACGTCACCCAGCCTTTCTTGCAGTTAAGTGTGACCTTGTAAATTCTAGACAGGAGATGTGAATGGTAGCAGTATGAGCAATCTCTGGGTCACATCCACAAAAAGAGAGGCTCACCTTTCATTTCCTCTTTCACGCTCCTCGGTGGCTGGGAAATGGGTCACTTAAAGGAGCTGCCCTAAATCTACTGAAAAAAAGTCACTACCGTCCAGCATATTTGGTTGGATAGTCTCACTGATAAGGTCATGCTACCTTCCCTGGACTACCTGCATACTTTACTCTCTGTTATCTGAGAGAGAAGTAAGATCCTACCTCACTTAACCCCCACACTTTAGTTTTGGTTGCAGTACCCCTGTTTATACCCTAATGCCCTCAGAAATGCTGCAAGAATTCCAAATTCTCTTTATTTCTAACCTGAATGTTCTCTGTGCATGTGCTCTCTTTCTTGATTCCTGCCAAGACCTGGGTTCTGTTCTCTTGGATAATGTGGGCCGGAGCATCGGGGATCATTTGAAGCTATGTTAATGGGAAGAATTCCTTCTTCCACAGATTCTAAAGTGAAAAGGATTTCCTGTTGCACAGCGTCATGACAGGTCTTGTACAACACATTAAGTGTCACCTCAGGTGCAGAAAATTATGATTGTTAACTATTCAAATATTTAATACTAAATATCATGTTGATTACACAGGGGCTTAACATTCAAGTTAAGATTTGTTAATTAGGGGTAGATATTTAACATCTGCCTAGGAATTCCATTAGGAGACTGAATCTCTGAACTTACAACATTAACTATAAAAAATTAAATTAACATTTAGTGAAATGATATTATATAAAGTGTATTATTTCCGGGGCACCTGGATGGCTCAGTCGGTTGAGTGTCCGACTTCAGCTCAGGTCATGATCTCATACAGTTCAGGAGTTCGAGCCCCGCGACGGGCTCTGTGCTGACAGCTCAGATCCTGGAGCCTGCTTCAGATTCTGTGTCTCTCTCTCTCTCTGCCCCATCCCCACTCATGCTCTCTCTGTCTCAAAAAAATAAATAAAACATTAAAAAAAATTTTTAAGTGTATTATTTTCCACTTGTATATTGCACTTACTTTTCCATTATTTCTGGCTTACAGTCTAACATGAAATGAATCCTTTTGGTTAACTTTAGCTGTATTCAGAGTATATACAATTTATAGTTACTCTTCCATGTCTAGGATTTTATTTTATTCAAAGTTAATTAAACACACACACACACAAATCTACCCCATCACTGCTGTTAGCAGGAAGAACCATAAGAATTATTCTTCCGAAAACAAGAGAAATCACAACACTTAAAGTACATTCAGGGGCTTTTTAAATCTGTGTTTTGGTTTTGGTTTACATTAGATTAAACTATATATAATTATCTCTCAAATATTTGTAATTGTTAAATATAATAAAATTAATAAACATAATTAAGATGTTTTAACCTCATTATGCCATTGTCATAACTAAAAATGAACCCTTAAGCATCTTTTTCAAGTAAAATGTTCCTTGAAGGAAAATATCGTGTTTAATTAATATTTGTTACAAATATTTAAACTTCACAGTTGAAAGGGGCTCCTGTATATTTCATCAAATTTTTACAATAATCCTAACCATTATCATTCATCTTTGGTAAAATAAAAATTTAATGAGATTACATGAATTGCCCAAGTTCACTCATCTAGCAAATGGAAAAGCCTCATTCCCAGGTCTTCTAATTCCAAGTTCAGTGCTCTCAATACTCAACACCCTGACTGGAGTCTAGAAAGATCCCACACTTAATGAAGTATTTTGTTACGCTAGATAATGTTTCATAATCAAAGTAGGTAATGCTATGCAATTACTGACTATATTTTCTGTTTGTCAGAACCTTCTTAAATTATATACTAACTAATTAAAATATGTATAAATAGCAAAATTAAAATAGCAATAATAAAGTATATATTATACATTAAGGAATTCCAATATGTATAAATAGCAAAATAACAGTATATTCTTTGAAGAATTCCAATCTTCTTTTTTAGGCTTGTTTATTTATTTATTTTGAGAGAGAGAGAAAGCACACATGCAAGTGGCAGAGGGGCAGAGAGAAAGAGAGAGGGAGAGACAGAATCCCAAGCAGTCTACATGCTCAGCATGGAGACTGACACAGGGCTTGATCTCATAATCATGAGATCATGACCTGAGCCGATATCAAGAGTTAGATGACTGAGCCACCCAGGCACCCCTCAATAATACCAGTCTTTATGTTACCCCTACTTTGCCCACTTGAAACTGTCTGACCACAATGATCCTGAAAATTATGAAGCTGATAGACAAATACTCCCTTTCTTCCCATCTCTCTAGATTACTTCTCCCATTAAACATCCTCCCTATCTCCATTAAGGCATTTAATCCTTTGGTTCCTTCCAGTTCTCTCAGACCAATCATCCCAATATGTCTTCTTTTACTTTTTTACCCAGCCTGGTTCTCATTGTGCCATTTTCACAATACATAGTTCATTTACTGCCATACTGGTTGTCCTCGATCTCTTGACCCTCAGTAGGTCTCCATGTGCTGATTCCCATAGTTCACTTTTTCTGATGAAACTTCCAGAGAACTAATGTTATTATAAAAAATTACAAAGCTGTCACAATTTATTCATCATGAGTTTGTAGCAGCAAATCTTAGCTGAGCCCTTCATCATCTTTTTCTTCAGCTTATTTGACAAACAACAAGCATTTGTTGAGCACTTTCATAATGCCAACTATTGTGCTATGATTTTAGGATACAAAATGAATAAGATAAGCTTCCTGCTCTGGAAGAATTCATAGTTTCATATACCCACCTAAAACTTCTTTGAAAACTCTTCTACTTTCAAGCCTCCTCCTCATTTCCATTACATATCTCAGTCCCCATCTTACCAAAAATATTGACATCACTAACCTGAGCATCTTCAAAACCTTTCCACTTCTTCCTGAATCTATGTATTGGTCAGGGTTCTTCAGAGAAACAGAACCAGCAGGATATATATACATTGTTGAAGGTCACTGAAAGGACATGACTGCTGCTTGACCCTCAAGCTGAACCTGAGCAATCCAAGTCTCCTTAAATACTCCCCTCGTTCTTGGAATGTACCTTCCACTCACTATTCCTGCACTAGGAGCCGCTTCAAGGATGCAGCCTTGAGAGAGTATGTGTTATTAAGACTATATGGACTTAATACGTGACTGAACCTTCTAAGCTTTCTGCATAGATTCTTATGATTCTGGCAGGTAGGTGAAATCGACTTGTCATGGCCTACCAAGATAAATCTCATATCTAAGTCCCCTTGCCTAATAAGACTGCTACCTACCAATCTGGAGTGGTCTCTTTCTTAGGTCTCTCCTTGTCCTCCATGTACAGACAGGAGCCAGTTTCATATTTCACCCAGAAGATTCCTAAGATTGTGAACCAACATATATGCAGAAACAGAGATTTATTTTAAGGAATTGGTTCACACAAATGTGGGACTGGCAAATGTATTAGGCTGGAGACTACGGGAAGAGTTGATATTGCAGCTCAAGTCCAAAAGCCATCAGTAGGCAGAATTCCTTTTTTCACAGGAACCTCAGACTTTGCTCTTAGGGCCCGCAACTGATTAGATGAGGCCTACCCACTTTATGGAAAACAATCTGTTTTGCCCAAAGTCCACTACATTTAAATGTTAATCACATCTAAAAGAATACCTTCACAGCAAAGCCCAGACTGTTTTTTGACCAAACAATTGTGTACCATAGCCTGACCAAGTTGACACATAAAATTAACCATCACATTCTGTATCTCCATAATTCTTTCTCCCCTCATTTTACTCTCTCAACAGGTATTCTGCTTCCTTGCAATTGCTAACCCCTCCACATGAGCTCCTGAAGTTTCTCCTTCTATCTTCCTCCAAGAATTTTTAACAGTCTCTCCATTTGCACTGGCTCTTCTTCTAGGTAAATAGGCTCAAATCTATTCTACCTTTAAAGAAACTTTCCTCATTCCAATCCATTCTTTGATCTCCTTAACTTCATGATCAAGTTTCTTACAGAATTAGTCGATCTGCATTTGTTGCTTTTACTTATCACTGACTCATTCCTCCTTACTTGAGGCTTTCTGGCTTCATTCCCATGACCCTTTGAATCTGCTACCTCTTCCGTTTAGGCTGCTCTCAGGCCATTCTTAGGGAAATGCAATTCTAGGTTCTGATTCTCCACCCCCACCTGTCTCCAAGTCTCACCACAAGGTCACGCAAGGGACTTTCTGCACTGAAGGGGAAGGATAGGAGAAGGATAAATGACTCAGAACTCGAAACCTAACAAAGTTTGATAATATTATACTAAATAGCACCATTTTTACTAAATAATACTGGTTATCAGGAAGAGAAGCAATCTTTCAGTCACTGAGTAAATCTTTCAAAGAGATTACAGAATATAAATTTTGTAGAATTACTTATAAATTATATCTATGACAAGTTGAGTATCTCTGCATATGAGGTTTTTCCAAAGCATAATTATAGATGATTGATTACCAGCTGCATCTGTGTCCAATAATGGAGAGGGTTGATTCAGACTAACAGAAATCTACCCAGAAAATACCTTGCTTAGAAATAATCCTGGGCTACAGAAAAAAAAAAAAAAAAACAAAAACAAAAAAACAAAAAATAAAAAACAGAAAGAAAGAAAGAAAGAAAAAGAAAAAGAAAAAGAAAAAGGAAAAAGAAGAAATATTCCTGCGGTGCCTGACTGGCTCAGTCAATGGAGTACATGACTCTTGCTCTCGGGGTTGTCAATTGGAACCCCATGCTAGGCGTAGAGATTACTTAAAAATGAAATCTTTAAAAAAGTAAAGAAAAGAAAAGATTCCTAATTAATATAGTCATCTTAACTGTAACAAAAATACACAAACAAGAGGGTCTCAGAGATTAAGTATATTACTATTGAAATATACATAAATAGGAAAACACAAAAAGAAAACAGCTCTTGCTTCTCCTACAAGACAGATCACAAATGTTAAGGAAAAGGCTGGCTTGCCTAGGAAGATGCAAGAATTGCTGAAATTCCCAGAGATACAGTTAATTTTTCTCTCAGTTTAAAGTTAGTGACATAATCAGAATGAGAAAAAGCTCACTCTCAGGTTGTTCTAGAAAGGGGAACTATTAGATGAGATAACCTGGTAGTGGCATATAAGTGTCCTGTAAGCTAACAGACATCCAAATTCGTTTCGGAAGTATGGCAAAGGGATATTTATGAATGCTTCGGCAAAATGAAACCATCTTACCCAACCCCTTCTGTTTCAGGGGATGTGGCTTGAAATAGCTAGATCTTTGCAAATGAATAATTTATAAAAGCTCCAGTAGCCTTTGAATAACATAATTTAAAATGAAGTCGTTACTGAGTAAAGGGAAAAAGAGGAACTCCAAATTCCTCTAATTTCAACATGGATTATCATATCGTTTCAATTTAAGATAATCTAATAACCATTTTAGTTTATTGCACCAGTCTCAGATAAATCCCTGCTTATGCAGCAGCCAAAGTGTTGCACGGAAGTTAGAATTCAAAGGAGCTTAGCTTGAACAAACTAATCTAAGCCGAGTCCTGGTTTAAGTCCATTTATAAAATGAGTTTTATCATACATTGGTGCATTTTTTTCTAAAACGCATTCTGATTCTAGTTTAAAAAAAAAAGGTCTAAGTACAAACAAGAATTAAACCTGACAAACCATGCAAAAAAACCAATAGACTATCATTTTTCTTTATTGTGTCAAAAAGAACCTGTTTTATGTCACTGACATTCTTATTTAAAAGTTCATGTTCTAATTAATTATACTGGAGTTACATAAATATATCATTATCACTGATTTCAAATTTTCTATTAACAAGTCTAGATCTAAGAAATGAATAAAACAGAGCTAGACTAAAATAGTCTTTCTACCCTCTGAAAAAGAAAATCATGCCCACAGTAATACAGTGATCAATCAGCTGGTTAGCACCTCCACAGTCCTCTTTCTAAATATATTTAAACATCTCATTCTTAACACCTCGAACACCTCACATGGGCTTAAACATTTTTTTTTTGCATCAGTGCTTATCTGTGCCCCTTGAACATACTTATATTATTATATGTAAAATACTATATAAAATTAAATTTGTGTACATGTATATTTACTTACCTAGATATTTAAATACCTTGAAGTACAGATTAGTTTGTTCATCACTTTCTCCCTAGTACATAGCAAATCATAGGCTCAAAATTGAATTGAATTGAATTGAATTGAATTGAATTGAAGAGCTATTCACAGATTTGGGGAAGGGGGGGAAGGAGTGTTAGAGGAAAGGAACACTGCAATAAAGGTCCTGAGGAAGGTAGAGGTAACCAATGTATATGTAAATCATAAAAAAAAGCATTTCTAGACCTCTACTACTTGCTTATTAGTGGGTTATTGTCTTTGTGCTGTTCTTTTTTTTTTTTTTATGTGCTCCTCCCACATTAACGTTAATGCTGGGTTTCTTTTTTTCTTTTCTTTTTTTTTTTTTTTTTTGTTGTTTCTTCCCCCCAGCTTTATTCAGGTATAAATGACAATTCAAAGTTGTATATATTTAAGGTATACAATTTGATGTCTTAATGTATGTGTATGTATTATAAAGTGTCCACAATTAACTATTAACAAAAACTAATATTCCAAAAGCTAATACATGGTGTATATGTATATGCATATATAAATATGCCATTTTCTTTATCCATTTATTAGCTTGACAGACATTTAGGTTGTTTCCATATCTTGGCTATTGTGAATAATGCTGCAGTGAACCCAGGAGTGTAGATATCACTTCAAGATCCTGATTTTCATTTCCTTTTGACTATATATTCAGAAGTAGGATCAAAACAGTGTGGTCCTGGCATAAAAATAGACATATAGACCAATATAACAGAATAAGAAAACTACAAATGAATTGAACCATTTAGGGTCAACTGAACTTTGATAAGGGTGCCAAGAACAAAAATAGGGAAAAGATAGTCCTATCAATGGTGTTGGGAAAACTGGATAACCACAGGCAGAATAATGAAATTGGACCCCTACACATATACAAAAATCAACTCAAAATGGATTCAAAACTTAAATGTAAAAAAAAAAAAAAAAAAGAAATGGAAAAAAACCTCTAAATGTACAGCCCAAACTTGACATTGGTCTTGGCTATACCATCAAAAGAATGGGCAACAAAAGCAAAAACAGGCAAATAGGATCACATCAAACTAAATACTTCTACTTAGCAAAAGAAACAATAAATAGAGTGAAAAAGCAACCTTAGAATGGGAGAAAATATTTGCAAACCACATATCTGGTAAGGGTTTGGTATCAAAATATATAAGGAACTCAGACTCCATAACAGAAAAACAAATAACCTGATTAAAAAATGGGCAAAGTATCCAAACAGACATTTCTCAAAAGAAGGCATACAAATGACCAACAGACACATGAAAAGGTGCTCAGCATCACTTACCATCAGGGAAATGCAAATCAAAACCACAATGAGATATCACCTCACACCTGCTTGAGTCACTTTTATGAAAAAGACAAAAGATAAAAAGTGCTGGCAAAGATGTGGAGAAAAGAGCACTTCCATACACCGTTGATGAGAATGTAAACTGGTGTAGCTTCTATGGAAAACAATATAAAGAGTCCTCAAAAAATTTAAAATAGAACTTTTTTATGTTAGTACTGGGTTTAAGACTAGACATCCATTTATCCCTCAAAACTTCTAAACTCAGTTTCAATCTTTCCATCCTTACTGGGAATGCGGCCAGGCTTGGTCCCTGTCCCATTCCATCTGATTGGGCCACTTCCCTGAGCACAGATACGTGTCAGTGTTAATTAACGATGCATAATTCATAACTCATAACCAAGTTATTTTAGCAGAGGTTTCCCTCAGGGGTCCCAAATAAATACAAACACTGGCTCCTATGATCTTCCATGAAGCCTTCTTCTCTTCATTATTCTGATTTTTTAGTAAAAAGCCAACCAACCTGACAGAATAGGAAATAAGTCCTGGGAAAGAAGGAGAACAAAGCCCATTTCAAAGTCAGGCTTTTTGTTCAGGATTTTGCTACAAACCTCTATTGAGACCTCTTGTAAACTTGGGGCTTTCCCCCTTTTCATTTGTAGGTAAGAACTACAAAGGTGAGGCCCTTATAATGGAGGGGAGAAAAGACTGGAAAGGCCTCCATTCCACTAGAATTCAGACACAGAAGCTCTTAAGTGAAAGAATCTGGAAATTAAAACCTTGGCCTATTATACGCCCTAAGAATGTAATCTCACCAACCCACACTGCCTCTCTAAGGGCTTGATTTAGTCAGCTTTCCACTTCCACACCTTCTAATTGTGGAATTTCCTTTCGTTTTAATTCTCCTCAGGGCCAAACTCTGATTAAACTAACACATATGGTTTCTAGGATTTTGAAACTGAGCTCCCTCGGCAAGAAGCTACTTAGAGAATAAACCAGTCAGCCCTCTCCAGTTTTCCCTGCCTGAAACAGATAGGGCAGTACCCCAGCAGGCAATTAATTGACCCGGGCTCCCTTGCATTTTCTCTCCTGTGCAAAAGAAACAAGACAAAAATCCTCTGGCAGCTACAGGCTGGATATCAATTTACCACCAGCTCAGCACATTCCAAGTTAATGTACTTAGCTTTTTAGAGATGAGTACAATGCTAACATATTACTTACATCTCCAAGATAACCTTACTTTCTAAAACTTAATTGAAATTTTCCCTTTTTTAGAGAAAGAGCACTGTTGCTTAAGTAAGATTTACAGAAAGTAGCCTTTTCAAGATGACACCCTAATGTGTCAGAGAAATGGCAGCTGGCAGGAAGGCACAGTAATATGGAGACTTGCACGTTCATACTAATAACAGAACCACTCACACTGGCACTTGACTTCTCTGGTCTCTTGAACACACAGGCTTTTCCCTGTCTCTGCCTTTCTCCCAATAAGCTTAGAGCTCACAAACCTATTTGTCTTTTGCTTCCTACTTTATCTCTGTGTCAGTTGGTAGTTTTAGCAAGTCTGAAACTTTTCCATATCTAAGGAAAGAGGGGTAAGGATATTTCAGCTTTCTAAGTCTTGTGCTCTGCAAGTTCATATGTATATCCACTCATTGTAGTTTACTGAGCACCTGCACACTATATGTCAGGCACTGTTCTAGACCCTGGGATATAATATGGAATAAGAAAGACAAAGTCCTTGTTCTCAGCTCTCATGGAGTTTCTGTTCCAGAAGGAAAGTTCACAATCACTTTATGTAGTTTAAGTTCTATAAAGAAAATAAATCAGGGAATGTGATGGAACATGATTTGGGCCACTTTTGTAGACTGGAGCTGACATTTGAATGACAAAATGAGCTAGAAATGACAAGATTGGGAGCAAAACATTGTATGTACACAGAGGGTATGGTAAGTTCAACAGGCCCTAAGTTCAGGAGTGACCACAGCCTGGTTGATGAACAGGAAGAACATCATTGTGGCTGGAGGGTACTGAGAAATGTAGAACAAGGTCAGGCAGAGGAAGAGGAGGAACTTAGAGTATAGACGTTCTTAAAACCACAATAAAGAGTTCAGAATTTATTCTAATAGTAGAGGGAAAGCATTCTGAAGTGGTTTAGGAATTTTAAATAGCACTTTTGGTACTGTGGAGAACAGATGATAGAGGGGCATTCAGAGAAACCATTTAGAGGCCACTGCAGATGTCCACATGAAAGACAGTCGTAGCTTGTCCACATGAAAAATGGAAAGGTGAAGAAAAGTAGACAGATTTGAAAAAAATTTTTTGAAGGTATAGCTGTCTGAACTTACTGACAGATTGTATACAGAGAGGGAAGGAAAAAAAGAAATCAAGTAGCCATTTACTTGAGACAATTAAAACATGGGTTTGACTTAGAATGGATTTGGTTTGCGAAATTAGGAGGTATATTGTGGACATGCTAAATGTCAGATTCCTGTCAGCCAAGTGGAAAAGTCAAGTAGGCATTTGGACATTCAGTATCTCCAAACAGTGCTCAGAATTTTCTGCAAAGTCAAGATAGGGCACTCTTTCACTATGGACAATATCTGCGTTGGGTGATTCATTTATCCATTTATTCAACCAACATTTAACATCTGCTGTGTGTCTGTCACTCTCTAGGTAATAGGAATATAGGTTTATAAAATGAATGTTCCCTCTCATAAAAGTTACCATCTAATGGGAAAACATAAACAATAAGCAAACAAATAAACAAGAACATACCAGATAGTGATAAATGTCATGTGAAAATAAATCTCAGTGGTAACACATGGGATGCGATGATTTTATTATAATTATGTTCCTTTTATGTGAATATACGTTAATTATTGGCATATATATATTGGGGGGGGGGGTGGAAGAAGGATTAATGTTTTGGCCATAAAAGAACCAGCAATCTGTTCAGTTATCTGGCATGGGCTTTCAGGTGAAACACAGATGCTCAAAATTCAGAAAGAAATTAGAAATATATTCAAGTAGAAGAGGTAAAACGAAAAAAGACATTTGGTAACAATCTAAATTCAGCCTAACAAGATTATCAGAGTTCTTTTTTTCAAGTAAGACTTTATGACTATCCATCTCTTCAGCTCCTTTTACGCTTCTAGACAAAAAAAAAAAAAAAAAAAAAAAAAAACTACAAAAATAATAAAATATTTTTATCTGCTTCTATAACCTGATTCTATGTGAAAATACCCAGAGGGAATTTCCATTCTTTTTTGCCTTAAAAGTCACTGATATTGCTTCTCTCTAGTTTACTTCTCTTGATCCTTGATGTTCAATTTCCTTCTCCCTGACTAGTGATATCAAGTTATCTCTATCCCTGAGAGAAGGACAAAGGTCAACACTAAAATAGTTGAATCTGTTGAGTGAGAGAAGTCACAAAAGGTCTCAAACCAACTTTGGCAGCTGTTTTTCCAAAGCCAAAGAAGAAAGTGAGAGGAAAACTAATAACATGGAAGCTGATACAAATCTGATCCTAACATTTTATCTACCTCAGAAAGAACGATATAGTCAAGTATTGGAATGTTGGGACTCTGAAATCACATTTTTAGTATAAGCTTAAAATAGAAGAGTAATATTCTGAAGACTATAACAAAGAAAGTTTTACTGTGAGATTTCCTATTTGATTTGTGGCAATAATGTTATAACAAAAAAGTTCAAATAAAAAAAAAGCTTAATAAATGACTATTGTCTTCCAAAGTGCAGTTGCAAACCACCTTTTATCTCAGTGCTATGTATTCTATGCAATGAATTAAAAAATAAAACTCCTCTAACCTTACTAATCCTCTACAAATCTCACTCCTGATAAAACACCAGCAACAAATCACCAGTCTACCTAAAATACAAAATACAGTTTAACTCTCAAAACAAAGTTACTGAAAATGATCTTTATGGTCAAAAATTAAAGGGTAGTGATACAGCTCCTATTCCAATTTCCAGCACTAAATATTCCCTTATAAAACTTCATTGCAACACATCCCCTCTTGGGAACAGGTTTCCCGTAGATAATCCAAATTAGAGACATGGATTAAAAAAAATCAGAATCAGATTTTGATCATTATAATAGAAACTCTTTGCATAACTTGATGGAAATGGAATGATAACAAAAGAGTTTATAAAACTCTAATAATATCCCACTTAACTAACATCATGTATCTTCTTAAAGTAAAATTTACACTTAAGGGTATATACCAGTATTTTCATTTTCAAGATTATATTTCCATTAAAAACAGGCAAGATATAGTCTCTACAATATATCCTCTAATATATTCTTTAATACTCCCAGATGCAATGAGAAAATAAAAATTTTCATTCTACTAAATATTTGTCCTTTGACAAACATCTCTGTATTTCTCGCTTTTCAGGTGTATCTCCTAAAATGGCAATGTTCTTTTATTTACTTCTGGGCTAAGTATACCAGCCTTAAAATAACACCAAATCATCACTCTTAGAAGACATTTTATTAGTCAAATGTGGCTGTAGGAATATGAAATAGAATACATACCTAATTGATAACAAGGTAAAGAGATGTGGCAATAAAATTGAAGGACCATTAATCTGTCACTTCATAATATTAGCATACTTAGAAGCCAAGATGTTCAATAATCAACCAACACTAAATAGATTAGAAAATCATGTTTCTGCAACTACTTTCCTTTACTTGAAAAGAGGTAAAATCCTACAGTGAAGACAGGCTTTTCAATCTACCTATGATGACTTCTAATAGAATTATCTACCTGTTAATACCATTTCTGAGTTTTTGCTTTTTTATTTACCTTAATTTTGTTTCAAATAATTTTACTGCAATATTGAGCCTAATTTTTCCTGAAAAACTCATAAGATCAATGAGACAATTAGAAAAACTATTTTTCAGAATCCATAGTTTATAGTTAAAACTGGCAGACAATAAACAACCTGGTTGTGCCGATAATCTGCAAAAGTGGATGTGGGCAATGGGAAATGCCAGGCCAAGGTTCCTTGAAGGGATCCCATCTTAGTATATGTGGAGCCAGTAGAGGCTTTGGGGCAAAGAACGACCGGTTCCTTTTTTTTCCTTTTCTTTTCAAATTCTTATTTAAATTCGAGCTGGTTAACACACAGTGCAATATTGGTTTCAGGAGTAGAATTCAGTGTATCATCATTTATATACAACACCAGTCTTCATCATAACAAGTGCCCTCCCTAATACCCATTAACCATCTAGCCCAACCCCCCCCAACCATCTCCCTCCATCTACCCTTAGTTTCTTCTCTTTGTTGTTGTTGCTGTTGTTTATTTATTTATTTATTTTGAGAGACTGAAAAAGAGAGAGAATCTTAAGCAGGCTCCACGCTCAGTGTGGATCCTTACACAGGGCTTGATTCCACATACCCACAAACCACAAGATCATGTCCAGAGTGGAAATCAAGAGTCAGACATTTAACTGACTGAGCCATTCAGGTACCCCAATTTGTTCTCTATCTTTTAGAGTCTCTTATGGCTTGTTTCTCTCTCTCTCTCTTTTTCCCCCACTCCCATATGTTCATCTGATTTGTGTTTCTTAATTTCCACATACGGTATTTGTCTTTCTCTGACTGACTTATTTCACTTAACATAATAGACTCTTGCTCTATCCACATTGTTGCAAATGGCAAAATTTCATTTTTTTTATGGCTGGGTAATATTCCATTGTGTATATATACCATGTCAAGAATGACCAGTTCTAACTAACTTTTGGCAGGATCATCCTGCTTACTCAGTAGAGAAACAAGAGTATTGTTAGAAATCATAGTTCCTATGAATACTTGCCCTATATCACTAGATCATAACAAAATCTAAATATCTTACTTAGGTGACCACTATGAGACAACTTTTATTATCTTTTAAAATATATTAATATAAGCAAAAATAATCTATATTTGACAGTAGAAACTTAGTCACATGTCATTTACAATTTATAATTATCTAAAAGTTATCTTGTTAATACTGCTTTCACCAACAGTAGTGCTAATGCTTATTGGAGAGAAAAGTTAACATGTTTACATTTTGTTAATTCAACAAATATTTACTGAATACACCACTATGTGCCATGCAGAATACGAGATGTGGAAAATACAAAAGTGAGGGAAAAAACATTATCCCCCTTTTCACAAAATGTCTCCTGGTAGTAGTTACAGTAAAGTCTCTTGGAGAGAAAAGAGGTTTTACTCACTTTTTGTGAGAGAGTTTCAAGTTCAAACCTTCTGGTTGGAAAACACATTGTCAGAGGCTTTTCAGGCATTTATCAATACCATATTGATATTCACACAACCATTCCTTCTTCAGCTATGTAGATGAGACGAGAAAGATCTGAGGAAGTCAGCTTGAGCCACGAAACAAAACAAAACAAAAACCTCATTATTTATCATCACATTCAGTTTTATTTCCTTCTGCAAAACTATAATACCTAACATTATCAGCCACTTTATTTACCATAGTTCACAACAAATAACTCTTGGCTAGTTCCAAAAATCAAACTCACCAAGAAATGATAAAAAAAAAAAAAATTGTCACTATTGAGAATATGCAAAATAATTTGCTAAAACCTCTAAAAGTAATTTCTATAAAGAAGATTTTAAGACATTTTAAGTAAAGGCAGCAACATCAGAATTCTTTTTCAGTGAATACAATATTTATTTGAATGTAAATTTCATGTTATATTTACTAAAAAATAAGTCTCATTAGAAACAGATGTTATGTAGTTTATTGGCCACATTTATAATGGGACATGCGGTAGGCAAGGATACTAAAAATACTGTTCATCAGTTTTCAGTATAACAATTTATTTAGCTACTAGTTGTTCCCTGAATACACACAATGGGTATACACACACACAATATTAACATATCAGTGGTTGGGCTCACCAGCAGCATCTGGAGGAATAAGAAAGTCCATCAGGTGCTAACAGTTTCAAAAATGGTTTATAGGTGGAATACCTCCCTTCCATTGCTTTGGTGGTAATTTCATATGACCAATCCAGACCTTTTTTTATATGGGCACTACCATTTTGGCAGACCAACCACTATCAAATGGACTACAGTAACGACAACACAACACAGGCAACTGAACCAGACTCTAATGTATGATTAGGAACCACAGTAGGATTGAAATAAGTAAAATCCTATCCGTCTCGTATTCTATGAGTAAATCATAGAAAGCTTCACAAATAGGTGTGGCTGATCATCCAAGCCTAAGAAGCTCCATCATCAACAGATAGAAGAATCAATTATCAATAGGGCTGCAAATCTACTGAAAGAGAAGGCTGTCTCTCATATGTCAAAATAGAGTGAATGGTCCCAAGGTTACAAGGAAATAGACTTCATGATTTAAAACCAAGTCTTTTGCAATAGTCTAGATCACAAGCAGATGGGTCATTAGAAAAGCTCTTGGGTGTCAGTACAACAAAGTGACTGGTCCTCAGGAAGTGCCCTACTAGGGCAGAGACTGGTGTCTGATAAAGGTGTAGGTAAAGAGGGGAGCCATAGAAGGCACCAAGAGGAGTGCATGAGACCTTGGAGGCAACAGTGTAGCTATCTGAGAATCAAGAACTATGCTGAAAATTTTTAAATAAAAAATATTTTTAAAGTCTTCCCTATTGGGAATGCAGAGTACAGCCACTCTGGAAAACAGTATGGAGGCTCCTCAAAAGTTAAAAATAAATCTACTCTACGACCCAACAATTGCACTACCAGGTATTTATCCAAGGGATACATGTGTGCTGTTTCAAAGGAGCACACATACCCCAATGTTTATAGCAATGCTATCAACAATAGCCAAAGTATGGAAAGAGCCCAAATGTCCATCAACAGATGAATGAATAAAGAAGATATGGTGTGTGTACACACACACACACACACACACACACACACACACACACTGGAGTATTACTCGGCAATCAAAAAGAATGAAATATTGCCATTTGCAACTATGTGGATGGAACTAGAGGGTATTATGCTAAGCGAAATTAGTCAGAGAAAGATATCATATGACTTTGCTCATATGAGGAATTTAAGATACAAACAGATGGGAAGCAAAAATAATATAAAAGAAAGGAGGGGGACAAAACATAAGAGACTCTTAAATACAGAGAACAGAGTTACTGGAGGGGTTGTGGGTGGGGGGATGGGCTAAATGGATAAGGGGCATTAAGGAGGACACTTGTTGAGATGAGCACTGGGTATTATACATAGGGGATGAATCACTGGAATCTATTCCCGAAATCATTATTATACTATATGCTAACTAACTTGGATGTAAATTTAAAAATAAATAAATAAAATTAAATAAATAAATAGATAAATAAATAGGAAAAAACATACAACCTCAAAAAAATAAAATAAAGTCTTCTCTGTTTAAGTTTTATAAATATATATATATATATATATATATATATATATATATATCTTACCATGTAAAAGACATATTTGTTAATGCTTCTTTGTGTCTCCCTTGTGTTGAAGGAAAAAACACAAAGGATTTCCATATACATGGGGGCTAGAGTTTCCTAGGGAGAGAAGCACAGCCATAGGGGCTGAGGTTGGTCCTCAGTGCAAAAGACAAAATGACAGAAATCAAGTGAGTGGTACAATTCTGGGAAAGAGCACTGGGGTCTATTGGAATCACAACCACTGACCCTCTGGAGATTCTGTTCCTAGATCTCCCTTACTTAAATCTCAGAGGGCTTTTTGTTCTGCTTCTATCAAGGATAACAGCTTCCCTGAAACAACTCTGTTGTGTTATTGTTGTTTTATTATCACTGTTTTCCCTTCTACAAGCGTGATACTGTGCAATACAACAATTTCTTTGCCGACTTCAGTAACTGCATTCCTGAAGTCACTGCTGAGGCATGTGTCCCAGCTAATTTCTAGGCCCCTGTAATTTAAACCCTTCTGCTGCTGGATAATTGGACTAATGCCCAATAATCCATCCATTAAAACAAAATCTGTTTATTATACTGTCCAAAGTAACAGAATTTTCTCAGACTCAAACATAATAACACAAAACAGCACAACTTCTGAAATCAACTTTAATCCAATTGTTTATTCATACTGTGTCTTATACTGGGAAGAGTTTTCAAATGACCATAAAACTGAAAGGAACAATCCAAATGACAGCCCTACCTTAGTTTAAAGCTAGGTTCTCTTTTCTGCTTATTATGGATCTTTGATAAGAAATACAATTGCTGAGAAGTCTGTTTTGCTTGCTGTTTGCTATGAGCATTGTGAGACCTTTCCTGAATGTAACCCGCTGTGTAGTAGAATGGGTTGTAAACCTTCCTAAATGTAGTCTGATATGTAATGGAATGAGTGATTGTACATAAATTAACCGGCATTTCTCGCTTCTGTAAACCTGCTTGCTTAACACATTCCTCCCCTTCCCCCTTCCCCTTCCCCCTTCCCCTTTTTCTCTCCCGCCACAAGTAACGGACAAAGCCTTCCCGCCAAAGGACAGACAAAGGACTCCCAATCAGAAAACAACAAATGTCCTTACTTTAAAATCGACTAATCAGGGCCCTCATAATTTGAAACCTCCCCTGTGCTATTTGTCTCTGTCTATAAAAACGCTGTACCAACCCTGATCAAGGCCTCTTGCGTCACCGGCGACGAGTGCGCAGAGGACCAGGTTCGAACCTGCAATAAACGACCCTTGCCGCTTGGCTTTGACTTACGACTCTGGTGGACTTTTGTGGGAGGTTTCGGAACTTCGGGCATTACAAAAACCAGTCTCCAGACTGAGGATTGCACACTAAAATACCTTTAGGGGCAGCAAGAAAACCTAAGTGTATGAAGTACACACACAGAGCAATAAAGACATGTGGAAGTTGTTGCAAACTGGTAAGTACATTCAAACTTAAAAAGAATTTTTTAAAATAAAAAAAAATAAAAAATAAAATAAAATAAAATAAAAAGAATTTTTTAAATGGTTGTGCTGGCCAAGTAAAACATGTCCACAACGAAATTCTTTAAATTTGTAGTTGTATCCAGAAGCATAGCTGCATAGCATAGGTTGGTTAATACTAATCTTTAAGCGGTTGGTACTAAGAAAGAGTTAAATAGCACTACCATAAGTTGATACACAATGGCCCAAAGCCATACATTGCACTAGACAACAATAATCACCGAAGGACTTTAATTTCAGGAAGTTGATTTATATTTACATTTGCCTTATCACCATCTTATCTTCTAAGACATTAGCTGTGTTCTTTTCCTTCTACTCTTCTCTCCATTTCTTTTTTATAGCTGCAACTTCATTATCTGATTTTTTTTAAAGTCTTTGACCTTGTTTCTATGTTCTAATTGACAAGTCACTTCCTCCCAGGTACACTCCCTATTATTTTTCGAGCAAACTTAAACATTCTTCCCTAGGATTTTTATAGTTTATGTCATTTTTACATCTTTCAGAGCGAATTACAGATTTCTGTGACACTTTGTGGGGTGGGACTATTTTTTTTTTAATGTTTATTTATTAATTTTGAGAGAGAGTGAGCAGGGGAGAGGCAGGAAGAGAGGGAGAGAGAATCTCAAGCAGGATCCATGCTCAGCAAGGAGCCAGATGTGGGGCTCAATTTCAGGACAGCAAGACCACAACCTGAGCCAATATCAAGAGTCAGTTGCTTTACTGACTGAGCCATCCAGCCACCCTGGCAGGGATTGTCTTATTCACGTATATGTAACTAACACTTAACACCACACTTAGCATGTAGTATATATATAAAAAATGTGCATAAAGGAATAAATGAAGGAATAAATAGGTTTATTAGTTAATGTTACAAGAAAATTTAAGAATGCAAAATAATTAAATTCAATCCCATTCAGTCTATGGATGAGCAGAAAGTTCCAGAGCTTGTCCTAAAATTTCTTTTCACTATCTCAGTCACCTTTATTTCAAAAAGAAAAAGCAGACCATTTATTAACATTAGCTTTTTATGTTATTTTACTAGAATGTTCTTTATAAATTGGTCCAGGTTCTCTTACTTGGCAAAATGGAGCTTTCATCATACATTAAAGTTTAGCCTATGTGACATAAAGTGACATAAAACCACTGTCACTCACTCTTCTGAAATGCATTAGTGCATTAATACTTCTGGAGTCTTATCCTGAGTTATGGTTTGTGAGAAATTAGAGCAGATGAGTTCAAGATTTAATCTTCCTCTTCCCTATTGACCTGCCTCTGACCTTGTGGCTGCTGGAATCAGTGACCTAGAGCCTTCTTCTGCCTTTCAATTGCATAAAATTACATATATTTTTCAATGTAAATATTTTATTAGTGTTAAAATGACTAAACCCAAAATACTGATCACTTGTGACAAAATTCAGTATAGGAAAATCAAAGATCTCTGTAAAAATGGAAGTTTCATGAAAATCTCAGTTTCAAATTTCCATTTCAAGTATATCCATTTTGTTTAATTCTTCCATTCATTTATTCATTTATCAATAGATTTGTATGTTCAGTGCCTACCAAGTGCCAACTAATGAGCCAGATATAGACAAGGTAAAGCCCTCATGCCTGCCATAGCCAAAGGGGTATATAAACAAGTAAGTTAATTATCACAACGTAGTACTGTGATCAGGAAAAGTACTAAGTAAAGGTTGGGAAGGAGAGAGGAAGAAAATGCTTCAGGCTCAAAATGCTGAGGCATGCAGAAAAACATGCATTTAAAACAAGTATTAAACATAATCTCCAGGGAAAGAAAACAAAATGAGACCAGAGAGAAAGGAAAACATATTTGTAAATATTTATCTAATCACTTCTCAAATTTCATACTTTGTTATGTTTACAATACAAAACGTTTAGTTTGAAACTCATTCTGAAGTCAAGTTTTAGTAATGGAGAAGTAGTTTATTTTGACTAAGCCCCTGAAAGATAATAATCATAACTCTCAACAAAATATGGGGCGCCTGGGTGACTCAGTTGGTTAAGGGTCCAACTTTGGATCAGGTCATGATCTCACAGTCCGTGGGTTTGAGCCCTACATCAGGCTCTGTGCTGACAGCTCAAAGCCTGGAGGTCTGTGTCTCCCTCTCACTATGCCTCTCCCCTGCTCACACTCTGTCTCTCTCTCTCAAAAATAAATATTCAAGGGGCGCCTGGGTGGCTCAGTCGGTTAGGCGTCCGACTTCGGCTCAGGTCTGATCTCACTGTTCATGAGTTCAAGCCCCACATCAGGCTCTGTGTTGATAGCTCAGAGCCTGGAGCCCTCTTCAGATTCTGTGTCTCCCTCTCTCTCTCTCTCTCTCTCTGTGACCCTCTCCTGCTCACACTCTGTCTCTCTCCCTCTCTCTCTCTCAAAAGTAAAATAAACATTAAAAAAAAAAATTTAAATAAATATTCAAAAACAAAAATTTTTTGACTCTAAACAAAATACATTTTAAAAAATAAAATAAAATAAAACACCTATTGAAGACACCAGAGAGCAATCATAAGCAGGCAGAAACTGTAGATTTTAGACCCTTAAGAGCAATTAAACCACATTCATTGGGTGAGGTGCACATTTTCATGGCTTTTCCCCTGGGGGCACTTCCAGTCCACATTTGATGCAGGGTGGAGAAAACTCAAGCAAAAAGACAGTATAATAAGAAGTCAGTTAATAGCATTCATGGATCCCAAAGTAGTTGGTATTTGATGGGGGAATCCAAAAAAAACAAGGCAAAAGCCCCTAAAATCTACATATAAATTCTCTTAAAATTCTTGGCTAACTCTGAACCAATAATCAAGAACAATTCGAAGAGATCAGAACTGCTAGAAGTCTGAAATTGCAAAAAAATTATTCACTGCACACCTCTTGGGGAAACAAAGTTTAGAGTCCAATCTTACAAAATTAGAGGGCTTTAAGAGAAATTAAGGCTTTTCAGTGTTAAAAAGAACAGCTTCAAAATGGAGTCACCTACATGTTAAGCCCCACCAAGACTTAATACCTAACCTAATTGTAGTTTTAGCCCCTCCTAAGGGTAGAATTTTAAACTAATCAGTCTGGAATTTCCTGATGAGCAAGTATGAGGTAATCTGCAGGATAAGACCCCCCTGCTTCCCCCCCCCCCCAAGGGACCTTGCCCATAACAATACTCTCTTTTCTTTAGCTAATAAGTTACTAGTCCTGCCCTGTTTCTGCCTACAAAAGCCTTTGATTTTGTACAACTCCTTGGAACTCCCTTGTATTTGCCAGCAGCAGGATGATTTGTATTTGCCAGCAGCAATAGGATGCTGCCTAATTCATGAATTCGTAAATAAAACCAATTAGATCTTTAAGTTTACTCGGTTGAATTTTTGTTTGTTTTTAACACCAGAGATATGTTATAACAAACCAAGCATACCTAAGATCAAGGTGACAAACCAGCAACTGAACCACTAGACCAAACAACCAACACTCATGAGAGGAAGATAATAGCATCTAATGTCTCTATAGTGCATTATGTAGAGTGTTTTTATATATATATATATGTAAAATATATATATTTTACATATATATATTTATATATATATTATGTAGAGTATTGTGTATATATATACAAAATATATATTTTATATATATATAAATAAAATATATACTATATATATATATATATACAAAATATAATCAAAAATTACCATACATTTTAAAAAATGGGTAAAGGTGACCCATAATCAAGAAAAAAACAACCCACATCATCAATAGAAACAGTCTCTGAGGTAGCTCATGTATTAGAATTAGCATAGTAATACTTTAAAGAGGTTATGATAATGTTGCAGGATTTTTTTTAATTCAATACTGGGAATTCGTTGTCTCACCACTTTGAAGAATGAAGAAGTGGACACAAAATGAGCAACAGGCAAAGTTTATTAGAGTATAAGATTAGAAAGGAAGAATAGTAGGAAAGTTCTCTTTACAGAGGGGACATTCAAAAATGAATGCCTGAGGACTATTGGCAAGGGTCCTTGTTTTATAAGGTTCTGGTCAGCCCTTCTCCTCCTCTTCCCCCTTGTCCCTTCTTGGGTTCTACCCTTATTGGCTTGATAACTCTAGGTACTGGGTTGTCCATTCTTGATTGGCTCATTTCCATTGTATGAGGGGTGGCCTATGGCCATACTTAGGTCTTTTGTCAAATTCATGAGGGAAACCTGAGGGAGCATAAGTGGGGTCTGTTACATTCTTAAGAGGAACCTTACACCTGAGGGGGTTTGCTGTGGTCAGACACTCCCAACATTGTTCCAAAATAGGTATTTTTCCCCACCCAGGGACATCAGGCCCTAATCCTTCCTTCTCTCCCTGTTTTATCCTATATTTTCCTATCATCATCATGTGTTTAAGGACTTAAAGTAAAAACTAGATCATAATAATCCCACAGAGAAATAGAAACAATGAAAAAAAAGCCAAATAAAAATTCTACAACTGAAAATTATAATACCTGAAATAAAATTTTACTGGATGAATGTAAGAGCAGATTAAAGTATATAAGTTAGTGAACTTGAGGAAATATCAATAGAAATCTCTTCTGAGGAAAAGAGAAAAAGAGAACTGGAAAAACTGAGCAAAACTTCTGTGATATTAATGACAATATCAAACAGTCTAATCACAGAATCCAAGTCCCACAAAGAGAGGACAAAGAATGAGATGGAAAACAAACAAACAAACAAAAACACTCAAAGAATAATGGCTGAAATTTCCCACTTGGGTGAAAAAATTAACCTACAGGTACACAAGCTCAGAGAACTACTGATACATGTAACAATAAGGACAAACCTCAAAAAATATTATAGTAGGTGAAAAAAAAGCCAGGCATAGAAAATACACATACATGACTTTATTTACATGATGTTCTAGAACAGGCAAAACTAATCTATGTTGACAAAAAGAATAATGTTTGCCTATAGGGGGTCAAGAGAATAGAAGTAAAAGTAAGGAAACTTTCCAGGGTGATGGAAATAGTCTATATCTTGATTGCAATGATGGCTCAACAGGAATGTACATTAAGCAGAACTCATTAAATTTTTCATATGCTTAAGATATATGCATTTTCACTCTATGAAAACTTTATGTCAAAAAAAAGGAGCATAAAAAAGAAACTCATTTTTATCAAATTCAGCTTTAGGCTAAAAGTGTGAGTATAGATCATTCTGAGAGTTAAAAACGAGCATCTGAGATAACAGGAGAAAAATGTTGCTTTTGCTATAAGTTATGTTGCCCTTGCTGAAAGGTTTATCCACTTTGGACCTAGTATCTTTCATTAGAATACACAACTGTTTTTATCAAACAAGTTCCTAGAATAATAAAGAATATCATTCCAAACATCTCTGAAATAACTCACAAGACTTTGAGAATTCCTTAGTAAAATGAAAAAAGCAAACTGAACTATGGAATGGCAGCTGCTGTCTAGCAGAACATGGTAGCAGCATCTCAAGTTAAAACTAAGCCACTTCCCTTTGAAAGGACTGCATTCATAATGCTTTAGAATCACTGCATCTCCCTTTCCCACTGAGCTTGCCCTGTAAGTAACCTCTGATGAATTGAGTGTCTCTTAGTAATGCTGACCAACTGGAAACTGAATAAAATGCCTGCTCAAAATAGAGAACTAAAGCCATATTCTAAAAATGACATACAGCTGGCATAGCACATGCAAAATTCTTAATAGCTACTTTTTCCAAATGGTCAAACTTGAGTCATGCTGGAGTTTCAGCAGAATGAAGCACAGTGAGGCTTAAGAAGTTCATGGTGCTTTAAGGCAATGGCTGCATTTACAGCTTCTCATCATGATCCATGGACTTCTTCATGTCTATTGTTTGTCTTTTCATTTTTCACAATCAAGAACATCCCTGATCTAAAGCTGTAGAGGAGAGCATCCATATGCTATTGAACCACCTAAGATTCAAACAGGATCCTGGCCACTTCCCCAAATTGATAAATAAAGATTGAGAGTCAGTTGAACATCCATGGGGACCAAAGTTAGGTGTCCTAGGACCTTACCTGCTCTATCCATTTACTATAGAATTACTTTGATTTCAGTCTAAGTGGTCTATCTTGGAACCCTACATTTGCAAGAGCAAAGGCACCAAGGCATAATGAAAGAGGGGGCACATCCACGAATGTCATAGTAGAATCTCTGCCCTACTTCCAACATCTGAAGCTGAGCCTCACTTACTGGGGTTAGATCCCTACTCTGCCTCCTGGGACCTTAGGTCAATTACATATGGAATGCAGGCAGATATGAAAGGGAAACAAACATACATAATCAGAACCCCAAACATGTCTTTTGTGGGGGTACATCTTCCCTATCCTTCTCATTTCTAAATAAAGACATGAAATGTTTATCTAAAAGGGCAAAGCAATATGAGAAATCCTTAAATTTCTGTCTATTCTCTCTTAACTTCTGTTATAGCATTTTTCATTTTATACTTTGACACATCAGTACAAATTTGTGTAAGAGAATGTCAAGTGAGGTTATCTTCTTTTGGAATTGAGGTTAATGTCCAAAGCAAATACTAACTACTTCACATTCTATATAGACCCCAGCCCTAGTAGATGGGCTACTCATATTCCTGCAGGAATTACTGAGAAGCATTGGATAACAGCCCCAACCAAAAAACAAACATTCTTAATTCCCAGCAATATAAAAGTAAGCCTGGGGAAAAATTAGTCAACAGCCTTTTAGGGCATGCAGTGCCTGTTGAGAAAGGCTACTCTTTCTTTCCTTCTCAACTGGAGAGGGAAGGGAGATGCATTCTTTTACACCAAGCTAAGAGAGCTCCAAGAGAACCCAATCAGAGCACTTGTAAAAAATGAAAACTGGCATCTCCCTCATCAAGTAGAAGCCTGCTGAACTTCCTCTCCCACCAATCACTTTGGTGTTTCATATGTAAATGTTTTTTCTTTCATGTAGCAAAATATACATAATATAGAACTTACATTCTAACCGAAGTTAGAATGTAGAAAGTACAGTTCTGGGGCATTAAGTACATTCATACTGTTCTGCAACCATCACCACCGTCCATCTCCAGTCATATTTAAATGTATTCCTCCATTTCTGGATCACTCAGGTAACATCACTCACATTGTGAGACAGATGTTGGGAGAGGGTCCTATGAGTCTAGGTACTGATGCCCTGTTCAGCCGCTGTATACCACTGAAAGGAAGAAAGCGCTGCTTGCCATAAGTTCTCTCAAATTTGGCAAAGATGAATGCTCAATTCTGGTTTAGATTTTTCTGGAGGCAGTAGGTTTGCTGGAGTAGTCCATGTTGGGAGAGCCTGAAGGAACAGTATTATAATATGTCTCTGAGGATTCAGGGAGCAACACTTTACAAAATTGGGAGGGTATGAAAGAGGACTTTAGGAGTTTGGTAACTCCACATGAAGAAATGTAGAAATTAATGTATGGACAGACCCATAAAGCCACTCAGGCAGGCATAAGACCAAGCAATGGTATTCCCAACCTAGAGAAAGTAATGTTGGGAGTATCAGAATAAGACACGGCTGCTCCTCTAGGGGAGTTCCTCAGAGACAGAGGGGCCATGCAAAATCTACATGGAAACCATATCAGCAAAGGTCAACAGCAAACTAAATCAGATTACCCTCTGCTTCTCCATCCCTCTTCCCTACTCCAAACTCCTACTTTCACACTAGTGCTTAGAAGAGATATAAAAATGAGATATCTCAGAGCCAGACCACACCTTTCTCCAGCTGACATGAAGTGAGAGTTTGCAGCAAACTCTGAACTGATTTTGAGGCATAAGGATTTTAAATAGGCCAGACCGATTCTTAGGTACTGAAGGGTTGGGCTGCTCTAATAAAGATGACCAGAAAGTTGTGGAACGATAATAAAACTTTAGAAGAATGATTATCCAATGGAAAAAGGTAACCTGACAGGGTGGGTTGTAAGAAAAAATCTAAGAATTCATATATATACTTCAACAAGTTTTAATTCCTCAATAAACTTGTTTCCTACACAAGAGGCAATATGCTAGGAAAGTGAAAGATAACACTGGAGGAAGACAATAGCAACCAAGAAAGGAATGAAAATTGTGTACCAATCAAAAGCAACAATAAACCTCTAAAGAGTTTGAAGTAAGTCATAGTGTTAGAATTATAGTAATGCAAAGTATTGCAAAGGAGGGGTGAGAAAAAAAGGAAAACTAATTAGGAGGTGCTATTTTCATTGCAGTAAGAATCTCTAAGGATCTGAATCACAGCAACGATATAGTGAATAGGAGCGGGGGGGGGGGGGATCCAAGAGGAAGTAGAAATGACAGGACTTCAGTCAAATTAGAATTAGGAGTTTAGACAGAATATGTGGTCTAAGGAAATGCCTAGGTTATGGTTTAATTGAACAGAGGGATAATAGTGATTCATCTCTCTGACAAAAGAAAGACAGAACAAAGAGAAAGCTTCTTTGTGTAACCAGGTGATGACCATAAGCTCCATGAATGTAGGAATATATATATATATCTTGGGAACCTAGTGGATACTATTTACTGAACAAATAAGTTTAGTTTGGGGCAAGTTTGGAAAGAGATACTCATGGAATAACCAAGAGACTATGGTTGGCAGTTGGATATGCTGGTCTTCGAGTTAAGGAAAGGAAGATGATATGACAAAATAGATTTAGGATCATCAGTGTATAAGTGTTTATGGATGAAAGAGCACCAAGGTCAAAAAATTGGGGAAAATCAATATTTCAAGAGGTGGGCAAAAGAAGCTACCAAGTAGAAGAGATCAGAGAAAATCCAGGAAAACCAGTAGAAAGTGGTATCACCAAATCCAAGAGAAGTCCAAGCTTTCAGGAAGGAGTGACCAGCAATGGTAAGTGCTACAGAAAGATCAAGTGAGATAAAAACTAGTAATTTTTCACTATAGAAACTAGAAAGCAATTGGTTACATTGGAAACACCTAGTGAAGGCAGTTGGGAGCAGATGCCAAACTGCCATGAGTTAAGAAGTGAATGGGAGGTAGAGAAGTGAAGGTTCTCAGTGTTGACTTTTTATCAACGTTTATTTATTTTGGGGACAGAGAGAGACAGAGCATGAACGGGGGAGGGGCAGAGAGAGAGAGGGAGACACAGAATTGGAAACAGGCTCCAGGCTTTGAGCCATCAGCCCAGAGCCCGACGCGGGGCTCGAACTCACGGACTGCGAGATCGTGACCTGGCTGAAGTCGGACGCTTAACCGACTGCGCCACCCAGGCGCCCCAGTGTTGACTTTTTAAAGAAGTTTAAATTCAAAGGGAGACATGAAGACAGAGTGATAGCATAGTGGTTAATGAAAATATTGGCTCAAAAGGGTAAGAAAAGGATGTGGCACAGAAGGACAAGTCAAGGGAAATGTGTTACCTGGTTTTCTGGTATTGGTAGTCACTAAGAATGTTCATAAACTGAGGGGAAGGAGCCACCAGTTGGGGAGAAATTGAAGACACTGAAGAGAAAGGATAACAAATAGAAAAAAGTAGAGAAGAGACTCAAGGTTATGAAATCAAGAACATAAGTAATGGAGTTAGTCTTCAATAAGAATAATTAAGAGTAGATACCAGAGAAAGTCACCCTCTTGATGG
Organism: Leopardus geoffroyi; assembly: GCF_018350155.1. Lineage (NCBI taxonomy): Eukaryota > Metazoa > Chordata > Mammalia > Carnivora > Felidae > Leopardus > Leopardus geoffroyi. Next base: position 21,742,949 of record NC_059338.1, on the reverse strand, counting down.
GAAGGGCAACATCTATATTTCAGTCAGGTAAAGAGTAAATGAGATCTTCTACTTTTGGCCTAGGCTGACTAGGTGCTCTGAAAAATCCTCCATAAAGAGTAACTAAACCTTGGAAAGGACACACTGTTTTGAGATATCACTGGGAAGTGTATCAAATAACATCATTTTACAAAAACAAAAACCTGTACTACAGTCAAGAGGAAGTCCAGAAGAGGAAGTAGAAGAGTCTGAGTCACAGCCCATGCAGCAAGGTTGCCTGAAGTTGATGTTTCTTTCACCGCTGCTATTGAAAAATAAGTCTTGTGTCAGGGGAAGAATGGTAAATTGCAAGATTCACATACTGAGCAGACCCTCAAAAGAAAATGAAATAGTTCCAGGTCAGTGGCATCTCCTGAGTTTCCTCATGAATAATGAGTAATTTCTCTCTAAAGCATTGCATATACAGTCACCAACTTAAATCCACAGGACCACATATTTTTAGACTGAAATAAATACAAAAATTCTAAACAAAGTTTAGCAAACTAAATCCATAAGTGCTTATAAAAGATAATATACAACTAAATAGAAGACCAATAAGGAAGTAGAAGACTTGAATAACACTATAAACCAACAAAATCTAATAGACACCTATATAATACCACCTAGCAACAGCAGAATAGACATTCTTCTCAAGTACACATAAAACATTCTCCAATGTTTTGGATCATATGTTAGGCCATAAAACAAGTCTCAATAGATGTATGGAGATTAAAATCATACAGGTATATTCTCTGACCACACTCAATAAAATTAGGAATCAATAAGAAAAGGACATTTGAAAAATTCACATTATGTGGAAATTAAACACACTTCTTTAAGAAGATAAACTAAAGAAGAAATTAGGAAACAAATTAGAAAATACTTTGATACAGATAAAAAAATGAAAATATAACATCCTAAAACATACAGGATGGAGCTGAAGCAGTGTTGGAAGAATTTTGTAGTGGTAAAGTCCTATATTAAATAGTAAGAAAGATCTCAGAAAATAACCTAAACTTCCACCATACAAAACTAGAAAAAGAAGAACAAATTAAATCCAAAGCAAGGAGAAAGGAGAAGATAATAATGATTATAGCAGAAATAAACAAAATAGAGAATGGGATATAATACAGAAAATTAATAAAACAAAAAGTTGGCTATTTGAAAAGATAAAGAAAATTGACAAATATGTAGCTAGAATGACCAAGAAAAAGAAACAAAGATTCAAATTACTAAAATCAAGAATGCAAAAGGAGTCATTTACTACTAATTTTACAGAAATAAAAAAATGTACTATTAATAGTTTTACACCAACAAATTTGATAACTGAGATGAAATGGACAAATTCATAGAAATAGACAAATTACCAAAACAGAAGATACAGAAAGTCTGAAATGCCTAAAAAAAGTAAAGGGATTGAATTAATAAACAAAAACTTCCCACAAATAAAAGTAAAGGATGAGATGATTTTGCTGGTGAATTCTATCAAACGTTTAAAGAAGAATAATATCAATCTTTCTTAAATTCTTTCAAAAGAGTAGAAGATAAAGGAACACTTCTCCATTCATTCAGTGAAGCTAGTGTTCTGATACCAAAATCAGAAAAAAAAAAAAAATCAAAAGAAAATCACCACAGACCAAAATCCCCTAAAAATAAAGATGCTATATTTATATCCCTCTATAAATATAGATGCTAATCTCCTCAACAAAGTACATTTTAAAAAAATTGAGGGGCACCTGGGTGGCTCAGTCGGTTAAGCCTCTTGATTTTGGCTTAGGTCATGATCTCGGGGTCATGAGATCAAACTCCACATCAGACTCCACATGGAACCTACTTGGGATTCTCTCTCTTTCTCATGCTGTCTCTCTATCTCTCTCTCTCTCAAAATAAATAAGTAAACTTTAAAAACATGGAGCTACATATGAGAAGTTTATATACTATATCCAAATGAGATTTATCTCAGAAAAGTTATCAAATTAAGCCATACTAATAGAATAAAGAACAAAAATTACATGATGATCTCAATAGATGCAGAAGCATTTGACAAAATACAACACTCCTGAATGATAAAAATGTTCAACAAACTAGGAATAAAAGGAAACCACCTTAACCTAATATAAAGTATCTACAAAAATCAAGCTAACATCATACTTAAAGGTGAAAAACTAAAAATTTCCACCCAAGTTCAGGAACAAGGATATCCCCTCACACACTTCTTATAACATTGGAGTAGAGGGCAGTTAGGCAAAAAAGTGAAATAAAAGACATCCAGATTGGAAAAGTAGAAATAAAATTATCTTTATTTGTGAATAATATGATCTTTTATGTAGAAAACCCCAGGAAATCCATTCAAAAATTGAATTTTTAGATTTTTTTCCAAAATGGGAAAAATATTAATAAAAGACTTTAGTAAGGTTTCAAAATACAAAATCAATATTGAAAAATCAACTATGGGGGTGCCTGGGTGGCTCAGTTGGTTGAACATTGGACTCCTGATTTCAGCTCATGTCATGATCCCATGGTTATGGGATCCAGCCCCGTGCTGGGCTATGCACTGAGCATGGAGCCTGCTTAATATTCAGTCTGTCTGTCTGTCTCTCTGTCTCTAAAACTTTTTTTTCTTTTTTTATTAAAGTTTATTAATTTATTTTGAGAGAGCACAAGTAGGGGAGGGGAAAAGAGAGAAGCCAAGAGAGAGAATCCCAAGCAGGCTGGGCACTGACAGTGCAGAGCTTGATGTGAGCTTGAATTCACCAACTGTGAGATCATGAGCCAAAGTCAAACACTTAACCGACTGAGCCACCCAGGTCCCCTGAAAATAAAAAAAAATTTTTTTAATCAACTATATAAGAAAATAATTTAATTTATAACAGCACTGCAAATAATAAATTACTCACGAATAAATTTTTTAAAGTGCACTACCTATACTAAGAACACTACACAATATTGTTGAAAGAAAAAAAAAGATCTAAATAAAGGAAAGACACCCATGTTTGTGGACAGAAAGACAATATTGTTAAAATGGCAATGATCCCCAAATTGACCTACAAATTCAAAACAATTCCTGTAAGAATCCCAGCTGCTTCTTTGTAGAAATTAATAAACTGACCCTAAAATTCATACGGAAACTCAAAGGACCCAGAATAGCCAAAAACAATCTTGAAAAAGAATAAAATAGGAAGACTTACCTTCCTGACTTCAGATCTTACTACTGAAGAACAGTAATCTATTGTGTGGTACTGAAAAAAAGGATGAACATGTAAGTCAGTGGAATAGACCTGGGTGTCTAGAAATAAATCCACATATCTATGACCAGTTGATTTTTGACAAGGGTGCCAAGACCACTAAATGAGGAACGATTAGTCTTCTGAACAAATGGGGCTAGAACAACTGGAAATCTATGTGCAAAATAATGAAATTGGACCCCTAACTCACACCATATACAAAAAGCAACTCAAAATAGATAAAATAGTAACTCAAAATAAGAGTGAAACCTATAGAACACTTTCAAAAATATGTAAATGTAAATCTTCCTGATTTTAGATTTGGCAATGAATTGTTAGATATGACAGCAAAATCACAAGAAACAAAAGGAAAAGATAAACTGGACCTTATCAAAACTAAAGACTTTTGTGCTTCAAAGAAAGTAAAAGGACAACCTGTAGAATGAGAGAAACTATTTGCAAATCACATATCTGATAATAGTTCAGTATCCAAAATACATCAAGAACAATTATAACACAAAAAAACCCAAATACACTAATTTGAAAAATGGGCAAAGGATCTATTAGACATTTTGAATAAATAAGATAAAAAAAAGATATACAAGTGACCAAAAAACAAACAAACAAACAAACAAAAAACCATGAAAAGCCACTCAATATTATTAGGCATCAAAGAAACACAAATCAAAACCACAATGAGGTACCACCTCATACCTAGTAGGTTGCCTAAATTAAAAAAGACAGCAACAAGGGGGTGCCTGGGTGGCTCAGTCGGTTGAGCATCCGACTTGGGCTCAGGTCATGATCTCACAGTTCGTGAGCTCATGCCCCACCCGCTCTGTGCTGACAGCTCAGAGCCTGGAGCCTGCTTTGCATTCTATGTTTCCCTCTCTCTCTGCTTCTCCCCTGCTCACATTCCATCTTTCAAAAATAAATAAAGATTTTAAAAAGTTAAAGAAAAAAGACAATAACAAGTGTTGGTGGGGTACTTGGGTGGCTCAGTCACTTAAGCGTCCAACATCAGCTTAGGTCACGATCTTAAAGTTAGTGAACTCAAGCCCTGCGTGGGGCTCTGTCCTGACAGCTCAGAGCCTGGAGCCTGCTTCAAATTCTGTCTCCCTCTTTCTGACCCTCCCCTGCTCATATGCTGTATGTTTTTTTCTCTCAAAAATAAATAAACATTAAAAAAATTATTTAAGGGGCGCCTGGGTGGCTTGGTCGGTTAAGCGTCCGACTTCAGCTTAGGTCATGATCTCACGGTCCGTGAGTTCAAGCCCTGCGTCGGGCTCTGTGCTGACAGCTCAGAGCCTGGAGCCTGTTTCAGATTCTGTGTCTCCCTCTCTCTCTGCCCCTCCCCTGTTCAAGCTCTGTCTCTCTCTGTCTCAAAAATAAATAAATGTTAAAAAAAAAATTAAAAAAAAATTATTTAAAAAAGTGTTGGTAATAACATGGAGAAATAAAAACTTCATACATTGTCAGTGAGAACAGAAAATGATACAACTACTTTGGAAAATGGTCTAGCAGTTCCTCAAATGATTAAGATAGAGTTACCATATGACATAGCAATTCCACTCTAGGTATATACCCAAGAGAACCAAAAACATCGGTACATACAAGAACCTGTATAAAATGTTCAGAGCTGCATTCTTCATAATAGCAAACAGTGAGGAAACAAGCCAAATGTTCATCAACTGATGAGTGAACAAATAAAATCTATACAATGGAATATTATGCACTCATGAAAAGAATGAGGTACTGATTCATGCTACAGCATGGATGAACCTTGAAATATTAGGCTGAGTGAAAGAAGCCAGACACAAAAAGCTACATATCTTATCATTCCATTCATATGAAATATCCAATGCATGCAAATCCATACAGTCAGAAAATAGATCAGTGGTTGCCAAGGGTTGGAGTGGAGAGGGACTAGGGTGTGACTTTTTTTTTTTTATGAGTAAGTGAACAGCATTTTTTTTAAGTTTATTTTGAGAGAGACAGAGACAGTGCGAGTGGGGGAGGGGCAGAGAGAGAAGGAGAGAGAGAGTCCCAAGCAGGCTCTCCTCTAACAGTGCAGAGCCCAATGCAGGGCTTGAGACCATGAAACAGTGAGATCATGAGCAGAAACCAAGAGTTGGACACTTAACTGACTGAGTCACTCAGGTGCTAGCTGAGGTGTGACTTCTAATGAATATGAAGTTTCCTTTGGGGATGATGGAAATGCTCGAGATTTAGATAGTGGTAATGGTTGCACAACATTGTGAATACACTAATTCACACTAATTTTTAAGGGCAAATTTTATGATATGCAAAATTCATCTTAACTTTTTTTTCATGATCTTAGTAATGTTATTAAGATATAACTCACATACAAAACAATTCACCCACTTAAAGTGTAATTCAATGGTTGTTAGGTCCTTTAGCATATGCACAAAGCTGTTCAACCATCACCACTAATTCCAGGACACTTCCATCACCCCTAAAATAGGGGTGCTCGTTAGCAGTCACTTCCATTCTTCCCACCGTACTACTCAGCCCCTGGCAATGATTAATCTGCTTTCTGTCTCTATGGATTTACCTGTTCTGGACATTTCATATAAATAGAATTACACAATATGTAGCCTTCTGTGTCTGGCTTCTTTCACTGAGCATAATGTTTTCTAGGTTCTTCCACCTTGTGGCAGGTATCAGTACCTTATTCCTTTTTATGGTTAAATAATATTCCATTGTATGGATATATCACATTTTGCTTACCCAGTTATCAGTTGGTGGACATTTGTGTTGTTTTCACTTTAAGGCTATTATATGTATTAATATTAATTAGCGGGATGCCCGGGTGGCTCAGTTAACTGAGCATTCCACTTCAGTTCAGGTCATGATCTCACAGTTCATGGGTTCAAGCCCCATATCCAGCTCTGTGCTGACAGCTCAGAGCCTGGATCCTGCTTCAGATTCTGTGTCTCCCTCTCTCTCTGCCACTCCCCCACTCATACTCTGTCTCTCTCTGTCTCTCAAAAATGAATAAACGTTAAAAAATTTTTTAAAAAATAGTAATTAGTGCACAAATTTTTGTATGGAAGTGTGTTTTCAATTCTCTTGGATATATATTTAGCTATGGAAATTCTGGGTCCTATGGTAACTCTATGTTTAACTTTTTTTTTTTAATTGTCAAGTTAGCTAACATGCAGAGTAGTCTTGGCTTCAGGGGTGGATTCCCATGATTCATCACTTACATAAACACCCACTGCTCATCTCAACAAGTGCCCTCCTCAATGCCCATCACCCATTTTCCCCATCTCCCAAGCTCCCCACCCCCATCAACCCTCAGTTTGTTCTCTATATTTAAGAGTCTCTTATGGTTTGCCTCCCTCTCTGTTTTTATCTTATTTTTCCTTCCCTTCCCCTATGGTCATCTGTTAAGTTTCTCAAACTCCACATACGAGTGAAATCATTTGATATCTGTCCGTCTCTGACTGACACATTTCACTTAGCATAATACACTCCAGTTCCATCCACATTGTTGTTGCAAATGGCAAGATTTCATTCTTTTTCATCACCAAGTAGTATTCCATTGTGTGTGTGTGTGTGTGTGTGTCTGTGTGTCTGTGTGTCTGTGTGTGTGTGTACACCACATCTTCTTTATCTATTCATCAGTTGATACATATTTGGGCTCTTTCCATAAGTGGGCTATTGTTGATAGTGTTGTTATAAACATTGGGGTGCTTGTGCCCCTATGAATCAGGACTACTGTAACCTTTGGATAAATTCCTGGTAGTGCTATTGCTGGGTCATAGGCTAATTCTGTTTTTAAGTATTTGAAGAACCTCCACACTGTTTTCCAGAGTGGCTGCACCAGTTTGCATTCCCACCAACAGTGCAAGAGAGTTCACCTTTCTCCACATCCTTGCCAACAGTGTTGTTTCCTGAGTTGTTAATTTTAGGCACTCTGACTGGTGTGAGGTGGTATCTCATTGTGGTTTTGATTTGTATTTCCCTGATGATGAGCAATGTTGAGCATCTTTTCGTGTGTCTATTTGCCATCTGGATGTCTTCTTTGCAAAAATGTCTGTTCATGTCTTCTGCTCATTTCTTCACTAGATTATTTTTTTTCAGGTGTTGAGTTTGGTAAGTTCTTTATAGATTTTTGATACTAGCCCTTTATCCAATATGTTATTTGCAAATATCTTCTCCCATTTCATTGGTTGCCTTTTCATTTTGTTGATTGTTTCCTTTGCTGTGCAGAAGCTTTTTATCTTGATGAGGTCCCAATAGTTCATTTTTGCTTTTATTTTCCTTGCCTTCAGAGACATGTCAATTAAGAAGTTGCTGTAGCAGAGTTCAAAGAGGTTGTTGCCTGTTTTCTCTTCTAGGATTTTGATGGTTTCCTGTCACACATTCATCCATTTTGAGATTATTTTTGTGTATGGTGTAAGAAAGTGGTCCAGTTTCATTCTTCCACGTGTCAATGTCCAGTTATCCCAGCACTGCTTGCTAAAGAGACTGTCTTCTTTCCACTGGATATTCTTTCCCGCTTTGTTGAATATTAGTTGGCCATATATTTGTGGATCCATTTCCGGTGTCTCTACTCTATTCCAGTGGTCAAATGCCCGTTTTTGTGCCAATACCATGCAGTCTTAATTACAGCTCTGTAATACAGGCTAAAGATTGGGATTGTGATACCTCCAGTTTTGGTTTTCTTTTTCAATGTTACTTTGGCTAGTTGGGGTATTTTTGGTTCCATACGAATTTTAGAATTGTTTGTTCTGTGAAGAAAGCTGGTGTTATTTTAATAGGGATCGCATTGAATATATAGATTGCTTTGGGTAGTATCAACATTTTAACAATATTTGTTCTTCCTATCCATGAGCATGGAATGTTTTTCCATTTCTTTGTGTCTTCTTCAATTTCTTTCATAAGCTTTGTATAATTTTCAGCATACAGATCTTTTACCTCTTTCATTAGGTTTATTCCTAGGTATCTTATGGTTGTTGGTGCAATTGTAAATGGGATCGATCCCTTAATATCTCTTTCTATTGCTTCATTATTGGTGTATAGAAATGCAACTGATTTCTGTACATTGATTCTATATCCTGCAACTTGGCTGAATTCATGTATCAGTTCTAGCAGTTTTTTGGTGGCATCTTTCAGGTTTTCCACGTAGAGTATCATGTCATCTGCAAAAAGTGAAAGTTTGACTTCTTCCTTGCCAATTTGGATACCTTTTGTTTCAATTTGTTGTCTGATTCCTGAGGCTAGCACTTCAAACACTACGTTAAACAACAGTGATGAAAGTGCACATCCCTGTCGTGGTCCTGATCTCAGGGGGAAAGCTCTCATATTTTCCCCATTGAGGCTGATATTAGCTGTGGGCCTTTCATATATGGCTTTTATGATGTTAGGTATGTTCCTTCTATCCTGACTTTCCTGAGGGTTTTTATTAAGAAAGGAAGTTGCATTTTGTCAAATGCTTTTTCTGCTTCTATTGACAGGATCATATGTTTCTTATCCTTTCTTCTATTAATGTGATGTATCACGTTGATTGATTTGCAAATATTGAACCAGGCCTGCAGCCCAGGAATGAATCCCACTTGATCATGGTGAATAATTCTTTTAATATACTGCTGAATTCGATTTGCTAGTATCTTGTTGAGAATTTTTGCATCCATGCTCATCAGGGATATTGGCCTATAATTCTCCTTTTTAGTGTGGTCTTTGTCTGGTTTGGGAATCCATGTAATGCTGGCTCCAGAGAATGAGTCTGGAAGCTTTCCTGTCATTTCTAATTTTGTATTTCTTTGTATTTTGCCAGTTTCACTATGGTATGTCATGGTGTTGGCCTGTTTTTGTGGGTTTTGAAGAGAGTTTTCTGTGCCTATTGGACTTGGATGGCTGTTTCCTTCCCCAGATTAGGGAAGTTCTCAGCTATAATCTGTTCAGATAAACCTTCTTCCCCTTTCTCTCTTCTTCTTCTGGAACTCCTATGATATGGATATTGCTTCATTTCATTGAATCACTTAGGTGTCTAATTCTCCATTCATGGTCTAGTAATTGTGTTTCCCTCTTTTTCTCAGCTTCACCATTTTCCATAATATTATCTTCTGTTTCACCTATACTATCCTCTGCTTCTCCAATCCTTGCTGTCACTGAATCTAGTTTATTTTGTGTCTCATTTACAACATTTCTTCATTCATTATGACTATTTCTTAGGTCTTTGATCTGGGCAGTAATAGATTCTCTGCTGTCTTCTATGCTTTTTTCAGGCCCAGTTATTAGATGTGGGTGTTATTCTAAAATCTTGTGCAGGGGCGCCTCGCTGGCTCAGTTGGTTAAGTACCTGACTTCGGCTCAAGTCATGATCTCACAGTTCATGAGTTTGAGTTCCACATTGGGCCTTGTGCTGACAGCTTAGAGCCTGGAGCCTGTTTCAGATTCTGTGTCTCCCTCTGTCTCTCTCTCTGCTCTCTCTCTCTCTCTCTCTCTCAAAAGTAAATAAACATTAAAAAAAAACTAAATTCTTGTTCAGATATATTGTTTATATCTGTTTTGAGCAATTCTCTGGCTGTCATTTCTTCCTGGAATTTCTTTTGAGGAGAATTCTTCCATTTCGTCATTTTGACTAGGTTTCTGCCTTTTAAATGTTGTTGCTGATGTTTCTTTCATTTGTTTATTTATTTTTTGAGAAAGAGAGATCAGAGTGTGAGCAGAGGGCGGAGGGGCAGAGAGAAGGAGAGACACAGAATCGGAAGCAGGCTCCAGCCTCCTCACTGTCATCACAGAGCCCGATGCGGGGATGGAACTCATGATCCATGAGATCATGACCAGAGCTGAAGTCAGATGCTTAACTGACTGAGCCACCCAGGTGCCCCTTTTACGTGTTTTAATAGCTTGTTATGTGTCCTGCACCTGTGAGCACTACTATATTAAAAAGCGGTCACACACTATCCAGGGCCTGGCCCTTCAGGAGGGGTTTTTGGAGTGTGTTGCATGCCCTCTGTTGTTGCGTATTTGGCTGTGCTATCCCACTGCTTGTAGTGGTGGATTGTTTGGACCGTCCAGCAGGTGTGCTTTGATTTGTTCATTAAAGTAACCCTGGAAAAAAGGAAAAGGAGGGGGGGCCTTATCTCATACAAAGAGAAAAATGAAAGAGGTGAAAAAAAAAAAAAGACCAGGCAGAGAATCAAAGAAAGTATAAGGGCTTAATCCAGAGAGAGAGGAAAATAAAGAAGGGGATACAGAAAAGGTATCAAAAGAATAGAGTAAAGATGCCTGATTAAACAAACAACCAGAGCAGAGGAAGGAAGAAAGAAAGAAAGAAAGAAAGAAAGAAAAAAAGAAAGAAAGAAAGAAAGAAAGAAAGAAAGAAAGAAAGAAAGAAAGAAAGAAAGAAGCAAATATATATAAAAAATATATAAATTATATAAATTTATATAAATATATATAAATATATTATATATATATTTATAATTGACTAAAAATCAAATCAAATCAAAAACTATGAGCCTCATTCCAAAGGGAAGGAAACAAAAGAGGAGGGTAGAAAGAAAAAGAAGGGAGAAGGAAAGAAAAGCGAAAATAATAGTAATAATAATAATAATAAAATTATTAAAAAGAGACTAACATACTAAACCTGTGGACAGTTATCTGTTGGTGCCTGGGACCAGTGGCTGCACACGTCTGGAAGAGAGGCTGTCCCGTTAGATCAGTGTCAGTCCCAGTCCAGGAGATAAGCAGCTACCAGGCACCGAGAGGCAGGGATGGTGTAAGCGGGTCCCACCTCCTCTGGGCGCCGCTGTCCGTTCCCTGAAGCCACACCCTGTTGGTGATGGGGAGAAAGGCGGCCACACCCCAATCTCTCCTCCCAGGACCACGCGTCTCACGCCACACTCTTGAGTCAGCCCTCACAGAGTGGCACCGGCAGGTGGCTTGTCCTGCGGCACCGTCCCCTGCGCCTCCTGGGCCCTCAGCCGGGATTCAGAACCTGATGTCTTAAAGGACCAGGTTCCGGGGTAGTGCCACTCTGCCCTGCCCATATGGCTGGTGCCGCCTGCAGGGTCTTTCGTCCTTGTTGGGGGCAATATACCCTCTTCCCACAGTACTGAAGGCAGGAGACCGTTTGCTCACAATGCACCCCTGAGATGGCTACCATGCCCCAGGGCTGGCTCCCCACCTCCCCAGGCCAGGCAGAGGCCTCGGTCAGGAGAAAAGTCCCGCACTTTTGAGAACTCCAGCCTTCAGCTCCTAAGGCCGTTCACAAAGTAGAAACTGGCACACTCTGTATTTCTCATTCCCCTGTCCAGGGTCCGGAGAGGTTTTTCTCTTGTACTAACAATACTGCAATCCACAGCTTCTCTTTCTCTCCCTTTTGTCTCTGGCAGAAGGGGTTCCCTCCCCTCCTGCCCACACTGTTTGGTCTCCCCCAATTTGCATACACGCACCTCAGTCCCTCCAAGCTGTCTCCCTCCACCTGTGGACATTTTTCTGTCACTCTGCAGACTGACTTTGTGGGTGTTCCAGGTGTTCTGACCTCAATACTGCCGAGTTGTGGGTTGAGGGAAATCCTGGTCCCCCTACTTCTCTGCCATCATAACTCTTCCTCCTTAATTTTTAAAACAACGACCGTATACCTATGAAATACAAAACCTAACCTTTGTCAATGCCCTCCAGCTAAAGACTACCAGGAACACACATCTAATTGGACAGATTGGGTTTATTACTCATTGCAGCAATAAATAAAACAACCAATGGGAAATTGATGGGCATCTCAGTAAGAAGATATTAGAAAGAACTAACAGGATTTAGGTTTATGTTAGGTGATTTTGAGGAGAATTTACGGCAGCCGTGCTTTGTTTTAGATTGGATGGGGTCAGTAAGCAGGGGTATTTCTATGAATGGATACCTTAAATTTTATCTAGTATGAGGAAAGACTATACTGAGGCTAATGATGCAACTGGTATTAAAAAGAGAGAGAAGAAGAAAAGAAAGAGAGGGAAAAGCAAAAGCTGTGGTCACTTGCTCAGCCAGGACGTGACTTTTCTTGTGGTGTGGACCATGTTCATGTTTTTTATTCAGACATCGTTGTGGGTGGGCTCGATCTTGCCTTGATCCATCATGGTCACAGACTGACTCTGTCTAATTTTGATATTCTGTGAAATTTTGAAACAGACCCAAAGAACACCAAGGTCAAGCTGGGAATTCTTGAGCAGCTCATGGAAACACAAAGACCTAGCTGATAGCACCAGGGCCTGCCTTTCACATTCGATTAGAAGGAACAAAATACATGAAGAATAAAATACACCTGACAAAAGTCACTACCAACCCAGTTTTTAAATTAATGAACTAAGACTTGAAAGTAGCTTCCTTGATCTGTAAAAGGGTGCCTGTGTCCATTTCCTTTTGCTACTGTAACAAATTACCACAAATCTAGTGGCATGAACAACAGAAATTTATTACCTTACAGTCGGAAGTCTGCTATGGGTCTCACTGGGTTAGATTCAAGATGTCAGCAGATCTGTTCCTTCTGGATGCTCTAGGGGAGACTTTCTTTCCTTGCCTTTTTCAGTTTTTTGAGGCCACCCACGTTCCTTGCTCCTGGCCCCTTCCTCCATTTTTAAATCCAGCAACAGAGCCTAGGAGTCTTTCTTATGCTGCCTTCTTTCTTGTTGTCTCTTCTGCCTCCCTCTTCTTCTGACAAGGATCCTGTGATTTTAGTGAGCCTATCCAGATAATCCAGGATAATTTCCTCATCTCAAGGTCATCTGACTATCAAACTTAATTTCCCTTGCATTGTAACCTAACATATTCACAGGTTCCAGGAATTAGGATGTAGACATCTTGGAGGAAGGAGGGGAGGAGGGCAGGATTGGACATTATTCTGCCTACCACAGCACCTTAAAAAGCCCACAGCAGATGTAAAAACAAAAAAAAAAAATTTTTTTTAAATCAGGACAAAGAATGCCTATAATCACTGCTTTAGTTCAACATTGGAATAAAGGTTTTCAATTTGTCACTGCAATGTTTCTCGGACTACACCACATTGCCATGGCTAGTTTCTAAAATGCAAGCAATGGTCCTAATAGCAATCTACTCACAGTTGCACACAACCTGAGAACACACATTTTCAGTAAGATCTAAGTCAGGGCTAGCAAATGCATAGCACCACACCTCCCACTTGACTCCTCAGCTGCTGGGGGATGTTATTCACACAGCCCTGTACTCTCTCCCATGGATCAGGGACAAAGACACAGAGTCCTCTGCAATATATCATTTGCAGCAACCACAACCTGTGGATAAGGGCTGGAACGTGAAATGAAATCTATTTGCCCATCCTGATCTAGATGAGTAAACCCTGATATATAAAGGATGAGAAGAGTCAGCTGCTTTTGTTCTAAACCTCACATAGCAAAGTGGGAGTGGGAAGTTTTACAACCAGATTTAACTTCCTAAAGATGTCACAGATCTTTAAATTGGTATTTAATAAACCTCTAAGGGCAGTGGAATAATATTCCCTAGACTCATTTTATTCTTTATGCAAAAAGAGCAACCCCAAATTGCAGCATAGCCTGCTTAAGCTATCATTTTTTCTATATATATAAATATTTATATATATATTAAACCTTTTTCCTTAATGTCTAAGGATTAGACACCAGGGTAAAGGTATTACAAGACTAGTTTATTTTTATTTTTATTTTTCTTAATTTGTTAATTTATTCTTGAGAGACAGAGCACAAATGGGGGAGGGGCAGAGAGAGAGGGAGACACAGAATCTGAATCAGGCTCCAGGCTCTGAGCTGTCAGCACAGAGCCTGACGTGGGGCTTGAACCCTGTGAGATCATGACCTGAGCTGCAGTCAGACGCCCAACCAACTGAGCTACTCAGGCTCACCACAAGACTAACTTATTAAGGTAACTAGCTAATATAAGATGCTAATAGCTCAATTATGAATACTTGATCTTATTCATAAGGAAAACAAATTGAAAAATTCAGGCAAGGGCGCCTGGGTGGCTCAGTGGGTTGAGCGTCCAACTCTTGGTATGGCCTCAGGTCATGATCTCACAGTTTCCTGAGTCTGAACTCCAAGTTGAGCTCCATGCTGACAGTTCAGAACCTGCTAGGAATTCTCTATCTCCCGCCCCTCTCTCTGCCCCTCTCCCACTCACACTATCTCTGTCTCTCTCAACATAAATAAACTTAAAAAAAAATAATAAAATAGAGATAATAACAGTATACTTCCTAGAATCTAGTTCCCCTCAAATCTGTGTACTTTCTTTCTGAGAAGCCTGAAACTCACTAATGAATTTATGAAAATAGAGACTGTTTTATTACCCAACTCTGTGGTATAGTTCTTTTCTTCTTCTTTTCTTTTCTTTTCTTTCTTTTTTCTTTTCAAGTAGGCTTCACAGCCTGTGTGGAGCCTGGTTCAACAGACTTGAACTCATGACCCTGAGATCAAGACCTGAGCTGAAATCTGGAATCAGATGCTTAACCGACTGAACCACCCAGGCACAAGTGTTGTATAGTTTTGCAATAACTTCCTCCCAATAGATCTGTTTTTTTCCCTTACGATGATATTGTTATATACTGAGTCTTAAACTATGATCAAGTGGGAAAAAAATCCATAGAGCATCCTCAGAGGTACTTTTACACACTGACTGTCACATACCACTCGGGGGGCGGGGGGGAAGAGATGGGGCACCTGGGTGGCTCAGTCGGTTGAGCATCCGACTTCGGCTCAGGTCACGATCTCACAGTTCGTGGGTTCGAGCCCCGTGTCCAGCTCTGTGCTGACAGCTCAGGGCCTGCAGCCTGCTTCAGATTCTGTGTCACCCTCTCTCTGACCCTCCCCCGTTCATGCTCTTTCTCTGTCTCAAAAATAAAAAAGATAAACATTAAAAAAAATTTTTTTAATAAAAAGAGAGAGAGAGAGAGAGAGAGAGAGAGATTCCATTCCTGAAATTGCTCAGGCAGAGCCTAGCTTTGTAGAACCACCTTACCTCAGGTAAGAAAATCCCTAGACAGGGTGGATAAAAATTTAAATTTCTCATAGCTGAGTACAGGTAGGTAGAGTTTCCACAGAATGATAGAGACTTTCTTTGGCTCTTCTCTTCCCTAAGTCTAGGAAGTTTTGGCAAGTTAGAAAATAGGATAGTAATCACAGCAGTCAGACTAACCTTTTTTCTGTAGACGTAAGTCGGTTTATCACTCCTTTGCATAAAGCCATCCCATTGCTACCCATCACATTTAGGGGGAAAAAAAGCAAACTACTCGGCAAGACCTATCAGGCATTTCCTGAGCCAGTCCCTGCCTACTTCCCTCTCTAACCTCCTACCATTCTGCCACCTGCTCAATGGACCAGCCTTTCTGCTTTCCCTCTAACAGGTGAAACTAATTCATGCCTCAGGACCTTTGCACTTGCAGTGTTCCTTCCTGAAACAATCTTCTCTGAGATCTTCACATGCCTTATTCTTTCACATCATTTGTGTCACTTCTCAAATGTCACTCACTAAGTTTCTTCCTGACTTCCTAGCTCAGAGATCCCCTATTTTCTTCATAGCGCTTATTACTATGTTCTTGCACATCCTGTCTATTCCGCTGAAATGTAAGTTTCAGAACAACAGGGAGGGACCAGACACCCAAATAGTTCCTAGTACTCAGTGCACGCTTAATCAATGTGGGTTAGGTGCTTAAAATAAGTGCCATTTCCTTAGAAAAAAATAAGTCTGGTGGTTTCTGCAAATGTCTCTCCCTTTTAGGTCAGTTTCCTACTCCCTAGATTAGGTTCTGACCCTCTAAAATCACATCAACCCCTTTATCTCACTTCCCCAACCCTACTGGTTCAGGTCACCCCACAAGTCATTTGGGAAATGGCCAATGCCCCTTTAACGTGGTATGCCTGAATTTTGACATCACAAGAACTGCCTTTCTCCAAGAAGTGACTGTGAGTTAAGCAAGGAAACATAAAGCAAGATGTGATAAATGTAAATGTGGAGTTTTAGGCATGTTTGGATGTTACTGCTTATATAAAAGCTTTTCTTCCTTTAATAAAAATAATACTTCAATATGGGAACTCTAAACAATATATTAGCCAAAAGAAGAAAATAAAAATTGATCATGATTCTCTTAATCAGAGAGCCACTGTTAAAATCTTGGTACTGTATATGTATACCTTTGTTTTCTATTTATGCATATACTCTACATCTACCTTTGTAAGCTACTTTATTTTAATCTAATAATATATAATGAGTATTTTTATGCCATTAATTATTTTTCCATAGCTTGATTTTAATTACTTTGCCAACAAACATGTATTGAGCTTAAATGGATTATTGTCCTTGAGCAAAGCAGGTGGGATTCTCTGGGGTCCAGCTTTTGACTGCAGCCTCCTCATGGAGAAATGGCAACATCAGGCCAGTTGTTTTGGAAGGCAAAAGAACATGAAGATCAAGATTTGGGGGAACTAAACATTAATTTTAGTTCTATTAAGAGTTCCAAGATGAGGCTTGACAAAACACAAAAGGAGTCCGTCCAGAATAGGTAACCAAGACTCAAAATACTTCTTGATTAAAATAGAACTCATCTACCAGAATCATGTTAAGATCAAGACTAAGACAAAAAGGACATTAGAGGGAGAATGGGAAAGGCGGGGGGGCAGCGGGGGGGGGGGGGCGGAGAGTAGGAGACACAACAGAAGTGTGATCTCCGTAGGAGAGTAAAATCCATTGTCCAGAGCCCCAAACCAGAAGAAAGACTCATTGGAGGTATGATAGGTGAGCAGAACCCAGAGGGCCCAGTGACACAGTAAATAGCTTCAACTTAAGCTGCAAAGGGCTTAAAATGGGGAAGCTTGCTGTCAGGCAGGACCCACAAAAGAAGGTTCAGTGCAGATCCGGTGGTAGATGTGGGTACAGCAGGAAAATAACGATGTCTGGGTCTTAGAGAAGGGAGAGGCCTGTGGACTTCAGGAGACATAGGTAGTAAGTTCTCAAAGACAGCATTGAATTCTTCAGCCACGTGCCCAGGTTCCACCAGTAGGACTACCAAGAACATAGATGAGAAAAGAGAAAACTTCACTGTTGTTATAGCAGGAGGGTCAGTGTGGAAAGGTTATGCCTTGCCTTCTGGCATTTAGCAAGGCTTTATGCAATCTCTAAGCTCTATCTTACAGGTGCTCAGGTTGGTTAGGGAGAAACAGGAAGAAGAATACAAAAACATTATGTGCATGAAAACAAATGCCCTGAAAGCCTCACAGAGCCTCTGTGTGGGGTTCTCAGGTGAAGGCAGTAGGACGTCTTTCTCTGACTTTGAATGCTACATTCTTTTCCGAGTTACCCAAGCAGCTGGCCTTGATCCCTAATACCTTTTAGAATGTATGTGTTTACTCACAAGTGCCTCTCTCTTCCTGGAGACTAGATAGGAGCTCCCGGGAAACAGGGCATGTGACTACACACTGAAATGCCCCTCTTGCCTCAGCTCTGAGGATCTGTTGCTGGATTCACTTTGTCTCAGTCCTTTCTTTTTTCTTTTTTTCTAATGTTTATTTATTTTTGAGAAAGAGAGCATAAGCAGGGGAGGAGCAGAGAGAGAGGGAGACACAGAATCCGAAGGAGGCTCCAGGCTCTGAGCTGTCAGCACAGAGCCCAACACGCGGCTCACACCCAGGAGCCGTGAGATCATGACCTGAGCTGAAATCAAATGCTTAACCGACTGAGCCACCCAGGAGCCCCTGTCCGAGTCTTTTTTATGAGGAGAAAGCCAGACCCCCCGGGAGGCAGCTTAGTCCTTCAGGTAAACAGACTTTGCCAGCCCAGTTTACCAGGCACACCCAGATTTACTCTTCACCTGGCCTCCCTACTAACAGCTCCCCCACCCCTGTGCTCATGTATCCTCTGCCCCCACATGCGTTGGAACCATAACAAAGATTAAATAGCACTGGGGTTGTTATGTGAACTCAACCACAGTAGATGACAATGGGTCAAGGAGAAAAGCAGAGATGTCAACCAAGATAACTTTGCCCATGTGTTCAAATGGAATAATTGGAACACCTATTCGTCTTGCTTCAGGAAAGCCCGTGGCCCTACCGTCTCTCTACGGACATGCTTATTTCTCACTCAGTCACATCCGGCTCAAACTTTCTGTATTGTCTCAATCCATCCCATGTTTGGAACATCTTGCCACACAGTACCAGGAGCACTTTTTGCACACTGTATCACCTCATGTTGGGCATTACCTCCGATCTGTTCGCGCCCCCAAATGCCACCGACAGAAGGTGGCATATGGAGCAGATTTTAAGTATAAATTTCAAGCAATGGGAAGAGTCTACGGCACATCGTTGCCAATAAAGTCAAATAGTAAATTCGATGCTTGGAGCATTTTGACTGCTTTTCCACCTACTTTTCTCTCAGGTCTCCTTCCCGAGAAGAGCTCATCATATTGTGACCTCCCTCCTGCTCATCTCTGACCTCCTCTTCTTCCTCAAGTTGCTCTTACTTCTTCTGGCAGAGCCATTTCATTGTTCACCATTTTGTTGTTACACACTCTCCAGATCAAAACCTTAAAACTTTCCCTTCCTCCTCTAAAGTAGCCTCCGTGGTATTATCCTCAGACATAACAAGTATCTCTCTCTCTCTTTTAGCAAGTATCTCCATAAGAGCAACTCTAGCACTGGTTATTAAAAGAACACTTTGTTATCCTGCAATAGCCGGAAAAGAAGAGAATGTTTGGAAATCCTCTAAACCTAAGGTTGTATTCTTTGGAAGAAAAAATAGTTATTACCCTTCTACCCCAGCCCCTCCTGGGGTCACAATGAATGACCCTCAAACCATCACGGAAACGCAGAATCCAGCTCTGGAGGGGAAGGCACACCTCTGGGTGTGACGCCATGTGTAAGGAAAGGTGGAAAAACAAGAGGGAAGGTGCATCTGGACACGACAAAATATATGCATCCAAAGCTCCACGAAACAGCATGAAACCCAGTCTTGCTGAAATAAAATCCCATCTGTCCCACACAATCATTTTCCCCTTGTTAAATAAGATGCCAAGTTACTTTCACCAGATTGGCATTTGGCCTATTCGAGAACAAACAGGAGAAACTCCCTAAGTTTGTTTCTGGATATGAACAATGGTGATTGCTGCCGTTGTTTGTGGAACCTCCCTGTCAAAGCAGCTGAGCGATTGGCAACACGCGGGCATGGGAATGGCAGAGCGGGGCCGCCAGTATCTATTGCAGTCATTTGCCAGGATAATGTGGGCTTGTCAATTACGCTGTCAGGCAGCAACTTATGTTGAATTTGAAACAGTAAATGTCATACAAAAGCATAAGTGATTTATAGATGAGAGTACAGGAGCACTTAAAATCTGCAATGTAATGAAATGAGATACCAACAGATTGCATGTTTTGTGGTTATTACCACAGAGGGGGGAAAAAACCCTCTAGAAAAGAAATAACTATTTGAGAGCAATCAGCTCCGAAGCGCGAACCACTTCCCACCTCACCCCCTCTCCCAATTCTTGGAACATTCAGTCGATCTATCAATCTGACTAACTAATAATGCCTTGGTACTTTACTTTAAGTAACAAAAGCTACAGCACTCAAATCAAAAGTCTGCTCTCCGGTGCACTTTGCAGCCTCACAATACACCACGTGACAAAATGCAAAAGGCCTTGCTAAAGGCAAGGGGAAAAAAAAAAACAGAAAAATTCAAGGTAGGTCATAAGCTAGAGCTAAACTGACCGTTCACAGGGTGACCTATTTTGAAACAGCCAAGCTTCCATTTGTTTTTTGAGGCTTGCCCTTTGAAACCACATTGTTACATTGAAATGTTTGCTTCTGTTGCTAGATCTGCTTGCAAGAACAAAACAGGTTCCGAGACAAGAAATCTGAAATTGGTTGCACACCTCGCTCTTACCCTCCGTTGCCGGCTCTGCAATTCCATTCTGGAGGCTGCTCTGACCTGTGCTTCCATTACTTCCCATCTGCTGACAGGACTTCAGTCTCTCTCCCACCTCCCTCTCCCAGCTCCCCGGTGCATTGCTCTTGGCTTTGTTTTCAGGATCCTGATGGGGATTCTAACCAGTTTCCATAGCTATTTGACCCCCTTGACTCGGCTTCTTGCACTTGGCTTACATATTTTATCCTCCCTGTCCTGTCTACACCTCCATGCTGCCTGAGCTATTTCCTGTCTTGCCCTTTTGCCTTGTAGCCTTCCTACTGTCTCGGCTAACTTTTAAATCTTTACCGCTCTTTTTCCTACAGTACTTTTTCTGTGGCTCCTTTAATGATATGTTCTCATAACACAGTCCACAAGCTAGCCACCAAACTTTCAATGCAGAAAGCTCACCTCCCCAATGCACAGTCAAAATTTCTGCCCTCCCCTGCCCAGTCTACCTTGACACTTCTACAGGAAGCCAGGATACTTCTGCTCAGGCAGAAACCGATCATCCATAATGAAATGTAATACAGAACAATTCTAAATTATTCCTGCCCACCAGAAAGAGATGCTGTATTCTTTACTTAAAGAGATGGAAACCTGGAGCTTTCATACAAGCGCCAAGTATATTTTCGAGCCACGGATCTCAACGGTAATATTAATTATTGTTACCAAATGAGGGAGCTCCATAGAGGATTTTCTTGAGGGAAGGGAAATGTTGGAGATTCCAACTTTGATTTTTTTTATTTTTTATTTTTTTTAATTATTATTTTTTAACGTTTATTTATTTTTGAGACAGAGAGAGACAGAACATGAACAGGGGAGGGGCAGAGAGAGAGGGAGACACAGAATCCGAACAGGCTCCAGGCTCTGAGCTGTCAGCACAGAGCCCGATGCGGGGCTCGAACTCATGGACCGTGAGATCATGACCTCAGCCGAAGTCGGTTGCTCAACCGACTGAGCCACCCAGGCGCCCCCCAACTTTGATTTTTAATTCTTCCCTTGCCACGGTGATCGCAATATCAGAAGTTTATGAGGTGGGGTAGTCTTTAGCACATCCTTTTTTGTGTGCTTTTATATTGGGATAAACTGACAGACCACCATGTCTGTATATCTTACAGTTGAACCACCATATCTCAGTATATCCTATGTTTGTTTGTTTTTTTTTTTTTTTCATTTAAAAAATGTAAGTGGGGTCATTTTCCCTAAGGAAAATGGAAATCTCTTTTTTCAAATGTAAGTGCTCTGTTCTGTTTGGCATATACTGCTACATTCCTTGGCATCATCAACAAGGAAAACTGGAATATAAACTCTAGGATTACATATAATGAGCCATTATCTCTCAACTCCTACACTGTGCCCTTATCATAAGGGAGGTTCTGCTGAGAGGCACATTAACTCCTTTATTTATCACTGAAACTCAATCCTGATGGGTTTATATTTAAACATGACTAAGTACAGTGGGGAATGTAAGATTGAAATGGTTCATGACTCCTTGTAGTTTACTTTCTTAAGCAGAATGATATCACACATATAGAAAGAGATAACTACTATGCAAATAAAAAATGAATAAAGGACATTCACGGATAAGCTCTTCAGCACAGATAAACATCCTGAATTCTTTCACCAAGAAAATTACCTAAAGTGGGAAGTGTATCTAAAATCAGACATAACAATTCAGACTCCATTCTACCGCTGCTGGCTGGGAAAACCTGGACAAGTTATTTAACTTCTAGGAACTTCTTTTCTTCTCATCTGGTAAAAAGGGATAATTTCTAATCTCTTCAAAATTAAAATGAATTACATAGATAAAAGCCTCAGTAAATGCTGGTCCCTTTTCCCTCGTCCATAGATGCTATTCAAGATTCTCATCAAACTATCCCTCCTAGAGATCACTCTCCAGAATATTGGCCCAGACTGACACCTCCCTAGAACCTTTGCACTTGGCTGTTCCCTGTGCCCACAAGGCTCATCCCCAAGATCTTCTCCTGACTAACTCCCCATTATTCACTTTCAGCCCATTTCTGGCCACCTCAGAGATGTCTCCCATGTTGCACACTCTCTCTATCCCATTACTGTTTTATCATCTTTGTGGCACTTACTGCTACATGAACTCCTCTTATTATCTATTCGTTTCACAATTTATTGATCAGTCTACACACACACACAGAACAATCTTCACGGAAGGAAGGAACCTGAGCACCTAGTTCACTGCCAGATCAACATAGTGTTTATACTCGACCCTGAAAACAATGAAGAGCCAAGTCAGTGAAGACAGTGAGGGTTATCATCTCAGATCACACTCTGGCCACAGTGTGAAAAATGGAAGGCTCTGGAAAAGGCAAACTTATGGAGATGGTAAAAAGATCAGTGGTGGCCAGGACTTGGGAGGAAGGAGAGATGAATAGATGGAGCACAGAGGATTTTTAGTATGACAAACTTTCTGTATGATACTATAATGGTGGATACACTGTCATTATCCATTTGTCAAAATCCATAGGATGTACAACACCAAGAGCGAACCCTAACATAAACTACGAACTTTGTATGAAAAGAATGTGTCAGCATTGCTTCATCATTTGTAACAAATGTGCTACTCTAGTGAGGATGTCGATAGGGGGAGAGGGTGTACTTGCGTGGGGGAAGGGAGTATATGGGAACTCTATATTTTCTGTGCAGTTTTGCTGTGAACCTAAAACAAAATGAAGTCTTTTTTTTTTTTTTTTTTTTTTTTTAATGGATTGAAGAAAGCAAAACTTTAGACAGGGAAATGGGAATAAGACTGGAATAATCTAGGGACACCTGGGTGGCTCAGTCGGTTAAGCATCTGACTCTTGATTTAGGCTCAGGTCATGATCTCACAGTTCATGAGTTCAAACCCTGAATCAGACTCTGTGCTGATAGTACAGAGCCTACTTGGGATTCTCTCTCTCCCCTTCCTCTCTGCCCCTATCCTACTTGCTCTCTCTCAAAATAAATAAATAAACTTAAAATAAATTGGAATAATCCAGGTAAGAGAGGACAAAGGCCTAACCTACAGCTAGACTCCCATACAGGCTAGGGTTTATGTCCTTTTGGTGTGTAAATGTTCCTCTCAAGCAGAACACCTTGACAGGGAAACAATACCAAGAATGCGATCCTTCTGGCATCTAGTATAATGAGTCTATTACCTACACCGATCTATCTCTTTTGCTTTTTTTAGTTAAAATATATACATATATATTAATTTAAACAGCCAGTCCCTATTAATAGGCTCTTAAGCAGTTTATAGTCAACTAAATCCCAAAGATATTTTACATAATAATATACCATCAAAATACATTTTCTCCATCTTCTATTTTCAAAAATCTTTGTTGGTTTCAAGCCAATCTGCTTGGCTATCATGATTGTTTTGATTCCTCATTTATTCAACATAATATCAGGTTCATCTGTCTCTCGAGTGGGTCACCCACATATTTTATAAGCATGCCTTCTATATTTTTATCCCATTGCAGCAAATGATTCTTTTTAAAAAAATTTTTTTCCAACGTTTATTTATTTTTGATAGACAGAGAGAGCCAGATCGTGAGCGGGGGAGGGCCAGAGAGAGAGAGGGAGACACAGAACCCAAAGCAGGCTCCAGGCTCTGAGCTGTCAGCACAGAGCCCGACGCGGGGCTCAAACTCACAAACCATGAGATCATGACCTGAGCCGAAGTCAGATGCTTAACCGACTGAGCCACGCAGGCGCCCCTGCAAATGATTCTTTATAAGCAGCCGGAGAGTGGAGGGATATACAAAGCCTAACAGTGCCCTTAACCTCTCATCTCAACCTATGTTCTATACACTAAATTCCAGGGTAAGCAAGAAGCTGCCACGAATTTCTGTGTTTCTTTATGGAAAACACTTGTGAAAAATTGACGATTGGAAGGCTAAGAGGTCCCGATGGGACAAATCTTGAGAACTTCATCCATTTTTATATAAATGCATTAATCTAATCACTGTCATTTTAGTTGTCGAATCACATTTCTCCATCTGGACCACAGGCCATCAGGAAAGAACTCCTGGTTCTGGGGGCTGTGTTGAAGCTGGATTGCACGGCTGACTCTGTATGCCTGCTGCACCCTGGCCCCATTCTAGGTGGACACAGCACTGATTAAATCCCTGCCCTCATCAAGCCTACTCTCTAGAGAAGTGACATTCTAGTGGTACCTGAACATTCTAACCTTTGCCATAAACTTCAGGTTATTCTATTTATTAGTCTTTCTTAGAGGATTTTCAGGTCAGGATGCCTTTAAAAGTCTATGCCTCTTCTAGATATTGGTCCTTAATTTCTTACCCCTTCTAGTTTTATACGTGTCCTCTTCAGATTCTGAGCTCAACAGACTAATTCTGAGATGGAGGCATTTACTTGTTTACATGCCTCCCTGTCTGCATACTGCTCCTGACCACAGCTGGGGACAGACGGATTCACTTCCAGTCCTGGCTCTTCCACTTATTGGCTGTTATTTGGGTGAATTACTCAGCCTTTCACAGCCTTTTTTCATCTGCAAAGTATAGATTACCAGACATACTGTAGAGCTCTGTTGTAAAGTGTAAATGAGCTAATGAATATAAAACACTCAGCAAAGTGCCCAGCATGTAGGAATCCCTTAGCATTTATATACACAAAGCCTAATGCTCTTGATTTATGCTCTCGTTGTGAATTTCTGACAATGTCATCAGATCTCTTTTTTTTTTTTCTGAAATTTTAAATTTGTGTTCTCACTTAAATGTCCCTTATTGCAGGATATCATGGATTCCTCTAGCCCAGGTAGCCACTGTCTCACCTGTAAGGATGTGGGCTCCATGAGGACCAGGGGCTCGCTTTTCTATCTTGTCCAAAACAGCATCTCCAGCAACTCGGTAGTTCCTAGTACATAAAAAAGCACGCAAATATTAAATGAAAGAACTGATCCCATTTAGGAAACATGTGCCTGCTCTCCTTTACTCTACTAATGCTAACTCAGGGATGACAAGACACTGTCTCAATTCCCATTAATTATAAATCACTAACCACATTTTCTTGTCTGTCAGAATTAAGTAATGAAAATTCTCCTCATCGATGCTTTGCATTTTGAGTGATGACACTGTCATTTTAGTAGACATAGAAATAAACTATGTTCTTCTTGAAAGCTGAACACACACTCAAAACTGTTCTCGTGGCTGTTATGTTACGTTTGCAAAAGACTTCGATGGTTGTTGCCACACAGATATGTTTGAACAAGAAAATATAAGACCATGTTATATATAGTAGTTTTGATCTCTTCCTGACATAGGTTAAAATCTAACAGTGATAGTATACTGAGTAAGCATAAGGCCACATAGGCCTACTAGAAGTATGAATAGTATAACTCTACAGGTTATTCAGCTGGGAAGTTCTTAAGTGTTTAGTGAGAATCTACTATGTGGACAGCACTATAGAAGTTACCAAAATAGTATCAAAAACACATCTATTCAGGGACGCCTGAGTGGCTCAGTTGGTTAAGCGTCTACTTCAGCTCAGGTCATGATTTCACGGTTCATGGTTTCAAGCCCCGCATCGGGCTCTGTGCTGACAGCTCGGAGCCTGGAGCCTGCTTCTGATTCTGTGTCTCACTCTCTCTCTCTGCCCCTCCCCTGCTCACACTGTCTCTCTCTGTCTCTCAAAAATAAATAAATGTAAAAAAAAATTTTTTTTGAATAAAATGTAAAAAAAAAAAGAAATTTTAAAAACACATCTATTCAAAGAGTAAAACTCTATATTAAAACATACAAATGACACTTCAACTAAATAAATCTTTAGGACTTTAGGACTTCCTCTCTTCCTACTTCTCCTACAGTGGTAGGTTTTATAAAAACCTACAACCTACAATCCACACAGTCCAACCCAAACATAGATCTCCTTGGTTCATTTCCATTTTCCTGTGATGAAAAGAAAACACACAAGGTGAATTCTTCAGAAGCAATATTGCAAGCATAAATATCTGAGGGATAAATTGTTAAGAGAATCAGGGGTTGGGAACAGGCTAGCAATGGCCTGAGAGACATTTACGTATCTGCATGTTGATTTTCTCCCTCACCATATAAATGTATCTCTTGGTGATTGTCTATCCTGTAATACATTCAATAAGTATTCCCTGTTGAATTCCTGCTTGAATTTCTCAAGTTCAAGCACAAGGATGCCAGGCAAGACTGTTCAGAGGGCTCTGTGATTGGTCTCCCCTCACCTAGTCTGGTACCAGGCTTATTCCATTCTCATGACTCAGGTTGACCCAAATACAACTAGGAATCAATCTACTTGAAAAGTAACTTCCTTGAAAATAGTCCTTAACGAGAGAAAAATCCTAAAACCTCATGTATGTTAAACTTTTAAACAATATTTTACACAGATACACAACTTTTTTCTGTGGATATGATTTACAAACTGTTATATTTTAGATGGAGGTAGGAGGAGCTGTTCTCTATTATGTCATGACTGATTTTTTCCTGTATATTATTTCTTTGAGTTACTTAAGTGAATTATCTGTAAGGGATATTTTTATAAACATTTTCAAAATGTTAAAAATTCCATGATTGATCACCACATTGTATACTTTAAATATCTTACAATTATGTCAATTATACCTCAACAAAACTGGGAGGGGGTGGAATATATACAGCATCTCCAGGACCATTAAAAATAACTCCATGTTTGAAACACCATCAAAAAGTATAAGCAGCCTCCTCCATAAAATAAAATCATTGGAAGTAATCATTATTAGGCAAAAGAGTAACAAATGCCACGTAATATGGAATCTACCAGAATTCAGAACATCAAAATGTGACTTGTGTCCCAAATCTTGCCTGTCTTCTACTTTGGTAAATGAAGTCTCACTGAATGTAGCCACCCTCTTGTGTACATTCTGTGGCTGCTTTCTCACTACAATGACAGAGATCAGTAGATGCCACAGAACCTATATGATACTTGAAGCCAAAAATATTTATTACCCGGCCCTATAGGGAAAAAGCTTGCTGACTCTTGATTTAGCTTATATAACTTTCTCTGGTCAAAAAAGAGGACAATGTATTTAGTACCGTTAAAAAATATAATAAATACTAAATTAACTCTTTAGTTATCTCCAAAGCCAAATAAAATTGAAGGACTATAGAGTGTAGGCATAATAGTCAAGCTTTGTAGTTGTAAAAAGACCTCAACAAACTCACCAATTAACAATTATAGTTGATATTTGCTGTGTTCCTACCATTGTTCCAGGTACTCTGATAGCCACCTTAAATACATCAGTTGTAATTTTCAAAGCAACCCTCCAGGTAATTATTAGATATATCCATTTTACATACAAGGAAGTTGAAACAAAGAGAATTTTCTAAAGGCCACATAGATCAGGCCAGCTCCAAAGCCTGCATTCCAGGTGTCTCCTAGGCATTTTAAAGAACTTATCAGGAACATCTTTTATAAGCAACGCTAAACATGAGTTAATATCACAAATATCTCCAACATGCTTCTACACCCTGCACTGAGAAAATGCTAATATGAAAAAGTATTTCTGGAGACTTCCAATTAAAAGCGGAGGAGCAGGATCATTTCTGCTCCACTCTCTTCTTTGAAACCAGCTGAAAAATGAGACACAGAATGAAATACAATAAGTAGAAATAAGACACAACTCCACACCATAATTAATTAAGAAGAGGCACCAGATGCAATGAAACCTAATTTATATCCAGGTAGAACATTAAGAGTGGACTTAAGAAGTTGTTGTCAAATAGTCCATGATTTATTTATTTGTTAATCTGCTCAATTTGTTTTTTTTCAAGTCTTTGCAGAGATGGGCTCATTTCCCCACGATCTAATCAACTGAGTGTATCAGGCTACATGACTGTCGGCAATGACATTAAAACCCCATAAGAAATACACTAGCTGATCTTATCAGTGTGTCATAATTCCCTTCCATATTCAGTTCTTCCTAACTTTTCTCTCCTTAAACCCTCACTTCTTTCAGTAGCTAATCTTGCCTCTTACTTTGATTGTATAAAACAAGACCAGTTGGAATAAACAACTACTTTCATGCTCTTTATTAAAATTTTTGCTATTATATGAAAATCACTAGGTTGCCATGTGTTGGGTACTCTCATCACTGTTGAAGTAGTCTGTTCTCATACTAGCAGTACTTTACTGAGGTAAAATTTACATGCAGTGAAATGTACAAATGTTCCATGAATTTCGATGAATGTGTACACTCATATAACCATCATCCAGATAAAGAGCTAGAAAAATTCCATCACCTGGAAGTTCTCTCACGCCCCCTTTCCAGACAAATTACTCCCATACCTTGAGGCAAAAACTACTCTCATTTCTATCATCATAGATTCATTTTGTCTATTCCAGAACTTCATTTGAATGAAATCATTCAGTGTATACTCTTTTGTCTGACTTATTTAGCTCAACATGTTAATGAGATTCATCTATGAAGATTCCACACGTTTATGCTGCATGTATAAGCAGCTCATTTATTTTTATTATTATAGATATAACATAGTTTATCCATTCTCCTTTTGATGAGAATTTAGACTATTACTAACACAGCTAATATGAATAATCTTGTGACTCTTTTTGTGAATATATGCATTCCTTTTTCTTGGGTAAACACCTAGAAGTGGAATTGCTACATGGTGAAAGAGGTATTTAACTTTATTAGAAACGGGAAAACAAAGTTGCCAACGTGATTAATATAATTGCTATTCTTTACACATACCACATACAAATTTCTGAGTTCTGCACCATGACCCATTCTCCCCTCAGTTCCCAGAATGCCCTTTCGGAGTTGAATTCTATCATCCTGTTAGATGCAACTCATTGGCCTCATCTACCATGAAGTTTTTTCTACCTCAACTCCTATCCTAAACAGCCAAAATTCTTTATTTTTTTCCTGCTCTAGTCTCTCTTAGTATGTTTTGTTACTTCTAGGGCTTTTTTCACTCAGCTTTTTTTGTATCACGTCTTATGAAAGCAAGATTATTCTGTATACTGCTGCATTCCTCGGGCCTAGCTCACAGACAATGCTAATCACATAGCAAGTACAGGCTAAAGATTTGTTGAATTAGTAAATGATTGTTTTCATATATATTTTTAATCTTTTTCCTAAGATTATAAACTCCTTGGTGGCATAAACCACGTTTTGTTTCTATAGCACCCAGAATTCCCTGCACTAAAATAATTGAACAAATATCTGATGTGCGCTTATAACAGTTTATTAAAAATTCAAGGAAATTATAATTAAGTTAGATTTAGTAGATATGCAAAATAATCAGTGGATTTAAATCTTATCACATGGTTCTAATAATTTGAGTTTCTCATTTGATTGAAAAACCTACCTTTTGTTGTAATATAAGGTGAAAGTGGAAGCATATAAATACTCTCCCTCAAATCTTTATTTCAAATCAGAACTGATTTCACATAGTGTTTTCAAAATACATATGAATGCAAATGTATTCATAAAGATTCTTAAATATTAATCAAGGGCACTTATGCATTTGGTTACTCCAACTGATCCTCATTTGATAGGAAATTTAATTTTTTGAAAGGGCTGTTGTATTACAACTCAATTATTTCCTAGGACACAGTTGTATTAATGTTCTTAATTTTAAATCGCCATTTATTAAATGACAACAATAAAATTAATGTATAATTGAGTGAAAGCTTCTAGCTTTTAAAATAAAATATTTCTTTCAAGAGAATCTTATAGGCTTATTTAAACTCATGAAGTGAATACTTATTTTAGAAGGAAGAAGGAAAAAATAAAAATCCCTGAAGTGTTGCTCCATTATCTAGAATATCCATTCACCTCCTGAACTCAGGAGAATACTTCAGGATTCTGCTAGATAAAACTGGTTATTAGATGTCTTCTGATATTTTATCTTCTATTCCAACACTTAGCTCTTATGAGAAATGTCATAACACAAAATGCATGTTAGTGTCAGTGGAAATTTAAAAGGAACTGTGGACATGACATTGAATTCCAATATTTTATTTAACTAGTCTAGGAGGAGAATTTTCAAGCAGCAAGGGTATAAAAAGAAAAAAAAATGAAATTAAAAAAAAGCAATGCATAGCAACTTTTCTTGATAAGAGAAAAATGCAAAACACAGGCAACTAAACCTTTGGTAATTGCTTTCACAAAAATAATATCTTAAGAATTGAAAAGACTTGTTTACTAAAGGTTTCCTGGGGCAGGTTGCATGTTTGGTCTGATGCTTTAAAAAGTTTGTTGTCATCATTTAAGCCAGGAGTTTCCAAATTTTTCTGTAAAAGACCAGATAGTAAATAGTTTGTTGCTTTGCAGGCCATATGGTCTCTGTTGTAACTGCACAACTCCTCCTTTATAGCTCAAAAACAGTTACAGACAATATGTAAAAAAAATGGGCATGGCTGTGTTTCAGGAAAACTTTACTTACAAAAAGAGGCAGCAGGCTAGATTTGGTCTATAGACTGTGGTTTGCTGACCCCTGATTTACACAATACAAGAAAAATAAAATCCAATAGATTTTTCCCTTCAGTTGAAACCAATGCTCTCTCTTAGCATTGTACAACATCTTAATGATAAACAAGGTCCAAGTATACATCACTCAAGAGAGATGATTTTACATTATCCTTTTTATCACCACACTCCTGGTCATTCTGAGACCTGCCCTTCTAAGGAGAAGTTAGCAGTCACTATCACTTAGTTTAAGACTTTGTCTATGCTATGACACTGGAAATTTCCAACCATCTGATTGCGTTTCTTCAGCATCTAAATGATAAACTCAATATTTCTTTTTTTGTGTGTATATATTGTCATCTTCTAGATAAGTTAAAAAAAATATATAGATTTATATAGATATGTGTGTGTGTATATATATATATATATATATACATATACATATATATATATATAGAGAGAGAGAGAGAGAGAGAGAGAGGTTGAGAGAGAGAGAGAGAGAGACAAAGTTCTACTCAAAAATTTTAACATCAACCAACCAAAAGATCTTGGGTGCCAAAGCAGAGTCCTAGAGTCTTCCTGTTGTACCAGCTGTTAATCTGTTAGTTTCCTGATCACAGGGAAGTTCCAGGAGACTGTGGGGAGGGCTGGGAATGGACGGGGTTTGCGAGGTGGGGGCATACATGGGACTCAGGGGAGCAGCTGTATTTCACTAGGGTAAGTGTTTGCCAGCTACACATTACTTGCAAATCTATTTTGAGCTGCCAGTGGGCAATGGTGCAAATAAAATATATCTCACAGAACCACATACCTCTTCAAATTGGAGCCATGTTTGAGCCGTCATCTCCTACCTCTAATCAGTCACAGATATTATCATTTCTTTGTTCAGTTCAGTTTGTTGCACTTGGTGTCTCACTGTTTTGTGTTAGTTTTAGCTTCCCAATTGGATTATAATGTACTTAAAGGCTGGTACATCCACAGTGCTTAAATCAGTGCCAGGCAAATGAACTTCAAAACCTTGGGTCATTTGATTAAAGAAAAAAAATCCACAGAACTGGGGCGCCTGGGTGACTCAGTTAAGCATTCAACTCTTGATTTTGGTTCAGGTCATGATCTCACAGTTCGTAGGATTGAGCCCTGCATCAGGCTCTGTACTAACAGCACAGAGCCCACTTGGGATTCCCTTTCTTCTTTTCTCTGCCCTTCCCTCTCTCAAAATAAATAAATAAACTTCCAAAAAAAAATCCACAGAACTATATTATAAATATATACATATCTCCTAGGTAATTTATAAGGAATATAACACTTATCATCTGTTTGTATTGATATTTTTATCTTAATTTGACACTATTTTATTCAAAAATATAGCTAGAGTTCAGACCAAAAAATACTTTTCATGAAAATAAAGAATTCCAGTTTTATTTTTAAGTAAACTCTTTAACTCAACAGATAGTAACAATTCCTAAAGATCACTTCAGCCCATTTGCTCTTTTAATAATTCCCATTACTATACACCTTAACTAAAATGGTTATACCATGGAGAAAAAAAGCCTTTGACTAATGTATTCTTAAATTTTTTTTAACGTCTTTTTATTTTTGAGAGAGAGAGAGAGAGAGAGTGCAAGCGCATGAGTGGGGGAGGGGCAGAGAGAGAGGGAGACACAGGATCCGAAACAGACTCCAGGCTCTGAGCTGTCAGTGCAGAGCCTGATGCAGGGCTCGAACCCACGAACTGGGAGATCATGACCCGAACTGAAGTTGGACGTTTAACCTACTGAGCCTCCCAGACGCCTCTGCATGATGTACTTTTAAATGCAATAAAGGACTTCTAATTTCAGTTCCAACATGAAAAGAGTTTAGAAACTATCACTTCTGTCTTTACAAGAGAAAAAGCTGAACAAACTGCAGATCACTTTTCTTAAATCAATTGAAGAAATGAGGTAACAGGGAATGATCATCCTGAAATCTGAAGAGACAGGCAAATATAGAGAATAACAATCAACACCAGCTTACCTGGAACAAAAGCCACTGGAGCCATAAACTGATAAGAAAACTTAATTGGTAATTTTGACCAATTGCTGGAGGAAGAGTGTGGATTAGGTTTATGAGCGACAAATTTGTGGGGGCCCAGTGTTTTGTGGGTTTTACTTCCAGGAATTTGACAGATTCTCATAGTGAAAGTCTGAAGGAAAAAATCCTATTATTTCAGGCAGGGGCAGGGGGAAAGTATCCATTTTAATAAATCCAGAATATTCTGCATAGCAAAGGCTTTCTATTCAAGAGAAACTACTTTATCAGAGCTTCATCTATCTGGGAGCCTTATTTTCCAATTTCACCTAAAGGGAGAAAAAAAAATGCTAAGAAACACCTATGAAGGTCACAGTCCAGAAACTTAGGCACACTAAAAGATTGAGATTTAATCATAAGATTAAAAACATTTCTCCTCCTACCCAACTTATCATCACATCAGCAGGGCTCTAGTATAATAATAGTGAATTTCAATTGATATGGCTACAAGACAGACTCTATCTGAGAAACAGTTCTTAGGGAAACCCAAAGACAACAGAGGAAGAAAATCATAAGGGCACTACCAGAAACTATAGCTATAGCAAACATTTAACATACTCCAGCTACCAGCCAAAGTAACATAAAACTCCATGTGCGAGGCCTATTTATCTCAGCTTCTATTAACCTGACACATTAAGTGTGGCTTTCATCAAAAAATTACAACACATGTTAAAAGTCTAAAAAATATATATGAAGAGACAAAACAAGCATCCAAATAAGATTTGAATATGGCACAGATTTTTGAATAATCAGCAATATAATTTCCTGTGATTAATATGTTAAGGCTCTAATGGAAAAGAGTAAACAAAATGCAAAAATAGAATGGTAATGTAGCAGAGAGAGAGAGAGAAACTCTAAAAAAGAATCAAAAGCAAATTCTAGAAGTCACAAGCCCTGCAACAGAAATGAAGAATGTCACTGATGGGCTTATCAGTAAACTGGACACGGCCAAGGAAAGAATAAGTGAACTTGAAGATATGTCAATAGAAACTTCCCACTGTTTAATAGAAACTTCCTATTCAGTTCAACTTGAACTGAAACACAAAGAGAAAGAATTTTTTTTAAAAGAATATAATATTCAAATAGTGTGGGACAATTAGAAAAGTTATAGCATATGTGTAATGGGAACATCATAAGGAAAAGAAAAAGAGAATGGGTCAGAAGACATATTTAAAGTAATAATAGGGGCGCCTGGGTGGCTCAGTCGGTTGCGCGTCCGACTTCAGCTCAGGTCACGATCTCACGGTCGGTGAGTTCGAGCCCCGCGTCGGGCTCTGGGCTGATGGCTCAGAGCCTGGAGCCTGCTTCCGATTCTGTGTCTCCCTCTCTCTGCCCCTCCCCCGTTCATGCTCTCTGTCTCAAAAACAAATAAACGTTAAAAAAAATTTAAAAATAAATAAATAAATAAATAAAGTAATAATAGCTGAAAATTTTCTAATATTAATAACAAACACCAAACCACAAATCCAAGAAGCTGAGAGAATAGCAAGCAGGATAAATAGCAGAAACACTACATGTGGGTATAAAAATTCAAATCACAGAATGACAAAGCAAAGAGAAAATCTTGAAAGAAACCAGTAAAACAAAACTCCTTATCTATGAAGGTATAAAGATAGGAATTACATCAAACTTCTCCTCAGAAATCATGCAAGCATGAAGTCAATAGAATGAAATATTTAAAGTAGGAAAAGAAGAGAACCATCAAACTATAATTTTATCAGCAAAATTAACCTTCAAAAGCGAATGATAATGTAATTTTTTTAATGTTTATTTTTGGGAGAGACAGAGTGCTAGTGGGGAAGGAACAGAGAGAGAGGGAGACACAGAATCCAAAGCAGGCTCCAGGATCCGAGCTGTCAGCACAGAGCCTGATGCGGGGCTTGAACTCACTCACTGTGATATTATGACATGAGCCGAAGTCAGACGCCCAACCGACAGAGCCACCCAGGCACCCCATAAAGTGAATGATAGTGTAAATCAAGACCACAGTGATAGATCACCTCACAACAATTGGAATGGCTATCATGAAAAAGACAAGAAATAACAAGTGTTGGTGAGGATGCAGAGAAAGGGGAACCCTCATGCACTGTTGGTAGAAATGTAAACTGATGCAGCCATTATGGAAGTCAGTGTGGATGTTCCTCAAAAAATTGAAAATAGAACTACAATATAATCCAGCAATTCCACTTACCAAGAGAAACAAAAACACTAACTTGAAAAGATACCTGCACTCCCATGTTCACTGCAACATTATTTATATATAGCAAAGATATATACAATCGTGTATTATTCAGCCATTGAAAAAAAGAAAAGAGGGGTGCCTGGGTGGCTCAGTAGGTTGAGCATCCGACTTCAGCTCAGGTCATGATCTTACTGTTTGTGAGTTGGAGCCCCACGTCAGGCTCTGTGCTGACAGCTCAGAGCCTGGAATCTGCTTCCCATTCTGTGTCTCCCTCTCTCTGTGCTCCTCCTCCACTCATGCTCTGTCTCTTGTCTCTCAAAAATAAATAAATGTTTAAAAAAAGAAAAGAAATCTTGCCATTTGCAACAACATGAATGGATCTTGAGGGCATTATGCTAAGTGAAATAAGTTGGACAGAGAAAGACAAATACCATCTGATCATACTTATGTGTAGATTTAAAAAAAAACAAGCTCATAGATACGAAGAACAGATTGGTGCTTGCTGAAGTGGAGGCGAAGGGTAGACAACACAGGTGAAGGTGATCAAAAGGTACAAACTTCCAGTTATATAATAAGTAAGTCGTGGGGATGCCATGCACAGCGTGGCAAGTGGAATTAATAATACTGCATTGCATATTTGAAAGTTGCTAAAATCGTAAACGTTCTTAATCATAAGAAAAAAAAATTCTGTTAACTATGTCTGGAGATGGATGTTCGCTGGGGGAAAAAAAGTGAATAATTACACCATATCAGAAAAACAAAAACTGAACTTGTTGCCAGTAGACCCGCCCTGCGAGAAATAGTAAAAGAAATTCTTCAGAGAAAAAGTAAAGGATGGAGGTTGGAAACTCAAATCTCCATAAAGAAAGGAAGCAGAAATAAATAAAGATTGCTTTCAAGTTTGGGCAATTATGAACAAAGCCGCTATAAACATCCATGTGCAGATTTTCAGGTGGAAATATTTTTGACTTCTCTGCGTAAATAACAGAGAACACGGTTGCTGGATAAAAGTATGTTTAGTTTTGTAAGAAACCACCAAACACTCTCCCAAAGTGGCTGTACTATTTTGCATCCCCACCAGTATTTTAGGCTCCAGTAAAATAGTTTCTCTTGACAGCAAGATTTATTAAGAAAACAATGCATGTTTCAAAATGATTACTTTTCTCCTCCCTCTGAAACAGAATAGGACTTTTCTCCAATCTTCACTGAGAGAACTTGGTCGGGCTCCTGGAAATAAAATTTATAAAAATATGGGGTCTTCCTAAGACTGGAGGTTTTAATTCTCAGACCTGTCCACACTAAGCCTCCAGGGATTCATCAGTTTCAGTTCAGATTTCCTATTCCAACACTGGTTCCCATGAAAGCTTCTGCTCATGGGTTTCTGCTTCAATAAGTGTGACTATCTACTTTTCTGCCTCTGCCATTTAGGGGGCAATGGGTTGTCTTGTGACCTCAGTTTTCTGACAGATGTAAGAAGAGATGCTGATTTTTCATTCTATCCAGACTTTTACTTGTTAGGTTAGAGTGATGACTTCCAAAGTCCTTCTACACCAGACCAGAAACCAGTGTCAAAGCAAAACTGTGCTGGACACTTATTCAAGGCAGCAGGACAGATGCTATTCAGACTACTACAGTAGAGGAGACTCCATATAAACCGAGCTCTACTCTAAGGCAAAGGTGACTGAGGGAACAAAAAAGGGCATGTAGGGTCATGAAAAGGGAGGAACAAAAGAGGGACAAGGGGGTAGATGGGAAATTACAGAATGGGGGGGTAAGTGGAGAACTACTGAAAATGGTTGGCAAGGTGGGTGGAGAGAATGGGCACATTGTGGTTTGGCAGCATTGTGTTTTCTTAAGCAAAACTCAGCACGGGAGTTGGGATCATCATTAGGAACATAGTCTAGTGCAGGTGGAATCCAGGTTAAAATTTGGTCAAATCTCTCAGCACAGTGTTAGGCAAGTCCTTTGTGCCATGTCAGAGTTCACAGTTCACACCAGTCGTTCCTCCTTTTGTAGGTTTAGCCAAAAATCTAAAACTGCTAAGTGTGCAATCACTTTATAGCTGATTATCTGGCACATGCAATAAAACTTTAAAACCTTAAAGAAAATTGACTTTTAAAGTATGATAGCCTATTTGATCTGTTAAATAGTAACCAAATGCGTATGTAATTTACCAGTTTTATTGAAACTCTCCAGGACATTGTATATCTGCCCATACTTTACCCTTTGAAACAGTCCTTTTTGTCTTTCTACTGGTTTCCTTTTTAAGACTTAAACTGTGCTGTGTAGTAGCAAATATATGTGTTTGAGAAATTTGTTTTAACAAGTATCTAATCTTTTCATATCTAAACCACTAATGATTTGAAACTAACTCAGTTTAAATTTTTTTTAAATGTTTATTTATTTTTGACAGAGAGAAAGACAGAGCATGAGCGGGGGAGGGCCAGAGAGAGAGGGAGGGAGACACAGAATCCGAAGCAGGCTGCAGGCTCTGAGCTGTCAGTCCAAAGCCCGACACGGGGCTCAAACTCACAGACTGCGCGAGATCATGACCTGAGCCGAAGTCGGACGCTCAACTGACTGACTCACCCAGGCGCCCTGACCTATCTCAGTTTTAACTCAACTGCCTTCAGAAAAGAAAAACTCAATTTTTCTGTGAAACAATGTTAAAAAAAGTTAGCACTTTATCTTGCTTTGTTAATATAATAAGAATGATTCATAAAGACTAAATATTGACTGCTCCATAAAGACTTAACTCTTGATAAATAATGTTTCTTCTCAAAGCAACTAGGAGAATAAAATGAATATAATCCAAATTAAAAATAAGTTCACAGTTCATTCAGTTTGTCAGTACATGTCTACAATACTTCATTGAAAAGCCACGGGGCCAGATGCACAAGAGAATTCAGAATTTTTTGGATTTTAGAGAAGTAATATGGTATATACACAATTTATTATGTAACACCCACAATGGAGTTTGGAAAAGGACCACAGAATTAAACTCATTTTGCTACAAAATATATGAATATTCACAATGAATGTGATAAATAAAAACATACATAATCTCATGTCAGGTCAGGTCAGATTCTATATCCAAATGCATTTTTTTTAGTTTAATTATTTTGAGAGAGAGAGAGAGAGAGCAGGGGAGGGGCAGAGAGAGAGAGGGAAAGAATCCCAAGCCAACTGCGCTGCCAGCATGGGGCTCAAACTCACAAACCCTGAGATCATAACCTGAATGGAAATCAAGAGTCAGAAGCTTGACTGGCTGAGCCAGCCAGGCATCTCTATATCCAAATGCATTGTGATGCCAGACTTATTTTTAAAAATATCACTTTACAGAGAATTTTATTTTATTTTTGAATTTATTAGTTTTTAAGTAATCTCTGCACCCAATGTGGGGTCTGAACTCAAAACCTCAAGAACAAGAGTCATAGCCTCTACTGACTGAACCAGGCACCCCTACAGAGGTGCCCCTACAGAGAATTTTAGATTTCAGAATTACATAAGAGGGATTGTGAATTTTTACTGCCATATGCTTTTTCCTCACTAAAGTGAAGTCTTTCAGAATGAATTGAAACCAGTGTGAAACTGATGCAAACAAATAGGATTTGGGCTAAATGCTATGCCTCATAACTTGTAACAAGACAGACTTGGAACATCTTTTCCTTCAAAATTAATTGTGATGGGTAAATGTGTCTAATAGTTGATAGCATCATTCCCTTTGGGAGATAATGTAGTGTACTGACACACACTGAATTTTCTTTATTATTATTAGAATTTCTTCAAGTGAAATACTTTGTTTTAGTCTCTGTTGTAATTGTCTGCATGCTCGTGCGTGACAACGTCTGCTTCCTGTGCTCCCCCAAGCATGCAGTCTGTCAAGTTCCTTCTTGGCAAGCTTTCTCCTGGGCTGATATTTTGACAAGCGTCTGATATGCTGTAGCTCTCAAAATCCATTTTTTATTTGGTAAAGGAGTTAGAGTGACCACAGGTTTTCTGTGTCCCCTCTGCCCCCTCCCCCACGCATTCCTTTTGGAAGTTTCTTGTGACAGGCCGTTTGAGGAGCATTGTGTTAAGAGACAGCTCTCCTCTCAGCTCCTCAAATGCTACTTTAAAATTGGTTTGAATGTGCTTTCTCTTCAGTTTTTTTTTTTTCCAGTGAAAGACTTCCTTCCCAATCAAGCTTTATCCATTCATTTATCATTGTCAGAAAAGATGAATGGCAATATTATCACCCAGAGAAATATTAAAACTCAATGTTTTAATACTTGCCGATTTATGCTCTATTATTCTTCGTGGAAGCTTTAAGACTGTTGATGAGAGTCAACAGTAAAATTCTGCCTTGGTTCAAATTCTGGATTTTCTCATTAATAGATGACCTTGAACAAGCTATATTACTGCTTTGTGTTCTAAGTGTTTCATGTATATCATAGGCTGGGTGTGAGGATTAAATTAATTAATGCTTATAAAGTACTGGGAATAGAGCCTGCATATAGTAAGCACTCATTAAGTGTTTATTATTATTATTATTATTATTATTATTATTATTAAAATGTATCTGGAACTGCCTAGAAAGCTCTATTCTGTACATAAAGCATTAAAATATACATATATATACATATATACATATATATGTATATATATAATACTAATAAAAAACACATCTCAGAACATATAAACTCTGAACAGTAACTCTCTGACTCCATTTGTCTACGGTATTATAAATTCATATGTGATCCCAATACTGATGGAAGTCATAAATTACTCTTCTGTGCATATAACCAATGCTCAGCAATTTTCTCCTGAACCTAAAATAGAATGACTCAAAAGGTAAATCTGCCTCTGTCTCTGAAATGGCCTTCTCTTTGGTAGCTTCAAGGTTAATCTTAACTATCCTTTTATACTAAAGCTGACATTTCTTCCAAGAAGCCTTCATAGATTCCCTGCCCCACTTTTAATGTGTATCTCTATGACTATTCTTCTATACTGTTTAATAATTCTCTATTTTCTCTCTCTTCTACCAGTTTCTTAAGGGCAAGGAGAGCCTTACTCATCTTTGTCTTCTTCATGATTCTTATAATGCTCAGCACAGCACTCTAAGATGGGATAAGGGATTCAGGATGAGTTAGTCAAGGAACTGACTAACTGAATGAATGAATGAAGCAAATCAAGGTTATGTCAAGGCAAAATATCAACAATTTCTTACCATATTGATCTCATTTCACATACATTGCATACCTCACTTGAAAATATTTTTGTTATTTTTTTTTTTTTTTTTTTTTTTTGAGAGAGAGAAAGTGGGGTAGGGGCAGAGACAGGGAGGGAGAATCTTAAGCAGGTTCCATGCTCAGCACAGAGCCCCATGTGGGGCTTGATCCTATAATCCTAAGATCGTGACCTGAGCAGAAATCAAGAGTCAGAGTCTTAATCAACTGAGCCACCCAGGAGCCCCTCACTTCAAAATATATTGAAGTAAGTGAAAGAGCATTCAGAATTCAAGTAACTGTGACTGATCAGCAACAAATTAGTCCAAGCTGTCTCATTTTATCTATCTTTATATTCCACTGGAATCTTCCTTCTCACAAAGAAGAACATTTCATAAAACAAGCTAATTTAAAAAATATCTTTTGAGGCACCTAGGTGTCTCAGTTGGTTAAGCATCTGACTTTGGCTCAGGTCATGATCTCATGGTTCATGAGTTCGAGCCCCGTGTCAGGCTCTGTGCTGACAGCTCAGAGCCTGGAGCCTGCTCTGGATTCTGTGTCTCCCTCCCTCTCTCTCTGCCCCTCCCCTGCTTGTGCTCTCTCTCTCTCTCTCTCAAAAAATAAATACACATTTTTTTAATGTTTAAAAAAGAAAAGAAACAAAGAGAAGAGAGAAGAGAAGGGAAAACAAGAGAAGACAAGACAAGAGAAGACAAGACAAGACAAGAAACC
Organism: Leopardus geoffroyi; assembly: GCF_018350155.1. Taxonomy (NCBI): domain Eukaryota; kingdom Metazoa; phylum Chordata; class Mammalia; order Carnivora; family Felidae; genus Leopardus; species Leopardus geoffroyi. The sequence continues at coordinate 21,702,128 of NC_059338.1, read as the reverse complement.
TTTCCCTCAGGCACCTAGGTGTCTCAGTCAGTTAAGTATCAGACTCTTGATTTTAGCTCAGGTTATGATCTCATGGTTCATGAGATGGAGCCCCAACAGCACAGAGCCTGCTTGGGGCTCTCTTTCTCTTCCTCTCTTTCTGCCCCTCTCCTACTTGTGTGCAATTTCACTCTCTTGCTCTCTCTCAAAATAAATAAATAAATAAACATTTTAAAAAAGAAAGAAAGATGGCAATGCAAGCTGGTGCAGCCACTCTGGAAAACAGTATGGAGGTTCCTCAAAAAACTAAAAATAGAACTACCCTATGACCCAGCAATTGCACTACTAGGCATTTATCCACGGGATACAGGTGTGCTGTTTCAAAGGGACACATGTACCCCCATGTTTATAGCAGCACTATCAACAATAGCCAAAGTATGGAAAGAGCCCAAATGTCCATCGATGGATGAATGGATTAAGAAAATGTGGTATATATATACAATGGAGTATTACTCGACAATCAAAAAGAATGAAATCTTGCCATTTGCAACTACGTGGATGGAACTGGAGGGTATTATGCTAAGTGAAATTAGTCAGTCAGAGAAAGACAAGTATCATATGACTTCACTCTTATGAGGACTTTAAGAGACAAAACAGATGAACATAAGGGAAGGGAAACAAAAATAATATAAAAACAGGGAGGGGGACAAAACAGAAGAGACTCATAAATATGGTGAACAAACTAAGAGTTACTGGAGAGGTTGTGGGGGGGGGGATGGGCTAAATGGGTAAGGGGCACTAAGGAATCTACTCCTGAAATCATTGTTGCCCTATATGCTAATTTCTATGTAAATTTTTAAAAATAAAAAATAAAATTAAAAAAAGAGAGAAGGAAAGAAAGAAAGAAAGAAAGAAAGAAAGAAAGAAAAATGCCTTTCCCTCAATGATATAACAAACACAGTTGGTCTTATTGGCAAACATTAAAGCAAACAAATATTACAGAGAAGGCATCTAGAAATTTCATTAAGAAATTCCAAGAAGCCAGAATAATAGGGAAGCATGGCATCTACCTATTTTTGGCTATAAACTGACTTTCTAATGATGTAATATCCCCTTCCCTTAATCTGAACTATTCACTTTTAGTGGTATAACAAATTCTTAATCATCTACCACCTTATTCCCCATTCTAGATCTAATTCCATTTGGCCATTGCTCCCGATACTCCATGTCTTAATTGGTAAATTCTTCTAGAAGAATGGTATACAACCTTGGTTGTATATCTTGAATCACCTGGGAGCTTAAAAACCAACTGCTGCTTGGACCAACTCCCCAGAGATTTTGGTATTAATTAGTCTGTGATAAGGCTGGTACATCAGGAAATTTAAAAGCTCCCCTAGGTGATTCTAATGCATAGCCAGAGTTAAGAACCACTACTCTAGATCATGTTTTATGTATATCAGGCCTATTTATCTCAATCAAATCCTTAACAAGAACCCAGGACCTCCACCTAATTGCACATTGCACCTTGAGGAGCCCAGATCCTAGTGTTTATTTTGGCAGTTTGGGGTAGGAGAACCTTATTAGGACACTGTTCTTTAGATTTTAACAATGTGTTAGTGCTATTTGTTCTCTAATATTACTACTCGGTTCTTATTACTTACATTGATTTCATGTAAGAATGATAGATTTTTGTCCTGGTATGCCCTCAAACTCGACCAAATGAAGCTCCTTAATCCATATCAACAGATTTCTGCCCCACAACAAACCATGGTACTATTACTGTCCCTAAGCTTGGAAATATCATCTGGCAATTGGAACTTTCTTGTGTCTGGTTAAGTTCTGGCCTTGGTTCCTAGGTCCCCACCCTGAATTATGAGACTTAGTAACAGGGCTTCTGCTTTGTTCCCTTCTTTTTTTAAAGAGAGAGAGAAAGAGAGCATGTGCAAGCAGGGGAGAGGGGCAGAGGGAGAAAGAGAGGAGAGAGACTGGGAATCTTAAGCAGGCTCCACACTCAGTGCAGAGCATGACGCAAGGCTTGATCCCACAATCTTGGGACCATGACCTGAGCCGAAATCAATTTAGATGCTCAACCAAATGAGCCACCCAGTCACCCCTTCTTTGTCCCCTTCTAGGTAAATCTGGAGTGAAAGTAGCCCAGCACTCCTAGCAGCTGGACTTTCTCTTAGAACCACCACTCTTGAAACAAATATTGTTAAAATGTCGATACTACTCAAGGCAATCTACATATTCAATGCAATCCCTATCAAAATAACACCAGCATTCTTTACAGAGCTGGAACAAACAATCCTAAAATCTGTATGGAACCAGAAAAGACCCCAAATAGCCAAAGCAATCCTGAAAAATAAAGCCAAACTGGAGGCATCACAATTCCAGACTTTAAGCTGTATTACAATGCTGTAATCATCAAGATAGTATGGTACTGGCACAAAAACAGACACTTAGATCAATGGAACCAAATAGAAAACCTAGAAATGGACCCATAAATGCATGGCCAACTAATCTTTGACAAAGCAGGAAAGAATATCCAATGGAATAAAGACAGTCTCTTCAGCAAATGGTGTTGGGAAAACTGGACAGCGACATGCAGAAGAATGAACCTGGACCACTTTCTCACACCATACACAAAAATAAACTCAAAATGGATGGAAGACCTAAACATAAGACTAAAAGCCATCAAAATCCTAGAGGAGAAAGCAGGCAAAAACCCCTTTGACCTTGGCCGCAGCAACTTCTTACTCAACATGTCTCCAGAGGCAAGGGAAACAAAACAAAAATGAACTATTGGGACCTCATCAAGATAACATGTTTCTGCACGGTGAAGGAAACAATCAACAAACTAAAAGGCAACTGACAGAATAGGAGGAGATATTTGTAAACGACATATCAGATAAAGGGCTAGTATCCAAAATCTATAAAGAACTTATTAAACTCAACACCCAAAAAAACAAATAATCCAGTGAGGAAATGGGCAAAGGGTATGAATACAAACTTTTCCAAAGAAAATATCCAGATGGTTAACAGGCACATGAAAAAATGCTCAACCTCACTCATCATCAGGGAAATACAGACCAAAACCACAATGAGATACCACCTCACACCTGTTAGAATGGCTAAAATGAACAACCCAGGCAACGACAAATGTGGCAAGGATGCAGAGAGAGAGGAACTCTTTTACACTGCTGGTGGGAATGCAAACTGGTACAGCCACTCTGGAAAACAGTATGGAGATTCATCAAAAAATTAAAAATAAAACTACCCTATTGCACCAATTGCACCTTTGTATTTATCCAAAGGATACAGGTGTGCTGTTTCAAAGGGGCACATGCACCCCAATGCTTACAGCAGCACTATAAACAATAGCCAAAGTATGTAAAGAGCCCAAAGTCTATCGACAGATGAATAGATGAAGATGTGGCATATATACATACAATGGAGTATTACTCTGCCCTCAAAAAGAATGAAATCTTGGGGCGCCTGGGTGGCGCAGTCGGTTAAGCGTCCGACTTCAGCCAGGTCACGATCTCGCGGTCCGTGAGTTCGAGCCCCGCGTCGGGCTCTGGGCTGATGGCTCAGAGCCTGGAGCCTGTTTCCGATTCTGTGTCTCCCTCTCTCTCTGCCCCTCCCCCGTTCATGCTCTGTCTCTCTCTGTCCCAAAAATAAATAAACGTTGAAAAAAAAAAAAAAAGAATGAAATCTTGCCATTTGCAACGACGTAGATGGAACTAGAGTGCATTATGTTAAGCAAAATTACTCAGAGAAAGGCAAATATCATTTCAACTTCTTTCATATGTGGAATTTAAGATACAAACCAGATGAACAAGGGAAGGGAAGCAAAAATAATATAAAAACAGGGAGGGGGACAAAACATAAGAGACTCTTAAATATAGAGAACAAACTGAGGGTTGTTGGAGGGGTTGTGGGTTGGGGGATGGGCTAAATGGGCAAGGGGTATTAAGGAGGACACTTGTTGAGATGAGCACTGGGTGTTATATGTAGGGGATGAATCACTGGATTCTACTCCTGAAATCATTATTGCACTATAAGCTAACTAACTTGGATGTAAATTTAATAAGTAAGTAAGTAAATAAATAAATATTAAAAATAATAACAATTAAAAAAACCAACCACTCCCCAGCTGGATGCTATGAAACCAAGCACCTGCCAACATGGACTTTTATCTACTCTTTGGATGAGCAATACTCAATGACTGGACCAATGCTCTGAAGCTTTAAATAAGGACCACACAGCCATCCTGTCTCCTCTTTGGATCTACATTTGAAAACACATCTCCATATGTCTCTTTCCCAAATAACCTATGCCTGACTTACCTGATCTTGTGTGTGAATACAGAGCTCCCTCATGATTCTGTGAAACCACTTGTATCCTTATATCTACTGTTCTCAAATTCTTATTCTGACTAAGAACTACTTCTGGTGGGATGTGGAGTGGAAAATATACAGAATATTGCATATTATGAAAATTAACTTTACTTTGTAATGTGGCTACTAGAGATTTAGAAATTATGTATTTGACAGGGTTGTTCTACAATACACCTTTTAAAGTTCACTCCATTATTCTTCTTCTCAATTCATGTGGCAGAAATTTAGAGACGTATCCCAATATCTTTTTGCTCCATCTTCTTTTCTGGTGATAGTGCCTATAATTTTCAGCTAGGCAGGTTAAGTTCTCAGCCTCCCATGCAGCTGAGGGTGGCCCCCTTTGCATTGTGAATAGTATATGAAAGGAAGTGGTATGTGGCTTTTAAAGAGAAAAGATACCTTCTTCCATTCCTTTTGCTTCATTCCCACTGCTAGCTGGAATTTAGACAAAGTGATGAACCACCTTGGACCTTGCAAATGAGAACAAAAATCTACAGATGGTGGAACAACAAGATAAAAAAAGATTGAGCCCCTGATGACTGTGTATATCACATCATTTCATGAGAGACACATAAAATTCCATCTTTTTCAAGGTGCTGTTAATTTGAGTCTCCGTTGCAAGCAGTCAAAACAACAATTTAACAAGTACAACTGATCATTATAAAATATTAATTTCATGGTACATTCATATAGCACATCTCAATTTTTCAAGTATTTCTTGGTGTCTCATTTGTCCCTCACAACAACTTCATCTGGTCACTAGAACAGGTATTACTATTCTAATTTTACAGATGGGGAAACCAAGGCTTACAGAGTCTTTGAGACCTGTCAAAAGCTTAGATGGAAAAAAAAAAAAAAAAGCAAAATTATTGCTCAGGTTTGTGACTCATGCCTTGCAGTGGAGTGAACCGTGGGCCACACCCATGAAAACAGCATAGTGCACATTTGATCAGGCCTTGTGTAAATGAAGACAATAAAAGTTAAAAAAAAAAAAAACAACACTACTCCGACTTTCTATGTGAACAATATTTAACCCTGGAGAACATGAGGGCAAAAATCAGGTTCTCTATGACTCATATCTTCCTTGGCACCCAGTGCTTTGCCCAGTGAGTCCCGTCAGTGAAAAGAAACACAGGGAATAGAACAGAAGGATCTCAGGGGCAGAGCAAAGGCCAGAAGTGACATGTCACAGATTAAAAACACACTAATGAAAAAGAATAAATTCAGCACATGCCATGAAATTAAGCCACAACCATCTGCAGAACTTATAGATGAGGAAAACTAGAATTTGTCCAAAGACAGTACTATAATAAAGGAATAAAATCATTGATACCTAAAGCAAAGGTTACAGTTGTCCTTATATTGAACTATTTTGCTTTTCCACATGCAATGTCCTGTAATTTAAAAAGGGAAAGGAAAGAGAAACAAATTAATCATTAAATGAGACTCCAGGAGTCTTTGCAACACATATCATTTCTTATTAACCTGACTTTCAGTGAGGCACCACATGTAGTTTGATGCTGTAAAACAAAATCCTCGTTTCAACAGTTGAGGTGCTGGAAGTTCCCACACCATTGTCTACTTAAACTTCTTAGCCTGTATCCAAATAAATCAATGGTTGGGGTTCTGCTCAGTCTGCTTTAGCCCCTATGCTAAGACTACCAATAAAGTAGCTATTGAAACAGCAATTGAGGGATGTGAAGGTGTTGGCCTATAAGAAATGGAATTGAGAACGGTTCATTTTACACAATATCCAGCCATCAAGTGATATAATTCAATCTCTATCAAGCCATGACAGACGTGAAAAGTGCAGTAATTCTCTTAGGAATGGAAATCTACTCCCTACCCATCTCCATCTTTTTAAAGGTGAACATTTTTTTAATTGGAATATTGCAAACGAGTACATTTAAAACCACTTTAAGAATAATATATAAGTATGTATTCTGCAAGCTTAAGACTACAGTAATCAGGGTTTGTTTGTTTTTTTTTGTTTTTTTTTTTTTGTAAAAATTGCATGCAAATCATTATACTTTGTTTTAGATGACTTTCTAAAATCATTGCTTTTTTAAATCAAAGTTTTGAACTCAGGCAATGATAACTCACACACTTCTACAAATGGCTTCCAAGTCAGTAAAACCAGAATGCCTTAATGATGAATCAAATATCAATTTCCACATTAAACAACTCAGAAGCATTGAAGGTACTACTGACATTTGCCCTTATTTCATCCTTTATATGTGATCAGTAACTAAGTTGTGACAAGCTCCAGGATCCATCAATCTGTCATCTTCACTGCCAACACCTTTGTCCAAGCTACCCCCACCTCGGCACTTGGACCCCTGCAAGACATTCTCCATTTCTCTCCACATCTACTCTTGCCTTCCCTCGATTTCATGCTACCACAGAAGCACAATGTTCTCTTTAAAACATCAATCAGCAGAAATCCATCCATATGCTATGTTCACCAAAAGACAGGTACAAGATCATTCCTTGCATCATTATTTGTAATAGTATCAAACCATATACAACCCAAAAGTCCGTATCAGTAGAAAGAGTATACTGGAATTCTACAGAGCATAGAAAGTAGAACGAGCTACATGTAGACACAGCAGTATGGATGGATCTCAGAGACATGATATTGACTGAAGTAAATCGACACAAAGAAGTGCATATTTATAATTCCACATATGTAAAGCTCAAAATTAGGCAAAGCCACTTTGTTCTTTTCCTCCAGCTTTATTGAGGCATAACCGACAGATAAAATTGTATAGATTTAAAGTGTACAATAAAACAATTTCATATATACTTTGTGAAATGATTATCATGACGAAGTCAATTAACACATCTATTACCTCAGAGTTATTGTGTATGTGTAAGCGTATGCGTGTGTGCATGCATGTATGTGTATATGGTGAGAATGTTGGTTTTAAAAAATTTCTTTAATGTTTATTTATTTTTTCAAGAGAGACCATGAGCAGGGGAGGGGCAGAGAGAAAGGGAGACACAGAATCCGAAACAAGCTCCAGGCTCTGAGCTGTCAGCACAAAGCCTGACACGGGACTCAAACTCACGAACTGCAAGATCATAACCTGAGCTGAAGTTGGATGCTTAACTGACTGAGCCACCCAGGTGCCCCTGTGGTGAGAATACTTAGCAAATTCAAGTATGTAATACAGTATTGCTAACTATAGTCACAGGGCTGTGCATTAGGTCCCCAGAACTTACTCATCTTAGAATTAAAGGCTTATACTCTTTGACCAGCATCTCCCCATCTCTCACCCCTAAGCCCCTGGTAACCACCATTCTACTCTCTGTTTCTATAAGTTTGACTTTTTTTCTTTTTAATTTCACATATAAGTTAGGTCATACAGCATTCATCTTACTCCAACTTATTTCACTTAGCATAACACCCTCAAGATCCATCTATGTTGTCACAAATGGCAAGATTTCTATATATATCACATTTTCTCTATCCATTCATCTGTGGACAGACACTTGGGTTGTTTCCATATTTTGGTTATTCTGAATAATGCTGCAATAAACATGGAAGTGCATGTAATTCTTCAATATCCTATTTTCATTTCCTTTGGGTATATAACTAGGAGTGAAATTTCTGGATCACATGGTAGTTCTATTTTTAATTTTACGAGGAACCGCCATACTGTTTTCCACGGTGACTAAACCAGTTTACATTCCCACAAGCAGTACACAGGGTTTCCTTTAATCCACATCCTCGCCAACACTTGTGATACCTTACCTTTTTGATAAAAGCCATTCTAACAGGTATGAGGTGACATTTCATTGTGGTTGAGAATTGTATTTCCTTGATGATGAGTGATGTTGAGCACATTTTCATGTACCTTTTGGCCATCTGTATGTCTTCTTTGGGGAAAGAAACCATCTAGGATGTTTAGGCAAAACCCATTTTTGATGTTGGGAGTAGCATTGGGGTAGGTAACAACTGGAAGAAGGAATTCTAGGTACTACTACTTCTGTTTCTCGATCTGGGTACTAGTTTCATTCATGACAGTGTTTACTTTGTAAAATTTCATTACACCGCATGCTTATGATTTGCACTCTTTTCTTTACATGTTATACTTCAACAAAAAGTCTACTTTAAAAAACCCACTGATCTGATCATGCCATCCTCCTATTTGACATCAGTCTCGGGACTAAAGGTCAAAACTATTACAACACCTACAACATTATAACTTAAAAAAAATTTTGTTAATGTTTTGTTTTTTTTTATTTTTGAGAGAGACAGCGACAGAGCGCAAGTGGGGAAGGGGCAGAGAGAGAGGGAGATAGAATCAGAAGCAGGCTCCAGGCTTTGAGCTGTCAGCACAGAGCCCGACGCAGGGCTCGAACCCACAAACCAGGAGATTAAGACCTAAGCCAAAGTCAGACTTCACCGACTGAGCCACCCAGGTGCCCCATAACATTACCATTTTACCTTTACAGTGTGGCTCCAGCTTCAGAAGAATCGCTGTCCTTTTCTGCATATTTTCAATTTCCTCAAAAGCACAATGATCCTTCCCACCTCAGGGCCAGCTCATAGGCTAGTTCCTCTACCTGGACATCTCTTTTGCTGCCCTTTGCCTGGCTAACTACCACTCACTGTTCAGATTTTCTTGGGGAGGCTTTCCTGACCCCTAGACTAGGTCACCTCCTTCTGTTACGCCTTCTCCCCACTCCTCAGCACTGGTAACATTTGTGGCCTGCTTCACCAATATCAGATCTAAACATAGGCCTCTCTCGGTCCCTCCACTGAACTGTCCAGAACCCACCAGCATCATAAAAAAGGAAGCCTGCCATCTCCTTCTTGAGGTTTCCCTGCATGATCCAGGCACACAGGAATCCAGCCAGTCCAAAGGCATTTGCTTCCAAGTGCAGAGCACAGTGGAGTCCGAGTGGCCCGCCACAGTGTCACTTCTCCCTCAACAGAGGGCTGGGCCCACAAGGTCGACTGCCTGCCTGTGCTTCTGTGGTGTCTGGCTGACTGTGGAAGTGCCCCAGGTGTGGTTCTGCTTGGCCAGCGTGGCTCTCATTCTCCCACACAGCACACGGTGCTGGAACCCTGGGTGTCTGTTCCACATACCATTAAGCCCCAGCATGTGGCAGCTCCCAACTTAAACTCAGCCTCCGATGAATTTTGCTTGGCCTAAACGGTGTTTCATTGTTTGTCTAAGACTGACCTTTATTCGTTTACTTTTTATTAGAGAAGGCACTCTTTTTTTAAGTTTTGATTTTAATACCAATGGCATTTTTCATAGAACTAAAACAAACAATTCTCAAATGTGTATGGAACCACAAAAGACCTTGAATAGTCAAAGCAGTCTTGAAAAAGAAGCAAAGCTGGGGGCATCACCATTCTGGACTTCAAGTTATATTACAAAACTGTAGTAATCAAAACAGTATGATACTGGCACAACAACAGACACATAGATCAATAGTAACAGAATAGAAAACCCAGAAATAAACCCACAACTATATGGTCAATTAATCTTTGACAAAGCAGGAAAGACTAGCTAATGGGAAAAAACAGTCTTCAACAGATGGTTTTGGGAAACCTGAACAACAACGTGTAAAAGAATGAAACTGGACCACTTTCTTACACCGTACACAAAACTAAATTCAAAATAGATGAAAGACCTAAATATGAGACAGGAAACGATCAAAATCTTAGAGGAGAACACAGGCAGTAACATCTTTGACCTCGGCCACAGCAACTTCTTTCTAGATACGTCTCCTGAGGCCAGGGAAACAAAAGCAAAAATGAACTATTGGGACTTCATCAAAATAAAATGCTTCTGCAGAGTGAAGGAAACAATCAACAAAACTAAGAGGCAACCTATGGAATGAGAGAAGATATTTGCAAGTGACATATCCGATAAGACCAACCTTTAAATCTTTTTTTTTTTTTAACATGTATTTATTATTGAGAGACAGAGAGACAGAGTGCAAGCAGAGGAGGGGCAGAGAGAAAGGGAGACACAGAATCTGAAGCAGGCTCCAGGCTCTGAGCTGTCAGCACAGAGCCCAACACAGGGTTCAAACCCACAAACTGTGAGATCATGACCTGAGCCAAAGTCGGAGGATTAACTGACTGAGCCACCCAGGCGCCCCTGATAATATTGACCTTTAAATGCCAGGCGAGGGCGCCTGGGTGGCTCAGTCGGTTAAGCGTCCGACTTCGGCTCAAGTCATGATCTCGCGGTTTGTGGGTTCGAGCCCCGCATCGGGCTCTATGCTGACAGCTCGGAGCCTGGAGCCTGTTTCAGATTCTGTGTCTCCCTCTCTCTCTGCCCCTCCCCCACTCGCACTCTGTGTCTCAAAAATAAATAAACATTAAAAAAAATTAAAAATAAATAAATAAATGCCAGGCGATTTCACACAAAAATTTGGAGTGACAGTGTCTCTTGAAAATTTGGAAGCTTTTCCAACAATGGGCCCACATTCCCAAAGGGCAACATGGGCTAAACCTGAGCAGCAGCTGTGTCCTTTAACACGGTGTCCACTCACCAGTTTGCCACAGTCTCTGCTATTCCATGTTGCCGCCTTAACTCGAGGCCAAATATCAGTTTGCATTTATCAGTGTGGATGTGCTACTTTTTCTGTTCAAGAGCAGAGGGAAATGAACTATTTCTTACATATATTTGCTTCACGTGTGGGGGAATGGAAGGCAGACCAAGCATTTTTGTGTTTCAAGAAAAATGGGGAAAACCTATTTATTTCAACATGTAAAAATATTCCTATATATTTATTGTAGGAAAAAGTGTGTCTCTATCAAAAGACAACTTAAGATACCATCATGACAACAACCACAGAAACAAAGCAAAAACTGTGACCAATTAACCTAAAAGGCTTGATGAAAGCTTAATGCACTAAAAGAAGATGAAAATTTCAACTGTTTTTTTTAATATAAATAAACTAGAGGATATGAGGCACATCAAATATTAAATAAACTAATTGCCCAAGCATCGATACCTTTAATGGATTATTAATTTATTTTTGAATGTGTCTAATGGCGGCAGCAGAGATTATGTATACCTAAAAAGAAACAAATTTCTGTAATTGTAAGTCTTCCCAGAAACACTATTGTTCAACATGCTGAAGTTATAGTGAGAACCTAAGGATCAGGTCATAGGAGATGACGTGTGTTCTGTTCTCAGAACTCTGGCTGGCTTCTCTGAACTCACCACATCAACAAAAGCAGCAGTTTGCAAGCAACCTACCTCCTCTACCAAAATTAAAAACAACAACAACAAAAAAAAAAGACCTTATTCTAAACCCAAGATAACAGTTGCTCATTCATTTTATGGTTGCATAACTCTTAGGCTTCTAAAGATGAGTTCGAAGCTGACTTTGTGTCCATGCCTAGAAGAGGCCCTGACACTTTCTATGGACTTTAAAACAAATATGACAATAAACTTCATTTATTGAAAAAAACTGCTGCCATTACTAATTGTAATTAAGTGATTACCTGTGAAATTAGTTAATACATATCTCATCTATCATACTGAAAATTTTATAACGGTCGGGGTGCCTGGGTGGCTCAGTCAGTTGAGCACCGACTTCGGCTCAGGTCATGACCTCGCAGTTTGTGAGTTCGAGCCCCACATCGGGCTCTGTGCTGACAGCTCAGAGCCTGGAGCCTGCTTCAGATTCTCTGTCTCCCTCTCTCTCTGCCCCTCCCCTGCTTGTGCACTATCTCTGTCTCTTAAAAATGAATAAACGTTAAAAAAAAGAAAGTTTTATACGGGTCAAAATCATTTCTATTTGTTCACCACTGCATCTCCAGGGTTCACTACATATGCTGGGATGAAATACGCTTATTAAAGGCTATGTAGGTAGCTAGACAGAGGTAAGATCAAAGGGATGGTTCAAATCTTATATTTCTGACTTCTTGCCACTGTAAGCTGCCCACATCTCCTCAAGATTCTTGAAATGAAGGCTATCTCAGTCAGCCAGCCGTGTGGGCCCCAAGCAGACCATTATAAACAGGCCAGCTGCCAGCAGGCAAGATCTTGGAGGCCTTTCATTAGCTATACAGGACAGCCCATCAGCTGCCTCAGATGACTAGCCGTTCTTCCTCTGCACAGCTGATCTACCTGCCTGTGTAGTCCACAGCCTCCATAATGGCTCCCAATAAACCTTGCCTCCTGATACCCACCCTCTTGTGTAGTCCTGGACACATTTTACCAGAATTAGTCTGATATGTCACTCTCGAGTTAGGTTACAGAAAGACTGTGACTTCCACCTTGGGCGTTCATTCTGTTTCCCTCTTAGATGGCTGACTCTGAGGGAAGCAAGCTGCCATGTTGTGAACAGCCCTCTGGGGAGGTTTACATGGTGAGGAACTAAAGCCTCCCCCAACAGCCATAAAAGAATGGAGACTGGCTGATCCTGATATGAGTCAGCTTGGCTAGAATCTCCAGCCCAGTTAAGCCTTGAGATGTCTGCAGCCCTCACTGGCAGTTTGGAACCTCAAGAGAAATGCTGAGCCAGAGCCACCTAGCTAACCCCCTCTAGGATTTCTGACCTTGGACTGCATGAGATAATAATTTTTGTTGTGTTAAGTCATCAAGTTTCAAGACCCTTTGTGACACACCATTAGATAAATATACTCAGAATGATTTTCAAGCACAACCTTATCAGAGTAGTAGCTCTACATTAACATCTAATCTAGTAATTCTCAGTGGTACTATTATCTAATGTATCTTGTGATTTTTTTTACATTTCCCAAAAGTCTTAAGCTTTTCATTAGAATGAATATTAAAGAATTTTTTTGAAGCCTCTAAAACAGCACAATGCCAAGTGCATGCTAAACAATCAAAGCAATCAGATAAATATATAATACTTGCTGAATTAATTTTTTAAACTATGCTTCAGTAGAGCATACTATTTGTATGTTTGTTCATCTTGATGCTGTTAGAGAATTACTCAAGGTACTGTGAACTAAGTTACAAATAATGAAGCACACAAAGAAAATATTTCTCTCTGAAGAACTGATTCTAAACAAACACCCTTCAAATAATTTGGCACAAGGGAAGTTTTCATTAAATAAGACCTCTGACAAGGATCTCTTATCTTTATAACTTTGATTTCTCTTTCTTGTAGCCAAAGCTGACAGGAAAACACTTTAGGGGAGCTAGAGATCTGTTTCACAGCAATATGAATATACTTAATACTACTGAAATGTATACTTCAAAAATGGCTAAGATGGTAAATTTTATGTTATGTGGTTTTTATCATAATTTTTTTTAAATGAGCACACAACTCTTTTATTTAAAATTCCTCAATAGTTTTCTATCACCTTTGGACAAAGTCTAAATTCCTTCACACTTCAAGCATTGTCTTGTACCATCTGGCCATTGTCTGTCTTTCATTCTCAATCCGTTTAAACCACCCTGGTTATATCACATACAAGTAATTCCCTCAATTCACCATTTTCTCTCATTCCTTCTTTCCTTTGCACATGAACTGTCTGGAACAATCTTCTCATCCACCTTCAAGATGAATTAAAGCATTATTTTCTCTTGTATTCCTCTTTGAGACCCCTACACTGAGGTAGGACCCACCTACCCCCTTCTCTCACTCACCCCATACATATTTGAACTCAAGCACTCTACTGCAATATAATCATGGGATTCATTGCCTGTCTTTCCACATGGTGATGATCTAAGAAACACAGACACACACACACACACACACACACACACACACACACACACACACTTGCTTTTTCTGTATCTCTAACCCTTGCACAGTGCCTTATTCATGGTAGCAAGTCAGTAAGTACTTGGTGAATGAATATATGAATTCCTAATCAAGCTGGCTCTTAAATAATCTTTTTTTCTTTTTAAACACCCTAACATTAAAAAAACAAAACAAAACAGTTACAGAGAGGGAGGGAGGCAAACCATAAGAGACTCTTAAATACCGAGAACAACCTGAGGGTTGATGGCGGGTGGGCGAGAGGGAAAGTGGGTGATGGGCATTGAGGAGGGCACCTGTTGGGATGAGCACTGGCCGTTGTATGGAAACCAATTTGACAATACATTATATTTAAATAAATAAATAAAATAAATAAATAAATAAATAAATCTCACAAAATCTTTGTGAAAACAATAAATAAACACCTTAACATTTAAATATTTGTCAATATCATAAAACACTTTTTTTTTAATTTTTTTAACCTTTATTTATTTTTGAGACAGAGAGAGACAGAGCATGAATGGGGGAGGGGCAGAAAGAGAGGGAGACACAGAATCGGAAGCAGGCTCCAGGCTCTGAGCCACCAGCCCAGAGCCCGACGCGGGGCTCCAACTCACGGACCGCGAGATCGTGACCTGAGCCGAAGTCGGACGCTTAACCTACTGAGCCACCCAGGCGCCCCAAAACACTTTTTAAACAAATACTCGGTGTTATTCAGTAAGGGCCCTTGTAAGTATTTTTGTCTAATCAATATTCATTCTACCTTTTGTAGGAGATTTAGCACATCCTCCATTGGATAAGGACTGGTGGAAATGACAAGGTGACCTGCTCTCTTCTAGCCAATGTGGGCACACATGACCCAAGTTGGGTCAATTTATGTGTTTATTTACAGAATTGGAATGGTGAGCAGGAGGACAAAATAACTGAAAATAGCTGTCCCTAAAATAGGCATCCATCAGCTACTCTTCTGAGATCTACATTGTATCAGTTATGTTTTGCCATAATAGTAGTATTATTTAATCAACTCTAAGTCCCAGTTCCTTGAAAGAATGAGCATTATTTGGCTCATAAATCTGCAGTTCAGAAAGTGAGTAGTTCTTCTTGTCATGGATGAGCTTGTCCACATGTCTGGCAGGGAGCTGACTGCTAAAAATGAGGATGAGATATTGGGCTATTTGCCTCTCATTCCCAGTAGGCTAACCTGGCATGTTTTCGTGGTCATGACAGAGCAGTAAGAGCAAACAAACATTATTGTGCAAACACTTTTTCAAACTTCTGCTATGTCCATTTACTACACCCTGTTGACTGAAACAAGTCCCACTTAAGGAGTATGGCAGAAAATCCCATCCACAGTGGAAGAAAATTGCAAAGTTACATGACAAAGAGTGTACCTACAAGAGGAGATGAAGAATCCCAGTCATTAAATGCAATCTGTTATGTATACCAACCCAAAGCCACTCAAACTCTTGTGCTTCTTCTCTGTTTTCCTTCTAGTTCTTTACCCATCCCCTCAATCCTGGGAACTCTACCATGCCCCTCCAGGCCTTTCCCTTAAGTTAATTAAAATTTATTTTGGTTGCTTACCACCAAAGAACACTAATGCAAGCTTTCTTGAAGTTTTCAACATAGATATGCTTACGATATATGATATTGTAATATTTTCTTTCTTAGATCTCCTAATAGAGGAATAAGAAACTATTATTTTCAGAACCGTGAGCCTCTGTTTGTTGGATTTTATTTTACTTGTTTAAATTCAAAACTGGGCTTTTGCACACATCAACATATAGAATCAGCTACTCAACTAGTAAATTTAATTAGCCTATTATATGTTCGTAGTAGTGATACTCATATTTTCTCCATCATTAGTTTTAATGATTTATCTTATAAAACTAATAAAAATACAAAATTATTTCATTCACTTATTTGTTTAGTTGCTTATTATTTGCCTTCCTCCCAGAGGTAAGTTTAGTGAAAACAGGGTGTTGTCTGTCTTGCTCACTGTATTCTCAGCATCTAGAAGTGTCTGGCATACAGAGAATCTTCATAAATATTTGTTCTCAATTGAACTAATATTTGTTAATTGGGTAGATTCAGCATACACTGTTTAAAAACAGTTTTTAAATTTACCAACTATTACAATTTTTCTTTCATTTTCTAACTCAACTGTAAATCAAAATTTTATTCTTGTCACCCTATAGTATTTGGAGGGGAAAAAAATAAACAGCTGCACTGTAGTTATTATAATTATAATGGATTGTGGGCTCCTAACCCTATAAAGGGGAGATATGCTGAATAAGAGTGGATATAAAGGAAAGCACAGAATACGTAAAGGGATTATATGACTTTATTTAGAAGGCAAAAAATAACAAAACACAAATTCTAAGGTTGAGTATATTTGTTTTACCAAGAGGTTGCTTTTGTTGTTTTAGTTTGTTAAATGATAGCCTCTTGATAAAACTAAGAGAAAAAAAAAAGCTATGACATCTGTGTTAGATTATAAAGATGACTACAAATGCTTTTGTTCACATATACATACCCATAGCAGTATGACTTCACAGCTCCTCTTGTTAAAAAAATATGGTCTATATCTTTATACTTTGAATCTATGTTTGGTTGTATAATTTGTTTTAGCCAATGAGACATCAACATACATGATGTAAGCAGATGTGCGAAAAGTGCTTGTTCATTAGGGCTCTCTCACTTTGTTTTTTGTTTTGGTTTGTTTTGTTTTTTAGAACCCTGAGACCACCTGTGAAGAAGCCTCTGATAGCCTGTGGGATGATGAGACACTGCATAGAACAGAGAGAAGTTGTCTCAGCTGAGCTCCATCCAGACCAAGCTTTCAACTAAAGAAGGTCATACAGATGCTTTTAACCAAGATTAACTAATCAAAACTATTGCCAGTCATGAGAGTGATGCCTTCATAGACTATTCAGCTCTGGCCAAGCCAGCCCAGACCAGAAGAACTGCCCAGCCAACTCAGAGAATCATGAAAAATAATAAATGTTTATTGTTTTTTTTTTTAACATTTATTTATTTTTTTTTTAGAGGCAGAGAAAGACAGAGCATGAGCAGGGAAGGGGCAGAGAGAGGAGACACAAAATCTGAAGCAGGCTTCAGGCTCTGATCTTTCAGCACAGAGCCCGATACAAGGCTCAAACCCATGAACCGTGAGATCATGACCTAATCCAAAGTCAGATACCTAACCAACTGAGCCACCTAGGTGCCCCATGTTTATTGTTTTAACCATTAAGTTTTTCTGTGGTTTGTTATATTCTAAAGCTATTCTTCCTCTAAAATAGTAGTTGTTGAGAATAAGGGAGCTAAAAGTGTCATCAATTCTGAGGCCGTGAAAAACCTTTTAAGATGAATATATAAATAAAATAACTGGAAAAGTACAGTAATAAATTGAAGTGGGATTTATGACTCTTTTAAGTTTAATTTTAGGTTCAAGGCCTTCAATTTCTTTAAGGGACTGATCAAAATAGTCTGAATGGAATTCTTTCTCTTTCTCTCTCTCTCTCTCTCTCCCCCTCCCTCCCCTGCTCACAGGTGCTCTCTTTCTCTCAAATGAGTAAACATTTAAAAAATAAAAAGATTGGGGCGCCTGGGTGGCTCAGTTGGTTAAGCGTCCGACTTCAGCTCAGGTCACGATCTCGCGATCTCGTTGTCCGTGAGTTCGAGCCCCACGTCGGGCTCTGGGCTGATGGCTCAGAGCCTGGAGCCTGCTTCCGATTCTGTGTCTCCCTCTCTCTCTGATCCTCCCCCGTTCATGCTCTGTCTCTCTCTCTGTCTCAAAAAATAAATAAACGTTAAAAAAAATTTTTTTTAAATAAAAAGATTAACTACATCTTTGTGAAAAAATATATTGCACATAAAAGACCAATATTATTGACAACTTCACTAAGCTGATTGCTGACTTCCATATTTTTAAACTGATATTGTTTTGTGTGAATAAGCAGGATTAGTTTTCTCAAGTGACCAGAAATCAGATTCTTTTCTTAGAAATGGTTCTAAAAGAGTGGCATGATTAAGCAAAGGACTAAATTTTTTCCACTGCCCTAGGTGGCAGGCTAAATAATAAATTTAAAGTAATTTTCCAATGTTTTGGTACAGAATAAGAGTGTGACCATGTAGAATGTAAGCTGATATAAGCCACTAATAATACTTCCTGGGCTTTTCAGTAAAAGAACATTCATCTCTCATTTATAGTCCAGAAGAGATTGTATCATATAGCTCTCTTATTGTAGCCTAGGAGACTTCAGATAGGCTCCTATTTTCCACACTGGTAACTTCAGAAATCCTAATGACTTTCATTTGAGGAAGACAGGTAATAAAGAAATGTAACAGGATGTTAAAATTAAAGCTTTGACTGAGATACAAGATACAACAGATTCAAAATTCTAAAACCTAATCATCATCAACATAATTCACAAAGGCAGTATTGAGAACGTTCTTGTTCTTGGAGTTTTGAAATGACTCATCCAGTAAGAGGATATAAAAGGACTTACACAGAGGAGAAGACTTATTTTTGAGATGATCACCTTTAGAGAGAATTGGAGACCATGTTGCAGCTGGGGGAGAGGGTGAGGGGATAACAAGGGTTAGAGGTGTAGAGGAGACACTAGTCACTTCAAGCATTATGAAGGGATTTCTTACTGGGGTCTCACCAGGACCCCAGGGAGAACTGGAACAATGTTTCTTGCAGTTGGAGATCTTAGGGAATTTGTGCTACCTCATGTCAGAGAGAGCTAACACAGATGGCTGGCTGCCTGAGCTACAGCTGGGCAGATGTTTTCCATGGGCCATAAGGAGACGCAGTTGGTGTGGGTTGTCTCCTGGAGAAGCACAGTGACCTTGGAAAACAAAAAGCTGGAAGTGAACACTATATTCTTAGGACTGGAGGAAGTTCTTTCAAGAAGCCACCAGGAGGGCACCTGGGTGGCTCAGTCGTTAAGGATCTGACTTCGACTCAGGTCATGATATCATGGTTCGAGAGTTTGAGTCCTGCTTCGGGTGAGCCCCGCTTCTCTCTCTCAACTCTCTCTATGCCCCTCGCTCACTTGCACCCTCTCTCAGAACAAGAACAAAATACAGAAGCCACCAGGAAAAGAGTTTCCCAGGCCCACTGAACTGCAGAAGAGAGGCACCTGGCAGGAAACCTCTGAGAATCCACAAAATATACCCACAAGAGCCAAAGTCTGCTTTGAACCTATGCCAGGCTAAAAGGGTATGAAGTCAACTTCCAAGAGTACTTATAGGAATATATACCTATATAGGTATACCTGTATACCTATAGTAATTCCTATAAGAATTTCCCATGTCTAACCATTTCTTTCTCCTAACTCTAAACTTGGAGTTGAAGTGGGGGTAGAGGGGCAGGTCAGCTTTGGGAGGGGAGAAAACTGGGGAGGAGGAAATGGAGAAATAGAGAAGCTGCCGAACCCTGACCACCCCCCCCCACCCCCCCACTCAGTGCTTCCAACCAACCAGAACGGGCGTGGGGATGTGGCATTAAATCAAATTTGAGTTTTGCTTAATGAATATCTGAATTAAGCCTATATTTATGACTTAAATAACTATAATACTATCATGTAAGAGGTAGCACAAAAGTAAAAGGCCTGATGAAAATTTCAACTGGAGGAAAATGAAAAGATTAACATTCACAAAAATTACAATTTGACAGCATTGCAAGATAAGCTTTTCAACATATTGATTACACTAATCATGCTCAGTTTATAGATGCTATCATGTAAACATATTTTGTAAAAACTTAGATTTCAAGAGCTTCCAAAGGATTGTAGGGAAATATAATGACTTTTTCCGGTTCAACATTTATTATGAGCTATTTACATTTAAAGTAATTATTGATAGGTAAGGACTTACTAATGCCATATTGTTCATTGTTTTCTGGCGGTTTTGCAGGTTTTTTTGTTTTTTTCCATTTTTCCTCTCTTGCTGTCTTCCTTTGTGAATTGATGATTTTCTGTAGTGATACACTTTGATTCCCTTCTGCTTATCTTGTGTCCATCTACTCTAAGTTTTTGCTTTGCAGTTATCCTAAGGCTCACATGCAACATGTTTTAGATATAACAGTCAATTTTGAGCTGATAACATCTTAACTATGATTGCATTAAAAACTCTGTCCCTTTTATACCACCCCCACATTTTGTTTTTGATGTCACAATTTAAATCTTTTTATATTGTGTATTCATTATAACTATATTTAATATATTAACTCATATTCACTATATTAACATATATTCATTGTAATTTATATTAACTATATATAATATAATTGATTTTATATATAATTATATAATATATAATATGTATAGTTATATTATATCTTATATATTATTATATGATATCTTATATAAGATATTATATACTTCTTTTAATTTTTATACTACAGTTAAGTGATTAACACATCACCACCTCACAGTATTAGGGTATTCCAAATTTGACTTTGCACTTACCTTTACCAGTGCGTTTTACATTTTCATTTTCATATTTTAATGTTTCTAGTTACCATCCTTTCATTTCAGACTAAAGAATTCCTTTCAGTATCTTTTGTAAGGCATAAGGCAGGTCTAGTGTTGATGAACTCCCTCAGTTTTGTTTCTCTGTAAAAGTCTTTATCTTGTTTTTACTTCTTTTTTTTTTTTTAATCTATTTTTCATTTCTAAAGGATAACTATCCAATAAAGTATTCTTTGTTGGCAGTGTTTTTCTTTTAGCACTTTGAATATATCATCCCACTTTTTCCCAGCCTGTCAGGTTTCTGCTGAGAAATGCATTGACAGTCTTATGGGTGTTCCTTGTAAATGACTAGTTTCTTTCTTCTTGCTGCTTTCAAGATTCTGTCTTTGGTTTCTGACAGTTTTGTTATAGTGTGTCTTGGAGAAGATCTCTTTGAGTTGAATTTGTAGGGAACCTATTAACTTCTTGAATTTGGATGTGCAAATATTTCACCAGTTTTGGGAAGTTCTAAGCCATTATTTCTTTAAATATGTTTTCTGCCCCCCTTCCCTATCTTCTTCTGGGACTCTAATGCATAGGTTGTTCCTTTTAATGATGTTTCAATAATCCTGTGTCTCTTCCTGTCTTTTTCTTTTTGCTCCTCTGGTTGGATAATTTCAGATGATCTGTCCTTGGGTTTACAGATTCTTTCTTCCACTTGGTCCAGTCTGATGTTGAAGCTCTCTATTGAATTCTTCATTACAATCATTGTATTCTTCAGTCTCAAAATTTTTGTTTAGTTCTTTATGTTTTCTATCTCTTTGTTGAATGTCTTGTTCTTCTATTGTTTTCCTGATCATTGAGTTGTTTATGTGTGTTCTCTTATAGCTTTCAGAGCATCTTTAGAACGATTGTCAGACAATTCATGTATCTCCTTTTCTTTGTACTCAGTTAATGGAAGTTTACTATATTCCTATGGTGGTGTCATGTTTCCCTAATTCTTCATGATCCCTTTAGCCTTACATAGGTGTCACACATTTGAGGAAGCAGTCACCTTTTCCAAACTTTATGGACTGATGTTGGTAGGAAAAGACATTACTCAGACTCAAAAAAAGAATGAAATCTTGCCATTTGCAATGATGTGGATGGGGCTAGAGAGTATTATGCTAAGTGAAATAAGTCAGTCAGAAAAAGACAAATACCATATGATTTCACTCTTGTGTGGAATTTAAGAAACAAATGAGCAAAGGGAAAAAGAGACGAAGAGGCAAACCAAGAAACAGATGCTTAACTATAGAGAACAAACTGATGGTTACCAGAGGGGAGGCTGGGGATGGGGAGGAGATGGGTTAAATAGGTGATGGGAATTAAGGAGTACACTTGTGATGAGCAAGGGGTAATGTATGGAAGTGCTGAATCACTATGTTGTACACCTGAAATTAATATTACACCATCTGTTAACTAACCAGAATTAAAAAAAAAAAAAAATCAGTGTGTTTCTATACACTAGCAATAAACTATCTGAAAAAGAAATAAAACCATCCCATTTAAAATAGCATCAAATACAATGAAATACTTAGAAATAATTTTAACCAAGGAAGTAAAAGATCTATACACTGAAAACTTTAAGATATAGATGAAAAAGATTAAAGAAGATACAAATAAATGTAAAGACGTTTAATGTTCATGAATCAGCAGAGTTAATATTATTAAAATGTCTATACTACCCAAAGCCATCTATAGATGCAATGCAACCTCTATCATAATTCCAATGGTATTTCTTTTTTACAAAAGTAGAAAAAAGAAAAACACTGAAATTTGTATGGAACTTCAAAAAAACCTGAAACACCCTAAGTAATCTTGACAAAGAACAAAGCTGGGGCAACACATTTCCTGATTTCCAACTATATTACAAAACAATGATAACCAAAACAGTGGTACTGGCATAAATACAGACACACAGATCAATGAAACAGAATCAGGAACCAGAAATAATCCCATGTTTATAAAGTAACTAATATTTGATAATGAAGCTAAGAATATTCAAGAGGGAAAAATAGTCTCTTCAATAAATGGTACTGGAAAAACTGGATATCCATATGCAAAAGAATGAAAATAAACCCCTATCTTTAACCACTCACAAAAATTAACTCAAAATGGATTAAGGACTTAAATGTAAGACCTAAAACCTTAAAACACCTAGACGAAAACATAGGAAAAAAGCTCTTTGACATTGATTTTAGAAATGATTGTTTTAGATATAATACCAAAAAACACAAGGAACAAAAGCAAAAAAATCAACAAATGGGGCTACATAAAACCAAAAAAACTTCTGCACAGCAAAAGAAACATGTAACAAAATGAACAGGCAACCTACCAAATGGGAGAAAACATATCCAAGCCAAATAAATCTGTTAAGGGGCAATAATATCCAAAAAATATAAAGAACTCATATGACCCAGTATAAAAAAAATAATAATCCAATGAAAAATAGGCAAAAGAAGAATAACATTTTTCCAAAGAAAACATACAAATGGTCAACAGATACATGAACAGGTGCTCAACATTATTAGTCATCAGGAAAATGCAAACCCAAACCACAGTGTCACCTGTTCGGATGCTTATTATCGAAAAGACAAGAGATAAAGTGTGAGTAAGAGTATGGAGAAAAAGGAATCCTTGTGTACTTGTGGTGGGAACAGGGTAAATTGGTGCATCCACTAGTATGGAGATTCCTCAAGAAGTTAAAAATAGAACTACCATATGATCCAGGAATTCCACCTCTGGGTATATATCCAAAGGATACCAAATCGCTAACCCTAAGAGATATCTG
Organism: Leopardus geoffroyi; assembly: GCF_018350155.1. Classification (NCBI taxonomy): domain Eukaryota; kingdom Metazoa; phylum Chordata; class Mammalia; order Carnivora; family Felidae; genus Leopardus; species Leopardus geoffroyi. The sequence continues at coordinate 21,678,738 of NC_059338.1, read as the reverse complement.
TACTCTCATTACCACTGCAGCATTATTCATAATAGCCAAGACATAGAAACAACTGACATTTCCATCAATGGATGAATGACTAAGAATGTGGTATACGAGTATTATTTAGCCATAAAATAAAAAGAAATCCTATCATTTGTGACATGGCTGGACCTTGAGGGCATTATGCTAATCTGATCTCGCTTAAATGAGGAATCTAAAGATGCCAAATTCACAGAAGCAGAGAGTAGAATGGTGGTTGCCAGGGACTGACTGGCCAGTGAGAGAAATTATGAGATGTTGGTCAAAGCATATAAACTTCAAGAAGATTAAGTTCTGGGGATCTAGTACAGTAGAGTGAGTTTGCTTGGACTGTAGATCTTAAATGTCACCATAACAACAACAACAAAAAAGTAATTATGTGAAGTGAAGGATGTGTTAACTAATCTTATTGTAGTAAACATTTCACAATATATACATGTATCAAATTATCATGCTGTATACTTTAGACTTACCCACTGTTATATGTCAATTATATCTCAATAAAGCTGGTGGGGTAAAAAAAAAAAAAAAAAAAAAAAGAACTGTTCCAAATAAAAAAGAAAAAAAAAGTCACGTATATCAGAACTTGAAAAGTGAGAATTGCCTGTATAAAGAACCTTCAAAACTCAAAAGTAAAAAAAAAAAAAAAAAAGAAATAAAATGGGCAAGAGATAAGCAGACATTTTGACATTTCACCAAAGAGAATATACAGACAGCAAATTAGTACCCAAAGATATGTTCAACAATATTGGCCACTGGGGACATTCTAATTAAAACCATGAAGATACATCACTACACACCTATTAAAACAGCTAAACTCTTAAAAAAAATAATGACAATATAGAATGCAGGCAAGGATGTAGAGGCACTGGGTCTCTCATACACAGCTAGTGAGAATGTAGAATGGTACCATCATTCTGGAAAACAGTTTGACAGTTTCTTTAAAAAACTAAAATATACTTACCACACAACCCAACAACCATATTCTTGGGCACTTATCCCAAAGAAAGAAAACACACGAAAATGTGTACATGATTGTTCACAGAAAATTTATTTATCATAGCCAAACGATGGAAACAACCAAACGCCCTTCAACTGGTGAATGGTTAACCAAATAGTGGTACGTCTGTATCACTGAATGCTACTCAGAAATAAAAAGGAACAACTACTGACACATGCAAATGTTGGATGGATCTCAAGGGAATTATGCTGAGTGAAAAAAGCCAATCTCAAGGGCTACATGTTGTATAATTCCATTTATAGAATATAGTAGTTCTCCCTTACCTGCATGGGATACAGTCCAAGACCCCCGTTAGATGCCTGAAACCAGGAATACCGAACCCTACATATATATTGTTTTTCCCTATACATGCATACCTATGATCAAGTTTATTTATAAATTAGGCACAGTAAAAGATTAACAACTAAAGTAGGTACCTATTATTTAGTTAGTATAATAATAAAATAGGACAATTATAACAACAGACTGTAATAAAATTTATGTGAATGTAGTCTTTCAAACTATCCTACTGCAGTGTACTCACCCTTCCTTTTCTTGTGATGATGGGAGATGACAAAATGTCTACATGATGAGATGAAATGAAGTGAATGACACAGGCACGTGACATAGCGTTAGGCTACTATTGACCTCTTGACAATAGGTCAGAAAGAGGATCATCTCCCTCCAGACAGCTGTTGACCATGGGTAACTGAAACCTGCAGAAAGTGAAACCACAGATAAGAAGGGTCTACTGTATTCTCAAAATGACAAAATTATAGAGCTGGAGAGCAGATTAGTTGATTGCCAGGAGTAGGAACCGGGTGGTGATGAAGGGAGGAGTGTGGGTGTGGCTATAAAAGTGTAGCACAAAAGATCTTTGTGCTGATGGAACAGTTTTGCATATTGACTTTGGTGGTGGTTACACAAATCTACTTGTGATAAAATTGCATAGAACATACACACACATTCACAAATGAGGGCATGTAAAACTGATGAAATGTAAGTAAGATTTGTAGACTGTATTAATATCCTGGCTTTAATATTGTACTATAGTTATATAAGATGATGTCATTGGGAGAAATTGGGAGAGGGACACCTGGAACCTCTCTGTAGTAGTTTTGTAACTTTCCATGAATCTATAATTATTTCAAAATAAAAAGTTAAAAAAAATAACATGACCTCTGAGCCAGTGATACCACTTTTAGGAATTTACCCAAGACACACTCAAACACATGTACAAATAAATATGTACATGGATGTTTACTGCAACATTGTTTATAATGGTATAATGAGAACTGTACTCAACCCAGATGTCCCTTCATAGTGCTGGCATAGCCATAGTGTGAAATAGCATGTAGCCGGTTCAAAGGAAACATATTCACTATACGATGTTTACTTCACTTAAAAAAAAATTAAGAATAAAACAGGAAAAAAAAAAACCTGAAAAAACATACAACAATTTCCAAGGTATATTGTAGGTGAACAAAGCAAGATACAGAAGAATGCCAAATATGTTTAAAAAAAAAAAAAAAAGGGAGAGAGACTGAGAGATGTGGTTATTTATTCATCCATTTATGTATAAAATAGCTCTGGAAGGTTCCCAGGAATCTGGACACAGTAATCACCTCCTTTTGTATTTTTCTTTGTAACATGTGAATAAATTAATATTTATTGATCTAAAGTTTCCCATGTCCATCAGCATGGTTTCAATCAGGTCAGCCACCAAAACTCTATCAAATCGTTCTCTCATTTCCACACAATTACTTCATCACAGTATTGTTTTTCTCATTTGCTATTTTGAGACTTCAAATATTTATGTAAACCATAATTCTAACACATGTTCTCCCTGATTCAACACAACTTTTAGGAAGTAGTTTATCCCCCACTCTCAAAGTAATCTCTCTTGAGCAGCATACCCCATGTATCAGTCAGAATCCAATCAGGAGATAGGAACCACCACATCAGTAATTTTGATACAGAAAATTTAGAGACTGTTAATAAAAGGCGGTGTAAAAAGATTCTAATGGATATAGAAATAAGAGAAGCAGAAAGAAACTACTCCCTTTATAGTGGTGGGAGAATAAAAAAGAAAGTAAGAACTTGTAAGAGCCACCCCACCCCTACTCCAGTGAGATTCAGAACTCATTGGAGAGGGCCTAGCTCACACAGGAACATAGACTTTGGAAGAAACATGCTGGAGGGGATGGTGGAGTTGGCCTAGTTGGAGCACCTCACCAAGTGGCGGGGTCCACGGAGACTATGGGTGGGCCACAGCTGGGTCTTCCAGCAGAGTAACCTTCAGGAAGATGTAGGCTGCAGATGACCCATGAAGGCTGTTGAATGGGTGCCCCCGACCTTCTGCATGCTAATCTGCTGGCAGCCAAGTTGAATACAGTCCACCAGAATCATTAAAAGACACTCTTTCCCCTGTTATGACCTTACATTGTTCCTCCAGTGACAGCCTAACATTCAGCCTGTACAGGAGAAACCTGTACAGGGCCCAGTTCCAGCCATTACAAAGCAGGGCAAAGAAGGGTGGATTTGGAGCTGAGATAGTAAACTTGATAACTGGTCAACCCTAAAACCTTAAAACATGACTAATTACAGTGCACTGGTACTATAAATACACATAAGAAAAATGTGAATACTTACTCCTTACTAGATACTGGTATAACTTTGCTTAGTCTTTCATATAGATTTCTATTATTGTGTTTCATTCCTTTCAAGACAATCTCTGTAATAATCCTTGCATAGGTAGATTTCTTTAAGGTTTTAAAGTGAGTTGTAGCATCATATATATGGGAAATGAAGATGTGGTTGTCCATTCTTAATCAGTATATAGATGACTGATGCAAACACATCTCTGTTCAATTGGTTTTAAGAACATAAACTTTGGTCTGATTTTTTTCTCATATGGGATAATACTAACAATGGCAAATCCCTCATGCTGCTCGTAATGAGCAGAAGAAATCACAAAAACACAAATATGTTATTTTATAAGTAGAGATGTGAATTTCACAGGTGTGAATTTGTCTTGAAAGGTAAGAACCCATTTTCCAGGCAGAGAAAGGGACATTTACTAAGGCATGGAGCTGTGAAAATGGATGGCATGTTGAAAGACTGCAAGGCAGTATATCTGGACCTAAATTTTTGGGAGGGAAGCATTTGATGAGGTTGAAAATACAATCTGGCTTCAGGTTTTCAGTCATTGACTCTCAAAATAGTACATCCATGAATCACTTGAGAATCTTGTTATATATGTGGATTCTCTGTCTCTATCCCACAAAAACCCATTCAGTAAATTTGAAACAAAGGTCAAGGAATTCACATATGAACAGTCACACAATTCACCCTCACTGGAATGCTAACACTCCTGATCCACACACAACACTGTTTGACAAATGCTGTATGAAACATTTTTACTTCATGCTATTGGTCTGCAAAGTAGGGCAAACACATTCCAGGGTGCATGCAAGATGATTCAGTTGGGTGCAGGAAGAAGACAATAAATATATATTTGCATTTAAGTTAAGCTTTATTAATAGTTAATATATGAATTGACACAGATGCCTTCACTTTATCTGTACACAGTACAAGGTGAACTGAGGGAAGAAAAAGACCTGACAATGAAGTTCCCATTCCCTCACCCAGCATAATGAAACAGACAACACTTTATAGATACTTTACAAAATGGAAAAGTGGCATAAAGAGATCTCTGAGGAGGGAGGGAAAAAACAAAACAAAACAAAAACACAAAGATAACAGTAATAATGGAACCATGTGGGAACAAGAAAATGAGAGTTGACCTTCCTCTTAAACCTAAGTTAGCTCTTTGCTAAATAACAAGGTTAGAAATTACTATGAAGTCAGATGATCAGAAGTCTGTGAATGAACAAGAAAGTAATTACTGTTGGAAAAAAATTGTGCTATGGAAAGAACATTTTAAAAATGGTTATTGGAGATATTTATTTTGTGCTTTTGCGTTGAAAACATAAATATACCTATCAAAATGTTCATACCTTCACAATTTCACAACTTGCAAATAATTTCCTGACCTATTTAAAAATCTCCAAAACCTTAAAACAAGTTTGTTTTTTTCCCCCCTAAATATTCCAAAGTGCTTTAAGTGGGTTTTAGAAAACTATTTGTCAAAAATATAGAACTTCTGATTAGTTGCAAGAACAAGTGTTGGTCATCTTCCATGAAATCATTTTTCTCATCAGGGATGAGAAATTTAGGGTGTTCACTCTTTACTCCCTGCTCAGCTCAGCCCCCACATCTTTGCTGAAATAGCTTAATATCTGTAGTTACTGATGTGAGATTTTCCAGGTAGTATGTCTTTCCCACTTGAGGAACTCTTACTTACCACTTAACATTTCAAATTCCCACTCTATCACAGAACACAGATCTTTAATTCGTCATTTGTTTGAAGTTCTTAAAAGTTCTAATGTCCCTGTTCCTTAACCGAGGTTACTTGGGAGATATACTCTTTGGATCCTTGCATATCCTCAAGATAAATGGTCTCACTTGGGAAACGTTTATTTGTAGTCATTCTTTAAAGCCTGGAGATGTGTTTTTCTTTTTTTGTTCCTTTATGAAGTCCTCTCTTTATCCTGAAATTAAAGAATTTGAATTATCTCTTCCTGCATGTCTAATGAGCATCTCAAACTCAACATTCCTCAAAACTCCAGTTTCCCTTAGCTAATATCATCCCCAAATATGACCTTTACACAACCTTTCTTATCAGAGTAAGCAGAAAACTACATCCTTCCAGTTATTTAGGCAAAAACCCAAAACAAAAAAACCTTTTTGTTGGCTCTATTATCACACATCACACCCAATCCATCTACTTGCAAAATATTTCCAGAATCTGACCATTTGTCACTCCTCCCCAGTAACCACACTGGCCCAAACCCTAATCATTTATCTAAATTACTGTAATATCCAATGATCTGATCTCCCAGCCTCTGCATTTACTACCACATAGTCTATTCTCTAAGAGCATTATGCCTCTTAAAACCTAAGGTCACAATGAGGTCACTCTTCTTCTGCTCAAAAACTCTCCAATGCTTCCCCTATGTACCAACGAATAAAAGCTAAGAGCTTTACAGTAGCCTACAAAGTCCTACATAATCTTGTTTCCAGCTCCCACTCTGCACTCACCTCTTAACTGTTCTTGCTGCCTCATCTCTGCCCAAGTGGCCTCCTTGCCAGTCTCTGAGTTGCAGATATGATACTACCTCAGGATTTTTTAAAAAAAATTTAATGTTTATTTATTTTTGAGAGAGCGAGAGTGTGAGCTCAAGGCGGGAGGGGCAGAGACAGAGGAAAACACAGAATGGGAAGCAGACTCCAGGCTCTGAGCTGTCAGCACAGAGCCCGATGCAGGCTCAAACTCAGGAACCACGAGATCATGACCTGAGCTAAGTCGGACACTTAACCAACTGAGCCACCCAGGTGGACTCACGACCTTAGGACTTTTAAACTTCCTGTTCCTTATTTTCGCCACAGATATTTACGAGGTTGGCTCCCTCACTTCCTTCAAATTGCTGTTCAAATATCACCTTGCCTCCAACCACCCAATAAAACACTGTATCTTGCCTCTGCCTTATCCCAGCACTGTCTAGTCACTCTACTTCACTTTTTTCTCTATCACTTATTCACATCTGACACATTCATTTTATTATCTACCTCTTCCTATTCAATGAGGGCATGGCTCAAAATTGTTTACCCTGACTTCCAGTGACTAAAATAGTATTATCATTGACATGAAGTAGACCATAAATATTTGAATGAAATGTCTGCCTAAGTGTCCACCCCCTTCCCCTCCATGTTACAGGGAGCCTCCAGAATGAGAGCTCTTTCAAACCAGGGAAATTTTCCTCTAGTATCTATGAACAGTTTTCCTAAATCTGTTTCCTTTCTTTCTTCCTTACGGTTCTTTACTTATTCACATTAAATATCCAAACTTTTCTTCAAGGTGTTTTCATTTTTATTACAATCTTCAGGTCTTTGGGCCTTGCGTTTCTAGAGGTAACTACTACTGCACATATTCCATCCAGGCCTCTAATTTGGTCCTCAGGAGTGGCCATTTCCCTCTTTTTCTACTACATTTAATGCATTGGGTTTTTGTTGTTTTAATTTATAGAAAGTTTATTTCACACTGATTGAACTTCCTCATGTGCTTTTTCAAAATCAAAGCTGTTATCCATCTCCACCAGCAATTCTTTTTCACCACCACCCACTTATGAATGTCCTATTTTTCTGTAGACTTCTTTACTATTTTCCTTTGTCTACTCATTTGCCCTTTTGCACAAGTCAAACTGTGGGACAGTACGAGTGGCAATAAACCTGTGAGCAATACAAGCAAGCCAGTTATCTCTACTTCTGTGGGCTAAGGATGTATTAACCAGAAAGATGCCAGTCCCCATACAAACAGGAACTGAGAGCCTACCACGCAGCAGCTCAGCAGGTACTCTGAAGGTAGTCTTCCTAGTACCATACCTGTGATACATCTAAGCCCACAGATCTTTGGGAGTCACTCACATACTCCGTAGAACCCTGTTTAAGATGTAAGGTGCAACCCAGTTTAAATGTGGGTGGAAAGGTATAAGTAGAGGGTGACAGGATGAAGACACAAGCTAGAGGGAAAACTGTAACAGAGCAATACTCATGACAGCAGGGAAGGCTGTAGGAGAACATATGAACAGACAAGTCCTTGATGGGTGACAGGACATTTAAATCACTATAATAGGAGGAATGAAAGGATGCTTATTATATGCATACAAGTTTGTGAGATAAAGTACTAAGAAGTCCATGGCTTCTGTTTCCTCCACCAAAAATAGGTAAGGTCACTTCTGGGTGAAGACAGTGAAGTCAAGTGGGACCATAGCTCGATCATACTTAACAGCTAATGAATTGGTAGGGGATTGAGAAAAAAGGAAAAGCCGTAAAGCCATCAGCCACCAAACAAGAAAATATATACCACTTCACGTTAACAAGGAAACCAAAGAAAGAAAATAGATTCAGGTAAGATTTAGATTAGGCTCAAAATAACATCTAGCCCACCCCAGTATAGGGGGAAAAAAGCTTGCAACATTTTAAGAATTCTCATCCAAAATCTAGAACAAAACAAACAGAGGAAATAAGATGTCCACAGAAAAGTCAATGAAAAACCCTTTCCAATTTCCCATATTTCCAAGTATTCCTTTTTTCCAGCACCCTGAACCCATTATGGGAACCATTCAAGATGTTCTCCCTTAGTAGTAAGATGCACATACGACTAAGGAGAGACCTCAGTTTGGGCTCATTACGAAACCTCAGAACAGAGCAGTGCTCAGGTCTTCCAACAAAGACTTTTTCCCACTTCCAGTTATTATTGGGCTACAGAAGAGGCAAAGAATACAAGAACTAGCCTGATGTGGGAGCAAATTGGAGAAAACGAGACTCAGAGAAGGTAGAAAAGGAGGATTTACACTTAGTATAGTAAAAGCCCTCATAATCTGTCCTAATGGAACAAGTACAGAATTTTATTTAAAAAAGCACGTTAGAGGGGGGCATTGAAATGATGATCCATACCTTTAAAAAAAATCTAAAAATATCTAAATGTACGTTCACTCATCTCTTGATAACAAAGCCAAAGATTTTTGTTTTGAGCATGGATCCTTTAAAGTTCATGCTATCTAGTTAGAATTTTCCTGTTGCTATCAAGCTGAGTCACTAGCCTGTGGCTATCTTCCCTGCCACCTTTATTTCTTGTAGTTCTCAGTTATTTCAACACTCACATGAGTAATCATGGCCTCAGATCTTTGACTCCCCACCTCAAAGAGCCCTTCTTCTATCTCAGTCACTTCCAAGGTTTTGACTTTTCCTCATCAATATCAGATCACATCTGAAATCCTGATTTCACACACCCAATCTTCTCACCTTCTTGTCTTTTAGGCTCACTTTTAGCTTCATTTCACTGAAGGTTTCAGTTCGTGGGTCAGCACCACTTTCATACAATCCACCACTTCCTCTCCATCATTTATCCCTTGAAGAGCTTAGATTCCATGTTCTGGTACTATAATCATCACCTTTGTGAATATCTTCACCTCCCTGGTCTGTTTCTACTTCTATCAAAAGTTAAAAATCTATTTGCTTTTTCTACACCTGGAATCAAGTACCTAAATGCTGCTGGAAAAAAAAAAAAAATCACACCACAGTTTGCCTCGTTTCATTTAAATTTATGACCAATCCCCCAAAAGATACATCACTGCCCAATTCCTACTATGTATTTTTTTCCCCATGGAGTTGTGAGTTCCCATATAATTTCTTCTTTCTCCTCAAATTCCTACATCAACTTGCTTTAATCTACATTGACACCCTCACTTTATTTCATCATCAGTAACCCTTACACTTCCTTTTTTGTACTCAGTGGTGCATTATGAAATAAAAACATGTAAATAAAAATACAAATACTTTAAAACTGCTTTACAGTCAAAATGACCATAAACATTAGTTATGTCATGATCGAATATGCCATGAGCAAGCCCATTTGATCTTCCCCAACCATTACATACACCAACTTGATAAAATTTCAAACTATTCCATTTTAAAGAAAAACACATCATTATTTAACAATTTTAAAAAGAGAAATTGATGCCATTACCATATTTACATTTTTAACATGTTAAACTCCATGAAGGCAAGTTCTGTGAGTATACATTATCATATTTTATCATAGTCCATGCTGTATAACCCAACGTGTTTCCATTTGGATTTTTTTTTGGCAAATCAATCACAGCACAATAAAATATTCAAATGTGATTAACTAAACCTCTGATGTCTTCGGTCTTATGTGGCCTGAGCCCTATTTACATTAGTCATGTAATATAAATCAATATTCTCTAGATGACGGTGAATTATAAACTACAGTTCTATGATAAAGTATCTACAAATAATTATGACAGACTCAACACCATAGCCTTCTCTAGAGCTGCTTTTTTAATGTTTTTTTTTTATGGTCACTGAAGGAAATTAAGAGGATATTTTCCAACTCACCATAAACACTGATCATTAATTAAAAATAAAGGAAACTGTTTTAGAAAATGAGAAGAAAAAAAGCTTATTTGGCAATGTGCTCTTATATACTAGCACCTTTGAGCCTTAAAAAATCCAACAGCATTTACAACTCCTGCTGTATCTATTTTAGTTATGTGAATGCTCATCTGCCTAAAAGCAGATGATCAAATGAACAGAAGAGCAGGATAAAATACATATTTAGTAGGCACTTATGAACTGAATGGAAATTAAGTTTGAATAGGGCCCATTAAACACTTCATTAAAGGAATTTTGTTGCAAAAGAGTTAAACATTATTACTGGCACCACCAATAATACCATGATGTTGTTAATGATTCGATTATATGCGGAGTGCAGTCTGTTTTCAAACTACAAAATGTTAAAATCAGGGTGCCCAAACTGCTGAAAGATAATAGAATTAAGAGTGTATGCTGGTAAATAACATTCTAACAATAAGGACTTGGTAAGTTGGACCATAACCAAACTAAGCTCATTAGAGCATGTAGCTTGTTACTTTTAGGAAGAATTGTGATTCTCTCCATTATTTAACACATTAACAGAGACTGTAAATGTACTTAACTCTTTAGTTTTCAAAGTGAAAACTTCCATTACGTTTATTTTCAAAACAAATACAATGCCTGAAAAATCTCATAAATCCCTTTTTGAAAAGACTGTCATCGTCCATATCCTACACCACAATACAGTTTCTGTATTCTTGGTTGAATGTGTTTTCGGTTGGAAGGATGAAGACTAGGGCAGAAGTGGGGGTGGGAATATACCCAAAACTTATTTACAAGTTGAAACTTAAAAATCCACTGAAATGGAGTAAGAATGAGTAGAACATTTAATCAGGCCACAGGGCCTAAATTTAAGTTCCACTGAAGAACCCACTTTGCATGAGAAATATACAAACTGGGGGGTAAACAATCATTTATAGTGCCTATACCATGTAAATGAACTACATTATATATAAAGCACTATATAAACAAACTTGGAGGTTAAGGAGCTTTTAGCAAACTTAAACTGGATAGAAATGGAATTCAGTAGCAAACAAAACTCTCAGAGAGATACATCACCTACCTAAATTTGACATAGCATCACTTCACTTTTTGAATTTTGGCAATAAAATTAATCTCCTTAGTTTTACTCATTTAAATGGCATACATTTATATATAACTCTCAAGATCACTCTAATAAACACTACCTAAAATAATACATATAAGCCCCAAAAGATGAATGACCTGAAAGTATTATTGCATATTATGCATTTACTAAATATAATTTTTATACACCTATTATACATTTCCAATTTTTCCTTGGTTATCATTCCAACATATACAGATAGAAACCATGCTGGCATCACTATACAGCCAAATGTGGCAATGGATAGGCCAGAACATACAGGACATGACATTTCAAAATTCCTAATCCAGTTCTTAAGTCAAATTCAGTGATTTTTACTTTTTTATTTCTAAAGTTAATTTACTATGGTTAGGGTAACCAGTTGACTATCAAATCCAAGTGAATAAAAATTCAGTCAAGTAATATTTAAGGCTCATGTAATCAAATTTATTTTTCATGTTTTAATTTTGGTCAGCTTTTATAATATTTATAAAATACACTGTTGGTCTCAAAAAGTTTTATAAACTAATTAGTTCGAAAACTAAGACTCAGATAATTGTTATCTGACAAAGTGGCATTTTATTTCTGGCCACATAATGTGTATCCTATCATCATTTTCTACTGTTAATACCAATAAAATGGAATTGTTATATAGTAAGAAATATGGAAACTAAATACTCCCTCCCCACCCTCCAAAAAAGAACAATGTATCACTTTAACTTTGTTAGGAGTCACAAAAATTTTTATTTTGGAAAAATATTTCCTTCAATGTTTGATAATGAATTTTATTTAAATGAATAATTTACTTTTCTGTGCAGACCAATTAAGAAGTATGCCTCTTTCCTTTCATAAGCAAACTAATTCTGCATGGCAGATAAGAAATTAATCCTTTACGTTCTTCTACCTTAAAAATTATTATGAAATTTTCCTCATTATGAACTAGTTATTTCTGTATGGATTGTTATCATGCTGCTGTTAAAAAAAAAATAAGGATAAGGACACATGGGAAACAAATCATAAACTACAATACTAGTTTATAATGCAATATATTAAACATTGTTTAAATATTAAACAGCAAAATACTCCTATATTAAATAAATAAGACTTGAATTTGTTATGTGGAACTACAGGCCAATACCATCAATAAGGGGGTCAGTCTAGTGCAAAGGGTGGCCACCAAGAGGAAAAGTAAAAGCAGGAAAGAAAGAATGAAAGAAGGAAAGCAGGGAGAAGGAAAGAAGGGAGAGAAGGAGGGAGGGCAGAACGGAGAGAAGGAAGGATGGAAGGGAGGGAGGGAAGGAAGGTGGGAGATGAGGAAATACGACATTTAATACTGGCATTGTTTTCAACAACAAATTAAATCAGTGATTCTCAATCCTTTCTGAACATGAAATTACCTAAACAACTTTTTAAAGATACTGATGATCAGGTCTCAGCACAAATTAAATCAGAATCAGGAATCAGGCAATAAATATTTAAAAGGTCCCCCAAGTGATTCTAACGTGCAGTCAAGGTTGAACAATTAACTGACTGAAACCTACAAGTTTCTTAATGTTACCTGACTCAGAAAAGTGTCCTATGAATAAAGAAATGGGAGTTTTCTTTTACCAATGGGACAAGCAAGGGTGTCTCCAGTTAACAGTAACTTATGGTAAGTCAAGGTCATTAATGTATACCTCATTTCCATTAAACATCTATGTGTACCTCTTCATTCCCTGTATTTCTGTATTTTCAAACTCCAAGACCTAGTCAAAGTACTTTTTGGAATAAATCAGTCACACTGAAAAGTTCATTAATTCATGCATATAAATATTTACTGAATGCCTACTATGTGCAAGGCACAGTGATAGGTGCTGCTGTAGGACTTGGGAGTCATGAGATAACGAATAATGACTGGCTGAAAAAAAATTGTTTTGGAATTAATGACTATTACATTAATTACATGGACCTAAATGAGGGACTGAACTGCTGAAAAAAGAAAAAGAAAATTAAGTACATACTAAGGGTTTGATTTTAAAATACATACAGCATAGCATATTTGTACTTTTCCTAATGTTCCTTTACAGTATTTCCAGAAGCCTTTGAATATACATAAGGCAAATTCAAGATAGAAAAATAAACCCTGTTTAAAGTAGATGTTCCCAATTTTAACCACACTCTGTATCAAGTAAATTTCATATATGACATAAGTATAAATACTAAAAATTTTTATAGAAAGGTAGTTCTCGTCCACTTGTAGTAGTCTTAACAAGTAATCTTACATTAAAATAGTACAGATTCTAGTCTTTGACGATTTCATCATGGAGAAAGTTTATACAATACATTAATTCATTTTGAAAACAGTTTATATGATGAGAAAGTCTAAAGTGAACAAATTTGAGTTCTTTTGTTTTCAAGAAGAGAGGTGCACAGAAAGGAAGGGGGTAGAATCTGTTCAAACCTTATAAATATCCTATAATCTAATAATTTAAAATGCTGACTGCTTTTCTTAAGAACATAGTGAATTCCACATGAATAAATACTTTTTTCTATCCACTATTGGTATGGACTTTTGTGATTACTTTAAAAATAAATAAGTGCTTCTCATTCTTATGATAGCATTAAATTTCAAAATGAAGCTAGGTAATGTCAGCATAACATAAGAAGGAGCTAAATGTTTACTAAAAAAATGTTCATCTAAGAGAGATCACTGGGGAAAAAATGGAGAAAAAAATGACACAAGATGAACAATCAGCAACAATCCTAATGGCGAAAACTCTTTAGGGGAGTAGAGGTTCCAGTTGCTTTTAAGTAATAAAAGGTGAAATCAAGACTCAAGGAAAATGCTCATTCATTGTACCTTGGATGCAACACTCTAGAGAAGTAGTAAAATATTTTACTAAGTTAAAATATAGGTTTTATATTTTATACGATATTGAATACGCACATAAAAATACCAGTGTTTTTATCTTGTTTCTGTTCAGACACTTAATTAAGCAAATGTGTTCTTTGGTGTCTGGGAGAGTTATCAATATTTAGGGATAATGGAAGATAAGAACTCCAAGATCAACATGCCTAGAAACAGAAGACTCAAAACCTATACCATACATACAAAGTAAGATTCAAAGGTGAACTTATGAGAAAGATAAGAAAGTTAAAGTTACATTGTAGTAGGACTAATACATTTCTTTCCCCCAAACATACTCTGGCTCCCAAAACAAAAAGTACTACAGCCTATCATGTTTTTAATCTGTCTTCTGAGATTTTTCAAGTGGAAAGATAGCACAGATAGAAATATATCATTCTAAGTTTTAAAATCACCAAAGTCAGTGAGAAAGAAGAATGTACATTCATTCAATGTATTCATTGTAAGTAAAGAAGTCTTGAAAAGGCCGAACAGTTCAACCAAAGCTGAAGAATTGTTCTTGATTTTTCATTATTCTTTTTTAAATAAAGAATAAGTATAGGTATAGTATACATACAGGTTGACATTCTGATTCATTCAAAATAGTCACATCCCTTTGCTAGTTTTGGAAGTTCCAGAGACTAAAATTTGATACCGTTCATAGCATACTATTTTCAATAAAAGGAATTATAGAGCAATGAAAAATCAGAAGATGGCTTAGAGAGCCTTATAACCTCTAAATATACACACATTTATAACCTGCATTTATCTTCTAAAGAAACAAATTTTAAGTAATGCTAATTTAACCAATGGAGAAAAAACTTCTATCAAAATATACAATTTCCGTTACAGACTAGAAGGCTAATATTAAAAAAATAGTTGTAAGCCAAAAAGTTTGCTTATATGGATGACAAGCATCATCCCTTTGAAGCATAAAGCATCAAATAAGGTCTTATAAAAGATGGATCTGTGACCTTCTTCATTTGTAAGTTCTTGATAAATTCATAAAGCTTGAGTCTCAGTCTTTAGGTCAAGGTATATCCATGCTTCTTAATCCAGATCTCCAGAAAAAGGGAAACCAAGTAAAATTCAGAATCTCAAGTGGGATTTATGCTTTACCATGTACCTGGAAAATAATATTATAATAGGTTATAATGATTATAGGAATTTTAGAATTTTTAGAAATGTAAAAATAAGTTGACTTTTTTTTAAACTTAAAATTCAAAAGTGAACAGGATGCTTTGTTTTCTAAAAAACTGGAAGCCTGATACTATACTTTGGGAATACAGAATAAGAACTTCTGAAGCCAGAAGAAACACTCCTCTTATTAAATTCTATAATCAGAGCTTCTGGCTAGAATAATAAATGTTTTTCTTTAATATATTATCAATTATAATCACTGGGTTACCTCAGTAACCTCTGACTTTAGAAAACCCTTAGTATTCAGCAAGAGACTTACACCAAGAAAGTGACAGATTTTAAAGAGCACCACGAGAATAAATTCAGTGGTACTGTGATCATAAGGCTGTTCTTAAATTTTCCAATTACAAAACTGATATTACTGTAAAAGGACTTTAAGAATTCTGTTTATAACAGTAATTAAAATAAATTCAAAACCTGAATTCCTTTCACAGGCTACCCTTAACTCAAATCCAGTCAGAGACCTTTTGATGCTGGCAAAAAAACAAAACAAACAAACAAACAAACAACAAAAAAACCCTGCAGGGAATCATATAAATCCAAGCCCCTGGGATAGACAGAACACAAGGTTCAAAAAGGTCACAAAGTTCATTACAGCCAGATCATAAAATCAGGACTAAAATCTAGGTCTTCTGACTCAGAGTTTACTGTTCTAACAAGCTTATAAGCCCTTTCTCCATCTATTTCTAAAATCAGTACAACAAAGATATTTATTAATATCTACTAGAGATCAGCATCATACAATGTTCAAAAAAGGAAACTGGGGGATATGTATACAATTTTAAAGAGCTTAAAATCTAACTGAGGAGAAAGGAAAATTACTATAATAAAGCAGAAGTAAATGAATTTTAGGATCAGAATTACCTATCCAATGTTTCCCAGAACCGTAAGAAAACTGGTCTATCCAAATGACGTTTGTGATAGCTGAGTTCTAATACTGTTACATCCCATTTCTGAACGTTTGGATCTAGACGAACTTCATCATATTTGAGATGGAAGGCTTTAACTGTATGGGGGGAAATAATATTTTTAATTCAAACTGCGATCAAAATTATAAAAATATTTTATAATAGAATAAAAACACCCCAATAAAGACATTAAGAAAAAAAAACTTTTTTCAAAAGAAAACAAAAACTTAAAAAAAAAGAAAACAATCTTTCTTCAACCAGATGAAGCTACATTATAACCAAAGAGACTTTTGAAATAGATTCTACTAAGTACTGTGGTATCCTCAAAAACATTCAACAAATACCTACCAAGGATTGGGTCACTGGGACTGAAATGAGGAATAATGCATGTTATGAGGCTAATAAAATGCATATGGTCTTGTGAAGGATAACAAGAAAAAAACTATTCAAATACAGTATGATAAAGTTAGGAGTGTACCACAGAAACATAAAAGAGTATCTTACCCAGACCATGGAGTTCAGAAAGTCTTGCGTAGGTAATGATATCTAACGTAAGACCTAAAGGCTGAGTAAGAATTAAGCAAACACAGAAAATGACTTTTGTTTAGCATGAACATGCTCAAAGAGAAAACAGTTTCATCTAGGAACTAAAGAAATTTAATGGAACTGCATCATACAAAGTAATGTAAAGAATGAGCAAAAGGTAAGACCCCAGATTCAGAACAATGCTGGCCTTGTAGGCCATATTAAAGAGTTTGGATTTTCATCTAAGAGATATGGAGAATCACTGCAAAGTGTTTAGCAGCGACTATTGATACAATTTAACAATCTAGAGAAGAAAGAGATTTGCTCAACTAGGGAGAAGGTACGTGCCTGGCAAGAGAAAGATTCAAGAAATAATTAGGGAGTGAGAACTAATGGGACTTGGTAAGAAATGATGAAAAGGGAAAAAGAAAAATTTGGAAAGTTACCTAGAAGGGGATAATTAAATGATATAAAAAGCGAGTCTAGCAAAGATCAAGAAGAGGATTTCAGGCATAAGAACAGTGGTAAAGGGCTCTGAAATGAAAGCAAGCTTGGCACACACCCTATAAACAAGAATAACTTCTTCTGTAGACAATGTCCTATACTGTAAAATTTGGCTATGGTTAAAAAAAAAAAATCCGAATTTGTTCCAAATGTGATAGTAAACCACTAGAAAGTGATTAAAGCAAGAAGATGAAATTATCTGATTTTCATTGTTAACAGTTAATTCTAGGGTCGGGTGAATAAAAGACTCTAGCGGGCAAATCCTCCCAGCTGGTGTATCCTACAAAAGGTTAACAAATGGACCATAAAATACTGACTTTGAATCTCTCTCCCTGATCATCCAGTTGAATCTTACTTTTGTATCTGCAATCAGTTTACCATCAGTGAAGCTTCTGTTTTACAGGTACACACATAAGAGTTAGCTTTTCTTTCCATTAATTTTTTTTTTTGTATATAAGATATGATTGTTACCATCATCATCATCTAGTATTAGGGGTCTCTAAAGAGAAAAATGATTGACTTCGTTCATTTTTTTGATAGCTACGTTATGGACTGTTTATTCCACATTGCTTGCTAGCCTACTGGCTTTGGATGTTAACAATGAATCGAAGTGTAATTCTTGATGCAAATCCAAAATGAATCATTTGTGCTCACAAACAGAAACACTTAAACATTACTTCTAAACTATTTGCTTTTCCAATTAAAGGTCCCCTCACCAAACACATCATTCATTTTGAGTTTAATTCAATTTAATGAATTAAACTGATTCATTAAAGGGGCTACACACTATAGCTTCAAAAAACCCATTTTCAAAATATTTATATGTGTAAATATTTTTTAATTTAGAAAATTTTTAAATTAAATGAAGCCAACAGTTTCAATACTTCCTATTTTCCTTACTACATGTTTCACTTTTCTAATTTTCTCAGTATGAATTGTTTTAAATCATTCTCTCTCTCTCTCTCTTTTTTTTTTTTTTTTTTTTTTTTGAGAGAGAGAGAGAAGGAGAGAGAAGGGAGGCACAGAACCTGATGCAGGGCTCGATCTCACGAACTGTGAGATCATGACCTGAGCTAGAGATCAAGACTTGGACAGTTAACTGACCAAGCCACCCAAGCGCCCCTACCTTAAATCATTCTTAAAAATATATTATATTTTTAAAAATGATTTATCTAAATCTATAAAAGCATACAGTACTCCACTCCCTACTTTCAATAGATTTAGTTTATACAGTATTTATTCCACCAGAATAGACAACTTTTAAAATTAATGGTGAAACATTAGAGTCTAAAAAGTCTAAGTCACAAATAAGAAAGCATGAGGCTTCTCTCATTATACAAAAATTTTATTGGCATGAAGCTGTGAAGGCAAGCAAACTTACACCAAGACATTATACAAAACATCTTTCTGATTCAGAAAAAGACTTTTAGTTTACAAACCTCAGCAAAAAATAGAACAAATGAAGTTCTTTTTTAAGAAAGCCAGTCTTCTAACTGGTAGCACAATGAGTACTGAAGCAAAGTATTTCACACAATTCAGAATTGTTCATTTTTTACAAACTGCATGAATCTTGTCAACATTATTTTACAGGAACAAAGAAGCAAAAGAAATAGACAAAATGCTCTTGAATAATATTCAGTAGGTACAAAGATGGCACATCAGATGACAAAGGGGCAACATAATCTAGAAGATTAATGAAAACTTTTTCTCAATGATAACCAGCAAAAATTTGAAGAAATCATCATTTAAAAATCTTGATCAACAAATACATGTAGCTACCTCAAACATAAAAATATTTTTAAAAAGCTATATGCAGTTGGAAGCTCCAATTTCTTGTAACGTTTAAAAGATTTTATTTGCCCATTTTATACAAGTCAATACTTAATATCTTCTGAAAATTTTTGGATTTTACTATTATGCAATATGAAGAAAAATAGTACAAGCTTTTACCATGGCCCATATAGATGCTCCTGTTAAAACCCTCAGTTTTCCGCTATGCTATATAGATGTTACCATTTTCTAAGTGTGTTATGGGGCAAAGGGTGAAAACCTAGAAAAGGCAAGAGTAAAAACAAGGAGATCAACTAAAAGCTAAGAGATAATAATACTCCTAAGTTTCTAGCTTAGGCAAATTACTAAAGAAAACTAAATGAGGAAAAGAAACAGTTTGGGAATGAGGGAGTGAACAAGACGATTCCATATGGAACAAGCTGAGTCTGACATACCAACAGGACCTCACAGAGGAGTTATCTGGTAAATACTGAGATATACAGGCCCAGAATATAAGCTAGAAACCTTAGAATAAGGGGAGGGATATAGATGATAATTGAAAGCTATCAGATCTCCTTGAGAGAGTATCTATACTTAAAGGAAAAGAGAAACAAAATATTAACAGGTAGTTGAAAGCCAGAGGGAAAGTAGCTAGAGTCTGAAAAAAGAGTAATAAGCCTTGGAAAAGAAGGTTTTAAGTCTGATAAGGAGGTCAAAGGGATCTAATATCTGGGTCACTGGTAAGTTTGGTGAGAACAGTTTAGTGGAGAGCAAGAAAGCTGAACAGAGGACTGAGAACTGAATAGAAAATGAGTTAGTAGAGACATTTCTTTCAAAATTTCATAAAAGGAAAAAGAAAAGGAGCTTTGAAGTCAGGAGAAAGGGTTTTATTTTATCAGGAGAAAGGGTTTTATTTTATCAGGAGAACGGGTTTTATTTTAAGAGGGAAGAGGCAAGAGTACTTTCATTTTCTTTTTATTTGAGAGAGAGAGAGAGAGAGCGAGCGCACGCACGCACTCACACAGGTGGGGGTGGGGGAGAAAGAGAATATATTCCAAGCAGGTTCCACGTGCAATGTGGAGCCTAACATGGGGCTTGATTCCACAACCCTGGGATCATGACCTGAGCCAAAATCAAGAGTCGGATTTACTTTCACTGTAAATCCTGACAGAAAGGATTCAGTAAAGAAGGAAGATTAAAAAGAGAATAATTCATGGAAGAAAATTGTAACTTTGTTAAAAAAAAAAAAAGACTCAAGTTATCTAAATTTCAGAAGACTACCAATACGAACGAAACTACTACATCATTATATTCTAAATGAAATTTAGACAGCATTTACAAAGGCACAATCATTCTTTTTATTAAAACACTATTCAACAGGCAAGCAAGTAGGTAAAATATTCGTGTTCATGGATACTTTACTTTCATTAAAATCCCCATTCTCTATCTTTAACTTTCTATTTATCAACTCTGTAGCTTCAGAAATAACATAAAAAGCTATCATAATATTAGTAATATTAGAATAATTAATTAAAATGAATGAAGGCAGAACAGAATAAATGAGTAAAGCTTTCAAGCTTGGGTAGTTTCTATCTTGGAAGAATGGTGATACCACTAACAAAAACTGAGGCTGCTTTAAAAGAGG
This sequence comes from Leopardus geoffroyi, assembly GCF_018350155.1. NCBI lineage: Eukaryota > Metazoa > Chordata > Mammalia > Carnivora > Felidae > Leopardus > Leopardus geoffroyi. The sequence continues at coordinate 21,658,098 of NC_059338.1, read as the reverse complement.
CTGGATTTTACAGTAGCACACTCTACGTTCAGAATAACTGAAGCTGTTACTTCTAATAAACATACTTGTTTCATTAGAATGGTTTTTTAAAAACAATTTTACTGTGGTTACTAACTTAATTGGGTACTTGAATTAAATAATAATTGGAGTATCTCTACCAGCAAAAAAAATAGACCAGATTAATCTACATTTGGTATATACTGATATATTAATATACCAAAAGATAGAAGCCACATGAAATCCATTAATTTAACATGTATCTATTGAATGCTTCTTTTATGCCACGCCCTCTTCTGTGCTGACAATACAAGAGCAAACAAGGCAGAAAAGGCTCCTCCCATTAAGCAACTTGCCATTATAACCAGGAAGACTGAAAATAAAGATATAAAAACAAGATAATACCAAACAGCAGCAAGTACTATCATGAAAATAAAAGGGCTTAATGAGTAACTGGGAGGAGGTAATGGCTTTCCAGGATGGCCAGAGAAGGATTCTCTAAAGGAGAGAATATTTGAATTTAGAGTTGAATGAAAAGAAAAAATCAATCATGCTACAATCATTCAAGACAGTGGAAACAGCTGGTAAAAATCATATGGCACTTCAAATTACAGCTATACACTACTGTTAGCAAAAGTCAACCCATTTTAAAACTAGTCATCAGTTTTAATAAAAATATATGGACGTGCAAAAATATTAATGCTTTTGAAGTTTAAGGCCTAAAGTAATTCTATTTAACTCAGGGGATAATTCACTTTTAGATATAAGTACACAAAAAATAATAATGTCCAAAAAAAAAAAAAAAAAGTAGTTCACAGGTGCTTAAAAATTAAAATATATTAATAGGAATCCTTTGATACATACATCATATATGCACAGCCATAGATGGCTTTCTCTTACATAAAGCAAGAGCATTTCTATATTGGTAAATGTAGGAATATTTAAAGTAAAAGTAAAAATAAAGAGAATCTTACTTTTAGCAAATATGTCAACTGGTGATCCATCAGGCAAAAGCCAGGGCCAGCCTTTGAACTGCCATGCAGGACCCTGCACAAAAACTGCTACAACCCGATCCCTATAAATAGAAACGGGGGAGGATTAGAATAGAGAGACAGTATCTCATAGATGAACTTTGGTTACTGTAAATCCTTAAGAAAAGGACTCAATGATTCATGTGATATAGTCTCCTGTCAACACATCTGTGAGGCAAACAAAGTCCATTACCACAACTCTTCATTACGTTACCATTAAAATACATTAATGATTGCTATACGTCTCATGCACTGCACCTGTGTCTTTTAAACATAATTACATACACAATCCTTATATGCAATCTTTTTAACCTTTTAATTTGTCCTTCTCCTAGACTAACAGGCCCATTCTTCCAATGCAATAGGGAACACTGGTGGATGTATTAATTGAAAAAGTTGGTTTTAAAAGGAAATCATTTAATTCAAGTAGATCTTAAATATTTTACATTAATTAAAAACATTATAAATAACTCACCAATCATTTTATGAAGCCCCAAGGCCTTATTTTTGAGTTCTTCTGAGTATTTGGAAAGTAATTTGAGTATAGAAACCATCAGACTTCTTAAAAATTTTTCCAATTGTTTTACAACTGTTTCACTCACCCTAATTTTTTTTTAAATTTTTTAATTTTTTTTATTTTTGTAGGAGAAAGAGACAGAGTGTGAGCAGGGGAGGAGCAGAGAGAAAGGGAGACACAGAGTCCGAAGCAGGATCCAGGCTCTGAGCTGTCAGCACAGAGACTGACACGGGGCTCAAACTCACACACCGTGAGATCATGACCTGAGCCGTAGTCGGATGCTCAACCGACTGAGCCACCCAGGCGCCCAGTCTATAAGAGTTTTTCTAAAAACGCAAGTTTTTCTAAAACCTTGTTTTTCTAACTGTTAGACTTTATTTTTCTGAAAAGAACAAATCTCTTTCTAGGCCCTCGTATTTCATTAGTTCACAAAATATTTAATTAAATTGAGAAAGTATAGTAAGTGTAACAGTCATAAACAGCTTATGCCTAGAACTAAAGAGGTGGAAACAAAACCATAATAAACAGTAACACAGTTAACATTAATAAGACTTATTATGAACATTCACTATGTGCCAGTGCTGTTCTAAGCACCTTACACAGTACCTACGTTAACACACTGAACCTTCCAAAAAATCCAATGAGGTGAGTGCTATTATTACCCTATTTTACAGATAGGGAAACAGAAGGGCATGGACAGTCCATTTGTAGAAGAGAAATGAAGGGAAGAAGAGGAGGAGTGAGAAGAAGAAAGGGAGGGAATGGCTGATCCTGTGCCCCGGTTATGCTACTATTCCTGGGTGAGGACTGATAAATCATGAGAACAGCCATTTTAGTAGTATTATGGAAATCATTTTAACCTTACAACTCCCTGAAATGGTCTTAGGAATGCCCAGAGGTCCAAGATCACATTCTTTTTTTTTTTTTTTTTAATTTTTTTTTTCAACGTTTATTTATTTTTGGGACAGAGAGAGACAGAGCATGAACGGGGGAGGGGCAGAGAGAGAGGGAGACACAGAATCGGAAACAGGCTCCAGGCTCTGAGCCGTCAGCCCAGAGCCCGACGCGGGGCTCGAACTCACGGACCGCGAGATCGTGACCTGGCTGAAGTCGGACGCTTAACCGACTGCGCCACCCAGGCGCCCCAAGATCACATTCTTAATAACCATTGCATTAGATGAAGACTCTACACATCCAACAAAGAATTAAACCAGGGCCACCTTCTATTCAGATAAAAGATCTACAGCAACAGTTCAAGTTACTGTGAAAAAACACAACTTAAAATTCTAACCTGCTCAAAATCTCTAAGGCTAAAATGAAATCTTAAATTAAAAATCTCCTCCTTTCATGGAATACATGTCCCATACTGCCAAATGATCTTTGGTAATAAGAGCTCACTATTAAATGACCTCTTAATTTCATGACCTAGCTTTAGCCATACAATAGTTGAAAGCAGAAGGTACCTCCCAAACTAAAGGAAATTTGCTGGAGAGACATCACCTAGATCCTACTGGGCTTCACAGGGTTAGCATGTAAGCAGGATAATATAAATACTACTCTTGGTGAATTCTTGAAAGGATTAACAGAGAAGGAAAGAAGAAAGGTAAGGAAAATATTCCTAAGTTAAGATACCAATGACTAGGGACCTAGCTAATATATACAAGCATTATTCTGTAGCACGGTGAGATGGCACTTGTACACACTGTATTATCATTTTCTGCAAATAACTGCAAACATGTAATACTAATATGGAATAACTTTCTTACAAGTTTTAAACTTGATAACTGACATTCTCATTTTACTTCATATAATACATTTTTAACATACTTATATTCTCAATGCCCTGACTTCCTAATGTGTGAAGACTGGTAAGTACCTCAAAGGTAAATTTCAGTTAATGCATCAATGTGTTGCATTCTCTTACGTCACACAGAGATACACTCTCAAGACTGTTTTTACTCTACCTTATATTAATAAAATGTAAGATAATTCATGTATCTGAGCTAATAGACACTGTTAAAAATACCTTAATATTTTATTAAAGAACATTTTATTTTTTTTATTTTTATTTTTAAAATTTTTATTTATTTATTTATTTATTTTTAATTTTTTTTTTTTTTTAACGTTTATTTATTTTTGAGACAGGGAGAGACAGCATGAATGGGGGAGGGTCAGAGAGAGAGGGAGACACAGAATTTGAAACAGGCTCCAGGCTCTGAGCTGTCAGCACAGAGCCTGATGTGGGGCTTGAACTCATGGACCGCGAGATCATGACCTGAGCCGAAGTCGGATGCTTAACCGACTGAGCCACCCAGGCGCCCCTTCAGAAACATTTTAATGCAATTGAAGAGCTAAACCAGGGTAGGGTGATCATGTTGTTTTTATTAATAAATTAGTCCTCATAATAAAAGTAACAATTTCTTCACTTATCATTTCTTACTCCAAAATGTGAATTCTCCAAAACAAAAAACTAAAACAATAGGATCTCAAAACATTAGTCTATTTGGAAGTTTTGTTCTAAAAGCTGATCCAGAACAAATAAACAGTGTTAAGAATTTTTACTAAATTTTCCAGAAGTCAGTGTTTCTTATAAGTAAAATAATGTTTAGCTATCCAGAATACAAATTTATATAGGTATTACTAAAACATGGACATTATTAATGACCAAGTTAGACACTAACAATGTCTTCAGGGATAGTTTCTATCTAGAACTCATGACAAAACTTGATACTTTTTAATTATACAAAAAAATTAATGACTACATAAAATAGAAATAATCTTACCAGTCTTGAGGCATAAGTTTAAGCGGCTGGTCTACTACTCTATAAGGAACTGTGACGCTAATTGCAGTGCCCCCTGGTTGCATCTGATCTTTTCTTCTCTGTATTAAAGTTTCATTTTCTCGTTGGCAGCCTTGTTTCTTCTTTTCATCTGATGGGACAAATCTTTGAAAAAACAGAGATGAAAAAAGGTCAAATGATTCAGTGGGACACAAATGGGAAAATAAGTTAGAAATTATTTTTAAAATACTGATAGTTTTAAACCAAACCTTTTTTCTTTTTTTTTTAAATGAACCTGCTTCTGCATGTACAGATTACAATGTGTAGAGAGTATAATCTTTCTTCCCATGCCAAATAGTACTCAGCTCACTTAGTCCATAAGTTGGCTCACACAGAGACACACACAATTTATGTTCTTTCATCTAGCACTTAGCATTCTCCAAAGTTACATAAAAGACCATACTAATCCTTGGTTTTTCAAATGCTACTAGAAGGATATCCTATTATAAATCAAAAGGTCACTTGAAATAAGATGATGTGGCTTCTTCCCAGATACATGACTTAGTATATCCAAGAGCTTCACAAAATACCCCTTTTCATGGATTATGACTAAGCAAAATTAGAAAAATGCCATCTAATTTCAGGGTTGCTTTGCAAATTTTTAAGGAGGAAATTATATAGGTGTATGCTAATTGTCTTAGTAAATACTGCTAGTAATTTAGTAAATTACCAACTCTACCATGTGATTCAATTCTCCACTGTACCATCAACAGATTATCTTCAAATATAACTTAGCAATCTGCAGAGCTGTTGCCACTTCTAGATTGTTGGTGTTCACAAAGCATCTCAAAACAGTCGTTTTTTGTTTTTTTTTTAAGCTGCATACTCCTAATACAGTCTATTAGCATATTTTATTAAAGTCCTTTGAAAATTTTGAATATCACATGCTGGATTCATCATTAGTAAAACTAGTCTCATACTCATGAAGGTCTTTAGTAGATGGTGACTGTGATAAACTAAACTTCATTTCTGAGCTATTTTCATATCCATGTCCAAATCTAATGGAACAGTTAAGATTTCCATAAATTTAAAAATTTCCTCCAGATAATCATTTTGCTCCCTATGGATTCAGTTTATTTATAAATCAAGCCTACTTAGAAAATGCCAAATATAGGAGCGCCTGGGTGGCTCAGTTGGTGACTTCGGCTCAGTTCATGATCTTGTGGTTCATGAGTTAGGGCCCCACATTGGGCTAACTGCTATCAGTGCAGAGCCCGCTTTTGGATCCTCTATCCCCTTCTCTCTGCTCCTTCCCCACTCGAGTGTGTACTCAAAAATAAACATCTTTAAAAAAACAAAAAAGGAAGTGCCAAATACTAACACTGAATCATTAGACATGTTAAAATTAATATACATGCACTGTTGGAAACAGTTTTAATATAAAGCTACAACAAAATGTATTAAGTGAACAGTAATACACTGTGCTAAGTTACACAATATACATAGTTGTACAAAACACCGTCCCTGCCCTCTCGAAGCTTATGCTCCAGATACAAAGAACAAAGTTGTCTCACTGGCAAGTGAAAGATGCTTTATTTCAATCCTCTCTATCCAGATGGGATTAAAATGTTTACATTTTTAAATATAATACTGAATCTATTTTCTAGCTTTTGAAATTGTAAATGTTATAAAAGTATACAATTACTTATAAACTTTAATAAATTACTATACACACACACACACGAGTGATTTATAATATCCAACTTTAATGTCTATTAAACACCTAATTCAACTTATAAAGCATAAGGAAGGAGTTACATAGCATTTGCAGGTTCACTTATTTGCTGATGAAAGTTTTATTGAGGTTCAGAGTATTAACATGGTTCTTTAACATCCTACAACTAATGCCCTACAATTTTTACATGCGCTAGTATTTTTAATTTCTGAATATATCTAGGTCTTTCTTTAGGATAGCAGCCTTCTGTAGAGTAAAATGTGTCTGTATTTCAAAATGCTTTTCAGCTTTGATCTCATGTATTAACACAAGGATAGATCTTCTAACCTACTCTCCTAAACTTAAAGTTAGAATAACAATGCAGACTTTTCCGTCCATGGAAGGCGCTGGCAAACTAATTAAGCTCAAGCTATTTTATTTCACTCAGTTCCTGGAATAGGAAATAAAGGTCAAATTCTGCTCAAGGGAGGGAATCTAACATAAGTTTCTTCTTTCATAAAGGTAGGACTCTCAGGGGTTAAGTTCAGTATAATGGTAAACTAGAAATAAACCCACTGCCCACTCTTTTTCCTGTCCCCTAGCTCTTATCAACGCCCTGGCAACTGCAAGGAAAATCAAATCTCCGAATTGTAAATTGGCCCTTGCTTGAATCTAAAGCAGGAATTAACCACCCTGACCACAATAACTAATTGACAAATAAACACATTATCCAAGCCAGGCCAATGAGACTTAATCCTGGATTTTTGCTGGAATTATTGGAAAACAGGCACTGTCCTTCTACTGTGCTAGATAACCTGGAGTTTTTGATAGTCATCTTCAACCCTGAAGGGGGAGAACCCAAGAGATGGAAAGACCAACCCCTGATGATATCATTTTAGCACTGTGTCAGAAGCCAGGACTGTTCAGTCATGTTGAGCCAAATAAATTATTTTTTGGTAAAGCTACTACAAATTGGTATTTATCACTTCCAATTTAAAGTGTTCTAACAAATACAACCAGAAATGCACATGTGATATGGTAGATGAATATATGTAATTTGGAGAAATATTATGATGTCCACTGACTCATCCAATATTTGCAATTTATTTATTCTATTTTACATTCCATGAGTGAAGGAGTATGGGTGATAGGACTAAAGTCACTACTATCTAAACTGGTACAGTTCTAGTGAAATAACTATGTTAGTATTGTCAAAGAATAAAATGCAAATAGTTGATATAGCCAAGTTAAGTTCAAAACTGTATGTTATTTTTAAAACAGAGCAAGTTTATGAATATTTCCCAGCAGGTTAAAAATACAGTTTTCCTTTTTCCTAAATAAAAGAAGCTGAAATTTGAAAAGTAGAGAAAAGACAAGAAAAAGCAACAATGTCTGGATGTTAAAAACCCTCAAACTGAAAATTTCATTTAAAGTGATGTAATATTGGCAACACTCCTAGGTACTTTGCAAACACAAACGTAAACCTTTCCTGGAGTCCCCTCCACCCCTGCCATCCACCCACCTTCAATTTGGAACTCAAAAGAATTTCCACAGAAAAAAACTCCAAGGAAAATGAACAGTAAATGAGTAAATGAAGACAATCAAAAATATTAAATGTACTAAAAAACTAAACATGCAGGGAAATGAGAGGTATCATGAATGAAACAACAGTCAAAACAGTCAAAAGAAAAGGTAACTAAGGACTTCAAATGCAAATATCAAAGATCAAAGCTTACAAAACAAGCTTGCAAATATGTACAGTAGAAAAATTCATTTTGAAAGAGACCAAAGATTTGAAAAAGAACTAAATAGAACCACTGAAATTGAAAAAGTCCCAAAAAAGAGAAGGGAAAAGGGGGGGTGGGGGGAGGCAACACAGAGGTATTATCTAAAGCAATAAGGGCCAAGACTCAGAATTGATGAAAAACACAAATCCATACATTCAATTTTAATGAATCCCAAAATGGGATATATAAGAAATCTACATCTAGGCAGAGCAGATAAATTTAAAATGGTCTTTAAAATAACCAGGTAAAGCAGACTTCCTTCATAGGATTATCACACTAACAGCTGACCTATCATCAACAAAGGAAGCTAGAAGATAGTGCAATATCTTCAATGTAAAGAGAAAAAAATTAAAAACTTCTATATTGTAGGGGCGTCTGGGTGGCTCAGTTGGTTGAGTGGCCGACTTCGGCTCAGGTCATGATCTCACGGTCCGTGAGTCTGAGCCCCACATCGGGCTCTGTGCTGGCAGCTCGGGGCCTGGAGCCTGCTTTGGATTCTGTGTCTCCTTCTAACTCTGCTCCTATCCTGCTTGTGCTCTATCTCTCTCTGTCTCTCAAAAATAAATAAATGTTAAAACAAAAATTTTTTTTTTTTAAAGAAAAAACTTCTATATTGTTTTCCAAAGTGGTTGAATCTTTTTGCATTACCTGTGGTTGTTTGGAACATGAATTATTCATGGTCCGGTGTAAACTCCAGTATTTGTTCTGCTTGCTTCTTCCCCAGGCATCAAGCAGTTTTCTCACATGAATGTACTCCACAGTATTTGACTACTGCAAAGAGAATCCTCCGCATATCTTTGAGGCACTCTCTATGTGCAATCTCTCCCCTTTGGAACCTTGGTCCTGTAAGGCTACCATTAATGGCCAGAATCACGAGTGTCATCCAATCATTTTATTTTAAATAAACTTACAGTCCTACTAAAACTTCTCTCAGGATCACATTTATAAATGTAAAATATATTTTTTAATACTTTCATAACACAACCTTAATTTTGTTATTTACAGATGTTAAAGGTTAAGGGTTTTGTTTTTGTGTGATTTTTTTATTGAAGGGCCAAAAAAAAAAAAAAAAAAAAAGAAAGAATCCTTAATTTTACATGAAACCAAATAGAATCTATGCCAAAATGAGCTATGGGGTACAGCCAGTACTGTAATTGTGTGGAGGAGGTTTCAATTATGCATTAATTACATAGCAAAGCCTCCAGCTGACTCAAACTGTAGGGGAGATGTCAGTTGCAATGAGGTGTTAAACAATGAAGGGAGTGTTTTATACTTAGAAGAAAAATTAGGCTTGGTCTACCCTAAGAATGTGGTCTATTTAATTGTTTGGTTTCTCTGTTGTAAACCTAAAGAGGGGGAAAAAAAAAAAAAACACTAAAATTTACTTTGTGATTTCTTTGCACTGTTTACTATCTACCATTATAAACAATATTTAAGATTTAGATTTGTAATGCATTCAGATGAGCACTGCAAAGGTTCTGGAGAATGAAAAAGTAAAGATAGAATTTCTTCTTACACACTCCAAAATCTTACTGTGAATTTTCTGTAACCATTAAGATATTTATAAAAATTATAAATAGCTGTCAATTATTAAAAATTGTGAGAGTTGGAAATACCAAATTCACAAATCATAAAAATCAAAGAGCTAAAAATGACCTTAAAAATCACCTGATCCAAATACAGTAAGTGCATAAAACGCAATACCAACAAGTATAATGACACTTCTCAGGAACTAAAATCAAGTCCCAGGTACAGATACAACTATCATATATCAAAAAAGAAATCTGAAATTAGAGGGGCACCTGGGTGGCTCAGTCAGTTAAGGGTCCAACTTTGGCTCAGGTCATGATCTCATGGTTTGTGGGTTCAAGTCCTGCGTCCGGCTGGGTGCTGACAGCTCTGAGCCTGGAGCCTGCTTTGGATTCTGTGTCTCCCCCTCTCTCTGCCCCTCCCCTGCTCATGCTCTGTCTCTCTCATCTCTCAAAAATAAATAAATGTAAAAAAAAAAAAAAGAAGAAATCTGAAATTTGAAATAAATGCACTGAATGAGTTCACAGCTTGCACAAACACACACACAAAACAAAACTTGAATTTCAGATATACAAATCTACCCCTGTCCAATTTTCTCAGTGTGATCCTTTCTGCTTCTCATTTTCCTAGACATTTACTTAATATCCTTTATTGGGCAAACACTGTTTTTCAACAACGGAGATACAAATGACAACAGAGTAACAAGCCCTTTTCTCTAAGGAATTCACAATTTAGTTGGAATTGTGAATTCCAACTGGGTGCCAGATGCAAAACACAGAAGCCATCACAAAACAAAAAAATAGATACATATTTCACAGAATATAAACAATGAAAAAACAACTCTTGTATATTCATTAGGTGGAAAGAAAACACATGAATCCTCAAACTAAAAAAAAAAAAAAAAGTTAAAGCAGTTAAGCAAATCCATTTTTTGCATGGGTCTGGCACAGTCTCAGTTACATTATCAAATCTATTTCAAAGAAGACCAAAATAATATCTCTTATTCACCCAATTGTAGATGACATGAGGAATTACTTGAGTAATCCACAACACTGTAAGAACACTAAATGATAAAAACAAAAATTTCTTCTTTCCCTACTGTTAATGGAAAAAAGTTCGGTGAAAATTTTATTCAAAAGTACTAAACAAGACTGTACAGATATATTGGTATGCGTCATATTACATGGATTTTTATACAGCTATTTTAAGACACAGGCACTTATATCCAATTCTGCGCTTGGTAAAACCTGAAATTAGCAAGTTTTACAACTCATTTTGTGTCTCATTTATAATTAGTCACAAGTTTAGAAGCAGTATGATTTTCTGTTTGGCAGTAAAGTTGCTTTTGTTTTCTTTCTTCAAGAATTATTATCACTGTTATTTCACCAAGAGAGAAGGCAGAGCATTCACATTCTTCCTTTGGCTACAAATTATGTTAATGACCGAAAATACTTTCCTAGTTACCACTAAAAATATTTAATAAGAATTTTCATTGTTAAACCAAATTACAAAATATTGTTATTGTAATTAATAGTGAATGTAAGACCTTGAATACTGCAAAAGAGTATTTTGTTCCAGAATAAAACCCAATTTCTTAATCAGAATGTTGGTTAAGAATCCCCATTATCCAAAAGTTAGAATAACTAAACTGGACATTGGGAGACCTGGTTGTATTTTCTGCTCTGCAACTACCAGAGTAGGTTTTAGGATTATCTCTCAGCATTTTCATTGAGAATAAGAGTATATTCTGAGATTCCTTTTTAGGTCTCAAAATCTAGAAATAGTAATTTTCAAGTATTTTTTTAGATTATAAAAAAATCACTAGAGTTACATACCTTCTCACTAACACCACATAATTTATGAGAGGAGGCAGGTAAAGGTTTTCATGGCTGATATATTATTGCTGAGGTCTAATCTGATTTTGAATTTATCTTCAAGATGCGATTTAAGTTTGTAAACTGGTGTCAAAGAAAATTATACTTTTCATTATACTCTCAATAATAAGGCATTAAGATTCAGTTTTATCCCAAATGCTGGAACATATTTTATTTCTCATCAGTTGCAATAGGTGACTCCTAGTACACTAACACCACTATCATGTAAGCTCCAAAAAGGCTGAGCTCGCAGAACATTTATCTACATAGCACTTTGATTGTTAGTTACTGTTCTATGAGTGTTGAATAAATAAACTCAATATAGAAAAATTAAATAGACCTTATAAAATTCCAGTTCCAATAATACAGTGTTCCAGTAATTATAAAAATCCTTCCAAGAAATGTCAGATAAAATATAACAAATACCTGAAATGCATAGGTGAACTGGAAAGAAAATAGTCATGAGTCAGAAATCAACTGATGCTGCAGTGGATGAGAGTGGAAGACAGGAATACCTGCTTGAGACTTGGTTTTTACCACCCACAGAAAGGAAGGGCACAAAGAAGCTAGAACTGTAACCTTAGAAGAGGTAAATAAACAAACAACAAAAGGATGAACTTGGAGAAAAAATTCTAATCAAGTTTTCTTTTTTTTTAAGTTTATTCATTTGAGAGAGTGCAAGTGAGAGCAAGCGGGGGAGGGGCAGAAGGAGAGGAAGAGAGAGAATCCCAAGCCCCATGGGCTAGATCCCATGAACCGTGAGATCATGACCTGAGCTAAAATCAAGAGTCAAAGGATCAGCCAACTGAGCCACCTGGGCGCCTCTCCAAGTTTTAAAGACGTGTATCCATCTTGATCTGGTTCAAGAGTAGGGGAGGAAGAAAGGAGTCCCAGATAATTTGTCAGCCAAGGGCCAACCCCTTGAGAGTTGAATTGAGAATTTAACATAAAAAAACAACTTTAGATGTATTACATTCCTGCAGCACCCAACAAAAACAAGTTTATAGGGGCGCCTGGGTGGCGCAGTCGGTTAAGCGTCCGACTTCAGCCAGGTCACGATCTCGCGGTCCGTGAGTTCGAGCCCCGCGTCGGGCTCTGGGCTGATGGCTCAGAGCCTGGAGCCTGTTTCTGATTCTGTGTCTCCCTCTCTCTCTGCCCCTCCCCCGTTCATGCTCTGTCTCTCTCTGTCCCCAAAATAAATAAACGTTGAAAAAAAAAAAATTAAAAAAAAAAAAAAAAACAAGTTTATAAAATAATTATGTAAGGGCGTGTCTTCGATCCAGAACTTCTTCAAATAATTAAGGTTAAAGCTTAGTGAGCAAAAGTCCAAATTCATAACAAATGCCAAGATTTAATCGCCATGTGTATAAGATAACTGGACAATTTGACAACCTCTATTTAATAAGGAGTACCTAAACAGAGTACAAAACACTAGAAAAGTATTGCTGCAGAATACATTTAACCCCCTTCTCTCCAACTAATGACCACACCACCACTCTTAGCCTCCAAAACACTATGCTGGGTTCTTCCATTTTCTTTCACTTACCCAATAAAAAACAGAATGAACTACCTTAAAACAAAACCCTAAGTACCCACGAATGTTCAATATATATTCACCCATTTTAATAATCAGCATGATGGGAAAAAATTTAATTGACAAACACCACAGGATAGAGTGACCACTGTTTCCTCAGAATAGCATTTTACTACACTCAAGCTATATGAAGTCTGCAATAAATGTTTATAAATTATTCTGTCTTAACTCATGAGCCTCTATGTGGGAACAGGAAAAAACAAATTTTTCCCCTTGAAAATATTTTATTAAAATGATTTTATTTAACTTATTACGCCTAGTACTACGTAAGCAACTATGTTTTTAACTGTGTTAAAAAGGACACAAGGGGCGCCTGGGTGGCTCAGTCGGTTGGGCGGCCGACTTCGGCTCAGGTCATGATCTTGCGGTCCGTGAGTTCTAGCCCCGCGTCGGGCTCTGTGCTGACAGCTCAGAGCCTGGAGCCTGCTTCATATTCTGTGTCTCCCTCTCTCTGACCCTCCCCTGTTCATGCTCTGTCTCTCCCTGTCTCAAAAATAAATAAACGTTAAAAAAAAAAAAAATTAAAAAAAAAAAAGGACACAAATATCGCCTACCTGAGCGAGGAGGCTGAGAACACTTGCGCCCCGCCATGCAGACATACATGCACACAAGCTCACGTTCACACACACCCCTTTCAGTTTTTAATGAAAGAAGATAGTTAATTTAGGTTAATGTACACTATATAAAAGTGCAATGCCTTAGAACAAAGTCCACTAACAATTCACAAATGCAAACAGCAAAAGGCCAAGAGCACAAATAAATCATGAGAATCTGGTATATGAAATTTAAAATGAGAGGAAAACAGTGGATATCCTCCCGTCAAAAGCAAAAGTAGACATCCAGAAATCACTAGCAACCACTCATTATCTGCCATGCTAATAATAATGTTCATAAACTTGACAGCATTCCGAAAATCACTTATCTATCGCCCATTTTAAATCTTACTAATGTACATATCATTGCAAATTATTTAAAACAATTTTAGCATCACCATTTTTCTTCTGTAAATGACAACCACTATAAGTAGCATAAAGATTAAAAAATAATAATCATGATCCTAAAAGTGGCACACCTATTCATATTAATTAACATGAAGATAAATACTTCTAGAGAAGCTAGCTAGGTAAGGGAGAGATTAACTTTGTACACATTATCATGATCTGTGTTTACTATAGCAAAGTGATACTACTGTGACTATACTCATTTTAAACAAGAAATGAGGAAAGAGGAGACTAAAAATTTCAGATACAAAATTCCAGTTACAAATAAAATGGTACACATTTCTAGCTACCAAATAAATAAATCACAGGTAATGTACAACATATCGACTATAGCTATAATACTGCATTGCATATTTGACAGTACTTAAGGGAATGGATATTTAAAGCTGTAATCACAAGAAAAACATTGGGGGGAGGGGGGTAGTTAAGGTGGCGGAGCAGCATGGAGACCCTGAGCTTGTCTTATCCCTGAAATACAGCTAGATCAGCACCAAACCGTTTTGAACACCTAGGAGCTTGATCTGAGGATTAACACAACAACCTGCATAACTTGAGCCAGAGAACTCAGCAGGTACACAGTGCGGAGAGGTGAACTGTGGAAGAGCAAAGCCATGGAGAGTAGGGAGCTGTTTTAGCGGAAAAAGGAAAGAGAGAAAGGGGGAGAGTACGGTACATCAGGATCATGCAAGAAAAGCACTCCACCAAGAGTAGCTAGAGAGAAAGAGAGAGAAAGAGTGAAAACACTCACAGGGCACTGAACAAGAAATCTGTTCCCCAAAACCACTGACGGGAAGAAAAGAGAGGGTTTCAATACCACCAAAATTCTATAAACAGTGGAACAAAGTCTGTAGTTTCTGAGTTCAGTGCCTGGCGGTGCTCTGGTGAGGAAGTAGGGCAAATCCCCAGGAGCAAGGCAGAGGGGTCTGCGGGGTCTGAGGGCCACACGGGAAGAAGCGGTTCCTCTGCTTGGAGTGCATTTGGTAGAAGCCATATGGTCTCCCCACAGGCAAAGGTCCCAGAGGACCCTGAAGAGCAGCCACGTTTGCTAGTATTGGGACAAAGACCCCAGAGTGTGGTGAAACCTAGCACCAGCTGTGTGCTGTGATTTGCTATAATCTCTGAACCTCTGACACTGTGTGATTGCACAAAGGTTTTCTGGAGCAAGCCGGCACCCAACCATTGCTCAGCAAGACCCTCCCCCAGAGAGCTGGAGCAGGTCCAAGCCACAGGGGTCTCTGAAATGTGCGGTTTTGAAACACAATCCCATCTGAGATAAACTCTGGAAGGAAGTGCCACCTGGAAGGTAGACAGCTTGGACATGGAAAGGGTAGTGGACGGAGGCCTGAGACAAAGGAGGGGTGCTTGATGGCAAGTTGGTGATGGCACAAAGTTTCTGTGCCAGAAGACTAGGGAGCTGAGTGAAGCCATTTCCACATCTCCCGTAAAGACAGATGCGTGTCACACTGATCCACCCCAGTAAGCTAAGCAATGCCAACTCGTGGAGAATGGAGCTGTTACACCAAGCCCAACCCAACTGTGCCCTCCAAGCACATCCCCTAAAAGACCAGCACAAGTCATTCCACCTGCTTAGCCTACAAACTACAGAAGGCTTCACAGTTTCAGTTCTAGGGCAAACTGGATGTAACTTTATTTGGGTTTCATTCTGTTTGCTGGTTCATTTACTCATTTTCTTTGCTTAAATTGTTTTCTTTTTTTTTTTTTTTTCATTCTTTCCTTTCTTCCTCTTTCTTGGCTATAGAAAGAAATTTTTTATTTTTTTTTTTACTTTATTTTTAATTTTTTAAACTTTTTGTTCTATTTCATTTTCTTTAATTTTATTCTATTTTATTATATAAATTTCTTTTTAATTTTTAATTTTCTTACCATTTTTCTTTCCCCCTTTTCTCTATTCTATCAAGCTTCTTTGTACAAGCAGATCAAAACACATCTAGAATCTAGCTTCCTTTACTTGATTTTTTTTTGGTTTTAATTTTTTAATTTTTCTTTTTTATTTTATTAATTTTTTTCCTTCCACCAAAATGACAAAATAAAGGAATTCACTCCAAAAGAAAGAAGAGGAAGAAATGACAGTCAGGGGCTTAATCAACACACATATAAGCAAGACGTCTAAACTAGAATTTAGAACCATGATAATGAGAATACTGAGGCTGAAAAAAGCATAGAAGGGTTTCTCTGGAGATAAAGAAATAAAATATAGTCAGGACAAAATTAAAAATGCTGTAACCGAGATGCAAACTCGAATGGACGCCACGACAGCATCCAGTGAATCAGTGATACAGAAGATAAAATTATGGAGAACAATACAGAAAAAGAGGGAAACAAAGGGAAAAGATCACGATACAAGACTTAGAGAACTCAGTGACTTATTAAAAAAGAATGACATCTGAATCACAGGAATCCCAGAAGATGAAGAGAGAGAAAAAGGGGCAGAAGGTTTATGTGAGTAATAACACTGGAAAACTTTCCTAATCTGAGGAAGGACACAGACATCAAAATCCAAGAAGCACAGAGAAATCCCATTAGATTCAACAAAAACCAAACATCATTAAGGCATATCATAGTCAAATTCACAAAATTCACAGAAAAGGAAAGAATTATGAAAACAGCAAGGGGAAAAAAGTCCTTAATCTGTAAGTTAAGACAGATCAGTTTGTAGCAGACCTATCCACAGAGACTTGGCAGGCCAGAAAGGAGTGGTAGGATATATTCAATGTGCTAAATCAGAAAAATATGCAACCAAGAATTCTTTATCCAGCAAGGCTGTCATTCAAAATAGAAGGAGAAATCAAGAGTTTCCCAGACAAACAAAAACTAAAGGAATTTGTGACTACTAAACCAGCCTGGCCAGAAATCATAGGGGGCTCATTGAGCGGGGGAAAAGACAAAACAAAACAAAAAGACAGGGGCGCCTGGGTGGCGCAGTCGGTTAAGCGTCCGACTTCAGCCAGGTCACGATCTCGCGGTCCGTGAGTTCGAGCCCCGCGTCAGGCTCTGGGCTGATGGCTCAGAGCCTGGAGCCTGTTTCCGATTCTGTGTCTCCCTCTCTCTCTGCCCCTCCCCCGTTCATGCTCTGTCTCTCTCTGTCCCAAAAATAAATAAACGTTGAAAAAAAAAATTAAAAAAAAAAAAAAAAAAAAAAAAAAAACAAAAAGACAAAAAGCAACAAAGACTAGAAAGGACCAAGAACATCACCAGAAACACCAACTCTACATGCCTGCAGGCAATACAATGAGACAAAATTCGTATCTTTCTGTACTCACTCTAAATGTCAATGGACTAAACGCTCTAACCAAAAGACCTCAGGTATCAGAATGGATAAGAAAACAATACCCATCTATATGCTGTTTACAAGAAATTCATTTTAGACCTAAAGACACCTGCAGATTGAAAGTAAGGAGATGGAGAGCCATCTATCATTATAATGGTCATCAAAAGAAAGCCAGAACAGCCATATTTATATTAGATAAACTAGATTTTGAACCAAAGACTGAAACAAGAGATGAAGAGGGACACTGTATCATAATTAAGGGGTCTATCCACCAGGAAGATCTAACACTGTAAATATTTATGCCAACATGGGAGCACCCAAATATATAATTCTATGAATCACAAACATAAAGATACTCACTGATGATAATACCATAATAGTAGGGGACTTCAACACTCCACTTACAGTGGAAAGATCATCTAAGCAGAAAATCAAGAAGGAAACAATGGCTTTGAAAGACACACTGGACCAGATGGACTTAACAGACATATTCAGAACATTTCATCCTAAAGCAGCAGAATACACATTCTTCTCAAATGCACATGGAACATTCTCCAGAATAGATCACATACTGGGTCACAAGTCAGCCCTCAACAAGCACAAAAATATCAAGATCATACCTGGCATATTTTTAAACAACACTATGAAACTTGAAATCAACCACAAGAAAAAATTTGGAAAGACCATGAATATTTGGATATAAAAAACACCCTACTAAAGAATAAATGGGTTAACCAAGAAATTAAAGAGGAAATTAAAAAGTACACAGAAGCAAATGAAGATGAAAACACAACAGCCCAAGACCTCTGGGATGCAGCAAAGGCAGTTGTAAGAGGGAAGTATACAGCAATCCACACCTTCCTAAAGAAGGAAGAAAGGTCTCAAATACACAACCTAACCTTACACCTAAAAGAGCTACAAAGAGAACAGCAAATAAAGCCCCAAATCAGCAGAAGCTGTTAAATAATAAAGATCAGAGCAGAAATCAATGATACTGAAATCAAAAAAACAGTAGAACAGATCAATGAAACCAGGAGCTGGTTCTTTCAAAGAATGAACAAAATTGATAATCCCCTAGCCAGACTGATCAAAAATGGAAAAAAAGGGCCCAAATAAAATCACAAATGAAAGAGGAGAGATCACAAACACCGCAGAAATACAATCGTAAGAGAATATTATGAGCAATTATATGCCAACAAATTGGGCAATCTGCAAGAAATGGACAAATTCCTAGAAACATAAACTACCAAAACTGAGACGGGAAGAAATAAAAAATTTGAACAGACCCATAACCGATAAAGAAATTGACTCAGTAATCAAAAATCTCCCAATAGACAAGATTCCAGGGCCAGATGGCTTTCCAGGGAAATTCTACCAAACATTTAAAGAAGAGCTAACATCCATTCTTTTGAAGCTGTTCCAAAAAACAGAAATGGAAGGAAAACTTCCAAACTCATTCTACAAGGTTTTGATTCCAAAACCAAAGACCCCACTAAAATGGAGAAGAGTACAGACCAATTTCCCTGATGAACACGGATGTAAAAATTCTCAACAAGATCCTAGCAAACCGGATCCAACAATACATTAAAAGAATTATTCGACATAATCAAGTGGGATTTATTCCTGAGATGCAAGGCTGGTTGAATATCTGCAAATCAATCAATGTGATACATCACATTAATAAAGAAAAGATAAGAACCACATGATTCTCTCGATAGATGCAGAAAACGCATTTGACAACATATAGCATCCTTTCTTGATAAAAACCCTCAAGAAAGGAGAGTTAGAAGGATCATACCTCAAGATCATAAAGGCCATATATGAAAGACCCACTGCTAACATCATCCTCAGTGGGAAAAAAAGAGCTATCCCTCTATAGTCAGGAAAACGACAAGGATGTCCACTCTCACTACTGTTATTCAATATAGTGTCAGAAGTCCTAGCCTCAGCAATCAGACAACACAAAGAAATAAAAGGCATCCAAATCGGCAAGAAGAAAGGCAAACTTTCATTCTTTGCAGACAATATGATACTCTATGTGGAAAAACCAAAAGACTCCACTTTAAAAACTGCTAATCTCCACTAAAGAACTGATAATACATGAAATTCAGCAAAGTCGCAGGATATAAAATCAATGAACAAAGCGGCTGCATTTCTATACATCAATAATGAAGCAACAGAGAAATTAAGGAATGAATCCCATTTACAATTGCACCAAAACCCATAAAATACCTAGGAATAAACTTAACCAAAGAGGTGAACAATCTATACACTGAAAACTATAGAAAGCTTATGAAAGAAATTGAAGAAGACACAAAGAATTGGAAAAACATTACATGCTTATGGACTGGAAGAATATTGTTCAAATGTCGACAGTACCCAAAGTAATCTACATATTCAATGCAATCCCTAACAAAATAATAACATCAGCATTCTTCACAGAGCTAGAACAAACAATCCTAAAATTTGTATGGAACCAGAAAAGACCCCAAATAGCCAAAGCAATCCTGAGAAACAAAACCACATAGCTGGAGGGATCACAATTCCAGACTTCAAGCTGTATTACAAAGCTGTAATCATCAAGACAGTATGGTATTGGCACAAGAACAGACACACAGATCACTGGAATAGAGAACCCAGAAATGAACCCACGAAAGTATGGCCAACCAATCTCTGACAAAGCAGGAAAGAATACCCAGTGGAAAAAAGACATCAGCAAATGGTGCTGGGAAAACTGGACAGTGACATGCAGAAGAATGAACCTGGAGCACCTGCTTACACCATATACAAAAATAAACTAAAAATGGATGAAAGACCTAAACCTAAGACAGGGAGCCATCAAAATCCTAGAGGAGAAAACAGGCAGCAGCCTCTTTGACCTTAGCCACTTCTTACTTGACACGTCTCCAGAGGCAAGGGAAACAAAAGCAAAAATGACCTATTGAGAGCTCATCAAGATAAAAAACCTCTGCACAAAGATGGAAACAATCAGCAAAACTAAAAGGCAACTGATGGAATGGGAGAAGGTATTTGCAAATGACATATCAGATAAAGGGTTAGTATCCAAAATCTATGAACAACTTACCAAACTCAATACCCAAAAAACAAATAATCCAGTGAAGATGTGTGTAAAAGACATGAATACTTTTCCAACAAAGACATCCAGATGGCTAAACAGACACATAAAAAAATGCTCAACATCACTCATCACCAGGGAAAGAGAGATCAAAACCACAATGAGATGCCACCTCACACCTGTCAGAATGGCTAAAATGAACAAGTCAGGCAACATTAGATGTTAGCAATGATGCAGAGAAACGGGAACCGTTTTGCACTGCTGGTGAGAATGCAAACTGGTGCAGCCACTCTGGAAAACAGTATGGAGTTTCTAAAAATAGAACTACCCTACGACCCAGCAATTACACTACTAGGTATTTATCCAAGGATACAAGAGTGCTGATCCAAAGGGGCACATGTACCCCAATGTTTACAGCCGCACTATCAACAATAGCCAACATATGGAAAGAGCCCAAATGTCCACTGACTGACGAATGGATAAAGAAGATGTGGTATATGTGCTATATATATACACAATGGAATATTACTCAGCAATCCAAAAGAATGAAATCTTGCCATTCACAACAATGTGGATGGAACTAGAGTGCATTAGGCTAAGCAAACTAAAAAAGAGAAAGACAAATGATATGTTTTCACTCATATGTGCAATTTAAGATACGAAAGAGATGAATATAAGGGAAGGGAAGCAAAAATAATATAAAAACAGAGAGGGAGACAAACCATAAGAGACTCTTAGATACATAGACCAAACTGAAGGGTGCTGGTGGGGTGTTGGGTGGGAAGAAGGACTATGGGGTGAGAGGCATTAAGGAGGACACTTGCTGAGATGAGCACTGAGTGTTGTATGTTAAGTGATGAATCACTAAATTGTACTCCTGAAACCATTATTACACTATATGTTAACTAACTTGGATTTAAAATTAAAAATAAATAAATAAAATTATTTTATCAAAGTTAAAAAAACAAAAAAAATTTTGTAACTATGTACGGTGATGGATGTTAACTAGATTTCTGTGGTGATCATTTTGCAATATACACAAATATTAAATCTTTACCCTATTCACCTGGAACTAATAAAGGTCAATAATACTTTAAAAACTTTTTCTCAGAAAGCTAAGTATCTGGAAATTTTAACATAAGATATGAGCTTCAGGGGCGCCTGGGTGGCGCAGTCGGTTAAGCGTCCGACTTCAGCCAGGTCACGATCTCGCAGTCCGTGAGTTCGAGCCCCGCGTCGGGCTCTGGGCTGATGGCTCAGAGCCTGGAGCCTGTTTCCGATTCTGTGTCTCCCTCTCTCTCTGCCCCTCCCCTGTTCATGCTCTGTCTCTCTCTGTCCCAAAAATAAATAAACGTTGGAAAAAAAAAAAAATTTAAAAAAAAAAAAAAAAAAAAGATATGAGCTTCATTCAACTAACTTTTCCCAAGGTCTGGGTTAAAAAACTACATTCCCAACCTCCATCCACCTCACAAGTTATATACCTAATATATACAGAAGTTGGTATCACTTTTCCCATTCTTCAACTAGAACTTGGGAGAAGGGCAGAGGGAGAGAAACCGAATTTGTTTTAAAACTTCCTCAAGCTCTTCAGGTAAAAGTCAAAAGAAAATAATTCATATTAAAATTTACTATAATAGTACCCTTTTTATTAAGAACTTTAGCCAAAAATTTCTGTAATTTTCCCTAAAGGATCCAGAGTGAAAAGAATATACAGCAGATCTTTGAACCACATGTTTAAACTGCATGGGTCCACTGATCCATAGATTTTTTTTTATATAAATACAATCAAGTACTATATATTTTCTCTTCCTTGTGATTCTTCTAATGAAATTTTTTCTCTAGCTTATGTTATTACAAGGATAGAGTATATAACACATATAAAATACAAAATACTTGCTATTTGACTGTTATGTTATATATTAATTATGTTATCAGTAAGGCATCCAGTCAACATTAGGCTACTAGTAGTTAAGTTTTTGCAGGAGTCAAAAGTAGTACATAAATTTTCAACTGTGCAGGGGTCGACACCTCAATCAAACCCCTGGATTGTTCAAGAGTCAACTGTACTTTGTTTTGAAAATAATACTTCAGACTATCTGTAAAGTCGATAGTACAGACAATGAAATTCTGTTTTCTCCAAGTAAGGAATACCAAATTCTTAACTCTAATTCTCAACATTATCTCCATATCCTAACAAATTACTTACTTCAGGTCCTGTAGAAGGTCCTTTGCATTAAGCATGGTTATTAAAGAGGTGGTAGCTGCAGGAATTATGATAATGGGTGTTCGAGATCCTGTAAAGACAAAATTTTAAAGGTACCAAATATGCTGTTATTATCATTAAAAGACATAGACTTGCCCAATTAAAACTTTAAAGTTTGTAAATTTATAATCTTAGTTCCTTTGACCTAAAAACATATTTTAAGTCACCAGTAATATTCAAAATATTTGGTAATGAGTATGACCTGAGCACTGACTACCAACCACAAACATTTGGTGTAACTTCAGAGTCTCAGCTTTCATTTTGTAATCTAGCTTATTTACTTTTACTTTTTAAAATAAATTTAGAATCAATAGGCACAACCTCACCTTTCTTCTGATTTGGGGGAGGTCTTGCTTGAGAAACTGTTAAGAGGGGAAAAAACTGAGTGTTAGAAACATCGCATTTTTATTTTCAAAATACAAATACAAATAAAATAAGTAAATAAAGTAAAAAATGGCCTAAAACTTATTTGTATTTACATATGACCAGTTATAAAATTTTAAAATATACTGGAATCTTCTCAAATAACCTCGATCTTCTCAAATAATTTACTTCTCTGTTTCACAAAAACATTAAAATGTCCTACCAATACTCAACATTCTGTAGTAACAATGAAAGTGGATATACTACATTGCTGGACACTGAGTATCTACATTAATGGATTTTAAAGTCTAGCAAAGGAAGCAAAAAGTTTAATTAACTGATAACCAATGTAATAAATGCAAAAACAGAATATTACAAGAACACGAAACACTGTGGGAAGGACTGGGAGGGGAAAATGTGCTTAAACATTTGGGAGGAAAAGGTATTAATGGGAACTAAGACCTAAAATATTTCTTACATTTTTGTTACATTTGTTTTTTGTTTATTAGAAGAAAACATTATAGGCAATGAGTCATGTGAAGGCCTATATTATTTTGAACTGCCTATATTTATTAATAATTGTGAATGTGTTATAAAAACACAAATATTCATCTTCTCATTATTTGGATATGTAATAGACTTTATAATGCACAGAAACATTTGTTGGTATAATAAGAGTAGTATCAGACTGGTTCAAGATTAATATATTTTAGAATTTGAAAATGCTGTACATTCAATTTTCAGTATTTACATATATAATAAAAACATGCTGACTGCTTTCTGTGTGTCATGTACTGTGTTAGAAATTCCATTTTTTAAAATCATAAAAATAAATAAAAATTTAGGAGATTTAAAATTCTAACTCAACATCAGTTGTTAAAAACAGATTACCATTTTTAAAGGGATACATGCATTTTTGGAATATGTTCTATTTTAAAAGCAGTAAAATTCTACATTTTAATTTAATACTTTGTAATAGCTATTTATTGTGGTAAACTTCTATGGAGTCCAGCAGTAGGATTCTTCCAGTCACATAAAGCAGAGAAAGATATATATAAATAGAAGTCAACACACATACATATTTATTGTAGTGTCATCTCTTCTTGCTGAGAAAAAAAACCCTCAAACTTTCTTAAATCATTTTTAGAACTAGGATTCACAGATACACTTGATTAGCTAGATAGCATCATTTGGAATATAATACAGTCTCAGTAAATATCTGGTATTTGTTAGAGGAATAAAGCAATGACAGGATGGATAGAATACATGGATAAACAGGAGACAAGAGTTGCTAGGAGAATGACTAAGGGGGAACAACAAAAAAGAAATCTTTGAAACAACATTGGTTTGGTAAAGAAGCTCACGATGGACTCCTGAATTTAGGAAAAAATTCACTAAAATCAAGGCTGAGATGTGATGTAAGAAAAAGACAAAATATAAAAGCTCACATATTAAAAATAAAGTCTAAAGATTTGATTAAAAAAAAGCTACAAAAAATATAAATAGGTTCCCTAGTAAAGTAAGGACCAAGGTACAGACACTGTGACAAACTTGAGTTGTTTTTTTTTGAAAGAGAGAGAGAGAGAGAGAGAGAGAAAGCACAAGCAGGAAAGGGGCAGGAGAGAGAAGTGAGCAATAATCCCAAGCAGACTCCACACTGCCAGCCACGGAGCCCGATGCAGGGCTCAAACTCACCAAAGGTGAGATCATGACCTGACTGGATGTCAGACACTTAACCGACTGAGCCACCCAGGCACCCCTATGATAGACATAATTCAAAATGAGAGGGGGAGGAAAGTGTAGAATAACACCAGTCCATATGGCAAAGTGATTAAGAGCAAGAATCTGTACTCAGATGATCTCAATTCCTATCCCCATTTTGCCACTTCCTAGGCAAATTACCCTAGCAAGTCGAATTGAGAGACTGCTCAGTCTCGGTTGTCCTCAACTATAAAACAGTAATAATAGTTTCTATATCCTGAAACTGCTGTGAGAATCTTAAAGACAACAATGCACCTTAACTCCTTAATCAGGTCTTGGCGCATGCATATTCAATATTTAGTGAACCCTGTGGCTACAGCTAAATGCTAAATGCTACCGCTCCTGGTACCACTAACACTACCACTGCACTTTAGCAAATGCCATGACTGAAAATGTACGAGCTGAGAGTAAGTCATTATTATTGTTATGTTTGATTTCAAATATAATTACAGTCTTCACTTAAATATTCAGAGCCTTATGTACAAGGCACTCTTATTACTATAAATAAAACAGAAATAATCCCTGCCCTCAAAGACTCTCCAGTGAAGTAGGGGAGCCAGAGCATGAACAAGCAAGCACACAAACACACATAAACAAATTTGAACATGTGATATTAAAGAGCAAAAGGAACATATCCTGACAGAAAAGTATCCTTTGGCTAGAATGCTTACAGAAAGCCTCTCAAAGGAAGTGGCATTTAAACTAAGATTTCAAGAATGAAAAGGAGCCAACTTGCAAAGAACAAGTGTCCGAATGGTCCAGACAAGAGGTAGGAATGTGAGCAAATGCCGAAGACAGGAAGAAACTGCTGTGCATAGGGAACTGCACATGTGCACACTACAGGGACAAAAGAAAGAGTGGCGGGAGATGAGGTTAAAAATACACACAGGAACCAATTTATATAAGGCCTCTAGGTAATGTTAGGTTTGTATTCAAGTGCCACTGAAGAACTCTGTAACTTTTAAGGCAGCATGTGACATAGTTTGATTTTCATGTCACATCTTCTGTAAAAGAAAAACAATAGATTTAGGTAAGAGATCAAAAGGGGACACACATGAAAGCAGAAAGCTCAGTCAGGACTCATAACAACAGTCCACAAAGGTGCTACTCAAATTAGGTGTAATGGTAAGGGGGTTTTTTGTTTGCTTTTTTAATTTCCAATCCAAGGTCAAGTGAATAAAATGCAGTAACAATGAATTGCTAGAAAATGATCATGCACGTAGATGTTGTGACAGTATCATACTACCAATTTCTATATGTATCTTGTTGGGAACCAGAAATAGGTCATGGACTTCATGATGTACTGGTATAGAGAAATGTAATTCATGTAAACAAATGAGTTGTGGGAGAAGATAAAGAGACAAATTTGAAACACAGAAAAAGTAAATTTGACAGAAGTCAGTGACATATTAGATAAGAGCAATAAGCAAATGTGAAGAGTGAAGGATGAAGAATAACTCCTGAATTTTTTGCTTAAGAAACATAGATGATGGTGGTACCACGTATTCATGAAGAAGATATCCGAGAACAGAGATTTTACACCAGTTTTAAGATGCCTATGGCATATCCAAATATTAAAGAGACAGTTTGTATAAGATACCAAAGGTAAGAAGAGATGTCTGAATTGGGAATACAAATTTGAAAATCATCGGCACATAGATTAAAACTATGGAATGAGATAGTACAATCAGCACAATCTGTTGAAATTACACGAGAGGCTAATTCTCTCTCTCAAAATCACATGTAAGAAGATAAACCAGAGCTACGGGCCACCTATCCATTTCAGGAAATCTATGAAATAAAAGTAGAAAATTAAAGCTGGAGAAGTGAAGTATGCAATGTAAATGCATTAGAAAGAGGCAGGAAGCAGGGATATGTGCAAAAGATTTAATCTAAAAAGAAAATGACAGGGGCATCTGGGTGGCTTGTTCAGTTAAGTGTCTGACTTTGGCTCAGGTCACAGTATCATGGTTTGTGAGTTTGAGGCCCACATCAGCTCTCTGCTGTCAGCTCAGAGCCCGCTTCGGATCCTCTGTTCCCCTCTCTCTCCACCCCTCACCCATTTGTGCTCTTTCGCTCTCTCAAAGTCAAAGTCGCTCTCTCAAAAATAAATAAGCATTAAAAAAAGATAGTTAAAAAGAAAATGACAGTCAGGTACAGAACTATGGCTCATCAAAGGCTTCTCCTCTCTAATCCACTGAAAAACATGTACTTTTTGTTAGTTATGTTCTCTAAAGAAATGTTTAGAAGTTGGGAATAACTTTAGACACTTTTGAATATTAAATTTACCCAGGGACTTGCCTGGCACAATTAGTGCCCAATAAATACATGGTGAAAGAATAATAAAAAGGAAACAATAATCGACAATGGAATTCTATACTTGAGCTACCACACTGGAGAGGGAAAAAATAAATGATTCAAATTCTACCTACAAGTAACAGTTATTATAACTGCATAATTGCTGTCTATAGCCTACTACACTGTCAGATATGTTTTCAGTATTCTTATTTTTTCAATTTTAAAAAGATAACATAATGAACATGTCATATATGACACAATATCCCTTCAAAATTGGGTAGCATCAGAGCACCTGGGTGGCTCAGTTGGTTAAACATCTGACTCTCAATTTTGGCCAAGTCATGATCTCAGAGCTCCTAACCTCAAGCCCCAAGTCAGGTTCTGTGCTGACAGTGTGGAACCTGCTTGGGATTCTCTCTCTCCCTCTCTCTCTGCTCCTCCCCTACTAGTGCTTTCTCTCTCTCTCTCTTTCTGTCTCTCTCTCTCTCAAAACAAACTTAAAAAAATCTTTAGTAAAAAAAATTAGGCAGCATTCCATAAGCAAACACAATAAACATTTCTACAGCAGAAGAAAAATTCACTAATCTAGACAAACACGACAAACTGCTTAGCATCCACTCAAACCAGGTTTTATTGATGCTAAAAACTTACAAAAATTTTTTTATCTTTATTTACTTTATTTTTTGAGAGAGAGGACAGGGAAGAGCATAAGGAGAGGGAGAGAATATATATATATATATATATTTTTTTTTTTTGAGAGAGAGAGAGAGAGCGCGCGCGCATGCAGTGGAGAGGGGTAGAGGGAGAGAGAGATAATCTCAAGCAGGCTCCACACTCAGCGAGGAGCCCAACGTGGTGCTCAATCCCACAACCCTGGGACAATGACTCCATACCAAACCAAAAGTTGACACTCAATTGACTAAGCTACCGAGAGAGAGAGAGAGAGAGAGAGAGAGAGAGAGAGAGAGAGAGAGAGAGTCAATCTTAAGCAGGCTCCAGTCCCAGCATGGAGCCCGCCCAGTGTGGAGCCCAACATGGGGCTCAGTCTAACAACTGTGTGATCATGACCTGAGCCAAAATCAAGAGTCTGATGCTTAACTGACTAAACCAACCAGGTGCCCCAATTTTTACTTTTAAAATGGTGTACAGGCGGGTGCCTGGGTAGCTCAGTCTGTTAAATTTCGGACGCTTTGATTTCGGCTGAGGTCATGATCTCACCATTTATGAGTTTGAGCCCCACATCAGGCTCTGCATTGACAGCACAGAGCCTGCTTGGGATTTTCTCTCTCTCTCCCTCTCCCTCTCTGCTCCTCCCCTGCTTACTCATACACACACTCACTCACTCTCTCTCTCTCTCTCTCACTTCCTCACTCACGCGTACTCTCTCTCTCTCTCAAAATAAATAAATAAATTTAAAATTTTTTCAAATATAGAGGTGCCTGGGTAGCTTAGTCAGTTGGGCAGCTGACTTCAGCTCAGGTCATGGTCTCATGGTTTGAGGATTCATGCCCCATGTCAGGCTCTGTGCTGACAGCTCAGAGCCTGGAGTCTGCTTCGGATTCTGTGTCCCCCTATCTCTCTGACCCTCCCCCACTAGCACTCTGTCTCTCTCTCTCTCAAAAAATAAACATTAACAAAATAAATAAATTTAAAAAAATAAACTTTTCAAAAATAAAATAAAATAAAATAAAATAAAATAAAATAAAATAAAAATAAAATGGTGTGTAGGGACTGAGAACCGATGGGAGTCAAGCAGTAAGAGAAGACCTCACATGGATGAGCAGCAGAATATCTGTTATGAGACATTAGTTCACATTAATTTCAATCAGTTTAATTGCCAGTGCACCTCGGTAGAACAACTGAAAAAGAATGTTAGAATATTAAGAGTTGAAAAGACTCAGAGCTCCTTTATTTACATATGATCTTCCCCAAGGTCACAAAACTGGCTTGTAGAATCCAGCTCCCTTAACTTCATTTTATCACATGATATATTTGAACACCCTGATTTAGGTATTAGTGCCTCTCCCTACCCCTTTCCTTTGTCTGCCAAATGATTTTGAGACAATGATTTAGAGAAATGAGAGACAATTTTACATTACACAACACAAAACTGGGTTAAAATCCTCACTTAGGTGGTGGTATTTACTCTCTTAAACTCTTTCTGAATTTCTAAGGCAATCTTCTTTAGAATGACCAACTATAACCTCCCATCCCTCCTTTCCAAAGAAAAACAATTCTGTATCAATCATTCAACTACCTCTACAATATCTTTCTACTTCAGATGTTATATTTTTTGGGCCCAACTCAGTTCCTTCACTTTCTTCCTTCCTAAAGAGAGATCCTTCTTAGCTTTTCCTGGTTTCTGGCACTGAGTACATGGAAGGCATTCGACTAATATTTATTGAATTTAATTGCTCTTCCTTATACTCTTTAAATTTTTTGTTTAATGTTTATTCATTTTTGAGAGAGAGAAAGAGTGCAAGCAGGAAAGGGGCAGAGAGGGAGACGCAGAATCCAAAGCAGGCTCCAGGCTCTGAGGTGTCAACACATAGACTGATGCAGGGCTCAAACCCATCAACCGCTAGATCATGACCTGAGCCAAAGTCAGACACTTAACTGACTGAGCCACCCAGTTACCCCGCTTCCTTACACTCTTATAATGGCTTTTGGTAAGGTTCTCTACTTACTATTAGTTTTTTATTGTTTATTTATTTTTGAGAGAGAGAAAGAGAGAGAGAGCAGACACACATGAGCAGGGGAGGGGCAGAGATAAAAGAGGGAGACCCAGAATCCAAAGCAGGCTCCAGGCTCAGAGCTGTCAGCACACAGCCCAACGTGGGGCTTGAACCCATGAACTGTGAGATCATGACCTGAGCCAATGTCCGATGCTTAACCAACTGAGCCACCCAGGCACCTCTATGGTCCTCTCGACTTAAAAACAGTCTGACAGTCCTGTCATCTGAAATAAATATATCCAATGTTCTCCAAATTCAACACGTGACTAATGGAACATTCTTCTTCCCTACTCCTTCTCAAAAACAGGAATGAGAAAGATTTCAAACAAACTCACTGTCATTAAAAAAAAAAAAAAAAAAAAAAAAGCAAATATTAGTCGTGTCAAGATCCAAATGTACAGATCCAGGACACAGTGAGACAGCCTACAAAATTATTCCAACATGAGCCACATATAATCTTCACACCATACTTCTAAAGTGTTTCCAGAAATATTTAGTATATATAACCTACATAATTTTAGGGTTAGCTTGTAAATGTACTATGAATAAAAACACATCCAAATCCACACTACTGATACTGCCAAATTTAAGAGGAACATTGCCTAAATTCTTGCCTGTGCCTTTCTGATCCTTTTAATTTTTTTCACAGCATTTTCAACAGCACTAATGAAGTAAAAAAAGACATGTGGTATAGCCTAACACTGTAATTACGCTAAATATAAAAATAAAGCACACACCAAAGTCAAGCCCAAAGCACCTAAAATGGATATAATGTTGGTATCTACACGCATTTATAAACATCAATCTTTTCAGGAACTAGGAAGAGGGAAGAAAAATATTTCTAACATAACTTCAATAATGCCTTTGTTTACCTTACAAAACCTGGTTACAGAAACTTATATGATCAATAACACAGACATCTGATAGTCCAAGAATCAAAGCTACAGAAGAGTCTATTAAAATTACGGTGCTGTGCTTCTAACGGGGGGCCGAAAAATCACATCCACATGTACTCTCAGGGAACTCAAACAAGGAATTGGTGAGGGGATGGGTACATATAGATAGCTTTTTATTTTTTTTTATTTTTTTTTTTTATTTAAAAAAAAAATTTTTTTTTTCAACGTTTATTTATTTTTGGGACACAGAGAGACAGAGCATGAACGGGGGAGGGGCAGAGAGAGAGGGAGACACAGAATCGGAAACAGGCTCCAGGCTCTGAGCCATCAGCCCAGAGCCCGACGCGGGGCTTGAACTCACGGACCGCGAGATCGTGACCTGGCTGAAGTCGGACGCTTAACCGACTGCGCCACCCAGGCGCCCCTAGATAGCTTCTTAAAGGGACTCCTGGGTGGCTCAGTCAGTTAAGCAATCGACTCTTGATTTCAGCTCAGGTCATGATCTCATGGTACATGGATTCGAGCTGTGCATCAGGGTGCACAGCCTGCTTGGGATTCTCTCTCTGCCCCTCTCCCACTCACGCTCTCTCAAACTTAAAAAAACAAACAAACAATATTTTTCTAAGAATTTAAAAACATTTTAAAAAAACTTTTCTTTATCTCTTCAACTATACCTATTGTTTTCAAATAAATGTTCTTACTTTATAAACACTTTAATTAAAAATTCAATTCCGGCACAGCATTATACATATCAAAAAATTTCACTGTCATCATTAAAAAACAAACAAACAACAAAAAAAGAAAACAAAGCCAAAGTTTTATATTCTTACCTGGTCTTGGTACTGGCTGTGCTGCAGGAGTCTGGGTCTTACGGGCTGATGCACCCTCCTTTAAAAGAATAAAAATTGACACATGATGCCAGAGTTCCTTTACATAATAAACACTTTCATTTAATTACTGCAAAGAAATTCCATATTTAGCTCTCATTCAGTCAGCCCCTCTACTGACCATGCTATGATCCCAAGCATTAAAAAACAAAACAAAACCAAAGAAAACCCCTCATTTATCTTTTATGTTATTGGTCTTGAAGCAGTAATAGGAATCTTGGTAGAAAATAAATTTAAACTGTTCATTACCACACAGTAGTTACCATAAGCATGTAATATTTTTCTAATATTCAATGATTTGCTTAATTGTTGACAATTTTAATATTCTCAGAAGTATCATTATCCATTTTAAAATCAAGTCAATCTTTTTTCCATTGAACAATTTCAAAACAAATAAATGACACATAATCTCACACTAGAAAGATGTACGTAATGTTACTTTGGAACACATTAAAAAAACCCACAAACATTTCAAATTAAATGCCTTTAAAATATTCAGGGAAAACAATCACATTTATAAAGATGAGATTTGTTACATTTAAGATCTGTTATGTTTATATACTCAGGAACAAATGCCTCTGAAATGTTTAAGATCTTAAAAAGCTATCTATACTGTACAGTTTACTATCTTTACAGTTTCAATCATATTCACACCAAACTTTTCATTATAACATTTTTTTCCTTTTCTCTCTCTCTTTCTTAAGTAAGCTTCACGCTCAGTGCAGATCACAACATGGGGCCCAAACTCACAACCCTGAGATGAAGATCTGAGCTGAGATCAAGAGTTGGACGCTTAACCAAATGAGCCACCCAGCCAACCCTTCGTTGTAACATTTAAAAAAAAATTTTTTTAATGTTTACTTATTTTTGAGAGAGATAGAGTCGAGCGAGGAGAGGCCGAGAGAGGGAGACACAGAATCCAAAGCAGGCTCCAGGCTCTGAGCTGTCAGCATAAAGACTGACACAGGGCTCGAACCCACGAACTGTGAGATCATGACGTGAGCCGAAGTTGGACACTTAAACGACGGAGCCACCCAAGTGCCCCTATAACATTTTTAATAGAAAGCTACAAATGTAAATTTCAAAACAACTAGTAATTTATGGAAATCTTACTCTAGTTGTACTCAAACCGAATGAAATTTGGTAACTAGCAGGGAATTTACATAAATCCATAATAGAAAGCAGTTTTAGAATCACAGAAGTATTTCTAAAGAAATGCTCCTAATATTAATTTTAACCATAATACATTCTCTTCAAAACTTAAAGAATTTACATAGTAAAATCATTTGGAATGGTAGACTATTATCACAGGGTTTTTTTTTTTAATAAACTAAATCAATTAAAGAGATTTTAGCTTTCCATACCATTGTTCCTGCATAAAGAGGAATAAACTAGATATTATATAATAACATGAAAGTAAAATAAATGTTATCCATATTACTTAGAAACCCTTATATGAAAATGCTGATTCATGGAGTGAGGTTTGAATACCCACAGAAACAGAAAAAATAAATGAGACGGGAAGAAAGATAATGAGCACACACATATGCAGACATCTTTCTGTCTACATTTGACTATAAGGCTGGCTGGATCCAAATCAAAGCTCTCTTTTTTTTGAACAGAGTAGATGAAGTTCAGAATCACTAGAACACAGCACTAGGTGCAAACTGAGAACTATCCAAACCAAAACTAATTCAGCTGACTACTAAAATATACTTATACTATATGACCAGCTATGGCTATTATAACATGGGTCAGCAAAAAGTACAAGCAGATATGAGTACTATGGGAAAAAAAGTATTATCCATTACAAATCATAACCCCTAAGTATTTTTATCTACTTTTGAGGAAACTTAAAACTGGGACCCCTTTAAATGACAAAAATGGGTATTTTCTGTTTGCAAAGTAAGCTATCATTGTTTGATGACCTTCTCCTTCTCCAAATTACTCCTTTTTGGCAATAAGCCTTTTAGGTTACTGGGGGAGGCATATGTCCTATGCCAAGTCAATCAAGAGTTCTCCCTCAGGATCTGTTTTACAAATTAGAACTAGCAAGTTATACCTCTAGTTGTACACAAGGCTACAAGGCAGTAAACTAAAAATTACAGATGATCCTACCTTTTGACTCATGGGGGAACACCCATCTATGAGGGACAGAATGACACTAGTATGCAAAAAAAAAAAAAAAAAAAAAAAGTGGAATATGACATCCCTTATAAAACCTATCTAGTTAAAATAGCCTGCAAGGCCTATTCTCCCCCTACCTCTTCTCGATTATGTGAACCTTTACAATTCTTCATCTCACCACTCTGTGCAATTCTACACACATCTTACCTCAGTTAGTTGAGCAGTTTGTTAGTTGCAACTGAAAAGAGTTTTATCCAATTTTGTCTTCTCAGATGTACTGAAAATTTTGAGTTGCCAAAATCATTATAACACTGCTTAATTTTGGAGTTAGTAAACACAAATAAGTGTAAGCGTAAGTGCAAGCACACATTCACACATTTTCTCTCTCACACCCACTGTGTATACACAGCTATAAACCCACTAAATAGGAGACTATGGGCTCCATGAAAGAAAAGAGGGAAGAAATCTTTGCTAATCATGTCATTAGTTTATGGCTGTTTTAGGGCTCCCTAGCCAACACTAAGAGCTAAAAGTTCATTCCACTCTGATCTGCACTCTTTTGAAATAAAATTATAGAACTCATTGCATTAAGAACCTCATAAACCATATAAAAACCACAACCCTTTACTCTAAAGATGAAGAGACAGAGGTGAAGTTTTCCAAAGACTACAAAGTGGTATATCTGGCATACATTAAGAAACAGGAATAATAATTTGGCAGTACTATGCAAGAGACTGACACTTCTACATTTTTAAAGATATTTGGATTGGGGGAAAAAATAATACCCATCTGGGAAAATAAAGTATCAGCAAAAAAAAAAAAAAAACAACTAAAAGAGCTGACAAATTACGCTAACTGGAGAGGAAAACTTGCTTTCTCTTGAAAAGTCAGAACCATTACAATTTCTACTCAGACTTGAGGCATTCCAGAAAAGAAATAACTGATAAAGAATGGAGTGAGGTGACAGAGAAGTGATAGAATCATTTTTGCAAAACACAACAAAACAGAGTATACTGTTTATAATCCTTACTTGCCTTATTTTAGCAAGTGAGAAAAATCTAAAAATCTTCCGTTACTGGGAGACAGAATATTGGTTGCTGCTTAAACAAGTAGGAAATAATATAGTATGTACTATCATAAGAAAAATATGTGTAACAATTGTCAGTATGAAAAAGAATACATTATATTTACTCAATTTGGGAAAATGCTATTTACATGCAACTTCATGAAATACTGAAATTCTAAACGAAGAATACACACAGAATATATACGCAGACTCTACAAGTTTATAATCTACCCTCCTGACTACTGTATTTATGATGGCAAAAGTACACTGAGTGAGTCCTTTAAAAAAAAGTATTTTGGAAAAGCTATGTACAAAAAGAAAACTGTATCTCTATAGACAAATGACAATGAGGCTGAAAACATAAAAGATTTCAAGAACAAAACACAAATTATAAGCACAATTCTCTTTCTAAATCCTACTATAACCCAGAAGTATATGCATACAATGTATGCCAACGTGGAAAATAGAAAACACATTCCTAAAATATATTATATCTATAAAACATATAGATTTGATACCTATTATCAATTCTTCATTTTGCTCTAGAATTCTTTACTTACTTGTCTATTTCTCTCAACCAGAATGTAAGCTATCTTAGGTCAGGGACTGTCTATTATGCCTCCAATGCCTATTCCAGGTTGCCTGGTGCATGGTACATCCTTAAAACTATACATCAACTAATTAAAACAATTCCATTTGCCTTAGAACTACTGACTCACAACTATTAAACTGTTTTAATCTGTTAAATAAAAGTGGTAGAAATATCATAAAGGATTATTGAGAGAATTAAACAACATTAATTGTTGTTTATTCATTCCATACACATTGTCATTCCATACACATTTATCAAGAGCACTGAGTACCAAATAAAAAACTGGGAATGCATCAGTATAAACAAAAGCAAGTATTTCTTCCTGCCTTCATGAAGTTTTGCAATCTAATGGAAGAGACCAGTGAAGGAATGAAAGTTCAAAAATTATAAATATAATTACATATACATTTACTTATTTGTAATATATATGTGTATTTTCTATTAATGTGTATGTGTATATATCTATATGTGTATGTTCAGCTCAGTTCCCAAAATAAAGAGCAACTAATAATTATTAAACCAACTTCTTTCCATAAAGAAACATTCTTTATAAGAAAAGAAGTGGCAAACCAAATTCAGCAGCATACTAAATTCATTAGCATATTAAAAAGATTATATACCATGACCAAGTGGCACAGATTCCTGGAATGCAAGGATGGTTCAACATGAAACTCAACAGATACAATATATCACATTAACAGAATGAAGGGAAAATACATGATCACTTCAACTGATGCAGAAAGAGCATTTGACAATTTAATACCCTTTCATGATTTAAAAACAATATACCCACCTTAACAAACTAGGAGAGAAAGTAAACTTCAATATAATAAAAACTTAAGCATGAAACATCCAAGCACCTAACATCATAGTCAGTGGTGAAAGATGGACACCTTTTCCCTTAAGATCAGGAACAATATGTCCACTTTGACCATTTCTATTCAACATAGCATCTGAAATTCTAGCCAGAGCAATTAAGATGAAGGAAGGAAGGAAGGAAGGAAGGAAGGAAGGAAGGAAGGAAGGAAGGAAGGAAGGAAGAAAGGAAGGAAAGAAGGAAGGAAGGAAGGAAAGAAGGAAGGAAGGAAGGAAGGAAAGGAGGGAGGAAGAAGGGAGTAAAAGGCATCCAAATTCAAAAGGAAGTGATAAACTTATCTTTTTGCAGATGACAAGATTTGTATGTAGAAAACCTAAATATTCCACAAAACCTGTTACAACTAATAAATGAATTCAACAAAACTGCAGGATACAAAACAAAACATAAAAATCAGCTGCATGTCTATACACTAACAACAAACAATCTGTAAAAGGAATTATGAAACAATTCCGTGTTTAATAGCATTAAAAAGAATAAAATATTTAGAAATAAATTTAATCTAGGAAGCAAAAGAATTAAAGTCTGAAAGCTATAAAATATTACTGTTAGGAAATTAAAGCCATAAATAAGTGGAAAGAGATCTATGTTCATAGACTGAAGAATTAATAATGTTAAGATTTCAATTCTACAGATTCAATGCAATCTACAGATTCAATGCAATCCCTACCAAAATCCCAATGGTATTTTTGCAGAAAGAAAAATCCATGCTAGATTTCATATGGAATCTCAAGGGACCCCAAACTAATCTTAAAAAAAAAGAAGAATAAAGTTGGAGGACTCACATACTCTTCCAGATTCCAAAACTTACTCAAAGCTACAGTAATCAAAACAGTGTAGTATGGGCATAAAGACAGACATATAGACCAATGGAAAATACAGAAAACTCTCAACATATATGGTCAACTGATTTTTGACAAAGGTACAAGAACATGCAATGGGGAAGGAAAGTCTTTTCAACAAATGGTACTGGGAAAACTGGATATCCACCTGCAAAAAAAACCAAGTTGAATCATTATCTTACAATATAGGCAAAAATTAATTCAAAATAGATCAAAAGGTGTAAATTCAAGAGCTAAAACTGTAAAACTCTTAGGAAAAATACACAGTAAAAGTTTCATGAGATTAAATTTGGCCTTGATTTTGTGGCTATGATACAAGAAAGTACAGGTAACAAAGAAAGAAAAAAAACAGATTAAGTGGACTTCATCAAAATCGGACTGTATCAAAGGGTGCTATCAGCACAGTGAGAAATCAACCCACAAAATGGGAGAAAATATTTGCAAATCATTATCTGATAAGGGGCCAATATCCAAAATATATAAAGAACTCCTACAACTCAAAACCACAAGACAAACATTCCAATTCAAAAATGGGCAAAAAAACTTGAATAGATATCTCCCCAGAGAAAGTGACAATTCTCAGTAAGCACATGAAAATATGCTCAAATATCACTAATCATTCAGGAAATGTACATGAAAACCACAATGAGGTACCACTTCTACCTGTTAGGACAGCTAATGTCAAACAAGCACACACAAAAAAACAAACTGATAAGGATGTGGAGAAATTAGAACCCTTGTGCATGGCTGGTAGGAATGTAAAATAAGCAGCTGCTGTGGAAAACAGTACGATGGAACCTCAAAAAATTAAACATAGAATCACCATGTGATCCAGCAACTCCAACTCTTGGTACAGAACCTAAAGAATTCAAATCAGGGGCGCCTGGGTGGCGCAGTCGGTTAAGCGTCCGACTTCAGCCAGGTCACGATCTTGCGGTCTGTGAGTTCGAGCCCCGCGTCAAGGCTCTGGGCTGATGGCTCAGAGCCTGGAGCCTGTTTCCGATTCTGTGTCTCCCTCTCTCTCTGCCCCTCCCCCGTTCATGCTCTGTCTCTCTCTGTCCCAAAAATAAATAAACGTTGAAAAAAAAAAATTAAAAAAAAAAAAAAAAAAAAGAATTCAAATCAGAGACTTGCACAGGTATTTGTATACTGATGTTCATAACAACATTATTCACAATAGCCAAAGGGTGAAAACCCAAATATCCACTGACAAATGAATGGATAAACAAACTACAGTTTACATGTACAATGGAATAAAAATCAGCCTTAAAAACAGAATGAAGTTGATACATGCTATAACATGGATGAATCTTAAAAATACTACGCTAAATGAAGTAAGCTACACACAAAAAGACAAATACTGTATGACTGCAATTACATGAAGTACCTAGAAGAGTTAAATTCACAGAAATAAAAAGCAGAATAGTGACTTGGTGAAGGAAGATGGCGGCGTAGGAGGACGCTGGGCTCACCGCGCGTCCTGCTGATCAATTAGATTCCACCTACACCTGCCTAAATAACCCAGAAAACCGCCAGAGGATTAGCAGAACGGAGTCACCGGAGCCAAGCGCAGACGAGAGGCCCACGGAAGAGGGTAGGAAGGGCGGCGAGGCGGTGCGCGCTCCACGGACTGGCGGGAGGGAGCCGGGGCGGAGGGGCGGCTCGCCGGCCAAGCAGAGCCCCGGAGTCTGGCCTGCAAAAGCGGAGGGGCCTGACGGACTGTGTTCCGACAGCAAGCGCGACTTAGCGTCTGGGAGGTCATAAGTTAACAGCTCTGCTCAGAAAGCGGGAAGGCTGGAGGACAAAGGGAGGGAGAGCTGCTGAGCCCCCGGACGACAGAGCTCAGTTTGGTGGGGAACAAAGGCGCTCGCCAGCGCCATCTCCCCCGCCCATCCCCCAGCCAAAATCCCAAAGAGAACCAGTTCCTGCCAGGGAACTTCCTCGCTCCGCGCAAACACCCAACTCTGTGCTTCTGCGGAGCCAAACCTCCGGCAGCGGATCTGACTCCCTCCCGCTGCCACAGGGCCCCTCCTGAAGTGGATCACCTAAGGAGAAGCGAGCTAAGCCTGCCCCTCCTGCCCCTGTGCACCTTGCCTACCCACCCCAGCTAATACGCCAGATCCCCAGCATCACAAGCCTGGCAGTGTGCAAGTAGCCCAGACGGGCCACGCCACCCCACAGTGAATCCCGCCCCTAGGAGAGGGGAAGAGAAGGCACACACCAGTCTGACTGTGGCCCCAGCGGTGGGCTGGAGGCAGACATCAGGTCTGACTGCGGCCCCGCCCACCAACTCCAGTTATACACCACGGCACAGGGGAAGTGCCCTGCAGGTCCTTACCACGCCAGGGACTATCCAAAATGACCAAGCGGAAGAATTCCCCTCAGAAGAATCTCCAGGAAATAACAACAGCTAATGAGCTGATCAAAAAGGATTTAAATAATATAACAGAAAGTGAATTTAGAATAATAGTCATAAAATTAATCGCCGGGCTTGAAAACAGTATACAGGACAGCAGAGAATCCCTTGCTACAGAGATCAAGGGACTAAGGAACAGTCATGAGGAGCTGAAAAACGCTTTAAATGAAATGCAAAACAAAATGGAGACCACCACAGCTCGGATTGAAGAGGCAGAGGAGAGAATAGGTGAACTAGAGATAAAGTTATGGAAAAAGAGGAAGCTGAGAGAAAGAGAGATAAAAAAATCCAGGAGTATGAGGGGAAAATTAGAGAACTAAGTGATACACTAAAAAGAAATAATATACGCATAATTGGTATCCCAGAGGAGGAAGAGAGAGGGAAAGGTGCTGAAGGGGTACTTGAAGAAATAATAGCTGAGAACTTCCCTGAACTGGGGAAGGAAAAAGCCATTGAAATCCAAGAGGCACAGAGAACTCCCTTCAGACGGAACCTGAATCGATCTTCTGCACGACATATCATAGTGAAACTGGCAAAATACAAGGATAAAGAGAAAATTCTGAAAGCAGCAAGGGGTAAACGTGCCCTCACATATAAAGGGAGACCTATAAGACTCGTGACTGATCTCTCTTTTGAAACGTGGCAGGCCAGAAAGAATTGGCACGAGATTTTCAGGGTGCTAGACAGAAAAAATATGCAGCCGAGAATCCTTTATCCAGCAAGTCTGTCATTTAGAATAGAAGGAGAGATAAAGGTCTTCCCAAACAAACAAAAACTGAAGGAATTTGTCACCACTAAACCAGCCCTACAAGAGATCCTAAGGGGGACCCTGTGAGACAAAGTACCAGAGACAACACTACAAGCATGAAACATACAGACATCACAATGACTCTAAACCCATATCTTTCTATAATAACACTGAATGTAAATGGATTAAATGCGCCAACCAAAAGACATAGGGTATCAGAATGGATAAAAAAACAAGACCCATCTATTTGCTGTCTACAAGAGACTCATTTTAGACCTGAGGACACCTTTAGATTGAGAGTGAGGGGATGGAGAACTATTTATCATGCTACTGGAAGCCAAAAGAAAGCTGGAGTAGCCATACTTATATCAGACAAACTAGACTTTAAATTAAAGGCTGTAACAAGAGATGAAGAAGGACATTATATAATAGTTACAGGGTCTATCCATCAGGAAGAGCTAACAATTATAAATGTCTATGCGCCGAATACCGGAGCCCCCAAATATATAAAACAACTACTCATAAACATAAGCAACCTTATTGATAAGAATGTGGTCATTGCAGGGGACTTTAACACCCCACTTACAGAAATGGATAGATCATCTAGACACACGGTCAATAAAGAAACAAGGGCCCTGAATGAGACATTGGATCAGATGGACTTGACAGATATATTTAGAACTCTGCATCCCAAAGCAACAGAATATACTTTCTTCTCGAGTGCACATGGAACATTCTCCAAGATAGATCATATACTGGGTCACAAAACAGCCCTCCATAAGTTTACCAGAATTGAAATTATACCATGCATACTTTCAGACCACAATGCTATGAAGCTTGAAATCAACCACAGAAAAAAGTCTGGAAAACCTCCAAAAGCATGGAGGTTAAAGAGCACCCTACTAATGAATGAGTGGGTCAACCAGGCAATTAGAGAAGAAATAAAAAAATATATGGAAACAAACGAAAATGAAAATACAACAATCCAAACGCTTTGGGACGCAGCGAAGGCAGTCCTGAGAGGAA
Source organism: Leopardus geoffroyi (assembly GCF_018350155.1). NCBI lineage: Eukaryota > Metazoa > Chordata > Mammalia > Carnivora > Felidae > Leopardus > Leopardus geoffroyi. The sequence goes on along the minus strand of NC_059338.1, from coordinate 21,617,014 downwards.
AATACATTGCAATCCAGGCCTATCTCAAGAAACAAGAAAAATCCCAAATACAAAATCTAACAGCACACCTAAAGGAAATGGAAGCAGAACAGCAAAGGCAGCCTAAACCCAGCAGAAGAAGAGAAATAATAAAGATCAGAGCAGAAATAAACAATATAGAGTCTAAAAAAACTGTAGAGCAGATCAACGAAACCAAGAGTTGGTTTTTTGAAAAAATAAACAAAATTGACAAACCTCTAGCCAGGCTTCTCAAAAAGAAAAGGGAGATGACCCAAATAGATAAAATCATGAATGAAAATGGAATTATTACAACCAATCCCTCAGAGATACAAACAATTATCAGGGAATACTATGAAAAATTATATGCCAACAAATTGGACAACCTGGAAGAAATGGACAAATTCCTGAACACCCACACTCTTCCAAAACTCAACCAGGAGGAAATAGAAAGCTTGAACAGACCCATAACCAGCGAAGAAATTGAATCGGTTATTAAAAATCTCCCAACAAATAAGAGTCCAGGACCAGATGGCTTCCCAGGGGAGTTCTACCAGACGTTTAAAGCAGAGATAATACCTATCCTTCTCAAGCTATTCCAAGAAATAGAAAGGGAAGGAAAACTTCCAGACTCATTCTATGAAGCCAGTATTACTTTGATTCCTAAACCAGATAGAGACCCAGTAAAAAAAGAGAACTACAGGCCAATATCCCTGATGAATACGGATGCAAAAATTCTCAATAAGATACTAGCAAATCGAATTCAACGGCATATAAAAAGAATTATTCACCATGATCAAGTGGGATTCATTCCTGGGATGCAGGGCTGGTTCAACATTCGCAAATCAATCAACGTGATACATCACATTAACAAAAAAAAAGAGAAGAACCATATGATCCTGTCAATCGATGCAGAAAAGGCCTTTGACAAAATCCAGCACCCTTTCTTAATAAAAACCCTTGAGAAAGTGGGGATAGAAGGAACATACTTAAAGATCATAAAAGCCATTTATGAAAAGCCCACAGCTAACATCATCCTCAACGGGGAAAAACTGAGAGCTTTTTCCCTGAGATCAGGAACACGACAGGGATGCCCACTCTCACCGCTGTTGTTTAACATAGTGCTGGAAGTTCTAGCATCAGCAATCAGACAACAAAAGGAAATCAAAGGCATCAAAATTGGCAAAGATGAAGTCAAGCTTTCGCTCTTTGCAGATGACATGATATTATACATGGAAAATCCGATAGACTCCACCAAAAGTCTGCTAGAATTGATACATGAATTCAGCAAAGTTGCAGGATACAAAATCAATGTACAGAAATCAGTTGCATTCTTATACACTAACAATGAAGCAACAGAAAGACAAATAAAGAAACTGATCCCATTCACAATTGCACCAAGAAGCATAAAATACCTAGGAATAAATCTAACCAAAGATGTAAAGGATCTGTATGCTGAAAACTATAGAAAGCTTACAAAGGAAATTGAAGAAGATTTAAAGAAATGGAAAGACATTCCCTGCTCATGGATTGGAAAAATAAATATTGTCAAAATGTCAATACTACCCAAAGCTATCTACACATTCAATGCAATCCCAATCAAAATTGCACCAGCATTCTTCTCGAAACTAGAACAAGCAATCCTAAAATTCATATGGAACCACAAAAGGCCCCGAATAGCCAAAGGAATTTTGAAGAAGAAGACCAAAGCAGGAGGCATCACAATCCCAGACTTTAGCCTCTACTACAAAGCTGTCATCATCAAGACAGCATGGTATTGGCACAAAAACAGACACATAGACCAATGGAATAGAATAGAAACCCCAGAACTAGACCCACAAACGTATGGTCAACTCATCTTTGACAAAGCAGGAAAGAACATCCAATGGAAAAAAGACAGCCCCTTTAACAAATGGTGCTGGGAGAACTGGACAGCAACATGCAGAAGGTTGAAACTAGACCACTTTCTCACACCATTCACAAAAATAAACTCAAAATGGATAAAGGACCTGAATGTGAGACAGGAAACCATCAAAACCTTAGAGGAGAAAGCAGGAAAAGACCTCTCTGACCTCAGCCGTAGCAATCTCTTACTCGACACATCCCCAAAGGCAAGGGAATTAAAAGCAAAAGTGAATTACTGGGACCTTATGAAGATAAAAAGCTTCTGCACAGCAAAGGAAACAACCAACAAAACTAAAAGGCAACCAACGGAATGGGAAAAGATATTTGCAAATGACATATCGGACAAAGGGCTAGTATCCAGAATCTATAAAGAGCTCACCAAACTCCACACCCGAAAAACAAATAACCCAGTGAAGAAATGGGCAGAAAACATGAATAGACACTTCTCTAAAGAAGACATCCGGATGGCCAACAGGCACATGAAAAGATGTTCAGCGTCGCTCCTTATCAGGGAAATACAAATCAAAACCACACTCAGGTATCACCTCACGCCAGTCAGAGTGGCCAAAATGAACAAATCAGGAGACTATAGATGCTGGCGAGGATGTGGAGAAACGGGAACCCTCTTGCACTGTTGGTGGGAATGCAAATTGGTGCAGCCGCTCTGGAAAACAGTGTGGAGGTTCCTCAGAAAATTAAAAATAGACCTACCCTATGACCCAGCAATAGCACTGCTGGGAATTTATCCAAGGGATACAGGAGTACTGATGCATAGGGGCACTTGTACCCCAATGTTCATAGCAGCACTCTCAACAATAGCCAAATTATGGAAAGAGCCTAAATGTCCATCAACTGATGAATGGATAAAGAAATTGTGGTTTATATACACAATGGAGTACTACGTGGCAATGAGAAAAAATGAAATATGGCCTTTTGTAGCAACGTGGATGGAACTGGAGAGTGTGATGCTAAGTGAAATAAGCCATACAGAGAAAGACAGATACCATATGGTTTCACTCTTATGTGGACCCTGAGAAACGTAACAGGAACCCGTGGGGGAGGGGGAGGAAAAAAGGAAAAAAAAAAAAAAAAAAGAGGTTAGAGTGGGAGAGAGCCAAAGCATAAGAGACTGTCAAAAACTGAGAACAAACTGAGGGTTGATGGGGGGTGGGAGGGAGGAGAGGGTGGGTGATGGGTATTGAGGAGGGCACCTTTTGGGATGAGCACTGGGTGTTTTATGGAAACCAATTTGGACAATAAATTTCATATATTATAAAAAAAAAAAAAAAAAGCAGAATAGTGGCTACAGGAGCTGAGGAAAGGGCAACAGGAAATTATTTAATGTGTACAGAGTTTCAATTAGGGATGATGAAAATGTTCTGGAGACACAGAGTGGTGATGGTTGCCTAACATTATGGATATACTTATGCCACTGAACTGTGTACCCTTAAAACATTTATAAACATATATGTATATATACACACATATTTATATAAATACATATATATAATTCAACAATAAAAAAGTCTTCTTAAAAAAGTATAAAATATGCTTTAAAAATAAACATAGTCGGGACGCTTGAGTGGCTCAGTCGGCTGAGTGTCCAACTTCGACTCAGGTCATGATCTCACAGTTGATGAGTTTGAGCTCCACGTCAGGCTCTGTGCTGACAGCTCAGAGCCTGGAGCCTGCTTCGGATTTTGTGTCTCCCTCTCTCTCTGCCTCTCCCCTGATCATGTTCTGTCTCTCTCTGTCTCAAAAATAAATAAACATTAGGGGAAAAAACTTTTTAAATAAAAATAAACACAGTCCAATTAACAATGATGGCAGACTTTTCAAGGGATGTCTACTGAGACAACACCCAATTTCCCCTTTTCAGAGCTGGACTATACCCACAAGGGATAAACTCATGAACTACAGTGACCCTATCAAATCTTCTCTTCTTTGGAATTATGAAATCCATACTGAGATATGCCCAGCAATGTGAGCTACAGTTATCTGTAGCTGTAGCCTGTAGCCAGACTGGTTTTAAGGAGGACTGTGTATACAAAGGACCAGAAAGCTGGGGTGCAGATGCAGAAAAAGTGACAAATAATCATATGGCACCACACAGAAACAGAAAAGCTTCTTTGATTCCTGAAAGTTTTCCAATTTCTCACTGTGTTCTTTAAGAAAGGCCAATTTATATTTCTCAGTCTTGGGTTCTGCAGAATATTCTTATACCATTATCATGTATTTCCTTTTCTTCCTTTGGCTGACTTGAGCAAGTTTCTGCTATGTGAAATCAAAGGAGCATAAAGTAAATATTTTAATCTCAATGAAGAAAAAAGAAAAATTTTATCCCTATCCAAATCCACTCATAGAATTAAAACTTTGACCTGGGAATACACATCTTCTTTATAGTCACAGACAAAACTGAAATACAAGTGTTAATGAATAACATAAGAAGATATTCATTGATTAAAAAAAACTAAATACCAGTTTCCCATTCATCATTCTCTAGAATGCTTTCAGAGGATAACTGTGAAGGTTAATTTTATGTGTCAACTGGGCAATGGAGTGTGCAGATAATCTAGTTAAAACATCATTCTGGATGTGTCTGTGAGAATATTTCTGGATAAGATTAAATAACACTGGAATCAGTAGACTGAGTAAAGCAGACTGTTCTCCCCAATGTGGGTTGGCCTCATTTAATCCACTGAAGAAATGAACAGAACAAAAAGGCTGAATAAAAAAGAATTCACTCTCTGCCTGGCTGTTGTCAAGGTGGAACATCAGGACTCAGCCTCAGACTTGAGCTGTACCATCAACTCTCCTGGGTCTCCAGCTTGCTGACTACAAATCCTGGGACTTTTCAGTTTCCACAACCACATGTGTCAATTCCTCCTCATCCATTCATCCACCCATCCACCCAACCCATCTAATCCATCCAATAGGTTGTTTCTCTGGAGAATCCAGACTATTACAAATACAGTAACTGAAATTTGGATCAAAAGAGAAGAAAAGAGAGTGAGACAAAACACAAAATCTTTAAAGGGGCATTCTTATATAATGGGAAAATGTCAAAATTTTTTTCATTTATTTATCTACAGATTAAAAACTTATATCCACGTAAATGTCAATGAAATGTTTAATTATAAAACTGCAAATCAGAAACAAACAGAAGTATGGGAACTGATCTCCTTTAATATCAAAATCAATAATGGTCACATACCTTTCTAGCACAAATGAGCAATTCTTTTATATGTGTCACTAAGGTCTAATGCACAATGTTCTCATTTAAAACTGGTGGGCTTGTTTTTATAGTGGCAGAGGGACTGGGTAAGGGATCATCTGCATAACTTATGGGTCCATGGACTAAAAACTGATGTAATCAGAGGCAGTGTAAATCAGTGCAAAAAACTTGACTTAGAAGTCTTATATTCCAGGGGCACCCGGTGGTTCAGTTGGTTAAAGCGTCTGACTTTAGCTCAGGTCATGATCTCACACTCAGTGAGTTCAAGCCCCACGTTGGACTCTGTGCTGACAGCTCAGAGCCTGGCGCCTGCTCCAGACTCTATGTCCCCCCCTCTCTCTCTGCCCACCCCCTCGCTTCTGCTCTCTCTCTCTCTCAAAAATAAATAAATGTTAAAAAAAAAAAAAAAAAAAAAAAAGAAAGAAAGAAATCTTATATCCCAGGTTCTAGTTCTGGCTATGACATATTAAAGTGGAGAGCTCTGAGAAAATGACATCTCAGGGTCTTCATGAACTTGCCTCTAAAATGAGGAAACTAGATTTCTAATGATTAAAAAGGCCTAATTCTGCTCTAAAATTCCATTATTCTAATATAAGTAATACCCTGTCACTAGGAACTATGACACTGCAGTACAACCTCAATGTCCAGTTAAATGATTAAGTTTAAAGACATAATTCAACATGGGCTTCTTGGTATAGCCATAAACATGTGCTCTTCTTTTGTTCCATGTGAATAAAAACATAACATTCTCCTGCCCAGCTCCCTCTATCAAAGGGTACATGTTTGGAATTAGCTAAACTTGGTTTTTTGAGAATCACATAATTATAGATACTGGGAATAGAGGTAGAAAAGAAAATAACAATATTTTAAGCTTTGAAAGAAACCATTCAACATTTCACCATTTAATATAATTCAATAAACTGACTGAAGCCAAAATAAAACACAGACGTGTATATATTTAACTATTTGACCCCCACATTCCCAACACAGAGTCAACTGAAATGTTCTGCAACATTACAAATGCCAGAAATTTTAATAAATATAAAATCTGTGAAAAATTACAGAGAAAATATAGAAAAAATTCAAAGTCAGCTAACTATGAGAATATGGAAAAGAAAGAGACTCAGTATGTTAGTAAATGATCAGGGAGATGGTAAAAAATGGATGGTACAACAGAAACAAAAATTTTCATTTTTCACGTTTGGTTCACTAAAACACAGCAACTGTATTATTTGTGAGACATCATGTTATTTATCTGAAGGGAATAAAAATACTAGAAAAGCATGAAAAGTTAAGAAGATAAAAATGTAATGCAAACCAACCACAACTGGGAAGATCAAAAGTATCAAAAGAGTGAAACTGAGGGATGCCACAATGAATTGCATAAAACAATTTCAAATGGTTTTTGAAAAAAACTTAACTATATAATATTTTCTTTCAGTTATTTTGTTATCTATATAATAATCTACGTATCCATTAGCTCTATCAATTCCTTCAATAAAAGGAACCTAATGACATATCTTATATCCCCCCCTGTAGCTTGCATATAAAAAATTCTCGAAGTATTTACTGAATATAAGTGAATCCTTTAGGTATCTTCTAAGAACCTGAAGAAGGGGAAGAAAATCAAACCCTAAAGTTAAACATTACCCCTTCCTAATCCTATAACCTTTGCCTGCCTCTTTTCTGCTTTGCAAAGTTTCTTTATACTAAAGTTCCTATTTCCAATCAGATCATAAACAATCACTCTGAAGAGAGCTCCATGAATTTAGAATTAAGTATATTTACGCTCCCAGCTCTTCTCAAAAAAGCCCTTTGGGAAAAACATTCTATTTACTTACTTGTAACTTTTTGCTTTCTTTCCTTAACTACTGAAGCTATTAAATAAAAAGTATTTTCTGATACTAATAATTCATATGTGAATAATTATGCTTCTTTGTGAAGTTTAAGCAGTTTTAAGTTTCAACATACTACATCTACTTGAACTTACAAATTGTTTGTTATACTTTGTAATGAATTAATAGTGTTTAAATTTTTAAATACTATCCATGTATTCAGTTGTAAGGAATAAGATGCTTGAAATAACTTATTCAAAGATGCTGACCTAGTGAGCTTCACACCCCTATCAAACTCAATATGTCTCCTTTGTGTGAGAAATATTACACATTGATCCCTCTAACAATCTGAAATGAAATGCACAATATAAGCAACCTATGTATGTAATGTAATGAAAATCAATATCCTAATACAAAAATGAAATTTTATAAGAAATTTATGATAAGCACAAGCATTTCAATGTGAATCTCAGAAATTACACCAGAAGACATTATGAATTAATCAAATACTAGTACCCATTCAAAAAATCACAGTGAATGTAACAATCACACATGTTCACAACTGGTATACTCTACTGGTTAAGTCAACTACTATAAGCATCACAGCCACAGGCAACAGGATTTTTCAAAATGGCCAAGTTCAGAACAAAGTTGAATACAATCTTCAATATACACTGTGGTTGTATACTTAGGGAAATTCAGTGCATGTTAAAACTTTACAAAATATACTTTGCATTTCAATTATGTTCTAGGTTCATTTAAAATTGTACCACCCACTACAGACCTCTTTCCCTGGCCTCACTCACTAAATGCACTTCAATTATTTTGTCAACCAAAAATATTTCTAGAATACCACCTAGGAAGTATTATTTCTCCATTGAGAACCAAAGCTCTAAACAAGAGCATCTCCCGTGCGTCAAATAACAATTGTAAGAAGCCAGCTGATTTATACTTAACTGAAATAGCTATACTACTAAGAAACTGAAGAATATACAAGCATAATATAAACTACTACTGATTTTCATGCTTATCTTTTCCCTTAGGATCATTAACAGTTTGTATGAATTAAAACTATAAGGATATTGATAATTAGTTCTAAAAGTGACCCTTAAATTTGGCTCTGCTTTCAAGTCAAAAGAAATTCTTAGGCAGTATGAATATTTGCTGCACAAGTTAGTGAAAACTGAAGAAGAATAAGGCAGGCAAACACTGACACTTGTGGTCATTCTGAGATTGCTAATTTACAATCAGGCTAATTCCTGCTTTGTAGGTTCAAAGAAAAGTAAAACTGGTTCATAAATCATCTATTGACTTCAAAGGAAAATTATAAACTCTTAATGAACACAGTTAATTTTTCTTCAAAAAGAGAAAACTACTTACTAATAAAAAAATCCAAAAATATGCCATTTGTCCATATCTTATATATAATGAAAAAGATTTCAACTGACTTTAAGTCAAAAGATATAAACCTCAAGCAAACATTACTGTGCAGAACTGTTGACTGATCTCAATTAAAACTAAAACTGGTCTCTAAATAACTATGTCAAATGGCATTTTTCAGAGTACTATGGTGGAAATTATACATGATCCAAAACATTAAGATTTTTCTCCAACATTGGAAAAAAAGAACTAGTTCTTCATGTGAGCACTGGCTGAAAATAAAAAACTCGCTGGCATTTAGGGGCCAATTCCTCATGCTAAAGCACAAACAGGAATGAAGACCAATGTAGGGAAAACCAGATTCATGTCTCCTCTTCTCACATTATTCAAGGATATTTGCTCATTCTCAGTGAATCACCTTGCCATGGTTGAATTGTTACCCCCCACTCCCTTTTCTTCATTTTTTTTTTTTAAGTTTATTTATTTTGAGAGAGAGAGCACAAGTAGGGCAAGGGCAGAGAGAGAGGAGACAGAGAATCCCATGCAGGCTCCCTGCTGCCAGCCCAGAGCTCAATGCAGGGCTTGAACTCACAAAAACCGTGAGATCATGACCTGAGCCGAAACCAAGAGTTGGACGCTTACCGATTGAGCCACCCCAGCGCCCCTCTCCCTCATTCTTTTTACCAAGGACATTTAGTTGAATTTATACAGAAAGTAGAATTCCATGAAATGACTTATCTTTACTATCAGTGAGCAAATCTATACCTATTTTATCATGTAATAATAACTCAAAAGCTACTAACCACATGAATAAAGTAACAATTACTTCTGTACTCAATAGAAATTAAGAGTCAGGAGGCACTGCAAATCCTGTCTTTAAATTCTGTCTCCTAGAGAACTACTGTAGACATGCCCAGGAAAATCCAAAAAAACAAAACAAAACAAAAAACAAAACAACAACAAAAAAAAACCTGGACAGTTCTGGCCAAAACAGAGTAATAACAGCCTACTTCTTCCATCAGGGATGTGTTATAAGATTAAAAAGTAGACCTATGGAAGTAAAAATTACAAGGCATTTATGACTATAAAACTTAATAAAATAGCTGCCAGTTTGCTGAGTGTGACAAAGAACATGTCACATTTACTGAGAAAGTTTAACCATAGAATTCAGATGTTAAAAGAAACTAGACTAAAGGAAGAACTTCTACAAGCTTGCCTGTCATAAGATTTTTACAGTTTCTCTTGGCTGGAAACATGCAGGTTGCTAGAAAAAGTCACTAAAGGAACTTTTATCTCATGTCTGCTGTTTTTCTGTACTTTATGTAAAGTGCTTAGCTAGTTTAATTTAAACTTAAGAAACTGATGGCAGGTGTAACTAAAGTTTAAAGTACATTCTGATTAAGTACACAGGCACCTTTTTATTAGTTTCTAGGAGTCTCTTTTGCTACATTAACCCTTAGCAAGCATAACTGAAAAAACAGTCTGCTGGGAATTCAGGGGCTCCAATCAGTACTGGGAGAACCATTAACCAGTAGGTTATCTAATAACGCTCTCTTAATAATCAAGATCTATAATATATCCAATGGGACACCAAAAAAGAGTCAAATCAAAAGAAGTAGCAAAAATAATTGTCTTATCCTTCCTAGAGAAAGGATAGGGAATATGTCTAAGACTCTGTCTCCCTAATATTTAATAAACTGTGCCTAACTACATATATTGGCAAAAAGTAGTTTTATCAATATGTATTTGGTAAGTGAAAATATAAACCAACATCCATTTATAATTCTATGAATGATTTCTGGGTGTGCTGTGCCACTCCTATAAAAAACTCCCCACAATTTCTCCAATGTTATACAGTATAATGGTTAAGAACAGTGCATAAAGACTTATATAATCTTGCTTTAATTCCCAGCTGGACTCTCTTATCACTAATTAGCTGATATCTGGGATAATTATTTTACAACTCTAAGCACTGGCTCGTCATCTTTAAAATGGGTATTCTGATACTAAAACTATTATGAGGAAAAAAAATTCTTTTACCTAACAATTTAGGTAGGCTTAGCCTGCGATCTGATTTTGGGTAAATAATAGTCACTGCTGCTAGCTGCATAGTCAAATCCTATGTAAGGAATTACTGATAAATACAATACTGATCTTCTAAAATCCACTTCCACTTGTGTAAAATACATTATTTTAAGTAGGCACTTAAGCCTTATTCTGCTACCTACATTTAAGTAAAAAAAAAAAAAAAAAAAAGTAGTGAGCATGTAATGAGTGGACATAGGAACTAAAATAAAAGCCTGGCTTTCAATTTTCTCCTTCATATTTAACTAGGAAAAGCCAAAGCTCTAGGCCTTAGGCTTCCCATTTATAAAACTCTTTAACATTCCTCCTAGCATTTCTGGCAAAGTTGCAAATACTCCTTAAAAAAGTCAGAGGAGATTCCTACAAGTACCAAACACATGTCATCAGCTACACTAAAAAATAGGACAGGCTCAGATCTCTGGAGAAGGATCTCCTCTGAGCCCACCGGTGGGCTTCCAAGATCTCTGAGTGCCGCTTGGTTTTTCCACCAGCATTCCAGCCTGGTTCCATAACATATTTGGTTCCCTGACTGGGAAACCCAACTGCCCTGGCCCACTGTTGCCACCGGTTTGGGAGAGGGGCGAGGGGTGACAGAATGAGGAATTGCAAGGGAGAAGGCGCGCCCTGCCTGAATTTCGGCAGTCTCCTGCTCCGTTGCCTAGGGCCGGCCCCATTCCCCTGTCCCCTCTGGACTCAAGGAGACTTGGCAGGTGAGGACCTGGACCCGACGTCAGAACCAGTAAGGCCGGGGCCCCAATCTAGTGAGGCCACTGGCAAGAGTGGAAGAGGAACCTGATCACTCCTCGGAGACAGACCTCAGATGTCTTACAGGAATTCTGTGGGAGGGAATGTAATAACCTCTGGTGTGTGTGTGAGTGTCAATGTGTGACTCTGTCTGGCTCGCCTGCCAAGTTCGATTCTGTGGCTCCACAGACGGGCACCCTTAAGGTTTCCAAAAGCCCACGGTGCCTGAGTGGGCCCGTGGGTGATTCTGTGGTGAATAGCATACAGTCTATGGCGGCATCGGGATGGGGAAGGTCCAGCCGCCAAAAGGGGGGAAGCCCAGAGCCCCCCCTTAGCAAAATACCAATGTGTCTACTACAAGGAAAAGGGAAAAGAATGAGTGCCCGAATCGGAAGGGGCCTCCAAAACCCAGCCGTTATCAGAAGGAACCTTGAGAAGGGGGCCTTATTGGTTTGGCTGAGACAGAATCAGATTGAAGAGGACATTGACTCTCTCTCTCTGTTCCTCTGCCTAAGATGTGAGGGCTTCTCCCTCATTCATTTCCGGGTTAACAGCTATAATTGGAGCCAACTGTGGTTAGTCTACCTCGGGATGGGGACTTTAAGGAATATTCTCAAGCAGTTGCTGAAACTCTATTTGTTTTGGGGAAATTCCAGGTCTTCACTGGCCTGATGTGGACTCCGTATTTCCACTTTGGTGAAAAAAACACGGCGTCTGCTCCTCTGTCTGAGCTAAGGTTTTCAATCGGGTTTTCCTTCTCTGCCTTCTGCTGGCACCTTGCCTCTTCTGCCTTCCCCTCCCCTCCTGTTTCTGTGCCAACTTGCGTGCGGTCCACATAACTGGTTCCTATACCATCCTCAGTGCCTCAGGTACCACTGGCTCCTCCTCCCACCCTCGAGGTCACGGAGCAAAGTGCACTCCCTTGGACCACCCACTTCAGAAACCTCCACTGGTGTCCCAGGTGAAAATTGACAATGGGGAAAGATTGATTGACTTTTAAGTGGACGCAAGTGAAACTAATTTAAGTTTGTTGGCTCTGTCTTTAAAGTTATCAGCATTAAATATGAAACTTCCATTCTACCAAGGTTGACTAAAGATCAAATAAGCTCATGTTATCTCTGCTGCAATTTGTTAGCAAAAAGATGACTTAAAATGATAGTTAATTTTGTCTATCCCAAACTTTTCATGGGTAATTGCTAAGATATCTTTCAAATTGGTAACCTGAAACTTTAAAGTTTTGTTGCATGATGCAGTGCTAAAGCTTTGATTACTGAACATAGGTTTGTGTTTTTAACTTCTTATTGCAGAGAAACTAAGGCTATTTGGACCTATTGGAAAACATGCATTGTGCTTAATTGGTTCGTGAATTTACCATCTGAAGTGTACCAACCCTAATGTAGGAAAGTAGGAGGTATGCAAGACACATCTTTTATTGAGGGTAAAAGAAAATAATTTTGTCCTAATTGAGACTGGCTATTTGGAGAGAAATGGTTTGGGGACAAAGTTTGAAGGCAAAGGAAAGTTGTAGAAGGTTCGTGCAGGAAAATCTTTGGAAAGTAATCTTATGTGTGCTCAGGATGGACTAAGGTTGAGATGCATGGAATTTTAAAAGTACACTGGTATAAGGCTGAAATTCTGCTTTTCTCTCTCTTCAAAAGACAAAGTTTTCTTCGACTGTTGAAGACAATGTAAACAAAGGTTTTCTTCTCTTTTGACTGCCAGGAAAACCAAAGCTTTAGGTTTCATTTGTATCAGGTCTTTGACTGCTTAGTTAAAACTTCTCAGTGTTAAAGGAGCTAGATTTTGCTAACAACTATATAATGCTATAATAAATAAAGTTTTAAATGAAGTATTTTTGACCAATTAGGCCCTTTTATTTGGGATGCTAAGTTGCTTGGAAAAGCACTGTCGCACAATGGTAATAAACCTTAGGTTGTACTGCACTGGTAAATGCTGTTAACTAATTACTTGAAGTGTTATGTGTCACAGAAATAACCAAATTTCTTTGTCAACTGCATCATAATGACCAATGTCTATTTCTGAGATTTTTGTCATTTAGATTTGTAAAAAGGACTTTGAGGACAAATACAGGTATTTGAAAGATTTCCAGAACTAAAAAGCTGCATTCAAACTGAACAAGAATTAGGAACATGGGACTAAATGAAAATGTTTGCTCTTCCAGATTAAGGAAACTTTCTCTTAAGATGATACACAGAAATATCATAAAGTATTCATTTGTAAACTGAAGCACTTATCTTTTCTCTCTACCTAAACCCTCTGAAATACAAAAAGTCTCAGTGAGTATTCTTTCTTTCATGGCAATTACAATTGTTTGCGTAAGTTCAATAAGAATCTGTTCATCTTGTAACAGGTCACCATTGGAAATACTGGTTATTTTACCAAGGCCTTGACTGGAATGTCATCTTTGTGAGTGACATTCATAGACTCAGATATGACCAGACAGCTTTAAGGAACTAAGGCTGGCTTTATGAAACGTGGAGTCATAAAGCCACTTGGAAATGTTGGCTGAATACCTCGCTTACAGAGTTCCCAGCAGCCACACCAGGTGAGTAAAGAAGGTCACTTCCTGGAAGGTGCAAGAACCTCAGGATATCTTGGGGACCTCGTGAAGAGGAATTCACCTCATGAAGGGGAATTCGTGAAGAGGTACTGCAGGCCTGTCTGATGACAAGTATTTGGCTTGGCTTCTGGCCTGGAGAGACTACTAAAAGTTCAATCTGGAGATTCCTTATAAAAGGTTCTAGCAAAGCAAACTTTAAAAGATCCTCACGATCAACAGCTATTCTTGCTGAGCTTATGTAAATAATTAGGCCAGGTTTTGTTAAGACTGGACTTGTTCTACAAATGCATTGGTCTTGATTTGGCTATCTCTGGAAATGGGGGATTTTAGAGAGAAAAAGCTGTTTCAACAATGCACCATTATAGATTTAAATTCTAGTTCTGTCTTTAAATGTTTGTTGTTTGCCTAAACTAGACAACTTGAGGTAAACTACAGAAAAACTGTCACAGTATTTCATGTATAGACAATCTTCTATGGTCATTATTCTGTGGGGATAATAATAAGACCCCATGGGTCCATCACTCCAGAATTAAGGCGGCCAACTCGGAAGAGTCCTCAACCTGGTGAAGTGACTCAGACCTAGTCAACCCGCTCAAGCTGACCCTCAAAAAGACGCTGGCCCCTGGAATCTTCAGCCCTACTCCAGCCCTACCCCGGAAGCTGGCTGGCCTGCACACAGCAGAAGCTTGAGGACTCAGTGTGTGAACCAAGTCCAGGTGCTCAGATGCAACTCTGCCAACCCTTGCTCCTTACCAGGGTCATAACCCTGACCTTGCTCCTTACTATTGGACTAATAGAGGCTGCCCCACAAACTGGACATCCTGGCTCCCTGCCCTGGCAGGAGTCCTCCTTTCCAAAATTTTACTTGTGACCACCGGCCCCTATATTCTAAACACCCTGGTACGCTTCACTGCAAACACCACTGCTCGCCAAACTGCAACACGCATCTTAGCCATCCAAGAGTACCAACCCCTAGAGCCAAAGGGTGATGCCTACTAATAAAGATTTTTGAAAGAGGCATCAAAGAGGGGAACATTGAGAAAATAAGTAAAGTTATGCACCATACCATGGCCTACGGGACTGATATAAGCTCTAGTTCCTAGCTTAGAGACTCCTCTTCCAGGTTCTTCTTCCTGCCCTACTTGCTGTGTGCACCAAATTACTACTAATGCAGAATGCAGAAGCAACGGACTGTAAATTGTCCCCCATACTTGTGCTTGCATCTCAGATCTCTGGAGAAGTATCTCCTCTGAGCCCAGCCGTATAAAATAAACCTCCTGCCTTCCAAGAAAAAAAAAAATAGGACAAAAATAATAGAGAAAAGGTAACAGACTTAACTGGGGAAGACAGGTGGGATAAAGCATATTTATGACTACAAATATATAGCTTAGGTTCTAAAACGATAAATTTTTAGGAGTTAATATCCCTCAAGTCTCATAGGAAAAACTGATAATTCAGGCTATTTAAAAAAAAAAAAGAGACCATGCCCCAGTATTTTGCAGAAAAAAAGCAAGGTGCCCAGGAGACTAACCATACAAAGAAATATTTCAGAATAAGTATCTAGTGCTTACTAAAAAATCTTCTTGGAGGCAAGTTACTAAACAATCTTGAAATATTTGGACAATTAAATATGATTAGTTAAACCTCATTATCCACCAAGATCCTGTACAAGTGTGCTGTATCCACTGCATCATTTTATTGAATTCTATCATACATGTAATTTTAAAGAAAATAAAAAATAAAAAAAATAAATGCTGACATTAAAAAGTAATTAAAAATAAAGTTTTGCTGCCTTCAAGAACACTGGAAACCACATAATAGCAAAAAAGAAGTGGGCTATGTCACATCATGCATCATTAAAGCAATCCACTCCAGCTGATTTATAAACTCCAGAAAATTGGGGGTAGCGGTATAAAAAATAAATGGTCTAAGTCTTCTCTAGATATTAGTAAAATTGGAATAATTTGAGAAAATAAACTTCAAAGGAAGAAGTGCACTGAAGGGGTTAAATTGCACCAAGTTACATTTTATAAAAGCTTATATTGCTTATGTCCTATAAAATCATGTAAGAAACATGAAAACCAACATCTAACACTGAAAACATTTAGAAAGCCTGTGCTTAAGCATAAAGTTAAAAAAAAAGGAAAAAATAAAATTATAACCATTTCATAATCATCCCATTTTCATATTATGCACTCACCACTATACTTACACTGAATATATATAATTTATCTCACAGAAGCAAAATCTCTAAGCTTCTCCCTACCTTAGGTTTTTAGTCAAAATGAATGCAAACAATCACGTGGGATTCAGCCAAGCAGTGACGTTAAATTCTGCTCTGTCAGAGAGAGCATCTGTCAAGCCCACATTTAAACTGCTGCCTGCCTGTGCAGCAGCTGAGGAACTGTGGATTTCATATTATAGACTAAAACCCCAGTAAAACTGCTCAAAATCCTTCCTGCAGCTGCCAGGCAACAACGAAAGAGAGTTAAATCCTATTCTATTCCAATACAATCGGAGCACTACATTCTAGCTCCGGCTGCTTTACATTGCAGCTCAGTGTTATTACTAGAAATATGGATACTGAGAAGAGAATACAGCACTGCATTGTCCGGCCAGGAAAACAGCAGATGTAAAAAGCTTCAATGCATCAACTGTCGGCAAGAGTCAACAGTGCTCCGAATAGACCGGACAACTACAGCTCTTTTGTTTAAAGAAAGAGAAAGAAAATGAAAGAAAGGAAAAATCTCAGAAGACTAGGACCCATATGAACAAGGAGGGTAACTCGAAGACAAGCAGACAGATGGACACTTTGGATACTGTGAAAAGCAATCGCAGGAGGCAGACTATTGGGGGATGTGCGCATGTTCGATAGCATCTTTTTTGCTGAAGTGATGGCGTGCCAAAAGTATTTTCAGTGGGCATAATCCTCTCCACATAAATGGCCTGACCAAGGAAGGTATGTCGATATCTTGTGTGTAATATTCATTTAAATGTCTGCTACCTTTTTATAGCCCTGGAGGCACTAATATCTGATAAACAAGTTCATCCTGTTCACCGTCCTTGAAAACTATGAAAGGGTTTCTAGATATATGATTTTAAAATCTGTCATTGTTAAAACTGTCATTGCTATATTCAAATAATTATGTAGCTTGGAGTAATTACAGATTACGGATGTATAAAAGAGAACAGGCAAATAGTATCAAGATGTGCTTAAAGGATTCTCTGAAAAATTAAACTTAAAAAGAAAAAAACTAGCCCTCTAAAGAAAACATAGCAAGCCTCTACCAAATTAGGTCAAAATGAATTCTTATCTAGTAAATAAAGTGATCTCTTAAAAATGGCTATCAAAGAGACAATGCAGTGAAATTACATTAAATAGTATCAAAGATGATCTTAATATTAGGAGCTTTTTTCCAAAGTCCTTTTCAAACAAATTATTAACATATAACAGCTTTTACTAACAAAATTATCCCAGATCCATCTCCCTAAATAAAGACAACAAACACAATCTAAGAGAGTATCAACAAATCTTACTCTCGAGCTGTAAGAATATTAAAAGGAAAGCATTTGCACAGGATCACACAAGGCAGTGTGAGTTTTATGCACAGAACACCACCACAGCAGATCTGCATGTTATTACCGTGTCCATGAATACAACTTTAAACAAAGAAACAGCAATAGTTGCTAAAAATTCCCCCACTTGAAACAGTGAACTTTCATTTTAAGCAACTCATTCTAAATGATCAAATATAAGACTGTCCTTGGTGATAATTTTTCAGTGAAATTCAAAACATAATGTGAAAATAACCTGATATAAAAATATTCATGAACAGCAATACAAGGACAAAAAATTAAATATAAATGTAGCTACTGTGCTTCTAGGCTATTAATATGTGCTAATGAACTACCATCATGGTATGTATGTGCAGGGCAGAAATAAATCTAATAAACTATTTAAACAACAATCACAGAAGAGCAACTCACGGGTCAGGAGCTCAAATATATTTCAAATATTTTTTACAATCTACTAGAGAACCTGATATTTGCTCAATCTCACAATACAACTCAATAACCTATTATTTAATAATCACAAAAGGCAAATATTTTAAAGACATATGTAAGCATTCTATTCTAAAATTAAGATTAATCAAGTTTATCAAGCCCTATAATTATTACATCTCAACATCAACTCTGTCATACCATGAATTTTTATTCCACTATAGAATGAAATCAGATGGTATTAAATAAAAAAATACAGCTGTAAAAATCTCAAGTCTCTCTTAGTGCTTTTTCTGTTAATGTTAACAACACCAATTAAACACTTTTATAAACTAGATCTCAAAACAAAAGTATAGAATTTTTTTATTCAAGCACCACTTAATCTAGGACTGTTCCAACAGACTAGATATCAACACTTTTTAAAGACAAACGATAAAAAGTGTGTGTGTGTGTGTGTGTGTGTGTGTGTGTGTGTAAGAGAGAGTGCAAGTATGTGAGAAGTAACTGAACATTTCACAGCAACATTCTCTCCATGTACAATTCATAATATGTAAGTATACATTAATAACTTAAAAAAATTATCATAAAAAACCCTAAGAGCTAAATCAAAGGTACTTCTATGCTGAAAATGCAGAAGTGTGAAACTATTTAGATTGACAAAAATATTTTAACTTTCTTGTCATGTTCCCACTTTTTAAGAATATATAACAGGCAATAACTGGAGAGTAATTTAGATATTTAATAAAAAGGAGGAACAGAAATTATGATGAATGCCTGAGAAACTTTCAATAAAGAAATTTTTAAAGCTAGACACATATACTTTATTTATCAATGGGAGATTACCCAATGAGTATATACGGATTTTAAGCCTGGGAAGCTTAATATTTACAAATATTAAGTCATGAATTTAACTTAAGATGCATCTCTATCACTTATTGCTACAAAATCATATAGGACCATAAACTATGTATTTATGCTAGATTATACTATATAACAATATGCTGTTTTCTGTAACATGGAAATACTTCAGAGATATCACTTCAGGTATGTTGCTTTCATAAAAATATTAGTTTATTACTATGATATTTATCTTCATTCATTTCTTCAGTCGTTTATTCAAAAATCTGACCTTGTATGTACTGCTTCTCAAACCATCAAATTTATACTTTTAGAAGATGTAAATGATTGGACTTCAACCAGATATCAAGCACATATCAACAAAAAGTTGACATATTTAACTTAGCTTTGGAATGTTTAAAATGGATTTCTAAATAAATTTAAAAAGCAACTTTGTTTCTTTTAAATTTATACACCTAACCCTTATATCTACTGGCTTCTATGCGGAGTGGAGGAAGAATCATTGCTATTTATAAAATATTTCATTTGAAAATAAAAGATTAGAAAGAGTTTCCTGGTCTAAATAGAATGGCAAACTATTAACAAGTACAGGAAGGAAAAAACTGAGTTTCTAAATCAGAACACTCAGCCTATTTTCAGTTTAGCTCACAGCAGCTATGTTTTGCTGGTACAGTGAACAGCCTTGGTCTTTATTGTAGCAATGTGAAATTAAAATTCATGTAAATAAACTCTAATAAATAGCAAAATAGATTCTATGTTTTTAAACCTCCATACTTAAAAAAGAATCACTTTTCCGTATCTCACAGGATGATTAAACATTTTTTTTTTATATTTGAGAACCATAACTTCTAAAAGTACTACATAATTTCAGATACTAAAAATTATCAAAAGCTGGCGCCTTTAGTATTATACTTTAGAAATTTGTTCAAATTCCCACCCACTTGCTCCTCCTAGTGGCTTTTACTAGAATAGTACTTTCATTCATATATGTTTAACACTTTCAATCATTATTTTCAAAGTACTTCATACACCTGATACGTGAGTTTTACTATAATTATTCAATTATATGAAGGCTTCCATGTAACTACCATTATTTTCCCAAAATAATTAAGTTTCATGTCAAAGTTAAACAAATTTGGCATTAAGCACGAATCTCTTAATATCACAGGCTAAACAAACACATAGGTATGTATGTACAGAATTTTAAATAAACAAAATGCTTCTAAATTAAATTTTTAAATTGGCTAGTTTCTTTTGCTTAAAGAAATAATTTTCATAAGAAAAAGTTGAAGAAATTGAAATTATTAATTCCCTTCTCGAGAAGGGTTTTCTCTTTAAAAATAGAATTCAAGCTACAGCCCCTTACCCACCTCTACCTCCACTCCTTGATCTAGAAAAACTAAGAACAAACTGAAAACCATGAAAAATCTGTGCTGTGAACCGAAAAACCTTGCTAAAAGGTAACACCAGCAGTTTTTAATATGGAGAATAATGAACCTCCCATACTGACATCTTAAAATCTAGGGCTTTAATGCTTCAGATTCCACGTCTCTCTCTCAATCTCTCTCTCTGCCCCTCTCCTGCTTAAGCTCTGTCTCTGTCTCTCTCTCTCTCTCTCTCTCTCTCTCTCTCTCAAAAACAAATAAACATTAAAATAATAATAATAGTAGTGAAAAATAATCTAGGGCTTTAATGAGTGTCACACCACCAGAAGTCCTAAAAATGTAACAAATTCTCTACACACAAATGTAGAACACAGCAAAACTCAAGAATCTTTTAAAATGCATTTTGTAAAATTCAAAATTTTAAACAGCTGGATATGATAGTACCTAGTGCCTGTATTTTGTAACAAACCTGAAAGGATTGTTCAAAGTAGTTCTTTGTTTAATTCTAACATGGAGACTCAACTGAGATATGTGAGAGTGTTCTGCCAAGGCCAAAGATAATTAAAGATAATTAGTTACTATATTTTAAAACTCAGTCTTAAGTCTAAGTAAGGATCATGATCTCCTGAATACCTCATCTTTGAAGTGGAAGGTTAAAATTAGAAAGAGTATTTGAAAATGTTCATCATTTATTAGTCTTAAAATCCTGTACTGAAGTTACTGGACCCTGAAAATTAATTTTGACAGGTGCATCTTCTCATTGACTTTCTCAACACAGTAGGGGCCAATGGAAACATGCCAAGCAGTGTACTGTGACTAACAGAACTCTGCCATAATCAACCTTGCACCGTCTGTCCCACAACTGATACATGACCGTTTTACAAAAAAGGCCGCTGACTGTGCACCATACCACCAATGGTATGTCAAATCAATTTTAATTAATGCCAATAAATTTTCCATCTGCTCTCAGGCCTTCTTACATGGCCTCTCTCAGGAATCTAGGAACATTGTTCTCTTCTACATGCATACAACTTTTAAATCTTTAACTCAGGTCAAAAGCACAAATGACCAGAACTACTCAGACAATGAAATAAGTGGAAGAAAATTAATCCATCACTTTTCTCTTTAAAGTGCTCATCCTATTCCCAGTGATTATATGTTACCAAGGATAAACAAACTATAAATTTCATCCCTGGGTTATCATATTTTCACAACTTAAAAACTCCTATTTGCCCTAATATTATTAACACCCAAAGTCTCTTTTCAGGCAGTTCTATAATATTTTGCATTTTGTAAATTTTTATGCTTCATCTTTATAGAATGACTGCATGGGAGACAACGTGACCGAATTAAAAAATGATTACCAAAGAAAAGTATTGATTCAGGAGAAGGAAACAACATTTTCAGCCTCCAGTATCTCATATCCCATTACTGGATATTTACAACATGCTTCAGTGGAGGAGAAGACACTGCTGCTTTGCAAAGATGAGCTGGAATGCCAAGAGGTCTCTGTTCCGTACCCATCTTATTGGTGTACTTTCTCTAGTGTTTATTTTTGCTATGTTTTTGTTTTTCAATCATCATGACTGGCTGCCAGGCAGAGCTGGATTTAAAGAAAACCCTGTAACATACACTTTCCGAGGATTTCGTTCTACAAAAAGTGAGACAAACCACAGCTCTCTCCGGAACATTTGGAAAGAAACAGTCCCTCAAACTCTGAGGCCTCAAACAGCAACTAACTCCAATAACACAGACCTGTCGCCACAGGGAGTTACAGGGCTAGAGAATACACTTAGTGCCAATGGAAGTATTTACAATGAAAAAGGTATCGGACATCCGAATTCATATCATTTCAAATATATTATCAATGAACCTGAAAAATGCCAAGAGAAGAGCCCTTTTTTAATACTGCTAATAGCTGCAGAACCTGGACAAATAGAAGCTAGAAGAGCTATTCGGCAAACTTGGGGCAATGAAAGTCTAGCACCTGGTATCCAAATCACAAGAATTTTTTTGCTGGGCGTAAGTATTAAGTTAAATGGCTACCTTCAACGTGCAATACTGGAAGAAAGCAGACAATATCATGATATAGTCCAACAGGAATATTTAGATACATACTACAATTTGACAATTAAAACACTAATGGGCATGAACTGGGTTGCAACGTACTGTCCACATATTCCATATGTTATGAAAACTGACAGTGACATGTTTGTCAACACTGAATATTTAATACATAAGTTACTGAAGCCAGACCTGCCTCCCAGACATAACTACTTCACTGGTTACCTAATGAGAGGATACGCACCCAATCGAAACAAAGAGAGCAAGTGGTACATGCCACCAGACCTCTACCCAAGTGAACGCTACCCTGTCTTCTGTTCTGGGACTGGTTATGTTTTTTCTGGAGATCTGGCAGAGAAGATCTTTAAAGTTTCTTTAAGTATCCGTCGTTTGCACTTGGAAGATGTATATGTAGGGATCTGTCTTGCCAAGTTGAGAATTGATCCTGTGCCCCCTCCCAACGAGTTTGTGTTCAATCACTGGCGAGTTTCTTATTCAAGCTGTAAATACAGCCACCTAATTACCTCTCATCAGTTCCAGCCTAGTGAACTGATAAAATACTGGAACCATTTACAACAAAATAAGCACAACGCTTGTGCCAACGCAGCAAAAGAAAAGGCAGGCAGGTATCGCCATCGTAAATTACACTAGAAAAGACAATTTTTTTTTCAAATGTGCAATCTGTAAAATATTGCTAAAAGCATGTATAGTTAAAACTGATTACATCCATAGGACAAGTTTTAGTTAAAATTCATCACATACAGAAATTCAAAAACTATTTTTTTAATTTCTGAAAGTAATTCTTAAAAATACCATTATATAACAAAAAAGGTATCCCAAAAGAAACTATTAAAAAAAAAAAAAACTGTATAAGGGGATTCTGTGTATTAACATGCAATAAAAAGCATGCACACATCAATGGTTCAAGGCTTACGTTAAGGGCCAATAAGATGTATTTGCATATATTTTCCACATAAATTTTAATTTAAGAAATGGAGACAGTCAAAAGACCCTTCTCATTTTAGATTCAGTTTTTCATTTTAACATATAATTAAATGTAAATAAAACATTATTGTCAATCTTAAGGAAAATTTGTAATTGTGCAAAGGACAAATTTTCTGACCTGACTCTTCTAGGGTTCTAAAACTATATTCCATGCAATAAGATTTAGTTGAATTACTCCATAAACACATTTATAAAGTTCAGATGTTTCATCAATGCAATTCTCATCTAAGTATTTACCTTTTAATAACAATTGAGATACTCATTTTCTTTTATTAATACATATACTGGGGGAAAATTATTTTGACATGTGATAAAATGTGAAAAATCAATGTGTCTCAGGCTCAAGTTTTTATAAGAAAAAAAAAGTAAATGTTTCAAAATAGACAGTTTGTTTCCTTGTTGGTGTTAAGGGCCAAGCTAGTATTTAAATGAGTTATTCTATTAGATCAGTTATTGCACTCTTAAGGAGTACTACCACTTAACTTCAAGGATATCTGTAAAAATACAACAGGTTCCTCCAACTGAAGCAAAAGTAATTACAGGCACAAAGAGAATGTACTGTTGAAAAAAGATACAGGATAAAGAGTGCAGCAGCAGTTTCATTCAATACATTTTTAAGATGCATGTCTGCCAAACTGCAACATATGGGAAGTTTATTTCCTGACAGCAGGTGTACACATGCCAATACTTAATCATTTTATGGCACCTACTTCTTTCTCTGAGTGCCAAGTTTACAAACCTGCAGTTTTTAATTTGGTAGATGACAACTATTCCATGTCACCAATTTAAAACCTTTTTTGGGAGGGATGGGGGAAAACTACAAATGTTTGATGAACACTTGATTCTAGGATGACAATGTATACAACGCACTTTTACCAAGTTTTTAATAAAAAAAGAAGTAAACAAAAAAATCTTTACTGAGTGTTACAGTACAAATATTTTCACAGTAATTCTGTTTGGTTCCATTACAAAGTTTAAAATCAAGAAATAGTAACCCACTAAGTTTGAAAGTGTTTTTAATTCATAAAAGTATGTAAAATTTAACGATCTAAATCTAATGAAGATGTTACTTATCCTAATTGTAATGACAATCATTTTTATCCTTGATTCTATTCTGAAGAGATACTGTACCAAAACAGAACTGTAATAATTGTTAAAGTTCAGAATCACAGAAACTGTTTAAGTACTTATTATTTAATATGTTACATTCTATTTATACTGAATATATCTCCCATTTTCAATTCAGTAGTCTTAAGTATTCTATTCTACATAGAGTAATTTTGAAAGCCAAGCTATATAACATCCCAGCTCTTGGTTAAGTCCATTTCTCACTTAATTTATTCTATATGATTATAAAAACACTAAAGTTACTAAATGCCAAACTCATTAAATAAAAGTCACACATAAGAGGATAATACCAAATTAGGTAAGTAAGTTTCAGGAAAGACAAAAGTAATCTTTCCTTCAATGTAGAGTAATTCTCTCATTTCTACTTCAGAAGTTTTTTTAAAAAAGGGTATATGTGTGTACATGTATGCATGCGCAATTATGTACCCAGAAACAGAACCCAAGCACTATCTGCCTAAATTATGATTATAGTGCAGGACCTTTAAAAGATAGTATTTTTCTTCCGGAAAAATTCAAGTTTAAAAAGTTGACTTTGAAAAGCAGAATTCTTAACAGACAACTAAATTCCTCCTATCTTACACATCAATTTAAAATCATTTCAACATCCCTGAGAATACTATCTTGAGAAGTGACAGTAATCTGGTAACATAGAGTTCTCAAAGAAAACTCGATCAAATAATAAAGTTTCCTAATGCTGCTGAAAATCTGTATTTTAAAATAAATATTCTATTAATTTACTCTTGACCTTCCACTCTCAATATGCAAGAGTAATTCTTCAGAAAACATGAATTTTTATATTATAATATCTCAACATCTCACCAATAGTAGCTGTGCCTTATTCATGCCCAGTACTATGTGATTATGATTACACATGAAAATATAATGTTAAATTCTATTTGCACTACATTTGGTCAAAGAAAAAAAATCAGGAACGACTATGTAATCTTTATGCTCAAAGTGTTAATAAATATTTTAGAAGATAAAAATACCAACACTTTTGATAGTTACACTAATTTTGATCAAGATTATAGGTAGTGAAAGTCTAATTCAAGTAAATAATTTAAATTTCTCACCTTTTAGTATGCAGCAGAATCACATATAACCTCAACTGGAATCTTACTGATATCTATTACCAAAAACCCCTATGACAATAATAGCAACAATGGCAGCAGGAACTATTTACTGACAGAGCATACACTATATGCCTGGTTCTGTGTTACACCACTTTACACACATGATCTCACAGAATCCTTACAAATGACACTAAGAGACAGGAAAGAAAGACTCATGCAAGAAGTTACATACCTAAGATCACACAGCTAATAAAAGCAGCAAAGCTTCATCTTAAAGACCATGTTCTCAACCAGTATGTTATTCTGCTGTATATTTCACATATGACACCTGCAGTAAGATCTAAAGAGCTAAGCAAAAATGGCCTGTCCTCTAATTCTACTATTCTCTGCTTGTTCTTCATCTTTTGCCAGGGAAGGCTTCATAACCATTTTCTCACACTGGAGGGGCACCTGATGTTAGGTGCAAATAAAGAGAAAGGGAAAAGAAAGGAAACCTGATCCCTCTTTTTTTCTTCTTCTTCTTTTCAACCGTTTACATCTGGTGGCCAAAACCTTAGAAAACCCTAAGTTTACTGCTTATCTCTTGCTTCTTTGGGCTCTGAGATACATCTGTAAACAACAGACATATGTCACAGTTAGAAATTACAAAAGGTGCCTACTTGGAAGCACATTATATCATTAGTAACAGACAAAAGTAGCACTGCATTTACTCACTCTACTAGTCAGTCACCTACTGTTTTGGGATGAGGTGGTAAAATCCTTTTATCCAACTGATTTCAGGGTTTTTTTTTTTTTTTTCCTTTTCAGTTTTTACTGCTCAACTACAAAATCTATTAAATTAACATAGCTTTAAGAAGACAAAAAAGAATATCCCCACTATGCATACATTTCTAATAGACCTCACAGAATATCAGTTTATCACTTAAACAGTACTCTCAAAAAACAGAGAATGTACACAAATACTAAAAAGTGACGTTCTGAGTTTCAGGAAGACACCTGTCACACACTACATCAACACACACGCACAACCTTCCTCTAAGCACGATATAACTATAAATCTTACTATTTCAAGATACAATATGTCAAAAGAGGAAGAAAAATGTTTCTGTATCTACAGGAATTGTTTCTTCTCTCTTTACCAGAGCAAATATCTGTGCTAAAGGACAACTGGAGCTAACGTAATTGTCTCAGTCTGTCTATTAATCTAATCATTTCAACTTCCAACTGAATGTGACAGATTCTAAATTTGAATCTCACTGTTGACAGTATCCTAAACACTGAAAAAAATAGATCGACAGATCTAATAGATCATAAAAATACTAAATAACAGAAAACTATATAACATTATATGAAAAATCTTGAATTCATGTTTTTATGAATTTTTAAGCAAATGTTTAAAATCACAAATTTATACAATAGAATAAAATAAGGGTGTATGCCATAACTAAAATGCTATTAAAACATTAGAATATAGATAACGGAATTAACATGACATTCTGACAGCGATGAGAATCTTCTAATATACTGAAGGTTTGAAACAATAAAAATCACATTAAAACCACAAAACAGTTATTTGAAGTAATTTCATAAAACTGTTTCCAGTTATGATTTGAAAAATAAATACTATCAGAAAATTAGAACTAGAAGAAATTACCATAAGCCCCAGCCAATATCTACTTGATTATCAGATAAAATTAAGAAGAGAAATAAAAATGTTCAGTAAGCCCATAATGAGATAATGTGTTATGGTTTAACAACAGTTTTCAAACTAATTTCCTCATATGTCTCAGTTACTATAATTAGTAAAACCAGGAGAGCTGTGTTTTAGAGTCCTGCCCTCACTTT
Source organism: Leopardus geoffroyi (assembly GCF_018350155.1). Lineage (NCBI taxonomy): Eukaryota > Metazoa > Chordata > Mammalia > Carnivora > Felidae > Leopardus > Leopardus geoffroyi. The sequence goes on along the minus strand of NC_059338.1, from coordinate 21,589,892 downwards.
AGTACAACTGCAATTTTATATGTTTAAATGAAAAGTTTCCATGTCAAAGTTCATTTGAAAAGAGTGACCAATGTTTATTTGCTTTTTGTTTGTTTACTGAAAACTACCTCAATGATTCTTGAACTGAAATACAACTACAGAAAAGATAAAAATACATATATTTACTCATCATGTAACATCCAACATATCAACTTAAAGAATAAAAGGAACTCAGATAATCAGTCAAAAAAAAGATTAAAATACTAAAACAAGAGTCTTAGACACGAGCCATTATACAATACAAATAGTGAAAAAAAATTCACAAAGGCAACATTTTAAAAATAAGGGATAATCAAAAGTAAGAGGAAACTCTGGTGAAAACTAAACTTTTACCAAGAGGTATAAAAATTCTGACAAGTAAGAACACACCATCTTTTTTTAGTTAACAAGAATACCTACTTTTAAAAATGGACATTCTTCCCCAATCAGCATGTTTTCTTCATCTGTATTTTCCAAATAGGGAAAAAACTGTTGTAGTAAGCCCAGTCAAATCTTAATGAATATTTTTTAAAGTTTTTAGCGTGTATGGATGGAAATCACAAAATGATTATAAAATTAATATGGAAAAAAGGTATCAGTAGCTAAGAAAATACTGAAAGTGATCTTAAAGAATGTACTATAAAGCTGGGGCACCTGGGTGGCTCAGTTGGCTAAGCATCTGACCCTTTGTTTTGGCTCAGGTCATGTCTCATGGTTTGTGAGTTGGAGCACATCAGGCTCTGTGCTGGCAGTGTGGAGCCTACTTGGGATTTTCTCTCTCCCCCTCTCTCTGTGCCGCTCCCCCACTTGTGCTGTCTCTGTCTCTCTCATTAACAAGCTAATGGCTATCATATCAAAGTTTGTACTATATCTCGCATTATTAGCACATGTTCACTAAAACTGTTCTAAGATTTAATAAATTTTAAATATTTTTAAAGAACTTTCTAGAAGTATATATGATAATCAAAATTTTAATAAAATGACAGGATTAGAAGACCTTTGAGGTACTTTTTTCAATCATTCAAACATCTTTTGAGAGACTACAATATGTTGGGTACAGACACTATGATGATAACCAGTTAAGATGGTCTATCTAATAAATGATGTTTGGTTACTTGGACAGCCATAAGAAAAAAAAATAGATTTGTTCTTCAACCATGTATTAGAAAAATTTCCAACCAGATAAAAGATCTAAATCTAAATAACGAAACAAACCAGTTCAATGGTGGGGGGGGGGGGGAGTGCATTTCTTTATAACTTGGGAGAAGAGTTAACTTTCCTAATTACGACAAAACTACTTTCCACAGAAGAGATTTATAAATGTGATTACAAAATACTTTGAAAGAAACTCTGGCATGGCAATAAAAAATCAACAAAATCAGAAGACAAATGACAATCTGAGAGAATACTTGCAACCTATAAAAGTTTAATATCCCCAATATACCAAAATGATACAAAATAAAAAAGGAAGAGGAAGAGACCAACATTCTGACAGAAAAATGGGGAAAAACATTAATTTACAGAGAAAGAAATGATAAGACCCTTAATCATAATCAACCTTGATGAGAATGCAAATAAAAACCACTAAGAAACCATTACTCACCTATCAAATTAACAGAAAGTTAAGCCTGACATCATACCCTTGATAGACCTGTAGGAAAATAGGCACACTAAGACATACTGGTGGGAATGGTACAACTCTTAATGGGGGGGGGAGGAATTTGATAACATCCTGCAACAGTACAGAAGGATTTACCCTTTACTTATCAATTGTCCATCTAGGAATCTCTTCCCAAAACACTTGATAGCAATATAATATTCAGTAGGCATAACACTAATCATTAGGACATGATTAGTAATAGCAGAGGACAGAAAACAACCTAAATGTCCATCCATATAGGCCTGGTTAAATAAACCAAGGCACACTACAACATATTGGACTATATATTCATAGTGGGATATAGTCTAAGGAAAAAATTATATCCGACTACCTTATAGTAAACAATAATATCAGCATTGTTATTTTGAAATTTTTACTGAAAAACAGAGCACACAAGAAATTATGCTAGTATGATTAGGAAATGCTATGAACTGTTTAAGAAAATTCTTTCTTTCTACTGATTATCCATATAAGCCTGTCCTTACATACATCTTCAATAGAATAGGTGTGGAAAAGCAAATTTATTGAAAAAGAATAGGTATTACTTATTCTTAAGGATACCATCATAAAAAGGGTAAAAGAAAATAATGAATACAGGTTGACTGGTTTTATATACACACACTCATTATGTATTTGGCAGGAGGAGGGGGGATAAGAGGATGACTGAGAGAATTAAGGGGAACTCTGAGCATCAGAAAAGGAAAAACAACAGACTCAGATCTGGATAACCACTGTGCCTCAACAAGGGAAAAGTACAGAACCCTCTTCTTTCCGAAGTACAAAATGCTGTGGTTTAGGATGGATGTAAGAATACAGAGCATAGACTAAAGAGGAGTTGCTTATTAAGCATTAAAAAAAAGAAAAAAGGTTAAAACTGAGAACACCAGATTTGAGTTAAAACTATGTATTCTTAAACTATACTCCTATAAAAATCCATCATAATCTTTAAAAACTTCTAGAAAATTCCCAACACTGGCAGATTTTCCTTGGAAACCTACTCCACCCTCAATTTAGAAAGTTCTAGGAAGACTTTCAATCAAGGTAGCCTGCCTTGCACTGCTCAAGCTAAAATAATCCAAGACCCTCTCTTCTAGTAAGCTGAACCCTAAGGGAAGGAAACACACACACACACACACACACACACACACACACACAAAATGATTAGAGCTAACTCACTTGAACTTCAGTACCCTGAAGAAATTATCCATTAATTCTTGCTACCTAGATCCTCAAAGCTGCTTATGGTTCCTGTCCCTTCTGCCACTGGGTTCTGATTTTCTAAGCTCACCTACATATAATTTTTCAGTACTTTTTTTCTTTGCTACAGTTAGACTCAATTTTTGCTAGTTACCAAAGAATCCTGACAGAAAACCTACCACCAGGAAATTTTGAAGTAATAAAATGATCCCTAGCTCCTATGATGAATGCTCCATAAGACCATGCCCTCTGTGTTCTGCTACCTGAAATCAAGAGTGCAAAGGGATCCAGGAACTTCTCTGCTAAAGAAAACACACTGAAAATTTCAGACCTGTTCATCATCCATATCCATGGTTCAACCCTCAAAAGAGCAACAAAGTTGTTTTCAGCATACAAAATAACACAACTGAGACCATGTTGCTATAAATACCTTACTGCTGAGGAGAGATCAGGGAAAGAGTCTGGGACCTCACTTCCTGAAGTCATACTACTATGAGGGAGAGCCAACACATCTGGAAAGTCACAACAAAAACTGACTGCCTGAGCCTGATACACTGTAAAATGTTGTCTGAGCTTAAAAAGTAATGAACAGGGAAGGGAGGACTGGACTATACCATTTCACATTTGCTACTTAAAACTGTATTCCTGGGGGTGCCTGAGTGGCTCAGTCAGTTAAGTGTCCAACTTTGGTTCAGGTTATAATCTCACAGTTTGTGAGGTTGAGCCCCACATCAGGCTCTCTGCTGTCAGCATAGAGCCTGCTTCGGATCCTCTTCTCCCTCTCTCTCTGCCCCTCCCCTGCTCACGCTTATGGGCTCTTTCTCAAAAATAAATAAAAGATTAAAAAAAATAATAAATCTGTATTCCTTTATCAGAAATCTGTCTGACGAGGTAAAAAATAAACAAAAAAAAAAAAAAAAAAAAAGAAAGAAAGAAACAGTTACAACCTTCTTCCTAGTAGGTTTATTTAAGAGAGAAAAGAGAATAAATGACTCCTCTACACTTAAGAGAGAAAACTAACAGCTGGGCAAAAACAAGATAATTTTTACAAAAATAAAATGAATTTTTAAAGAAACTTCATAAGCAATAACCCCAAATTTAAACTATTTATATGTCTGAGTGTCTATATGTATACCTACATTTAACAATATGTTTAAACTGAAGTTATCCTCTCTCATCTTGAAATTTAATACTTTTTCATCATTTCACGTCTTGGTGAATGGCCATCTCCAGTCAGTGGCCACATGAGAACACCAACAGTCATCCCTGCCACTTCCTTCTCTTGTTATCACCATATCTTTCTATCCCCAAAATCTGGATTCTGAATGGAATCCATTTACTTTTCTTCATCCTACTCCTCTGGTAGTTCAAATGAGTATCTCTCACATGAACCTGCAATAACTTCACAACTGGTTTCCTCATATTCATGCAATCTGTTTCCCGTACTACAGCCAGAATGGCACTTTCAAAACACAAAGCTGTTCACATTACTCCAGTGCTTAAATGCTTCCCAGTGTTCTTGGGACAAGAACCCTGGCTAGCGACAAGATCCATAAATGGGTCTCTTCCTTGCTAATAATCTCTGCCCAATCTTCTCATCGTTATCTGTGCCTTGTCCTTTGTTCTGTAAACTACCTCTGTCTTAAGATTAGTTTTCAAGGCAATAAACAACAACAACAAATCCTAGACTAGAACCTGAGTTGAAATCTGACTCAATAAAACAACTTCAGTTTTTGGCTTCAAAGTATTTTTATCTTATTTGAAAGGAAACCTTTCTAAGGTATCGAATCTATTTTTCTCTACAGTGATAAAACTCACCCACTGATTTGGATACTGGCTCACCTATACTGCAAATAATAAAGCAATATTTAAGAAAATATATGTTGACCAAAAAAAGTATGAGTATCCTGGAAATAGTAACTATAACTGGTTACACAAACTTTAAATTCCTCTCAGTCATCTTGGGACTATACAGAAATGGATTTACAAACTGCCTATTAGAACTCAATCATAAACAGAGAAGCAATGGTGAAAGTGCTAATGATCAAGCTTACCAAAAGCCCCATGTTTTAAGAGCCTGCATATCAGTGCATTTCTAACCAGGGATTATTATGCCTACAAAGATCAAGAGGAGAAACATTAGCTTTCCTCAATATAAATTCAATACACATGAAACCACTGGGCATGATTCCCTAAACCAGTTTTACCATACTAAAATTCTAGAACTCCAACATTAGGCTAAACAATTCTTGAGCCCAGTCCTCTTTAGAGTTGAAGAAACATTCAGAAGTCTGTTCCTTACTTGATAAATATTTACTGAGAGTCTAGGCACTGAGTCATGATCTGTAGATACAACAATGAACAAAAACAATCACTGTATTGTTGAGATAATACTCCTTTGACCATTTATCAAATCTTCATAAAAATGAGTGAAAGGACAGGAGCACCTGGGTGGCTCTGTCGGTTAAGCATCCGACTTCAGCTCAGGTCATGATCCCTCGGCTCCTGAGATCGAGCCCTGCTTCCAGCTCTGTGCTGACAGCTCAGAGCCCGGAGACTGCTTCAGATTCTGTGTCTCCCTCTCTCTCTGCCCCTGCCCTGCTTGTGCTCTCCCTTCCTCTCAAAAACAAATAAACATTAAAAAAAAAAAACCCACTTTTTTAATGAATGAAAGGACAAATGTGATTATCTGTCATGTAGAAAAAAACACAATGCCTCGCAAGCATTTAACAGGAGATCTAACCTAATCTGTGTCACCTAGGGTCAGAAAGCCTTGTGAGGAAACGTTAAAGCTAATGTCTAAGAGATAATTAGATGGGATTCAGGCAACGGGAGAATAATTCCAGGAAGAAGGAACAACAGCTACAATGGCCCTAAGGATGAAAAAACAAACCAAGGCACAAAAATATAGAGAAAGATTATTAAAAGCTGATGCTAGAAAGGTTAAAAAAGGCAGAGGGGGAGGGGGGAGACAGATAAAACCATATGAACACTTATAGCACATATTAAGAATTATAGTTTGGGGCACCTGGAATAACTCAGTCTGTTAAGACTCTAACTTTGGCTCAAGTCATGATCACACAGTTTGTGAGTTCGAGCTCTGCATAGGGCTCTGCGCTGACGGCTTCAGATCCTGTCTCCCTCTCTCCCCTTCCCCCACTTGCTCGTGTGCGCTCTCTCTCAAAAACAAACATTAAAAAAAAAAAAAAAGAACTATGGTTTTTAATCCTAAGAGTAATGGAAAACCACTGAAGACACAGCAATATTTGGAAAACAGAAAAAAAGCTGAGGCTAGTTCATGTCTAAGGGCCTCTGTCTTAACTCCTTCTGAAGCACACTGGCTATAACAGGAAGAACATATTGGCAAAACATATGAGTGATATGAGAAGAGCAATTATGAGACTACTGCATAATCCTGGAAGATATAAAAATAATCTGGAGCAGAAGTATGGTAGTGAAATAAAGAATTCCAGAGATGTTAGAAGGTTAACAGGTCTTCATGATGCTAGATATTGGAGGTGAGGGAGAAGGAAGTGACAAGGATGATGCCCAAAATCCTGGCCTGGGCACTGAGGAAATTATGATGCCATGTTTACAGAGAGAAACACTGTACGAGATCCTAATTGACCAAGGAAGGCATAATAAAGGGCCATCAAGAAATATATAAAAGGATTGTGAAGTGGCACTGAGGGTCAATGTATTACTAAAACATCAATAACAACAGCAAACTGTAACTACTACTCTGTACTCATAAAAGAATGGAAAGTAAAAATACAATGTATATTATGAGCTTAGGACAAATTCATTAATTTAATAAATATTTTTTAAGCAACACCTCTCTGCCAGGTACTCTGTAACCAGAACTAGAGATATACTAGAGAGCAAGAAAGATGGGGTTCCTACCTTCAGATCCACATATTCAAAGAAAATCATCATAATAAACAAAACCAAGATTACTAGAAGAAAAAACAGGGCAGTGTTCCTGAGAAAGTGACCTTTGAACAAAGGTCTGAATCAGGAGGAGCCAATCTTATTAAGAGCAAGAGGAAGAATGATCAAGACAAACAGAACTGCAAAGACAAAGAAAGGCCAAAAGGTTGAGAAAAATTTGACAAGTTTGCAGAAAAACAGAAAATAAACACTAAAACACAACTACAGCCGGGACCTTCCTTAAAACCTTTACCCAAAAAAAAAAAAAAAACCAAAAACAAAAAAAACCGTTACCGTAGCGCAAAGAGTTGTGGATCCCTAATCTGGATGGGAGAAAAAATAAAATTATAATTCTGAAATAAAAATAATTAAAAAAAAATTATAATTTTATTCTCACCAACCTGTAACAGAAATTAACATTTCCCTCCTTCATGAATGTAGGCAACAAACCACAGCACTACTAACACTGGCATGACTCTGTCACCAACAGAAAGCAGGTATTTTGATATCACATTACAACTGTTACAGGGATCTTGAAATATGTATGTTCACACTTTAAAATTCTGGCATTTTATTAGATCTGTCACTAGATCTTGTTATAATGATAATTATAGTAATCTGTGTGATGGGCAGATAGAAAATCATATGCTATTCTCTCTAATTATATTTATAGTTTTTCATAATTAAGGGGGGGGGTGGATTCATTAGTTGTTCTGCAAAAAGAAGTCCCTAGAAGCAAAAAAACACTTACAAAGCACTGTCTTTTGAAGAACAAATTAAGAAAGATGCCCCTTTTCCCCAGTTTGATGATATCCCAGACTAGGGTTGTCTGATTTAAGAAGGTGCAAGCTAACTAGGATTTTCCTCTTTCTTCCCTCAAAATGTTCAGGGAAGACAGTAGTAAAAATTGCTTTGGTATTATTCACATCTTATGAGTATGTACTTCTTGTCTAACAGCACTCATTTCAGAGAAAAAAATAAATTCCCATTATCATCAGCAGCCTGGGCCTAGAAAATTAGTCTTTGATCAAACTAGCATATCTTGGTATTAGAAATAGTAATGGTTTAAGAAAAAGTATAAGTTATCATCTTAAGCTAACAAGTACTGATTTAGTTTAGCCTTTTGGAAGAACAGGGTAGGAGAGAGAAGAGTAGCTAGGTAATTTGTGCTTCTTTACTAATGCATTATATAACAATGCAGTGTGCCAGGTCACTGGAATCTTCATGACTGCTAGAAAACAAAAAATCTGGATGGGGGTGAGGGAATGCTATACTCAGGCAACTGGACCATACAAGATGGTTCTCAGGATGTCAAATAATGACTAACTGAACAGGAACCCTTTCCACCTGTGTAACTGGAATAGGCTGTAGACACCTCTCCAGCTTAGTGTATTTAAGGCAGGAACACTAAGGAGGCCCTGCAACCTGCAGGAAGGTGGGCTCGTCAATGCTCTCTTCTTGCCCATGCCTGTTACACTATCCTGTTCTCCTCACTCCTCATCTACCTGAACAGACTATCAACTGCTCCTCTATTTTTGCATATATGTTTTCCCAGTCTGGCAGACAGACCAAAAAGCCTTATAACTTTGTTCCCCAAATATCATATTCTCACAAATCAGGAAAAATGTCTTAGCAAAACTCAATACATTCTTTATGAGAAATTTTCTTTTAAAAAACGACCAAAAATCCATTTTATTTGGCTTTAAGCAATAAAAAATTGCTTACTGTAAAAAATTAATAAAATTTTAATTTCTTCAGTACTAGGAAATAGATTATTTCACACTGTTGTTAGTCTAAAAGCCAAGTCCATCATTAACAATTGTCATTTAATATTTGTGAGTTTCCTAAGACAAATAGAAATAATAGTTTTAACTACAGTACATAGGCCAATAGCCATTATGTAAACAATGGCTCTTATAAATTTAATGTCAGAAGTTACTGTTCTTTTTTTTTTTTTTTTTTTAATTTTTTTTTTTTTTTTTTCAACGTTTATTTATTTTTGGGACAGAGAGAGACAGAGCATGAACGGGGGAGGGGCAGAGAGAGAGGGAGACACAGAATCGGAAACAGGCTCCAGGCTCTGAGCCATCAGCCCAGAGCCTGACGCGGGGCTCAAACTCACGGACCGCGAGATCGTGACCTGGCTGAAGTCGGACGCCCAACCGACTGCGCCACCCAGGCGCCCCCAGAAGTTACTGTTCTTAATGACTATGCCAGGTGTGTATTTAAATAGGATACTTCCTAAAATTCATTTAAATATCAATTCCTAAGGCCATAAAATTCAAGTCAAGTACTGACTGCTTGATTCAGTATTTAAAAATTACTATCTTACATCAGTTCATAAAAATTTTAGTCAAGGCAAGAATTCCCCAATAGGATTCAGAGGGAGCATGGCCCTGCTCACATCCTGATTCAGACTTCTGGCCTCCAGAGCTGAGAAAATAAATTGTTATAAACAAATAAAAAAAAATATTATCCAAAAGTTAGCAACCTATAGCTGTGGACCAAATACGGACATTGCCTTGTTTTTGTATGTCTCATGGGCCATGACTGGCTTTTACAATTTTTAAAGAAGCTTATTTGAGAGAAAGAAAGAAACCACATATGCGTGTACAAGCGGGGAAGGAACAGAGAGAGGCGGCGAGAGAGAATCCCAAACAGGCTCTGCGTTCTTACGACAGAGCCTGACACAGGGCTTAAACTTGAGAACCATGAGATCATGACCTGAGCTAAAACCAAGAGTCGGAAGCTTAACCGACCAAGCCACCCAGGCACCCCTGGTTTTTACATTTAAAACAAAAATTTTTTTAATGTTTATTTATTTTTGAGAGACAAAGAGACAGAGCACAGGAGGGGGAGGAACAGAAAGAGAGGGAGACACAGAATCTGAAGCAGGCTCCAGGTTCCAAGCTGACAGCACAGAACCCAAAGTGGGGCTTGAACCACGAACCGTGAGATCATGATCCAAGCCGAAGTCAGATGCTTAACTGACTGAGCCACCTAGGTGCCCCTGGTTTTTGTATTTTTAAAGTTGAGAAAAAAAATCCAGATGATAGTCATACTATTTAGTGATATGTAAAAATCATGAAATTTAAATTTCAGTATCCATAAAGGAAATTTTACATCTATTGGAATGTAATCACACTACCTCACTATATACTGTCTATAACTGCCTTTGCACTACAACAGCACTTATGTACTTGAGACAGAGACCTCTCGTGATTGAGCACTGCTGACTGGCACACTGCATGAACTCAATTATATCATCTCATTCTATTTTAATTTTCTAAAAATTAATCACTGATATTTTATCTTCCTCTATTTATCACTGCATCCCCAGAATGTATACTACTGCCCAGCATATGGCAGGCACAAATCAACACAACAAATATTGGTTAAAAAAATGAAAAGAAACACTGTGTATCCCATATTTGTCCATATAGCAACATCTGAGCTTCAACTGCAATTTTGGAACTTCTACCTAACCTTCAATTGACAATAATAAATCTGAAATGTAATGATGTGCTAAAAAGGCAATTATAAAGAAAATAATTTAACAGAGTTCAAGAAATGCCTTCCAAATGACAAATATGCTCAGTTAATATCATATGTTCATGGACTGATACAAATATTTGCCAGTATCTATCTGTATAAAAAGACATTTCAGAGACACAATACATAAACTTTCATTACAGATCAATCTTAACAGATGGACATTTACAAACAATTTTGGTGATAGAGAACACCAACTTTGAACCACAAAATGTTTTCATGCCACCAAAAGATATTCCAATCTTCTCATTAGTAGATTAGTATCACACAAAAATGTACTATTACTATATTTGTCATCGAAAACTTGTGTAGATTTTATTTATCTCCTGTTACGTAAGTACCTAGTCTAAAGTCTGATTTTACCTGTAAGTCTAAAATATTTACTATCTGGCCCTTCATAGAAAACGTCTGCCAACCCCCAATTTTAATCATTACATTTAAACCTTTTAAATCATACACACTAGAAAATGTAAGGCAATAATGAAAACATACTTAAACCATAAAAATTCCTTTACATTAATTACTTTTGTTCATACCAAACTCTACATTTCTCTGCACTCATTAAAAACAATTTCACAGTAAAGTTTTAAGAGTTCAGCTTAGATAACAAACACTGAGTATTTTAGAAATTAGCTTTCCCTACAGACTTGATAACTGTTTCTTAATGAATTCAACCAAAAATTACAAGGCAAAACTGAGCTTATATGTGAAACTCATATTGTAGTAATAGAAGGCTTGCTTATTTTTTTATAGCTGAGCACCAAAAATTAATACAGCATAAAAAAATGAAAGCCTAAATAAAAGTTTTTCACTGTAGGCCAGATACAAATGTTAGCATACTTAGTTTAAATGTACCAATGAACACTTCAAGCACATTTTTATCAGAATTATTCATGCATTTACAGGGGCCAGGGGAGCATGTGGCATGTTGTGTACATTTATATGCATATAAGAAAATTACCTTTCTTCTCCTATTACTGAAAATAGTTCTGGTAATTTGCCTAACTGAATTTTATATAAGAAATATAACCAACAGGGGTGTCTGGGTGGCTCAGTCAGTTAAGCCTCCAACTCTTGATTTCAGCTCAGGTCATGATCTCACAGTTGGGGAGATTGAGCCCCACATCGGGCTCCATGCTCATAGCACAGAGCCTGTTTGGGTTTCTCTCTGTCCCTCTCTCTCTGCTCACTAAATTAATAAATAAGAAGTATAACCCGCGCTCACTAAATAAATAAATAAGAAGTATAACCACGTAAATTGTGAACTAAAATCAGGAAAATTTTCTATACGATTAGTTATATTTATTTTTTAAAAATCCTTAGGGGCACATAGATGGCACAATCAGTTAAGCGTGAGACTCCTGATCTTGGCTCAGGTTATGATCTCACAGTTCGAGCCCAACATCAGGCTACAGACCATCAGCGCAGAGCCTGTTTGGGATTGTCTCTCCTCTCTACCCTATTCCTGCTTGTGCTCTCCTCTGTCTGTCTCTCTCTCAAAATAAATACACTTTAAAACATTATGTTTTTAAATCCTCAGTACTTAGCGTTACACTACGTACATACGTACATCTTCCAAATAAATATGCCAAAGAAGCATTAAACTGGGTAAAATGTTTATCCCAAGACAGCATGACTACATAATTATACATAAATTCTACAACACTACTCATATTAGTACTTCTTCATTTGTACTTTAATCACATTTGTTTCTGTACTCATTCTGACTGCATTCTAAGTCTTAAATACTTTTATATAATGCTAAGAAAACACTTCAATTTTAATATCTTTGTAGCACTGAAATTATTGAATTAATCAGCAGAATGGGATTTAAGTTATATTAATTTATCACTCTGAGAATAAGTGGAAGATAGAAATAAGTGATTTTCAGAATCCTGTAGGAAATCCTTGCTCCTGATCTCCCCTTCCAAATCAACAAAACTAAATAGGACTAATCCTAGATCTACAGCTCAGATTTCTAGCCAGGCCATCTAGCATTGCCTACTCTCTCTAGTGACAAATCAGAACTTTTGGACATCTCTATCATGAATTTTAAATTCAAAACGCCTAGTCTGTAACCAACACTTTTTAATAAATCAAACAGAACAGAATGAGATATCAGTCCTAAACCTGAAGGAGTAACCTAAAAAAATACATCTAAAAAAAATACATTGGGGGGGGGCCTGTGTGGCTCAATCAGTTAAGCGTCCGACTTCGGCTCAGGTCATGATCTCATAGCTAATGAGTTTGAGCCCTGTATGGGGCTCTGTGCTGACAGCTCAGAGCCTGGAGCCTGCTTTAGATTCTGTGTGTCCCTCTCTCTCTGCCCCTCCCCTGTTCTCACACACACACACACAAACTCTCTCTCAAACATAAACATTAAAAAGAAAAAAATACATCATATTCATTTGGAATTAGTCAGACACACCAGTAAGAACAAAAGTTACAATGAAAAATGACAATGCCAGGGAGAAAGGTTCTCTGACCTTGCAACAGGTCTGTCTTTATTAAAAGAGATGCAAATATCAAGCAGTTTTACTCTAATACTATTCAATGTTTAAAGGCTATAATGTAATATGTGTTCATAGTGCAAATTTGTCATTATACCAAGATCTCCCATGAGTTTCTCTACATGGAGAATATGCATATGCTAAATATAAAAGTTGTGTGTCCAGGGGCGCCTGGGTGACTCAGTCGGTTGAGCGTCCGACTTCGGCTCAGGTCATGATCTCGCAGCTCATGAGTTTGAGCCCCACGTCGGGCTCTGTGCTGACAGCTCAGAGCCTAGAGCCTGCTTGGGATTCTGTGTTTCCCTCTCTCTCTGCCCCAACCCACTTGCATTCTGTCTCTGTGTCTCTCAAAAATAAACATTTAAAAAAAATTTTTTAAAAGTTGTGTGTCCAGTGCAATATATACTTCTCAGTGTAAATTAATAAATCAGCATTTAGCATTTCAAATGCTACTCTCATAAGCTTGAATAACAAATCAATCTCTCATGGTACACTATTATTACCCAGTTTTTCAGCCTTTCTCTGGGCCATAGCAAATTAATAAGGAAATGTCACCCTATTAGGCAACCTGAGATCCAACTAATCTTCCAGGGGAGCATAACCTTTTGTGTCACTGTTCATCATCAGCAGTTATTTTTGCTTTGATCTGTTATATAACAAAGTTGTTAGCAAAAATTCTTAAGGCAGTAAGAACCAGACTATATGACCATGGATTGGGTCTTTAGTAATCCACATGAGGGTTCCAATATAAAATATAAATGTAATCCTACCAGTATGCCATAATGAAGCATGTTTTTGTAAAAATCTACCATACTATGACCTTCATGCTGATGTTTAAAGCTTTAAAAAATAAATTACACAAATTTTTCAAAAATATTAATAATGACTCAGAATGTTCAAAAAGAAATCAAATGTGTACCATGGATCTCCCAGAATTTGGTATCTACCAATTTATTGGATGATACTAGATCAATTATATCACTTACATTTAATTAAGATAATGGAAAAATGTTACCAAAATAAATTTTTTTAAATAAGTTAAGCTTTTAATGTTTATCTTTCCTGTTAAAATAACTTTTGTAGAGGAAAAAAAGACAATATATATTAAGGTTCTTGATGAATTATAATGTACCCACAAATTTACCACCAGAATGGTTATGACGTAGCTGCATGTTAAAACTCAACAATTCCTGAGTACAATGAAATATTTTATATAACCCTTTAAGACAAATTATATTTTAATCCTATCAGAATCTGAATTTTGGGTTTTTTTAATAAAGGAAACTAGAAGCCTTCAAATTCTTCTGAAAGGTAAAAGAGGTGCTTGATTTTAGTTCTGAAATTTGATATTAAAATAGATAAGGAATTCAATTGCAGAAGGTCTATAGCAGCACATACACAAGATAGAAATGACAAAAAGATGCTGCATGTCTGATGCATCTATCAAATTTAGGAAGGTAAATCATTAGATTGACAGTGTCCAGAATTCATTGTCTGTAGATGATGGTATTAAATCAGTTATTTCTGACTTAAAAATTTGTAAATACTAAATTGACTTGATTTCAAAATAACTGTTTGATCTTATATACTACTGCAAAACTCTAAATGCAAAGAACAAATGTTTTTTCAATGACAACATAAAATATGACAACTTCAATAGTGAAAAAAATTACCTGAGTTCTATGGTATGATTTTCATCTCCAATGAAACAAAAAATAAAAATCTTAAAAAAGTTTTAATTCCTCAGCATTTCAAATGAATGTCTTCAACTTATTCACAACAAAGCACCATTCAGAAATTTCAAAGAATGTAGTTTTGAAATAGTAAGATTTGTCCAGACCAGAAGTAAATAAGAGTTTAAAAACAGATACTTAAAATAAATGTGGGAACAGTCACTCACAGAGGAACATGAGAAGCAGGAAAGACAAGAAGAACAACACTAAAAGAAACATCCATCAAGAAAAAGACCTGGAAAAGAAATCAAAACTTAGAATTAAAGATCAAATGAGGTTTGGCAGGATTGGGGAGAGGGAAGGGAAGGGGATGAACTAACTAGAAATGCAATGAATATAAAGACAAATATACTAAGACGACAAAGAAAATAAAATCTGAATGTATTTATATAAAAGATTGGAAATTCAATGAAGACTTAAATCAATTTACGAAGACCTGGAAATTGATACAGCAAACTAAAACTCAGCCAACAACAGCCAACAGAAAAGTACCTACCCATCAAGAAAATATCTAAACACCCAATTATATAATGTTATTAAATATACTAGGGCTTTTTTGTATGAATAAACAGATTCAAATAATTTGTTACGAAATTAAATGAAACATTAAATATTAACCTTTGTTCCTCAAAATAATGAAGAGAAATATATAATACATAAAATAAATCACGTCTATGTTAAACAACAATGGTGATTAGTCTAAAACTATACTTGAGAAGGAGTTAGAATTTAAAAGTGAAGTATGTCCAATGGATTGAAGTTGTATTGATTAAGGTAACTAGAAATCAGAATAAAAAGCTATACTATAGCATGTCCAAGACAGAATATTAAAAACAAGTTAAAGTTTGCTTTTGTGCACATGAATCATAAATAACTATAACATTATACATGGAATTACAATTAAGATTTATTTAATTAAACTGAGACTTCATAGTACAAATTTTTATCATGCTGTTAGTGAAATATTGTTATTTCCAAACTGGTTTCTATTTTCTCCTGTTCTTACATTAATCAGTATTAAAACACTGAAAAAAGGTGACATTAATACTTTTATTAAAAATGACCCAACAGTTTCTAGATTACTTCTGACACATGTGCCAACATTAACTTGGTCTATGCGTCTTTCAAAAATAAGTCTCAGAAGTTCTGTGACCATGATATTAACTACATGGTCATGGGTAGATTAATTTTAAAGATATTCCTATAGATACATTAAAATCTCTAAGACACTTTGGATAAACCAATAATTAGTCTTTAAAGAAATGAAAAGCTATATTAATGCAGTTTAATTGAATTGGCTTATACCAAAAGTACTATCTACTGTGCAATGGGTTTTTCAATAAAGCTCAATAAAACACACAAACTAAAAAACATAAAGAGCAGTATTATAAAAATAACATACTTTATATGCATGAAACGTTCCTGACACCTATTAATGTTTTTATAATTCATTTCTCGAGTTATATTAGCATCAAATGTCAATTATGCTGACACAACCTAAGATAAAATGAGACTTTAATATCTCAAGAAGGTATCAGCGTAAGGAGACTAATACCCAACCCATTTAAATAAGTGTTCAGTCTAAATACTATCCAACTTAAAAAAGGGAAGACTGTTTTCTGTATCATTCAGTATAAAGAGTTTACAAATGTTACGTATGTCTAATATAAAAATATTTCCACAATAACTACAATGAATTCAGTGACACAAGCAAACAGCACTGAAACAATGTGAACAAGGTATACCTGTACACATGTAAACCTCAAAACAAATCCCAGAGAAAGTTATTATAATACCATTTCTCAGATGAGAAAACTGAAGCCTAATATGCTCAAACAGGCCAACAAATAATAACAGATCTCTCTTATACTTTATCTCCCATGTACACAGACACAGTCCAGATCTATAATGAGCATGCTAAAAAAAAAAAAAAAAAATGTTGGGGAAAATACTAGGGCAAAGCTACTATAAAAGGGATAGGAGGGAGTACAGAAAATTTAGTGATGAACTCTTAGAAAAGTCTATAAAAAGACATCTAAATAAACTGTATAAAGTATTAATACGTTAACATTTAAGCATTACTTCATGTAACAGGTAGTAAACACATAAAATTAACTTTCAAAAGCTTAAGACATATAATGAGTTACTGGCAGAAACTAAATGTTTTGTTTCGTTCAGGGGGTACACTTTATATTGCTCATGATGACAGGACAGAATCACCCTGTTCCCTGAAATATTAAGACAGTCAACAAGTTCTGAAAATTATTTCAAGTGCAATGTAATATCTAAGCAGAATAATCTAAATCAGAATGCTATCTAAATTAGAATGCAAACAATTAGGGATTATAAAACTAATATTCTTACTTACAATTCTGTGACCATGTATTAAAATCCCAATACTTATGTTTTTTAATTTTTTAAATTTTAATTGAAGTATAGTTAACATATATTAAAGCATTTTCAATATAAAAAAACAGTGATTCAATAATTATATATATTACTAATGCTCACCATGATAAGTATATTACAATACTGACTCTATTCCCTAACTATACTTTTCATCCCTGTGACTTATTTTATAACTGCAAGTTTTTACCTCTTAATCTCCTTCACCCATCTTGCCCATTCCCCAAATATACTTTTTGAACAAATTAAATAATTTAAATTTAAATAAATTTCATTTATTTTTTAAAATATTTTTTAAGTAAGCTCTATGTCCAATGTGGGGCTTGAACTCATGACCCTGAGATCAAGAGTCGCATACTCTGCCACCTTAAGCCAACCAGGTGTCCCTCATTTCTTTATATGAGCCTCAATGGGTAGACAGAAAAGCCTAACTAATCTATCTCCCTCTATATGATAACTTCTTTGCAGCAATTTTCTCTCACATGATAAACAATGCTAAAATAAACATACACAGACACAGTAAAAATATCCCAATAACTAGAGAGGAAAAGAGTTCTCATATTTAAATAAACTAGTCTTCATAACTTTGAATGAACACGTTATCATTAAACACATAATAGTAAATACACCAATGAAGCTACAGTTGCCAAATTTACACCTATGTCAAACTGAAATTATATACAAAATTATAAATTCATAATAAAAGTAACCATCATTTCTTTTTTGAGTCCTCTTTGTGCTAAGCATTTTACACACTCTCTTTTAATCCTCACAGTACTATCATGTAAGTCCTATTATCTTTATTATGAAATAAAAACAAGACCCCTCATAGAAAAGTTAAACAATCTCTCCTTCATTAGTGGCACAGTGAGTGGAAAAGTTGGGACTCAGTCAAGACTGACTTCAAACAAATATGTTCTTTCATATGTGCTTTCAACTTACTACCTTCTCTTTAACAAGATAACACTGCCTTTATTTAGATCAAGAATTTCAAACTGAAAGGCCAGTGAGGTCTAAGCAGGTGGTACAGTTGGCCCTTGAACAACATGGGTTTGAGCTGCATGAATGCACTTGTATGTAGGTTTTTTATAGTAAATAAATTTGTACAGTAAATAAATTCATAAATTTTCTCTTCTCTATTTCTAAACATTTTCTTTTCTCTAGTTCACTTTATTATAAGATACATTTATAACACATACAATACACAAAATATGTTAATAGACTGTTATCAGTTAAGGCTTCCAGTCAACAGTAGGCTATTAGTAGTTAGGTTTGGGTGAGTCAGAAGCTATATGCAAAATTTCAACTGCATGAAGGGGATGGGGGTTCTCAGTGCTCCTAATCCCAGTGTTGCTCAAGGGTCAACTGTATAAGTAAGTCAAGACCACTAGATCAAAAACAACAGAGTAGTGAGGCCTATGGGCAACCTAAAGAAAACATTCCCATTTAAAGAAGGTAGTCACTGCTTTGTATCCGTGTGACTCTTGCTACTCTAGATGTGGACCCAGTACCCAGTCATGCCAGATGACTTTTCAAAAGAAGCTGAAAATCCAGACTTCGTGACATACTTTTATTTTTAAATATTAATGCATAAAATAAAATTTTAAATGACACTGATGTCTAATAAAACATGCGGGGCCATGTTTAGATCGGCACAATGAATGATCCCGAAAGTATGCTAAGAGAGGCATATGATGTCAGTGCACTAGCATGTATAAACAGGATGCATCTAACTCTAGGAAGAAATTTTCCCATTGGCACCCTTAAAATCTACACGATAACATTACATAAGCACTCGAAAATTATTTGCTAAAGAAAAGAAGGGAAGGAAAGAAGAGTGTTCAGTAAGAAAGTCTTAATCGTGGTCTCTATCTTCTGCTGGCCTAGACTCTAGACATAACTCTAGAGCATTACTGCTAATATAATACTCCCATAACACTTCAAGCAGAGATGAACAATTAACAATCCAATGAGAATGAAGGAAATTTTATAAACAGGGGAGCTGGTAGGTTACTAATATATGCATTCCTGCTTAAGAATATAACTTTATAAGGGCACCTGGGTGGTTCAGTCGGTTAGTGTCTGACTCTTGATTTCAGCTTAGGTCATGATCACATGGTTCTGTGCTGTCAGTGCGGAGCCTGCTTGGGATTCTCTCTCCCTCCCTCCCTCCCTCCCTCCCTCCCTCTCTCTCTTTCTCTCTCTCTCCCTCCCTCCCTCTCTCTCAGCTCCTCCCCCATTGGTACTGTCTTTGTCTCTCTCAAAATGAATAAATAAACTTAAAAACAAGAATATAACTCTATAGAGAGATTACGATTCTGGATTTTTCTAAATAATGAAAGTTGATGGTGATATTACATCTCTAATGTAGGTACTGAATACCCATCTAAGTTCACTTACTAGCAGGAAAATGGTTCCCCAAAAAAGGCTTAAAATGTTTTAAGAACTATAATATCTGTTGGAGTCCATTCAAACAGTCTTAAAGGAAAGCATTGGATCTGCACAACTTCAGAGTGCAAAATGTTTCCTCAAAAATGAAGAAAGCAAGGTAATTGAGAGTCAATGATATTCAATTAGAACTAAGAAAAGAATAAAGAATAAGCAAGGAAAAGAGTATGTGACCTTCCTACCTAAACATTAACAAGCTAGAATGGGAGGCTAAAATGAAGTAGTTCCCAATTCAATTACCAAATCTCACAAATAAAAAGAGTGAAGTGTGATCCTATCTTTTTACTCCTTCTCCAGGGGAACCACAGATGAGTTCCTGACTACTACCCAAAAAGAAGGGTCTTCATCATTTCCTCTTATTTTCTACATAATGAAAAGCACTGTCAAGTGGCACTTTCTTAGTCTAAGATGGCTCCTATCAAAAAAGGAACCCATGTAAACACATTCCAGTGTTCCCTACTCCCAACCCAATGGTTTCTACTCCCAGTCGAAAACTACTAAGACAGTTTCACTTAACTGATCCTACACAACTCTAGTTCTTCCCAGTATTCTCAACAGGAGCAAGGAACGGGGCAAACAAGCCTGGGAATGAGTGCATATTCTTGTCTTCCAATTTATATATTTATATATTAAAAATGATGAGATTCTTATACCAAAGAATGTTTAATCTAGTATTTCTTAAACATTATACAACCCAACTAACACATTTTGGGGAAAGTCTCCCAGCTTGCAAAAGTCCCTTAGCAATTCCAACATCCATGTCTTATGCCTCTGTATTTCTTGACCTGACTCAAAAGTTAACCAGACTCAACTATACAACCTTCTAACTTTAAATATACCTGGGCTTCCATTCCTATAATGAATTTCTCTAAATTACTATCTTCATAAAATATTAATATTAGCAAATACCCTGCCAGACCCTTAATTTTTATAACTCTCAATACCTTTTGATTCTTATGAAATTTTATTGTCCAAACACATACTCCTTTCTCTGTAACAAATGAAGAAAAAAAAAAATCAACTGTATAAAAATTTTCTAGCCATTTGATAACCTGATTAATTTATTTAGTCTTGTATCTAACAGAACTCTAGTGTCTTACATTTAAAAGATATGCAGACCAACTGTAATGTAGAATTATCTTAATCTTAGTAACTATGTAGATCAACTAAATGTGTCAAAACCCTGAAAAAGAGCGGTAGCTACAATGAGCTCATACGTAAACTAGAAAGGAAGTCATACCTGTGCAACAAACCCTTTAACATACATTTAACTGCATTGTGTATCTGGGTGGATATCCCAAGAGAAATCTTCTTAACTGGAGAATAAGAAAGTTGGTCAAACTCACAAGCTCATAAATAGGTAATAATTCCAAAAGAAAAAAGACAAGGAAAAAACATTATATTGGAAGCATTAAGACTGAGATTCAAATAAAAGAAACAATTATCAGAGCAACTTCAGAGCTTTCACATTCAAACCTCTCCATATATTCTCTAACAACTGCTAAAATAAATCAAGTCACAAACAGTAGAGATTCAACGGGGTATTAAATTATGAAAAGTACCAGCAATCTGACCATTTTTAGTCTTTCTGTTGCATTCCTACACAATGTCTTTTATGTGATTATTTCTGTAAAAACAGACACCATAAATTTGTTTAAATTCACCTCTCTTGTAAGTATATTTAGAAGCAAAATCTAATGAGGAAAAAGAGCTATATCATTCTCAAACTGTTTAATTAAGAAGCTGTCCTTGAATTTCAGAAAAACTGTTCTGTAAAAAGCATCGCTATAAAAATTGTCACTGATTTTACTATTTCCACAGAAGCTCAGTAATGAAACCAATTTCATGACATTTCAGGTGAGACAAAAGTTAAAACAACAATGACAACCACCATAAAAAACTTACCCTGATGTTTACCTCAGGATAACAACTGTAGTTCACAATAATTCACTTAGGGAATGGCCAGTAGGCAAGTTCAATTCCCAAGAAAATGTCAGTAAATTAATCTTTTAAAAATTTAAGTTAAGGGGTGCCTGAGTGGCTCAGTCAGTTGAGCGTCTGACTCTTGATCTCGGCTCAGGTCATGACCTCAGGGTTTGTGAGTTCAGGACCTGCATCAGCGCACAGCCTACGTGGGTTTCTGTCTCCCCTTCACTCTGCCCCTCACCTGCTTGTGCCCCCTCTTTCTCTCAAGATAAATAAACTTAAAAAAAATTTTTTTAAGCTAAATTTTACAGCCGTGAGTTACATTTTGAAGTAGGAAGAACTAGGCAGATCTCGTAAGATGAGTGTACCTTATCTTTTACCACCTTCACCTCATCCACTAGGTCATGGAGACACTGGCCTTCATGCTGTTGCTCTACTGGCCTCAATCTTGACCCTTGAGCTGTCTTTCATAGAATGCTTTTCTGCAAGATCTCTGCTCAACAGTCACCTGCTCAGAGAGGTCTCTCTGACTACTCTCTCTACAGAAGCCCTGTCTAATTCATAGCTATAGTCCTAACAACTAGAACAGGGTGTGACACACGTGCTAAGTACTTGTTAAATGAATCATTGAGTTCACAGACAATTTCAATAATACAAAAACAAATCTCATAACAACTTAAAAACAAACGTATCAGCAAAATATCTAATACTCAATTCCAATTTGTCCAGAAAAAAAGGAAGAAAAAAAGAAAATAAGAAAGGTCAACTTTTAATATCACATTCTCCACATTTATTTGCTATCTGTTCTGGAAAAGCATGACAAGATATATCTTAATTCTGAGAAATCACAGCAAATATATATGATGATTCCATGTCATACTGAGTCCTCAAAGATCTGATGATTTGTAAACAAAGACAAAGTTTGGTATTAGCTTTAAAATATATAGGTACTCTAAAATATATACACATAGTATTTTAAAATATAAAAGGTATAATAATCTATAATATAAATATGCAAAATAGGGTTAGCAGAATTCCTGCTCTACATCACCAACTCCTATCACTGACTAAATAAAAATTAGGTGTTAAATACAGCCTAGTCAGAACATCCAGGAATAACCATTTTTAGGCGGTTAAAAATATATAAAAGAAAGTCTGTTAAAGGTGACCCGAAGGCTTATAATTGTGTACACCTAAGACCGTGGTTCTGACAAGGATACATTTTGTAAGTATTACATCAACCATGATTACAGTCTGTCTTTTTAAAGAGCAAAAGGTATTACGTTTTAAAGAACATAAGATATTATGGAAAATAACTCTCCCAGATTGGACCTTGTAACTCCTCAGTGGCATTAAATACTCTAACCAGGTAGCATCCACCCTACTTGCAAGTTAATCAAAACAGCTTTTATTTATACACACTACTCAGTTAAACCAAAGAGAGGATATCCGCAAATCAAATAATCACCATACAGATCTATCGGCACAATTAGTCATTAAAGATAAATGTCTGAAATAGAAAATAATGGAGAACAAAGATTTTCCTCGACATCTGCTACTCACATTAAATGCCTGGGACAAAAGAACCCCTGCAGTCAAAATGACTTACCGTTACAGATTTCAGCGTCATACCATGGTAGGTACCCATAGTGTCAATTTTGAAGCCTTCCGTTTCTATAAAAAAAGGGGGTTTGAGAAAGGGGGTTACACTTTATGTATCTTATGATCAATAACAAATCTGTAGTAATCATCTGCATTATAATCTGAAAGTTAAACAGTGTAACAAAACATCCAATGTACTATACATATAAAGTTAAATTACATACCTGTGAAGACAAAAACTTTAAAAGGGATATTAGTCTCAAAAAGATATTTAATACACACCAGCAAGCCCTTTATGTAGAAGCTGGTTAAGACTATACAACTGTGCTCAACAGTCATATAGTTAGGTGGGAATATAAAAAATTGGACTGAATAAAATATAACGTCCAAAGTATATACTCCTAATACTCAATTACAGTAGCACTAAAAGCTTCTAATATCATGAGAAGACCTTAAATTATAAAAAGTTGGGTTTCAAAATTATAATCATATGCGTATATTATATAATTTGTAGAAAAGCAATGCCATAAACAGTGTGATAAAGGTTCCAGGACAGTCTCAATACACCTTTCCATACAAGGTCATACATTAAATATTTTACACGTTGCAAGCTATCTGTCTATATCACAGCTGCTGAATTTTGCAGTTATAGTGCAAAAGCAAGATAAACAATATATGTAAACAAATGGGCACAGCCTGATTTGGCCCAAAGAGGATCAGATTTGGTCTCTGGGCTGTAATTGGCCAAACCCTACTTTACATAATTCATTCCACAAGAAAAACACTGCAGCGAATAAAAGAATGAACCACTACTACAGCATGTATTCACAGAACACACCTTTATCCAGTATATTAAGTCAGCACCCAAAATTCACTATATAGAAGCAGTATATCCTTTACTAAAACTTAAATGGAGATTTCAGATTTTGCAGAGAAAAATCATAAATGTTAAACTTACATTTAACAACTTACAGTTGCTTCTATCTCATTTTTTTCACAAATTAAGTCAAGATAAATGATGGTGCCAAATGAAATTACAAGGACATTGGTGCCACTTCACTAACTACCACACTAACATGGAAATGGTTCACTACCACATTAGCCAGCATACCATGTAGGCTACCACAAAATAAGTCCTTATATAGTTACTACAATCTATGCTTCCCAAGTTCTCAATGTATACATTTACAATTTGAGAAATATGATTTGGTATACAGAACCTCCAATCTAAACTTCTGAAAAGCAGAATATTAATAACAGCAAATATTTATAGACAGTTTATTATATGCCAGTCCCTATTCTAGAGGCTTTATTAACCAGTTTCACCCCACAATAAAGCTAAGAGATAGATACTACTACTACTATTAGTATTGCAATGTAACACAAGAAGAAACTGAAACAAGAATGCAGTTAAAGTAATTTATCAAAATTCACACAAAAAGTAACTGTGACACAGGCAATCCAGATCCAGAATCCAGGCTGTTAACCAGGGGTTGGTAAATTTATTCTGTAAAAGACCAGATAGTATTTTAAGGCTCTGCAGGCTACACAATCTCTGTCACAACACCAAGGAACCACATATAATACATAAATAAATGTCACCACGTTTTAGCAAAAGTTTATTTATAATAATACGTGTTGGGCCAGATCTGGCCTGCAGATGTTTGCCAACACCTGCTCATAAACATCAGGCCACACTACCTCTCAAGTTCATCATCACCACAGTAAGGGAGAAATAAAAATTAAATAACTTGCCTTCTTTTCCTTTGAATCTTTCCTGGTCATATCTATTGTAGGCAGCTGGGATAGGCTGTTTGGTACGCAACGTAGGATCCTGTAGAAAAATTAGGAGGTACATGTTAATATTTTAACTTCTTACTTAAAACTCAGAATAAAAACCACAATAAACATATTATTTTCTAAGCTTTTTTTCTTACAAGAGCCAATAAGACAAAAGTGGGGAGTCATATGAATCTTATTTTCAAGATAATGCTTACTGCTAAAAAATTACCAATCCTCTAAGGGACAAGAGCAAAGGACTCCAAGTAAACTTGTATCAAGGCAAAATGCAAACCTCTTAGAAACTGTAGAAAGAAAATGAGTGTGCTTAATAATTTCACTGTGATTACTTCAATTTCTTTATGAAAAAATGAACTTCTTCCAATTATGAATTGTTTTTAACAAAAAAAAATTTAATTCAGTTTACTGAACTGACATTTTAGAACCTTCTACCTAAATTATTCTGCTGTTAATCCCTAAATTAAATAAATATGACAACTATGACAATAAACCCATATAAATGTACAAGATAAGACTGAAGTTACGGTATTATTTAGTTAAAATACTTAGAATAAGTTGCCAATCTAATGATATAAACTTAATTCACAAATACTTTATCTGAAATTCAGCCTATAATAACCTAAAAAAGCATATTTAAGGAATATTACCAAAATTGCTTGGGAAATTCATGGTATTCCAAAAGACAAAAAAATACTCTTCATTTTGTTACAATAGGATACTACCTTAAGTATTAATCCAGATAAAAGATAGTTCATTCAAGACTGTCACTAAGTATATACTTCTGTAGTTAAATGCCAAATTTAAAATTTTTATATATCTTAATGATTATGGAAATACAGAGATAACTAAATCACAAGGATAACAGTTTAACTGTTTTAAGATTTTACATAAGTTTCCTACCAATCGCTATTCAAAACATTAACCAATTCACAATTATAAGTACCCTTATTTTATCACCGTAAGTTGTTCCACTAGTTTTTTTACTCATCTCTATGTCCTACTAGACTTTAAGCTCCAAGACGGCAGCTATCTCTTCTATTTTTGTTAGCACACTGTCTGACAAACAGTAGGCACTTAAGTACTTGCTGGAAAGTCAACTCAAAGTAACCTAAATACCAACAAAAGTCCACTACCTCTAAAAAATTAAATACCAATGATTTCATGAGCAAGCAAAACTACTAGACCTTGCAGACTGTATTAGTGCTCTTTCAAATTTCAATATGCTTCTGAAAACTATATAAAATAAAAACAATCTTATTTGTATTTTTTATCTTTTGTTGAATCATATGACTAGCTCGAAGGAGTTTCAACAAAACTGGAGGGTATATCTGGGTTTAAATATAGGCTATAGGTCATACATGAAATTTACTTTGGAAAAGTCCTAAGTGGCAACTCAATGAGGCAGTCAACCCCTCAAGTGGCTAAAACTAAGGTACAATGAAAGAACCAAATGATCTGTGATCAACAGAAACACAATACATTCACCAAGAAGTCACAGATACGAATGATTCAGAAAAAGCTCCCAGTGTGGACTGTTCATAGGGTTTATATCTCTAACAATGGTAATGACTCTCCCAAGCAAAAATGAATAGGTACATTACTTTATTTTTTTTTTTTTAACGTTTATTTATTTTTGAGACAGAGAGAGAGCAGAAACAGGGGAGGGGCAGAGAGAGAGGGAGACACAGAATCTGAAACAGGCTCCAGGCTCTGAGCTGTCAGCACAGAGCCCGACGCGGGGCTCGAACTCACGGACCGTGAGATCATGACCTGAGCCGAAGTCGAACGCTTAAACGACCAAGCCACCCAGGCGCCCCAGGTAGGTACATTACTTTATACAACAGATTTACCACTTTCAGATTCTAACCCAAGTATGTCTCTAGTTAAGAATTATTGCTGAAGTAACTTTTTTTTGTTTTGGTTGCTTGGGGTTTTTTTAATTATTGTTGTTGGTTTATCTTTTGACCCCCTTTATCTATTTCTCACACTCCCACCCAACCCCACCTCTAGCAACCACTAATTTGTCCTCTGTATCTAGAAGCTGGTTTTGGTATTAAGATTCCACATATAAAAGAGAGGATAAGCTATGTGTCTCTAACTTATCTCACTTAAGCATAACACCCTCAAGGTCTATCTATGCTGTCACAAAAGTCAAGATTACAATCTATTTTATGGCTGAAAAATATTCCATTGTTTGTATATACCACAATTTCTTTATCCATTCATCCATCAATGAACACTTAGGTTGTTTGCATATCTTGGCTATTGTAAGTAATGCTTCAATGAACATGAGAATGCATATATCTTTTCAAGTTACTGTTTTCATTTTCTTCAATAAATAGCTGGAAGTAGGACTGCTAGTTCATACAGTAGTTCTATTTTTAATTTTTTGAGGAACTTCCATGCTGTTTTCCCTAGTGGTGACATCAATTACATTCCCACCAAGGATGCATAAAGGTTCCTTTTGCTCCACATCCTTGCCCACACTTTCTGTCTTTTTGATAAAAGCCATTTTAACTTGTGTGTGGTGAATCTCATTGTGTAAGTGGTGAGATCTCATTGTGTAAGTTTTAACAGTGGGGAAGATTTTCAAATCCTTCAGGACTGTTAAAGCAGCAAAAGAATTAAAAGTTACTGATTTAAAAACTTTGTTTTCAAATTATAATACTGAGGGGCACCTGGGTGATCCAATCAGTTAAGAGTCTAACTCTCGGTTTCGCCTCAGATCGTGATCTCACAGTTCCATGGGTTCAAGCCCCGCATCAGGCTCTGTGCTGATAGTGTGGAGCCCATGGGATTTTCCCTCCCTCTCTCTCTCTCTCTCTCTCTCTCTCTGTCTCCCTCTCCCTCTCCCTCTCTGCCCCTCCCTTGCTCACATTGTCTCTCAAAAATAAATTAAAAAAAAAAAATTTAAATCAAAATTACAATACTGAAAAACAAGAGTCATTTTCATTAAAATTAATTAATTAATATATAAGCAAGAAAACATTCTTACCACAGGTGCTGCATTTGGAGCTGGTCGCTGTTCAGGAGCACGTCCTTCTTCTCTGGCTTTTACAGACTGAAGAATTGCAAAAATATTCTTGGAAAAATTCTAAAATATAAATGGATTTTAATTAGCCCACTTAAAATTAAATAGTCAAAGAGAGTAAGTTTATTTAATAAATAACTTCAGACTGTTTTCTTCCTATCAGTTCTTCCCTACTACATCATTCTGAAGTGTTTTTTAGTATATACATAAATAAAAATTAAACTACCACTACTAAAAAACTGATCCAAAAACCAAATACTATAAACACAGCTTATTATTTTTATTTTACTTAAACTGTTTAATTGGCTATAAATATATTCATATTCTGCCTCTCTTGAAATATGTAGCCAGGAAAAAAGTTAACACTGAAGTAAAAATGGTAGCTATATTATCAAAAAAGGCTTCTTAATTCTTAAAGAAATCAACTACTATCTCTTCTTCTAGATATGATAAACTCCAGTACTAACCTCAGGTTGCTACAATTTATATGAGATGTGGAAAGTTTTGAAATACTGTTTGTTAGGAGTCAATGCACACTTTTCAAAGATTTTTTTTCTTTTTTTTTTAAGAGGGAGAAAGACAGCACACACGAGCAGAGGAGAGAGGCAGAGGAAGAGAAAGAATCTTAAGCAGATGCCATGCTCAACCTGGAGCCCGACGCAGGGCTCAATCCCACAATCCTGGGATCATGACCTGAGCCGAAATCAAGAGTCAGCTGCTCAACCAACTGAGCCACATAGGCGCCCCTAAAAGATCTGTAAAAACTTGACTCATGCAAAGATGCCAGCATTTAACCAACCACTGCTTTTTACCAGCAGTACAAAGGCCAACACAGGGACAAATGCAAATAAATTCTTAATCCTGCTATGAAAATCACTGAAAATACTTGAAAATCAAATCTCATTACTTTAAAAATAATCAAGTATTGTGTGAGGAACACTTACTCCAGAAGAATCCATATTATCAGTTATTTTTGTGTGGTAGAATTATAAGTGATTATTATCTTCCTTTTAATGATCTCTTCCAATCAATTTTTCAACAAGGAACACTACTGATTTTTAAGTTTAAAAGTTATGTTTTTAATGGCATTATAAACTCAGGTTGCTTTATTTGGGGTGCTTGCAATAATGATATAACTATAAAGTAACATACTTATTTTTCTCATGGTACCTAGAACATTTTATTCCACAAACTCAGAAAGAAAGAAGGCACTAATCCCTAGAATAATGAAGGTCTATCTAAAATCATAGGACCTGGGGGTATCTAGGTGACTCAGCTGGTTAAGCGTCTGACTCTTGATTTCAGCTCGGGTCATGATCTTATGGTTTGTGAGTTCAAGCCCTGCGTTGGGTTCGGCACTAACAGTGCAGAGCCTGCTTGGGATTCTCTCTCTCCCTCTCTGCCTCTCCCCTGCTTGCACTCTTTCTCTTCCTCTCTCTCTGCTTCTCCTCTGCTCACACTCTCTCTCCCTCTCCAAATAAACATCAAAAAATAATAGAATAAAATAAAGTAAAATCAAATCAAATCACAGGGCCTTTCAGACAGAGTACCTAAAAGATTTTTTAGTGTTTAGAAGATAAAAATGGGATACAGAAAGACTATTAGTCAAAACATTGTTTCTGGTTTCTAAAAATGTTAACACTCATAGAAACAAACTCAGCTACCAAACAATTCTTAAACCATTATTTCTTAAATTATACTCTGGTGGCAATAACACTAAATGAAATCAGAACACTAAGTTTTGAAATGATGGGAAAACCCTGCCACCTAGAGCTCAAAGAAAATTGTTCGTCCCAGTTTCTTGAAAATTCAATTCTAAAAGTAAGATGGAGCATAGCACCTAAGTTTTATTCCTTTGCTAGGAGATTCAAAAATTTTGGCTACTATAATGAACATTGGTAGAACATTAGCAGGTTGTGATATTCAAATTTTAGTCACATTAGGCAATGAAAATTAGTATCGGCAGATCACTTTACAGTAAATACAAAAACTGAAGTTTATTTATATTCTCAGATTTCTCTATATAATTCTAAGCTCTGGAAAATGATTCCTAATCTTGACCTCAAGTACTTTGTAAAACATGTCAAAATACAAAAGGACAAAAATTCCTTCCTTCATATACTCTTTTCAAGTGATCTGATTCATAGTAACAAGGCACAGTAAACTTATAAGGCCAGAATCCAAAATCTGCAAATAAAACCAATCCACCTAAAACAATGTTAAAGTTTGCTTTCATTGGCAATCTCACACACTCCTGCAAACTCCCTTACTAAATCACCATTAACAACTGCACATCAGTGGAGAACTAATATTTAAGAGCAAATTGGGAGGTGAGGGAGAGAAAGACAGATGGAAATATGTAAATCAAACAGAACCAATGCACTCTTTATGGAGATCCATTAAGATACCAAACATCCAGGGCCGCCTGGGTGGCTCAGTCGATTAAGTGACTAGGACTCTTGGTTTCAGCTTAGGTTATGATCTCACAGTCCGTGAGCTTGAGCCCTGCATCATGCTCTCTGCTGTCAGCGCGGAGCCCACTTTGGATCCTGTCTCCCTCTCTCCACACCTCCCCCACTCATGTGTTGATGCGTGCGTGCATGCGTGTGTGTGTGTGTGAGTCTCATGCTTTCTCGCTCTTGCTCTCCCTCTCTCTCTCTCTCTCAAAAATAAATAAACATTAAAAAAAAAAGATACCAAATATCCGGTATCTTTCAAATTTTTATCTTTCCTTTTTTTTTTTTCAATGTTTATTTATTTTTGACAGAGAGAGAGAGACAGAGCATGAGTGGGGGGAGGGGCAGAGAGAGAGGGAGACAGAATCCGAAGCAGGCTCCAGGCTCTGAGCGGTCAGCACAGAGCCTGACGCGGGGCTCGAACTCACGGACCGCGAGATCATGACCTGAGCCGAAGTCGGACACTCAACCGACTGAGCCACCCAGGCGCCCCTCAAATTTTTATCTTTCAAAATTTAAAGTATACATCTCTGTTAACCAGAAATTTTCTTCTAGGAATTAATCCTTTTGCTGTATACAAATAAATGCATAAAGGTATATGTACGAGGATTTTTTTAATGCATTATGTGTAATCATGAAATGAGATGGAAGGAGACAAAGGAGGAAAGGAGAAGGGGGGCGGGGGGAATCCCACAATCCTAGAACCAAAAAACCAAAATAAAACCACCTAAAACCATTAATAAAGAAAAATATCGCTACACCCACACAACAGAATATGTATAAAATACACAAATAAATGACTGCTGATTCTCATAATGTGGGGAAAAACAATAATTATTTTAATGACCACACAGCTGGCCATCAGTATTCCCTGTTCATTAGAGTAAACCAAAAACCTGATCAACAAGAAAACTGGGCTATTCTTTGGATTTACAATAGAGGAGTAAATCAAGGACTTGCACCATGATTCAGACATTTCATCACTTTCTTATATACTACGATGGAATAGTAAATATGGCCACTTAGAAACCTGTATTATTACTGACCTTTCAAAGATAAAACTTGAAAATTGCTCCTAATAGCAAATTTTAGCCAACTGTATAACCAATCACAGATTAGATACACACACACTCACTCTAATGAATGAGAGAAATACTTTAATTACCTTTCCTGTGCTCTGTAAGATAGTTGTTCGTGTCCTCCATACTCTCTCTCTGCTGACAATATCTCGTGTCACATCCACCTCAGCGTCCACAAAACTCCTCTGTTTGAGGGCAGTTATATCATCATCTAAATCAGTCTTGATAGTAGATCTTTTCTTAGCCATAATTTTGGCTTTGATTGCAGCAATTTTTTCCACTGACATAGCTTCAGACAAAGACCTGAAAGCAATTTTTTCTTTTAAAATTTTTACAGCAGGATCTTTTGAACACGTCATAAATATATTTTGTTACACTTATAAGTTCCTGGTAAAAATGCCTTAAGTGGCAATAATTAAGAACTTATCTAAAACTTACATACTTGGTACTTAATAATCACGTTAAGATCTATAAAAAGTCCATGTAGAAATATTACTCAATGAGTGAATCAGTAATTTCTTAGAAGGATCAATGCAGAAGAAATCTTCTCATGTGTTTAGCTCTTCCCCCCAGAAACAGTAGAACCCATTAATATAGGTGCTTAACATTTTCTCAAACTTTTATTTGCCAATGCCTCTCCATCCACAGAAACTATACACACATACACAAACACATGCCAACCATGCCGGGGCGGGGGTGGGGGGGGGTGGGGGGGATGGGGGGGTGGGGGGGGGTGGTGAGAGAAAATTTCATTCTGTAAAGAATTCAAAGCTTAGCTTTTCCCTGAAATTCATTTCAAGGTTTCAAACTTACACGTCATAATGTATAACATACCCATTTTACAGGTGATGGAGGTTTTTATATGCCACATAAACATATACTCCTTATACTATCTGAAAGATTAAACCGTATTTTGCAGTTTTCTTTTTCCTTCCTTTACTTGATTTTCAAGTAACAGGCAAAACAGCAAACAGGGGCTATGTTTGGAGACTATAAGAAAAAGACTTAACACAAAGTATAAATTTCATTAAGATGATAAGTTCAGTGTCTTTTTTTACAATGTAAAATGAGAAAAAGAGTTAAAAAGGGTTTGGGTACCTTAACAGTTGACAAAATTATTATTCTAATCACAAGATGACAGTCTTGAAATACATTTAAACAACATCTGGAAAAAGGACAGGAATTCCTGCAGTTTTAAATATGGTAGTATTATATAGTACACTAGTTAGTTTATATAAAATATGAAGGTACTTTATAGCAGATGCTCAACATGCATCTAGTATTTGACTCATTTTATATAATGCTATGCAATTTTTCCTTATGATCTAAAGCATACCAGTATATCTTGAATCAAATGCAAATACTTTCCTAAATTATAATTAAAGTGAATTGAACTTTCAATCACTGGAGTTTTACTTCCACCTAAAATCAAGGAGCAAAGACTTGATTAACCCTCCTGCTTCGAAACAACCAGTCAAAAATACATTAAAGAGTAACTTACTAAATACCTGGTATCAAGCAGTAAGAGACCATGATCTATGACAAATGAAAACCAGAATAAGTGAGCCCTATGAATGCTGCAGTTTACACCCTTGAAAGTTTCCAGAAGTGGCACAGGGAGGACAATCCAGGCAAAACTAAGTGGATTACCTGAGCTGAGAAATGGAGCTGAGAGTCCACCAAAACCAAAGTGGCTGGAATTCAGAGGCCTAAGTACTGGAGAAGAAAGAGCTACACTGAAGTATACAATATTCCAGAATACTGATTAGCACAGGAATATGAGGAAATAAAAATTGGGTATAGAAACCAGCCAAAAGGATTAAAGGGAACAATGCCCAGAGCTCACAGAGGGTAAAGGTTAGTTCCTGTTCCCACAAGCAGAATGAAAACCTCACACCCCTGGGGCAGTAGGTACTCTGAATGATCTTGTACAGGCAATGGGTGGGGAATAATTATCTTAAGTGAACGCTGCTCACATAACAAATCTTAAAACCAGACACAAAAGGAACAAACTATTTCCAAGTGATTTTACTATATCCCAAAACAAAACTAAAGAAAATTTAGGAAAATTCAAAAACAATTATAAATTGACACAGATGCAGGATTAGCAAAGACATTAAAATAATTATTGTAACTCGATTCTACACATTCAACAAATTAAAAAGAGACATGGAGTATATATTTAACCAACTTATAGAGATAAAAAAAAATACGATGGATACAAATATATCACAAATATAACCACAGAAGAAAGTTATTAAACTATCCAAGTGAATAGAAAAAAAGAACCCAGGGGCGCCTGGGTGGCGCAGTCGGTTAAGCGTCCGACTTCAGCCAGGTCACGATCTCGCGGTCCGTGAGTTCGAGCCCCGCGTCAGGCTCTGGGCTGATGGCTCAGAGCCTGGAGCCTCCTTCCGATTCTGTGTCTCCCTCTCTCTCTGACCCTCCCCCGTTCATGCTCTGTCTCTCTCTGTCTCAAAAAAAAAAAAAAAAAAAAAGAAAAAAAAAGAAAAAAAGAACCCAAATATGTGAAAAAACAGAAATGTTCTCAATTCAATAAAAATTATGAACAAAACATTCCCTGAAAAAGCTCGATGGGCCTCAAGCACAAAAACCATTAAGAAAACACCAAGTTATGGGACAATTAAACAGCTCAAAACCTGTAATAGAGAAAACTTTTAAAGTAGCCAGAGGAAAAAAAGACACATTTCATTAAAAAATTTAAAAATTTAAAAAACACTGATAGACTTCTCATCAACAACAATGTAATCAAGGAGACAGTGGTACAGGGGCACCTGGGTGGCGCAGTCGGTTAGGCGACCGACTTCAGCCAGGTCATGATCTCCCGGTCCGTGAGTTCGAGCCCCGCGTCGGGCTCTGGGCTGATGGCTCAGAGCCTGGAGCCTGTTTCTGATTCTGTGTCTCCCTCTCTCTCTGCCCCTCCCCCGTTCATGCTCTGTCTCTCTCTGTCCCAAAAAAATAAATAAACGTTGAAAAAAAAAAAAAATTTAAAAAAAAAAAGGAGACAGTGGTACATCTTTAAAGTAGAAATGGTCCTGACTTAAAATGTTTCAACTTTATGTGATGCAAAAGACATATGCATTCAGTAGAAACCGTGATCCAAATTATCACTTTTTCGCAGGCTAGTGGTATGACGCTCTCTCATGATACGTGCAATGGCAGCAAGCCACAGCTCTCAGTCAGCCGTGAGATCACCATGATAAATAACTGATACTTAAAATCATTCTGTACCCATCCATCTATTCTGTTTTATACTTTCAGTACAGTATTCAATAAATTACATGAAATATTCGACACTTTATTATAAAACAGACTTTATATTAGATGACTTTGCCCAACTGCAGGCTAATGAAAGTGCTCTAAGCATATTTAAAGTAGCCTAGGTTAAGCAATGACGTTTGGTAGGTAAGGTGTATTAAACGCATTTTGGGCTTATGACTGAGGATGTAACTCATCATAGTCAAAGATTTGTCCTTAAGAGGATATAACTTAAGAATTTTATATCCAGTCAAAATCCTTAAAAAAAAAAAGGCAAAATAAAAACTTTTTTAGCAATAAAAAAGTTGAGGGGCACCTGGGTGGCTTGGTTAAGTGTCCAACTTCAGCTCAGGTCATGATCTCACGATCTGTGAGTTCAAGCCCCTGCCTGGGGCTCTGTGCTGACACACAAATCCTCTTCAGATCCTCTGTGCCCTCTCTCTCTGCCCCTCCCCCACTTGTGCACATGCACACTCTCTCAAAAACATATAAACTTATTTTAAAAAAGGTTGAAAGAATTAATCACCAGCAGGTCTACATAAGAAGAAATGTGAAAAGGAGTCTTTCAAGAATAGAAAAAAACAGGTTAAGAGGATCTGCACAAAAAAATGAAGAACAATGGAAATGGTATCTATAAATACATAATATTTTTTTCTTACTTAAATCTCTTTAAAAAAGAACTCTTTAAACAAGAACATGCATACATCTAAGTATTTTAACGTACCCATATGATATATGAAGTAGCCTAACACTTGCAGGTAGACTGTGATGCTATAAACCACACACAGAAAAAGTCCAAAAGCAAACACTAATAACAAAACGTAACTAGTAAGTCAACAGATATAAGAAAAAACAGAAGTAAAACAAATATTCATTCATTCCAAAAATAGGACAAAGAAGAGACCAATAAAAAATAAGCAAAATGAACTAAAACTAACCATATCAATATTCACACTAAGTATAAAAGATCTAAACACACAAACAAGGCACTTAAACTATAGACAGGTTAAAAGTAAAAGGATTCCAGTTTTCAGGATGAAGAGAGTTCTGGACATGGTTGCACAAGAATATGAAAGTACTCAAGACTATGAACTGCACACTTTAAAACAGTTACAATGATACGGGTGCCTGGGTGGCTGAGTCAGATAAGCGTCCAACTCCTGATTTTAGCTCAGGTCATGATCTCACTATTCATGAGTTGAAGCCCTACCTACCTTGGGCTCTGCACTGTGAGCACAGAGGTTCTCTCTCTCCCCTCTTTCTCTCTGCCTTTATCCTGCTTGCTCTCTCTCTCAAAATAAATAAACTTAAAAGTTTTAAAATAATAAAAATAAAAAAATAAGTTACAATGATAAATTTTATGTTATGTGTTTTTTTACCACAATTTGTTTCAGAAAGTAAAAAAATAAAGAGATATCATAAGCCAAAAAAAAGCTGGAGGAGCATCTAGGTGAATTATAAGAGAAAGTAAATTTTTTCAACAAAAAATATTGCTAGGGATAAAGATCATTTTATAACAATAAGAAGATTCGTTCATCAAGAGAACAGAATGCTAAACATTTACACCTAATAAGAGAGCTTCAAAGTAGTCAGAGAACAAAATCTGATAGAAATGCAAGGAAAAACAGACAAATCCAGAGAGTTCAATAATTCTATCTTG
Organism: Leopardus geoffroyi; assembly: GCF_018350155.1. Classification (NCBI taxonomy): domain Eukaryota; kingdom Metazoa; phylum Chordata; class Mammalia; order Carnivora; family Felidae; genus Leopardus; species Leopardus geoffroyi. The sequence goes on along the minus strand of NC_059338.1, from coordinate 21,553,605 downwards.
ATAATAATACAAGACAGAAAATAAGGATATAGAAGACTTGATTAACACTATCAACAAAGTTGACCTTCCTGCCCATTGCAAGACACTGCAAAATAACAGCAAAATAAACATTCTTTTCAAGTGCCTACAGAAAAGACCATATTTGGGGCCAAAAAACAAGTTTTAATACTTATCAAAGGATTCAAAGTCATATAAATATAACCATACTTTGTAATAGACTGGAAATAAGTAACAAAGATCTCTAGAAAACCCCAAATATTTGGAAACTAAACACCTCATTTGCAAACAATCCATGAGTCAAAGAAGAAATCACAAGGGAAATTAGAAATTTTGAACTGAATGAAAATGAAAACACAACATACCAAAATATGAGATGCCATGAAGGCAGTACTTACAGTGGAAGCTGAAGTTATTGATTTTCCTCTAAGAAACTATAAAAAATAGAGCACATTAAACCCAGAGTAAGCAAAACAAAGTAAATCATAAAGATCAGAACAGAAATTGAAGAATCAAAAACAAAGAGGAAAAAAAAAAAAACTAAAGAGGAAAATCCCAATCTGATTCTTTGAAAAGATCAATAAAATTGATCAATTTTGGTTGGACAATAAAGAAACTAACAGAAAACACACAATTGCTAATATCAAAGAATGAAAGAGGGGACATCATTATAGATCCTAGACACCATAAAAGGAAATTATGAACAACATTACGACAATAAATTGAACAATATAGATGAAACGGACAAACTCTTTCAAAGAAACATTCAAAGGACAGAAAGAGAAAAAAGAGGACCAGAATAAACATATAACTATTAAACTGAAGATGTAGTTGAAAATCTTATGTGAAATACATAAAAATAAAGAAAACTATAGTACAATTTTACTAATAAATTTTCCCAAATGCAGGAAGAAATAATACTAATTCTAAACAAAGTTTTCCAGAAAATTGAAGAAACGGAAATACTTTCCAACTCATTCTGAGCTGGATTATCTTGATAGGAATTATCTTGATAACAAACCAGACCAAGACATCGTAAGAAAACTACAGACCTCATGAACATAGGTACAAAATTTCTATATAAATTTTTAAAGTATAGTTCAATGACATATAACAAAAATACATCATGATCATGGTAAGCAACTAGTGAAACGATTATTAACAACATCCACCTCTTGGCATTCACACTCGTGTAATCCTCTTCCTATGTGTATGTGTGGGCTAAACCTTGCTTCTAAAAATTAAAATGCTGTACAAGTGACAGGGTGTCATTCTAAAGATTTGGCTATAAAAAACCTCTATCTTGCTTGACAGCTCTCTTCCACTCTTACTTGCTCACTCTGATGAAGCAAGATATAATACCGTGAAATATTCTATGGAGAGACCAAATGTGGCAAAGAACGAAGAGAGTCCTCTAGATAACATCTGAGGAACTGAAGTATTAGTCTAACAACCAGTAAGGAACTAAATTATGCCAACAAGCACATGAGTGTGCTTGGAAGTAGATCCTTCTCCTATCAAGCCTACACATGAGAACACAATCCTGGTCAACACCTTAACTGAAACACTGTGAGAGGCCCTAAAGCAGAGTCACTCCAAGACTCCTGACCCACAGAAAACTGTAAGACAATCAACACACTTTCTGGGGTACTTGGGTAGCTCAGTCAGTTAAGCATGTGACTCTCGTTTTCAGCTCAGGTCATGATCTCATGGTTTGTGGGTCAGAGTCCCACATCAGGCTCCACGCTGACAGTGCAGGGCCTGCTTGGGATTCTCTCTCTCCCTCCCTCTCTCTGTGTCCCACCCTTGCTCACTCTCAAAATAAACTTTAAAAATAAATAAACATGTGCTGTTTAAGCCACTAAGTTTCAGGTTAATTTGTTATGCAGCAAGACAATAAAATAATGAAGTAAAGGGGTGCCTGGGTGGCACAGTCGGTTAAGTGACTCTAGATCTCAGCTCAGGTAATGATCTCAGTTCGTGAGTTCAAGCCCCAAACAGGGCTCTATGCTGATGGCGCAGTGCCTGCTTGTGATTCTGTCTCTCCTTCTCTCTGCCCCTCCTCCACTTGTTCCCTCTCTCAAAATATATAAACTTAAAAAAAATTTAAAAAAAAAATGAAGTAGAATTAATCCATGAAAATGCAAACATCAAAACATTAATTTACCATATTAACAAAAAAGAAAAACTACATGATCAATTCAGTAGAATCAGAAAAAGCATGTGACAATAGCTAACATTCCTTTCTGATACACTATGAGCAAACTAGGAACAAAAAGATACTTCCTCAACCTGCTGAAGGCTACCTAACAAAAAAACCTAAGCTAACATGCTTAATGGTGAAAGACTGCTTTCCCCTAAGATGAGGAATGAGGTAAGAATGTCTAATCTCACTGCTTCTTCAACATCAGATTAATAAGCAATTAGTGAGTCTAGCCAGTGCAATAAGACAAGAAATATAAGGCATCCAGTTTAGAAAGAAAAAGAGAAAAAAGAAAAAAATGTATTTTATATGTAGACAACATAATTATCTATGTAGAAAAATTAATGATAGCTACAAAAAAGTTACAAGAACTAATCAATGAGTTTAACATGACTGCAGGATACAAGATCCATACCCAAAAATCAACTGTATTTCTATACTAGCAGTAAATCAAGAATTGATATATTTTTAAAATATCACTTACAATAGCACCAAAAAGTATGAAATACAACAAAAAGATGTATAAGACCTATACACTGAAAACCATGAAACATTAAAAGAAATTAAAGATCTAAATACCTCTCCATTACTAGAAGGGAAAATAAGTACATCTTATTCATAAGTCAGAAGACTCAAATTTTTAAGATAGCAATTCTCAAACTGGTCTATAGATTTAATGCAATCCCAATCAAATCCCAGTAAGCTTTTTGTAGGAACTGACACGTTAATTCCAAAACTCATGCGGAAATGCAAAGAACCTAAAAGAGCAAAAACATCCTTGAAACAGAAAAACAAAGTTGGAAAGCTAACACTATCTGATTTTAAAACTAATGAAACAGTTTGGCACTGGCAAAAAGACAAACAGATGAACAGTATAGAATGGATCCAGAAACAACTGATTTTTTACACAAGTGCAAAGAATTAATTGGACACCAGTAACACTGAAACTATTGGGCACAACTGGTACAAAACTGAACTTCAATACCTACATCATAAAAAATGAATGAATTTTGAGCCATACTGTGCACCCCATGCAAAAATTTTAACTAAAGGTAGATCACAGACTTAAATGTAAAACCTAGAGGTGCCTGGGTAGCTCAGTCAGTTAAGTGTCTGACTTCAGCTCAGGTCATGATCTCGCGTTTTGGGAGTTCAGGCCCTGCATCAGGCTCCGTGCTGACAGATCAGAGCCTGGAGACTGCTTCAGATCCTGTGTCTCCCTCTCTCTCTCTGCCCCACCCCCATTCGTCATGCTCTCTCTCAAAAATAATTTTAAAAAATAAAGTAATAATAAAAATAAATACATAAATGTAAACCCTAAAATTAAAAAAATTTCTACAAGAAAATACAAGACAGTCTTAGGTGACTTTGTTCAAGCAAAGATTCCTTAATTACAACACCAAAAGATAATTTACAAAAGAATGCACTGATAAATGAGACATCACAAAAATTAAAACAAGCTGCTTTTCAAAAGGCAGCTAGAGAATGTAAAGATAAGACACAGACTGGGAAAAATACCTGCAAAGCCAATGTCTGAAAAAGGACTTCTATCCAGAACATACAACAAACTTACAAAACCCAATAATAAGAAAACAATCCAATCCAATAAAAAAAAAAAAAAAATGGACAAAAATTTGAACCTTCACTAAACATGATATAAGATGGCAAATTAAGCACACAAAAAGATGCTCGTAATTTCATTAATCATGAGGTAAGTGCAAGACAAAATCATAATGAGATATAATCTCATACCTTTTAGCATGGCTAAAATTAAAAAGCCTGATCACACCAAGTGTTGGCAAGGCTGTGAAGAAAGTAGGATTCATATATTCATGGTAGAAATGTGAAATGGTATAATCACTTTGAAAACTCTGGTGATGTCTTAAAAAGGTAAATCTAAAACAAAACACTACATGATTCAATCATTCCTCCTCCAGGTATTTACTCAGTAAAAATGAAAACTTATGTCCATAAAAAACTTGTATACAAATGATCACAGCTTTAGCTGTAATAACCAAAAAACAGCAACAAGTAAAATGTCCATAAACAGTTGCCTAGGAAAACATTGTTACACCTATACAATGGAAAACAATAAACTACTCACCAATAATAAAGAATGAACTGACACATTCAGCAACATGGATGAATCTCAAAATAATTATGCTAAATAAGAGGCCAGACCACCAAAGAAGTATATACTACATAACTCCATTTATACTTAACTCCAGAAAAAAATTAATCAACAGATCATTGGTTTCCTGGAGAGGGAAGGATGTAGGGACAGGTAGAAGTGTGGAATCATAAAGGTACAGAAGAAATTTATAGCAGTGATGTTACATTCATGTTCTGGATTATGATGATGGTTTCACAGATGTATACACATGTGAAAGCTTATCAGCAAATATGCTTTAAATATGTGCAGCTTCCTGCTATGTTAATCATCTTTAATAAAGCTTTTAAAGATCCGCATTGAATTTTCTAGTTTGGATAGAATTTCCAAAGCACTATATTGTGCCAAGGAAAAATTATGAGGGGATTCTAATTATAGTAAAATTCAGAGATAAACAAAATAATACCACAAGCCAAATCTAGCCATGCTAATTCTCTTATGAATTAGAGCAATCACAGACTGCTTTCCCTACCACAAGCATTAAATAGCTGCAAAAAAAAACCCACATGACCTTCAAAGCCGAAAGTATTTAATACGTGTCACTGTACAAAAAAGTTTGTTGACCTCTGCTATAAATCAACAAGAGATCACAAAATAAATGAGTGGCTTGGTTATGGAGTAATTTTAAACAGGAAAGATCAATGTGGTAATAGCACCAAGAACAAGGCTTTCCAGAAAGCATCATTAGCTTTCAATCTCCCCTACCATAAAATAGGCTCACACATCATCTTTTAAACTTAGGGCACAGAAGCACGTAATAAATGCAAAAGGTAAAATTAACGTAGATGGCATATTAATATCTCTTTTTCCATATACACTTATACAACACTTTCTACTAAAGAAAATCTTACCTGATCTGCTCAGTCTGTACAATCCCTTCTTTGTGACCCTCCAAACGAGCAGCCAATCTTTCTTTATCAAGACGCACACACTCTTCATCCTGAAAATAATCGCTGGTTAGTGAATATTCTAAATTTTTATTTAACTTTTATTTATTTTGAGAGACAGTGCGTGCAAGTGGGGGAGGGGCAGACAGCGAGGGGGACAGAGGATATGAAGCAGGCTCTGTGTTGACAGGCTGACAGCAGTGAACCCGATGTGGGGCTCGAACTCACTGTGAGATCATGACCTGAGCCGAAGTTGGATGCTCAACTGACTGAGGAACCCAGGTGGCCCTTTATTTAACTTTTAGAACAACAAAAAAAACTACATGTAACTTTTCTTTACATACGTTCCTGCCTATAACTTTCTAGGCATCACTGGCCTTAAATCAACTCAACTTTAAGATTACTTTTAGTTACACAAATACAAGTTGGGGGGGCGCCTGGGTGGCTCAGTTGGTCAAGCGACCTACTGATTTTGGTTCAACAGGTCATGATCCCAAGGTGGTGGGATCAAGCCCTGCACCAGGCTCTGTGCTGAGTGTGAAGGCCTACTTAAGATTCCCAGTCTCTCTCCCACTGCCCCTCTTCCCTGTTTGCAAGCTCTCTCTCTCCCTCTCTCAACTAAAATTAATGAAAAAATAATGATAAATAAGTAAATATTAGATGACTGATTAAACTGATCACTGATTAAACTGTAGAACTGATTAAAAGCTTACCAAAGAACTTCAGCAACTTTTTTTAATGTTTATTTACTTATTTTGAAGGAAAGAGACACACAGAGAGGGCAAGTGGGGAGAGGGGCGGAGAGAGAGATGAGAGAGAATCCCAAACAGGCTCCACACTGTCAGCCTGTCAGATGGAGCCCAACACAGGGTAGGGCTCAATCTCACCAAGACTGAGATCACGACCTGAGTCAAAATCAAGAGTCAGACGCTTAAAGGGCGCCTGGGTGCCCCAGTCACTTAAGCAGCAGACTCTTGATTTTGGCTCAGGAGTTTGAGCCCCGGGTCAGGCTCATTCGTGTGCTGCCGATGTGGGGCCTGCTGGGGATTCTGCCTTGCCCCCTCTATCTGTCCCTTACCCGGTTGTGTTCTCTCTCAAAAATAAACTTTAAATTTAAAGAGTCAGATGCTTAACTGACTGAGACACCCAGGTGTTCCACAGCAGCTTTTTTCTTCCCATAATGTAACACAGCTACTTTTATTCATAAAAATACACCACAAATAAATTCCTTCTCTTCAGAAAAGTTGATTAGTAAATTTTATGAAAAGCCCTCACCACAGTCAAAAATTTCATTTTGGAGCTAGTTATTTGCATCTGTTGCCCCAGGTCGTAAATCCATCAGCATTTCTGATGACAGGAAGTGTAACTTTAATGGTTTTCAAAGCATGTTCCTCGGAACATTAGGCTTTTCCTACAAAGTGACCCATGGGACACTGCTCTGAATTCAATCTTGGTAGCTCAGCTTTTTTCTAACCTGCATGTTAGAATTTCAGGTAAAATTTACTCTGAAATATGTTCATTTAAAACCAAAACTTGATTGGGGCACTTGCACGGCTCAGACGGTTAAGCATCCAACTTTGGCTCAGGTCATGATCTCACGGTTCATGAGTTCGAGCCCTGCATCTGGCTCTGTGCTGACAGCTCAGAGTCTGGAGCCTGCTTCAGATTCTGTGTCTCCACCTCTCGCTGCCCCTCCCCCACTCAAGCTTGCTTGCTCTCAAAAATAAAAACATTAAAAAAAAAAAAAAAAAAAAACTTGATCTAGTTTAATGCCCACATTCAACAAATGAGACAACTGAGGAAATGAGTCAGTGTTTATGGCTAACAAAATATGATATTGTATAAAACGCCATCAGTATACTCAAGAGATCTAAAAAGATGCTCTGCTCCAATTCATGCTCTATTATTAACCTATCATTTAAAACAGACATATTGCTGACATGAACACAAAGTATTTTAGCAAACTGCATTAAATTTTAGACATCTGTAATGAAGGTACAGCACAAGGAACTCAAGTTCCTTAGGAAACTACTGATTTTAAAGACAACTGCAGCCTAGACTTTAATAAGTTCAGAATCTTTGCCCTCAAGGTTTCTCTCTCTGAGCCTAGTGCCTTGCAAGTTCCCAACACACACACGGTGAACTAAAAACTGTTAATGTAACATAACTGTTTATGTAACTCTTTTAACTCTATAAATACTCTGGAAAGAATTTTATTATGCTATTTCTTGTTGATTTTCAAGTTAATGGTATCCAGGCAAATCAGCATTTCTGACACGTTCAACTGTTTTCCAAATAATTAAAACTGTAAATTTCGGGTTTTCCAAGTAATTAGTATCTTTAAATTCACTCATTTTGTTCACAGTGGGTCCCAATCTTTCTTCATACAGAGAGAACAGGTGGAAACTCATTTTATTGCTGCAAAATTTGTAATCAGTATATATAGTGGAATGGCTAGGAGCCAGACCGTCTAGGCTCTATTCCTGGTTCTGTGAACCTCAGCAAGTAACTTGTTCCGTCTGAGGTGTTTGCTCATTGATGGCATGCACAAGACTGCCAACTTCAGAAGGTTGTGGCTTAGGATTACACAAGCTAATATAAAGTGTATAAAACGTCACCCAGAACAGAGTAGCAACAATGAGCTAACTATCATTACTATCCTTAACTAAAATACCATGTCCATGTCTCAGAGTTTGCTTAATGAAAATTACGTTGTTTTAAAATTAATTAATTAAAATTACACTGTTTCAGCATCAAATTTTGTCAATGAATATATAAAGATTACATGTCGACAACTCTGTCCCTTTAACAGTTACCTTTTTATCCTTAATTGTGGATGCTCTGCTGTTTATGTAGTAGGCCAAAGGTACAACTGTTTGATTTTTATATAAGTGTAAAAAGAAGAGTTATGGTTTCTAGTAACGTTAAATTAATGATGACTACAAGTGTTATTTCCTATACTGTTAATTGGTACTCATTTCTCAGATTTTAAGTGTATCTCTAGTACCTAATCTTCCATTTGCACTGGGTTTTATATGTAACTGATCTGAGACTTGTTAAAAATTTTAAATAAAGAGCCTTATACTCATATAATTAAAATTTCCAAGGCTTAACTGTCTTATGCTTCTTTCTAAAGTTAACTGCATTTCTCATACAGCTTCTATTTCATGTGAACTATCCTTATTTACCAATATTAGTATTCCACTGCTGGCTAAGCATCTGACTTTAACTCAGGTCATGATCTCATGGTTCATGAGCTCGAGCCCTGCATCCGGCTCTCTGATGACAGCTCAGAGCCTGGAGCCGGCCTCTGATTCCATGTCTCCCTCTCTCCGCCTTCCCCCGCTCACGCTTGTTCTCTCTCCCTCTCAAAAATAAATAACATTAAAAAAAAAAAAAAAAAAGAGTACAGCAAATTCTCATACCATGTTATTCCAGGGATAGGCAAACTACAACCCAAAGGTAGGCTCACCATCTGTTTTATAAAATTTTACTGAAATACAGTCCTGTCAGTTCATTTACGTATTGCTTATGCCTGCTTTCACACTATGATAGCAGGGTGGAATAGCTGAACAGAAACTAAATGGCCCAAAAAGCCTAAAATATTTACTATCTGGACTTTTACAGAAGAAATTTCCCAACTCCTGATGAAGCCCAACATTTTCATCGAAGAGGCAAAGAAAAATAAAGTGATATGTCCACCACACAGTTTGTACATAAAAGATCTTTTTTTTTTTTTTTTTAATGTTTATTTTTGAGAGAGACAGAATGCGAGTGGGTTGGGGCAGAGAGAGGGGGAGGCACAGAACCCGAAGCAGGCTCCAGGCTCTGAGCTGTCAGCACAGAGCCTGACACGGGGCTCAAACTCACAAGCTGTGAGATCATGACCTGAGCTGAAGCTGGACGTTCAACCGACTGAGCCACCCAGGCGCCCCTGTAAAAGATCTTAAATTATACCTCAACTGCTACTAATCAAACACTCATAATACTACGACAATTTTTCCAGAAAAAAACTCCTAGAACTACTATGAAAAAGAATTTGTATTCATATACAATCTCAATTTTGTAACACTACGATTCATATTTAAAATAAAATTCCATTACCTCAATTCGTGGTTTCTTTGCTTCTGCTAAAACTTCGTCTGCAGCTCTTTTGACTTTAAGAAAAAAAAAGAAAAGTAAATATATGGTTTTGGAGTAAGTTTTTAAAAGTTCAATATAAATACACAGCAAAACATACCTTGGGTAGATCGCTGAAGACCTATTTCTAGAGGGGCACTTCTGTCTATGCTTGCTGATGTTGCTGAAGATTTAAAAAGATTTAGGTGAGAAGCTCAATATTTGAACACATATACTAGGCATTATTACAAGTAAAATGCTCAATATTTGTAATTTCTTACTTTATATGTATAATTTCCTAAGGGGGGAAAAGTTTTAAAGCAGCTTTGTAAAACAGTTTATTATAAAAGACTAATTTATATTTAAAAGTCTTTAAAGGACAAATTATTTTTAACAATTTAGCTTACAAACTACTGCGATGATTGAAATTAACTGGTCACTTCAAAGAACATATACTCCGTTACCACACATGCACATAAAATGTATCTAAACATAAATACATAAATACATATCCATACGAAAAGGTTTTTTTTTAAGTTAGCATTCACTTCAAAAATGCAAATTTTAGTTATTCACAATTGGTAGAAAAAACACTGCAATTACTTTTTATTTTTTTATTAAAATTTTCTATTAATGTTTATTTATTTTTGAGAGAAGAGAGACAAAGTGTGAGCAGAGAAGTGGCAGAGAGAGAGGGAGACACGAAATCCAAAGCAGGCTCCAGGCTTTAAGCTGTCAACACAGAACCCGACGTGGGGCTTAAACTCACAAACTGTGACATCATGACCTGAACCAAAGTCAGACGCTTAACCAACTAAGCCACCCAGGCGCCCCGCAATTACTTTTTATATTAAGTCATTTAAATTGTGAAAGGTTGAAAATAATGAAACTAGTCCCATCCACCTAGTTCCCACCACCCTACATGACTATTTAAGTCTTGAGTGTATCTTTCTAGAGGTTCTTTCTGTAGATACAAGAAATACAAACTTATACCTTTATTCCCCCCCCCTTTTAAATTTTTTTAATGTTTATGGGGGGTGGGGAGGAGCACAAGAGAGAAAGGAGAGACAAAATCCCCAAAACTGTGACATCATGATCTTAGCCAAAACCATGAGTTAGATGCTTAACTGACTGAGCCACCTACATGCCCCTTTCCCCTTTTTCACATAAAAGATAGCACACTATATACACTGTCCTGAACCTTTTTTTTTTTATCCTAACAAAAGAGCTCTAGCATACTGATATGTGGAGCATTCTTTCTTTTTAAAGCTACATAGCATTATCGATATAATGAGGAACCGGTTCTTTCAAAGAATTAATAAAATTGAAAACTCCTAGCCAAACTTAACAAAAAAGGAGAGGCCTCAAATAAATGAAATCAAGAAACAAAGGAAAGATCACAATCACAACTGCAGAAATACAATTATAAGAGAATATTATGAACAATGATATGCCAACAAATAGGGCAATCTGGAAGAAATGGATAAATTCTTAGAAACATAAACTACCAAAACTGAAAAAGATATAGAAAATTTGAACAAACAAGGTGCCTGGGTGGCTCATTTGGTTGCGTGTCCGACTTCAGCTCAGGTCATGATCTCACAGGTCGTGAGTTCAAGCCCTAGTTTGGGGCTCTCTGCTCCAAGCACAGAGTCCACTTCAGATCTTCTGCCCCCCCCCTTTGCCCCTCCCCCCGCTGGCACTCTCTCAATAATAAATACCAATTTTTTTTAATTAAAAAAAAAAAAAAAAACAGAAAATTTGAACAGACCCATAACCAGCAAAGAAACTGAATCAGTAAAAAAAATCTCTCAACAAACAGTCCAAGACAGGATGGCTTCCCAGGGGAATTCTACCAAACATTTAAAGAAGAGTTAATACCTATTCTTTCAAAAAATTGAAATGGAAGGAAAATCTCCAAACTCATTCTATGAGACCACCATCATCTTGATTCCAAAACCAAAGACCTCACTAAAAGAATGACAGACCGGGGCGCCTGGGTGGCGCAGTCGGTTAAGCGTCCGACTTCAGCCAGGTCACGATCTCGCGGTCCGTGAGTTCGAGCCCCGCGTCGGGCTCTGGGCTGATGGCTCAGAGCCTGGAGCCTGTTTCCGATTCTGTGTCTCCCTCTCTCTCTGCCCCTCCCCCGTTCATGCTCTGTCTCTCTCTGTCCCAAAAATAAATAAAACGTTGAAAAAAAAAAAATTTAAAAAAAAAATAAAAAATAAAAAATAAATAAAAGAATGACAGACCAATATTCCTGATGAACATGGATGCAAACATTCTCAACAAGATACCACCAAATCAAATCCAACAGTACATTAAAACAATTATTCACCGTAATCAAGTGGGATTTATTACTGGGCTGCAGGGCTGGTTCAATATCCACCAATAACTCAACATGATACACCACATTAATAAAAGAAACGATAAGAACAACATGATCCTCTCAACAGATGTAGAAAAAGCATTTGACAAAATACAGCATCCTTTCTTGATAAAAACCATCAAGAAAGTAGGGACAGAAGGAACACACCTCAATATCATAAAGGCCATATACAAAAAAGAACCACAGTTAATATCATTCTCAACGGGGAAAAACTGAGAGCTTTTCCCCTAAGGTCAGAAACATAACAGGGATGTCCACTCCTACAACTGTTGTTCAGTACAGTACTAGAAGTCCTAGCCTCAGCAATCAGACAACAAAAAGAAATAAACGCACCCAAACCAGCAAGGAAAAAGTCAAACTTTCACAGTTCACAGAAGACAGGATACTCTATATGGAAAACCTGAAAGACTCAGACTCCATCAAAAATTTGCTACAACTGATAGATGAATTCAGCAAAGTCACAGGATATAAAATCAATGTACAGCTATCTGTTGCATTTCTATATATCAATAATGAATCATCAGAAAGAGAAATCAAGGAATTGATCCCATTTACAATTGCACCAAAACCCGTAAAATATCTAGGAATAAACCTAACCAAAGAAGGAAAAGATTGGTACTCTGAAAAATATAGAACACTTATTATGAAAGAAACTGAAGAAAACACAAAGAAATGAAAAATATCGCTTGCTCATGGATTGAAAAACAGACACTGTTATAATGTCTACACCACCCAAAGCAATCTACAAATTCAATACAATCCCTATCAAAATACCACCAGAATTTTTCACTGAGCTAGAACAAACAACCCTAAAATTTATATGGAACCAGAAAATATCCCAAATAGCCAAACTAATGTTGAAGAAAAAAAAAAAAAAGCAAAGTGGGAGGCATCGCAATTCCAGACTTCAGCTGTATTACAAAGCTGTATTCATCAAGACAGTACGGTACCAGCACAAAAACATACACACAGATCAATGAACAGAATAGAGACCCCAGAAATGGACCCACAACTCTATGGTCAACTAATCTTCAACAAAGCAGGAAAGAATATTCAATGGAAAAAAGTCTCTTCAACAAATGGTGTTGGGAAAACTGGACCATGATGAAACTGGACCACTTTCTTACACCATACACAAAAATAAACTCAGAATGGATGAAAGACCTAAACATGAGACAGGAAACCACCAAAATCCTAGAGAACACAGGCAGCAATTTCTTTGACCTTGGCCATAGCAACTTCTTACTAGACACGTCTCTGGAGGCGAGGGCAACAAAACCAAACGTGAACTATTGGGATTTCATCAAGATAAAAAACTTCTGCACAGCGAAGGAAACAATCAACAAAACTAAAAGGCAGCCTACAGAATGGGAGAAGACATTTGCAAATGAAATATTGGATAAAGTGCTAGTATCCAAAATCTATAAAGAACTTATAAAACTCAACACCCAAAAAATAAATAATCCAGTTAAGAAATGGGCAGAAGACATGAACAGACTTTTCTCCAAAGAAGACATACAAATGGGAAACAGACACATGAAAAAATGCTCAACATCACTTATCATCAGGGAAATACAAATGAAAACCACAGTGAGATACCATTTCACACCTGTCAGAATGGCAAAAATTAACAACTCAGGAAACAGCAGGTATTGGAGAAGACACAGAGAAAGGGGAACCCTCTTGCACTATCGGTGGGAATGCAAACTGGTGCAACCACTCTGGAAAAGTGTGGAAGTTCCTCAAAAAGTTAAAAATAGAACCACTCTATGACCCAGCAATTGCACTACTTTAAGAATAACCACTCAATAAGTACTTGCTCAATGTTCAGAGGACAGTACAGAAAGATAATACTCTTGAGCACGGTCTTTCCATTATGCAAAAGACTCCATGCAAATCAGTATTACTGTTAAAGTCATGGAACTCAATATGTAACAAGACAGCTATTAACGACTTAAAGGTAGTAAACACTCCAAGAAAGGTTACGACCAAACAGTCTCATATTGATTTATTCATACTATCATATGATTATATCAATTTATTCATACTCACCAATTTATATTCTATTAATTGTACCAACTTATAATTTTATTCATATTCTTTAAGACAGCAAATTAATGATTACTCACTTAAACAGGTAAGCACCTACTATTAACCACTGTTCTAAATACTGGGTATTTAACTACCTGCCCCCTTAGAGTTTACCCTCTAGTGGGGCAGACAAATAATATATAAGTAAACCAATATATAATTTCAAGTCAATGTAAGGGATTTGACAAAATATAAATTAGGAAGATACTATACACAGATGGATGTATGTGGAAAAACAACACTATTTTCTTTTTTAGAGTGAGAAGTTCTTTCTGACAGATTATTAAAGCACAGATTGAGGTGGTAAAAAGTAAGACATGTGACAATGTAGAGAAACAGAACTGAACACAAAAAATAGCAAGTACAGGGGCGCCTGGGTGGCACAGTCGGTTAAGCGTCCGACTTCAGCCAGGTCACGATCTCGCGGTCCGTGAGTTCGAGCCCCGCGTCAGGCTCTGGGCTGATGGCTCAGAGCCTGGAGCCTGTTTCCGATTCTGTGTCTCCCTCTCTCTCTGCACCTCCCCCGTTCATGCTGTCTCTCTTTGTCCCAAAAATAAATAAACGTTGGAAAAAAAAAAAAAATAGCAAGTACAAAGGCTTGAAAAGTCAGGATAGTTAAAAGAATCAGTAAGACTGGACCGCAAATGAAAGTTGGAAGAAGATGAGGCCACAGATATTTAGGCAGAAGCAAAATCACATAGGTCAGGATAAGGAGTATGAGCTTTATCCTACATGTGACGGGAAGCCACAGGATGGACTTGAGCAGGTAAGTGAATCAAGCTTATATGTGTTTTTCAAAACAGGTCACTCTAGTGGGTAGGCAAAGACTATACTAGAAAATACAGAGTAGGGTACTGTGAAAAGGCTATACAACTCTAAAGGGGAAGAATGGAACATAGTGGGAGTAGAATGGTTAAGAAACTCATCCTTTTAAAGAAAAGGACCTGCCCACAAAATGAGATGTGAGAAAAAAGTAATCAAAGATTTCCCCAGGGTTTCTGGCCTCAGCAACTACATGAATGGTATGCCATTTACTGAGATGGGAACAGTGGGAGACCAGACCTATTTTGTTTGAGGGGAGAAGGGAAAGAGGAAATTGGCATTCTATTTCAGATACATTGAATTTCAGATACCTATTAAATATCCAAGGAAAGATGTGGAGTGGATTTATAATTTAAAGCTTAGAAATAGGATGAATATAAGGAAGTAAGCAAAAGAAAATGAGAGATGGACAATGAATAGAAAGAGAACCAAAAGAATCAGGTGCCCCAAATGCCAAGCTAAGAAAGGGTTTCCAAAAGGAAGCAGTCAACAGTATCTAATGCTGTAGAGAGATCAAGCAAGATACAGATAAGAGAGACCAAAGGAATGAGTAACCCTTAAGTCAGTGTTAACCACACAACAGTGATATAAGTGGGACATGAACAGGAAAGCCAAACCGGAATGGATTCAAGAGGGAAGCAGTGATATCACACAACTGTTACAAAGAATTTTGCAATAAAAAGGAAAAAACAAACAGTACAGTAGATAGTAGGAAATGTGGGGGGGAGGGGTCAAAAAACCATTTTTAAATGAGATCTTGCTGTATGCACTTTAAAGGGAATGATGCAGAGAAAAGAGGAAGATGATGACGCAAGGCAGAAGCAATAGTTTACAAAAGCAGAGTCTTTGAGAGTGTGAAAGGAAATGGAATCTACAGAGAAGTGGTGACTGGTCTTAGGAATGAAGGTAGTGTATTCACCATAACAGAAAAAAAAGGAAAGCATATGCACATAGCTGCTGGAAGGTTAATTTTTTAGTGGAAATACAAATTCTCTTCCCATTGCTTCTTATTTCACAGGAGAAAGAAAGAAACAATGGCTATTTAAGAGTGAGAGCAATTTAAAAATTACTCACATGCTTCACCATTGAGATATCCAAGCAGATCTTTTCGGTCAGGTCTTCTAACCACAGGAATATTTTCAGTCTGAAATCAAAATTTTTAATTAGTTATCAAATCAACAACAATTACAAGAAATATAATAAAAACAAACATTGTGTAATATCTGAATTTTATTCCAACAGATCTTGGTAGTATTTATTCAGAATCTTACCTTTTTTTTTTTTTTAATTTTTTTTAATATATGAAATTTATTGTCGAATTGGTTTCCACACAACACCCAGTGCTCATCCCAAAAGGTGCCCTCCTCAATACCCATCACCCACCCTCCCCTCCCTCCCAACCCCCATCAACCCTCAGTTTGTTCTCAGTTTTTAACAGTCTCTTATGCTTTGGCTCTCTTCCACTCTAACCTTTTTTTTTTTTTTTTCCTTCCCCTCCCCCATGGGTTTCTGTTAAGTTTCTCAAGGATCCACATAAGAGTGAAACCATATGGTATCTGTCTTTCTCTGTATGGCTTATTTCACTTAGCATCACACTCTCCAGTTCCATCCACATTGCTACAAAAGGCCATATTTCATTTTTTCTCATTGCCATGTAGTATTCCATTGTGTATATAAACCACAATTTCTTTATCCATTCATCAGTTGATGGACATTTAGGCTCTTTCCATCATTTGGCTATTGTTGAGAGTGCTGCTATAAACATTGGGGTACAAGTGCCCCTATGCATCAGTACTCCTGTATCCCTTGGATAAATTCCTAGCAGTGCTATTGCTGGGTCACAGGGTAGGTCTATTTTTAATTTTCTGAGGAACCTCCACACTGCTTTCCAGAGCGGCTGCACCAATTTGCATTCCCACCAACAGTGCAAGAGGGTTCCCGTTTCTCCACATCCTCGCCAGCATCTATAGTCTCCTGATTTGTTCATTTTGGCCACTCTGACTGGCGTGAGGTGATATCTGAGTGTGGTTTTGATTTGTATTTCCCTGATAAGGAGCGACGCTGAACATCTTTTCATGTGCCTGTTGGCCATCCGGATGTCTTCTTTAGAGAAGTGTCTATTCATGTTTTCTGCCCATTTCTTCACTGGGTTATTTGTTTTTCGGGTGTGGAGTTTGGTGAGCTCTTTATAGATTTTGGATACTAGCCCTTTGTCCGATATGTCATTTGCAAATATCTTTTCCCAAGAATCTTACCTTTAAAGAACTACTAGGCTAAAAAAATCTAACCCAAGTCTTCAAAAATTTTAAGGATATTAATTTTTAATAACTTCATTCTTGAAATTCAATTAAGATACCTAAAAGATAATCATTAGCAACAATGACCAATCCCTCTTCAAAATATCAATTCCAGTCTTTTTTGTTCCCTTGGCTTACTTTAAGTATTTTTTTATTTTATTCATGATACTTTGCATGCATATTTGAGGTAATTATCTTTTTAGTCCCATTGCTTGATCATTACATGCAATGTTTCCAAAGTGCTTTCTTTTCTCAAACACAAAACAGACTTCTCAAAATATTCTACTTGAATTCTGAAATACACTAACTTAGCCATAAAAACTAAATTTTCAAAACAATAGGTATACTGTTTAAGCGTGGGAAAAAATTTAGGACATTATACAGCAAAACATTAATGTCAGTTGCTTACTTTCCATGCTACATATTTCTTTTTTATCTTTGAATGCACACAAATTCTGTAAGGAAGGGGAAAAGACTAAAAAATTAAATCTGGAAAATGTAACTATTTTGGTAAAATGGATAATTTTCCTTAAATCTCCTACATTAGTCATTGTAAAGAGGTGTACTGACAAATAGAGCTGTATACTTTAGTCACCAGGTCATCTTGAGGCCATGAATTCAATGAATCCTGTAATTACCACAATTTTCAATATCATTTTTATAATGTAAACAAACAACTAAGGGGCACCTGAGTGGTTCAGTCAGTTAAGCGTCTGGATTCAGCTCAGGTCATGATCTCATGGTTCGTGGGTTCAAGCCCCACGTTGAGCTCTGTGCTGACGGCTCAGAGCCTGGAGCCTGCTTCAGATTCTGTAACTCCCTCTCTTTCTGTCCCTCTCTCAACAATAACTAACATTAAAAAAAAAAAAAAAATTAAAAAAAAAAAAAACTAAGTATAAGAAAGCCTGGTGGCTGCAAGATTATATAATTAAAATCCCTTTGTCACTTTATATACACAATGATAAATAACCAGAATCCTTAGTAACCTCGGCTATTTATCTTATATTGTGTACTAATTACATTTCATTTCAAACATTCTGCACACACTCCCTGATGATAGAGTTTAACTATATTTAATCATTTAAAATTAATCTTTTTTTTAAAGGGTAGGCTAAATTTTAATTTCTACTAGGAGTATAAACATTTAAGAGCCCACAGGTTTTTGTGTGCTTGTTTTTAAAAACTAGTCTACATGAAGTATCATAAATAGCTAAAAGATTTTAATTAATTTTGTTAAGTTACTGTTTGTAAGTCTGATAACATACTTCATTATTTGGTTAATAATGAATTATGGACATAATACAGAAACTGAAAAAGATATGAGTCTACTCACACTAATATAGGAGCTATGGGTCCAGAAAACTTACATCAGACATGGTCTGCTCACAAGAAAGAACAAGTAGCACAGTGGAGGAAAAAAAATTTGTAGAACCCTAGAACTGTAGAATTCTGCCCTTTCAATCTGCCAAGTATTTAAGAAAAACAAAAGACTGGGGCGCCTGGGTGGCGCAGTCGGTTAAGCGTCCGACTTCAGCCAGGTCACGATCTCGCGGTCCGTGAGTTCGAGCCCCGCGTCAGGCTCTGGGCTGATGGCTCAGAGCCTGGAGCCTGTTTCCGATTCTGTGTCTCCCTCTCTCTCTGCCCCTCCCCCATTCATGCTCTGTCTCTCTCTGTCCCAAAAAAAATAAATAAACGTTGAAAAAAAAAAAAATTTTAAAAAAAGAAAAACAAAAGACTTAAATCTTATGTGAGCAAGGGTCCCAAGGTCCACAGTAACAATTACAGCCATCAGTTATAGTTATAACTATTTGCCAAGAACATAATCTCTATATATAAACCAAGCATCTGGATCATCTTTATTACCACAAAATGAATGGATATAGCCAACAATACATTCTAATTACTGCCTAATCAGATTTTAAAGATTTAAGATGAAGTAACATAACTTCATAAAGATGCTGTTATTTTTGGGGCGCCTGGGTGGCGCAGTCGGTTAAGCGTCCGACTTCAGCCAGGTCACGATCTCGCGGTCCGTGAGTTCGAGCCCCGCGTCGGGCTCTGGGGCTGATGGCTCAGAGCCTGGAGCCTGTTTCCGATTCTGTGTCTCCCTCTCTCTCTGCCCCTCCCCCGTTCATGCTCTGTCTCTCTCTGTCCCAAGAATAAATAAACGTTGAAAAAAAAAAATTAAAAAAAAAAAAAAAAGATGCTGTTATTTTTATCCCACTATTTCCCAAATCTCAATACGTAGTTTCACCCTAGTATTATTTTTTTCTATATGTATTAAACACTGTATGTTTCCCATTCAGAAAAGCAGAGTTCAAATACTGAGATGCTGAAGGCAAGAAAAACTGGAAACAAATGAATTTATCAATAAAGTTCAAAAGAGATTTATTAAACAGATTAAAAATTAATTTTAAAGTTGTCTGTTAGGGGCACTTGGGTTTGGTTAGGTCTCCGGCACTTGATTTTGGCTCAGGTCGTGACTCATGGTTGTGAGATTGAGACCCCCATCAGCGTGAAGCCTACTTGGGATTCTCATTCTCTCACTCGCTCTCTCTCTCTCCCTCTCTCTCTCTCTCTCTCTCTGCTCTTCCCCTGCTCATGTGAACACACACACACACTCTCTCCCTCTAATAATAATAATAAAGTTGTCTGTTAATCTTGATTCTGATACCCAAAAAAAGTTTTTTTTAAGTTTATTTATTTTGAGAGAGAGAGGGAGAATGAATGGGGGAGGAGCAGAGAAAGAGAGAATCCCAAACAAACTCTAAGCT
Source organism: Leopardus geoffroyi (assembly GCF_018350155.1). Lineage (NCBI taxonomy): Eukaryota > Metazoa > Chordata > Mammalia > Carnivora > Felidae > Leopardus > Leopardus geoffroyi. The sequence goes on along the minus strand of NC_059338.1, from coordinate 21,533,856 downwards.
GTCAGTGCAGCTTACAAACTCAAACTCACAAACTGTGGTATCATGACCTGAGCCAAAATCAAGAGTCAGACGCTTAACCAACTGAGCCACCCAGGCACACCCCAAAAAAGTATTCTTGAGATCAGAGTTCTGAATATCAGGGTCCTTCTACAGACTTATATATATTTTTTTTAATATTCCTATAAATATCTTCAAAACTTCTGTTCTTGTAAACAGTGCCCACATTTTACATGAAAGTCGCAGATCTAAAAACATGCAAAGATCTAATTTTGAACTTCCAGTAGGCTTTCATACAGATGAACCTTTTATTTTTTTGATTTGAAACCCATGAGGGAAGTGATCCATGCCAAATAATACCTATTAACCAAAAAAAAAAAAAAAAAAATTAAGTTTTAAAATGAATTTTACTTACAGCGGCACGTCGGACATAAACAGGATGAGAAAGGTGCACATTATTAAGTAGAAACAAGATAGAATCCAATGTGTAGTACTCTCTGGGCTGGCCTTCCTTTCCAGTCCTGAAATAATTAAGATTTTTACTCAATTTTAATTCAACTCCTTAGACTTGTATGTATGAATTTATCTATATTCACTTTGCTACTCAACAATGGATTTAACATGGTTAACAAAAATACACATAAAGTATGAAATCTAGTAGGCGGAACTATCATTAAAGTAAAAGAACACAAAGGTAGAAAATGAAAAAAAAAGAAAGCACACCATATCCATACTCTAAGGTAGTACACACTTTTTAGAATTTGGCCCAAACTTCATTCTGGTCTTTGCCAATAAAGAGAGAAACCTAGTCAGTTACAGAGTGGAGAGAATCCGCAAGAGAAAAACTGATTAGAAGAAGCACAACTCTAAACTTAATAGAAATTTATTCTTTGTCTCCTAAATAAGATACTGCTAAAGAACATCCTTAACATTCTTACAGCAAACACAATAATAAATTTCAGAGGTATAATTCTTATGACATCCCTTAAATTAAACCAATGATGCAAAAAAAAATCACAATTCTACCTGTGGTAAAGCAATGCTGTATAAAGGTTTATTTTTTTTTAATGTTTATTTGAGAGAGAAAGAGGGGGAGGGAGAACACAAGCGGGGGCAGGGAGAGAGGGAGAGAGGGAGAGAGGGAGAGAGAATCCCAAACAGACTCTGTGCTGTCAGTACATAGCCCAATATGCGGCCCAGACTCACGAACCGTGAAATCATGACCAGAACCAACTCAAGAGCCGGACGCCTTACCGACTGGGCCACCCAGGCACCCCAATGCAGTCTAGAGGTGCAAGCTCTTTAACGAAACCGCATAATACTATTGCCTCAACAATATTTGTGTCCAATCTCACTCTTCCTACTACATTCTCATCTAAAAAACGTCAGCATATTATTTGATCTCATCTGAATACAGTGCAATATAGTCAGCCCTCATCTACATTTCTCTAGCCTTCATTTCCACTTTTCCTATGAATTGACATTATTTCAAACCATACATCACTACCAGTTACTGTACAATAACACGTAATATCCAGGTAATCAGGGTTTTTTTTTAACAATACAGAAAAGCAAAGTAATAGAACGTACTACATGCAATAAGGATAAGTATTGCTTAAAGTTCCGAAGTTGGACATATGTACATGTGCATAAAGAAATGAGTAACAAAACAAAAATATGTTTAGTGGTGTAATTCACTATTGTTAAAGTTTGAAATTATTCTAACACCCCTTTTTCACTACTAGCTTCACTGAAATGCTATCAAAATATTTCCTTTCCAGCTCTCATGGCTTTAAGCATATAGTTCCCTGTCCTTTAAGACCTAACCCATCATGTCACCCTCAAAGTTCCTAACTCACTCTTTAAGGCTTACTCATCTGTTCATTCATTTGTTCAAGAAAATTTGTAGCCTGTCTACACGCCAAACATATTTCTATGAAACCCTTCCTAATACCCCAAGCTAGAAGTGATTACTCTCAAGAGCCAGAATGCAATTCTTACCAAGTTATGTTTTATTTCACCTATTCTGATTAAGTTAACCTCCCCTGAGTCAGGAACCAAGGTGCTAAGAATTTTCTATTTCTCAAATTGAACCACCCTACATCCTGAGTACTTCTAAACCATTTTTTAAAGAAAAAAAATAAATCCGTTAAAATTCCAATCAAATATAATTCTGTCTGTGCAAATTTTTTTTGACAGGACAAAACGCAAGAAACTCAGAATGATGTCATTGCATCAACATTTCATAAAGCTAATCAAATCATAAGTCCTCAGGGCCAAAAAGCTAGAAACCAACAAACTAAATTTTCCCCAGCTTTTCATCAACTCTTCACAAAGCCCAGTGCTCCCACTCAATCAAGCAAAATGAGTATGGAAGTTCTAGCCCAAGCTTCTAATCATCCAGATGAAATACCAAAGAGAGAGATATCACCTTTAAAAAGGCCCCAAACCATTATCAGACCTATCTCTAGATATTTTCCTTAATGCCTTCAATTCAAAAAGCCCCGCGTAGATCAACGTTCCCAAATATTTCTTGTTAAAACCCATTTCCTACAAGCACACACCATCATCAATATCTTACTTAGATCTGTAAAGCTCACTCCATTTTACCAATAACTTTCTCCCTGAAGAAATTCCTGCCTTCACCTCCAACACGGGTTTTGAGGACTATTCCAAAGTGACCAAATCTTTTTCCCGTTCTAATCTCAGTTAGTTCCCTTCTCTCTACCTCAGGGAATTACGAAAGGAAAAAGAAACAGACCAGGAGTTGCAAGGGGCAGGTGGGATAGTGACAACACATGGTAGCCTCGAAGAGAAAGAAAAAACTAAACACAAAAAGACGACTCTAGGACCGGACGGTACGCCCCTTTCTGCACCTACACACGTCGGTAAAAATGAACTAGGAAAGTCAGAAACTCCTGTGGTACCTTTCCCTTTGGCGTCCCAAAGACTTAAAGAAATGGAGATGCACCTCCTCCTATTTCCTCCTCACCTAAAAGTGTAACTTCTTTTCTTAAGAAAAACTTTTACCCAGAGACCCGTTTTTTCTCCATCCCCAAAGGGAATCGGGGGGAGGGGTTAGGAAAGAGGTCGCCTGGGGGCGCCCAACTCTGCCCGGCCAACCCCAGGCCACAGCCATGCCAGACTTACCCCCAAACTACATAGTTGGTCTTCACATTCTTGGGCCAGGAGAACTCGCCGAAGATCACCTCGTCTCCCTTCACCACAATCTCCTTCTTCTGGATGTTGTACTGTCGCAGGACGCTGAGCACGTCCGCCATCTTCCCCCCCCTCGCCGCCGCCGCCGCCGCCGCCGCCGGCCCCGGGCGAAGCCGCCGCCGCCGCGCCTGCCTCCTTCTTCCCCTGTCGCCTCGCCCTCTTCCTCCTCCTCCTCCGCCGCCGCCGCCGCCGCGAACCAACAGCAGCCGCACTAGCAGCCGTCCTCGCCTACGACAGCAGCAGGGGCAGTAGACACCCAGGCCGCCGAGGACCCCGCGCTATAAGGCAAGGCCCCGCCGCCGGCTGCCCGCGGAGAACGCCTGACTGCGCGCCTCCAGCCAGGCCGCCGCCAGGGGGAGCCACGACCGACCAGGAACACGCCCCTCCCAGACTCCCACTCGGCACCGGGCCGAATCCCGGCCCGAAACTCGGAGCGCAGGGACACCGCGCCCACGTACGGAGCACGTACGGGGAATACTGCCGGGCGCACGCGCGCCGACACGTACCTCGTCCGTCGTCCCTCGCAGCGCGCACGCGACTAGCGACAGGTGCGCGCGCACCTGCAAGGAAGCCCGGGAATTCTGTCCCCAGACTACGCACTGGGTGACCGCCCACCCACCTTGACTGCGGCCAAGGGCTCTCGGGCCGTTCCTTGGGCGAGAGTGGAGCTTAGCAAAAGGTTTCCAGAACGCTAAGATTACCTTCCCAACTAAAGGGGACCCATTAAATGGCCTGTAGGTCTTAGTGATCCGATTAAGCCCCTTTTTAGAAGGGTGAGGTTTTGGAGGCGGGGTACGGTTTGGGGGTTGTTTTTTGTTTTTAGTGTATTCACGTAGTGATAAAGACCTAGTCCGGAGGAGACCAATCCCAGGTACCTGTATTTGTTACGTGCTGCTTGACCTTGGACAAGATACATACCTTCTTACAGCATTAATTGGCTAGTGGAAAAAAGAACTTAGTATGAGAATAAGATGAAAGAAAGCATCTAGCAAATCAACAAAATATCATAAATGTTGATCTTCCACTTCAGTTCCTTGGATGATGACTTTTTCCATCCTGGCCCCTTCTTCCTGCCAGGCCCAAAGCGGTACCCTTAAATAGCTCTATTCAAAGATGCTAATGAAAAGGAGAACACAAACTCCAAGCTGTCAGAACACTTTCGGATTACTTGATTTTTTATTGGCACTCAGAAGGCTAAAGGGTGCCCTTGCTGTGCTGGAAACAATGAAATAAATTCAATATACTGTGGCCTGTATACCTTAAACTGAACATATTCCGTGGGGGCCATAATTTTTTTTATCCCTTTTACTATAGTGGAAAGGGGAGGGAGGGAGGCTATTTCTTGACTGACATAACCAAATACTTTGATCTGCTTTGAAAGGGATCCATTTTTATTATGTGCACTACAGAGAGATATAGAAGTGTATGGTTTATTTCCTATACTATCTATAGCGAGTTTCCAAATGAATTTGAGAAATTTTGTCTATTCTGCAAATGTTCCATCCCTGTGGTAGATTCCTGAATCTCACCACAAAAACAGACACAATGAAGCACTTACTACTCTCTAATCTCCCATAGTGTCTATTCATACTTGTATGAGAGCACCCAGTATTACTTGAGAACCCACATTAGTTTCCTTGCTTGCCTCATCCTGCAAAACTAAAGGGCAATAGACCTGTATCATCATATCCTAGTGTCTAGCACATTATTGGCTCTTAGAAAATGTTAAATTAATAAATGGATAGATGAGTTCAACAAACTCAGTATTTAATGGGTAGAAGAGCCAATAATAGTCTACTCAAATGACTCTTAATTTTATTTCATACACAAATAATGACTATATGAGTCCATTCAGACTGCTATAAGAGAATACCGTAGGCTGGGTGGCTTATAAACAACAGAAATTCATTCTCATAGTTCTAGAGGCTAGGAAATCCAAGGTCAAGATGCCAGAAGATTCATTGTCTGGTAAAAGCCTGCTTTCTGGTTCATAGACCTCTGACTTCACATTGCATACTCACATGGTGGAAAGAAAAAAGGAGCTTTCTGGAGTCTTTTTTATAATGTCCTAATCACCTTTCAGAGGCCTCATCCTAACACCATCACCTTAGGTTTAGGATTTCAACATATGAAGGGGGATGGGGTGGGTGACCACAAACATTCGATCTATAGCAATGACCAGACAGTCTTTCTTTTAGGAAAAATTGTGGTTCTGAGGATAGTGATTCTTAAACTCAGTGTAATGGGATATGGCATTAGTAATTTGTTGCTTATAACAGTTAAAGAAATGCATGGATCATTTTGTTTTTATTTAAATCCTGTGCCATTACCCCAGTAATATTGGTTCAGTAATGTTCGTGCCAAAATACAATCAATAAAAGACAAGATTAGGGGCACCTGGGGGGCTCAGTCAGTTAAGCATCCGACTTTGGCTCAGGCCATGATCTCACAGCTTGTGTGTTAAGCTCCAAGTCGGGCACTATGCTGACAGCTCAGAGCCTGGAGCCTGCTTCAGATTCTGTCTCCCTCTCTCTCTGCCCCTCCCCTGCTCACACTTTGTCTCTCTCAAAAATAAATAAACATTAAAAATTTTTGTATCATAGAAGAAAAGATTAGTACTAGATCTGAAAACTTAGAAAATTAACTAGAAAAAAAATTAGAAAATCAGTCTTGTTTCTTTGTCTTGGGTGAAAGCTGCCCACTTCTCCAGTCATCAGCATCTGAAAAATTCCTAACAATTCTCAGTTTGAATTCTCCTGAGAATAAATGTCTAGCAATTGGGATAAAGTGGTACATCTTTTTAGTTGAAAACCATGGATGAGAGATCATTACCTTAGAGTTTTGCTGCTATGTCCATTGTTAACAATACCTGATAAGATCCTTTCCATCAATGTCCAAGAATGGTTGTATTCAGATACCTTTACCAGATGACTAAATATCCAGGTTTTAAATTAGGAAGGGTTTGTTAAAGTACGTATTTTGAAAACGCAGCTTGAATTTTCTAGTGATAATTCTGGAGGGATCACAAATCACTTGTAGTATTTATTCATATTAGTCTGTAATAAATAGAATCTAGGATTAGGAGTAAATGTTTCAAGGGCGCCTGGGTGACTCAGTTGGTTAAGCATCGACTCTTGATTTTGGCTCAAGTTATGATCTCTGCGCTGAAAGCTCAAGGCCTGCTTGGGATTCTCTAATTCCCTCTCTCTCTGCTCCTCCCCAGCTTGCTCACTCACTCAAATAATTAAACAGTAAAAGGAAAGGAAAGGAGAGGAGAGGGGAGAAGAGGAGAAGAGAGGAGAGGAAAGGAGAGGAGAGGAGAGGAGAGGAAAGGAAAGGAAAGGAAAGGAAAGGAAAGGAAAGGAAAGGAAAGGAAAGGAAAGGAAAGGAAAGGAAAGAAATGGGGTGCCTGGGTGGCTCAGTTAAGCGTCTGACTCTTGATTTCTGCTCAGGGCATGATCTCATGGTTCATGAGTTTGAGCCCCGTGTCAGGCTCTGTGCTAGTAGTGTGGAGCCTGCTTGGGATTCTCTCTCTCCCTCTCTCTCTCTACCCCTCCCCTCTCATGCTCTCTCTCTCTCAAAATAAAAAAATAAACATTTTTTAAAAAGTAAACATTTCAAATGCAAGGGACGGGGGTAAATTGTTAATTCATGAGGAGATAATTCATGGGTTTCAGAGAGGGTAAATCTTATTGACACTGAGACCAACGGCAAAATTAAGGCCATCAAAATTCAAAATTTTCTGAGAGCTTTGCTAATTTTAATTTTAGGATTCCATTAATTCTTTTTCATTTTCCTAAAGTTTGTGGAAGATAGAGATATGGAGCTATACTTTCCCAGCAAGGAAAAACGTCTGCCCAATGCTAAGAGTTGACAAATAACCTGAACATATTCGTAGCTTATTACTAGAAGAGTTTGTGTAAAATCCATTTTGCAATGTTCAAAGGAGACTCAAGGCTTTGGCTTCTGTCCATTTCCTATGTTTACAGTCTTGCATGGATTATGTCCTTGATTCATAAAATGCACATTAGAAACATTCTCAGTAATCCCTTTACAATTACTCCACTAATGTTGGTTCCATATTGTTGTTAGTTTATCTCTGCTATTTTGTTTGATATCACAGGGCATTCTGGTTAAAATTCACCTTTTAAATTACATTTTCCTTAGGTAATAGTAAATAAAGCATCTAAATGTGTTTAACTTGTCCATTTTAACAGGTTACTGTAGAGGTTAGGGATTCTCTTTGTTTTCAAAGCATTCCAAGGTCATGGGATAATTTATGTCTTATCACACTTCACACACACACACACACACACACACACACACACACACACACATTAATACTTGAAGATTAGTATTTTATTATGATGAAGACCGCATAGTATTTAAGCTTATCATTATTGAAATATAGAAAACACTCACACACACAAAATATATACATGTATACATATATATACTTACATAAACACACATACATATATACTCTTACCTTTTGTAAAGTAATCCACAACTGGATTAGTTGTGATAGTGGTATGTGAGTGACACAAGGGTGTTTTATAGGAGGTTAGGCAACTACCTGAGAAGTGTGGGTGGAAAAGGCTATGTGACTTACAGAACAATAGGTTTAGTGGAGACCCTAGAACAATTAATTGAAGTTTTCCCATGTTTTACCACCATTTCTTTTTTTTTTTTTAATTTTTTTTCAACGTTTTTATTTATTTCTGGGACAGAGAGAGACAGAGCATGAACGGGGGAGGGGCAGAGAGAGAGGGAGACACAGAATCGGAAACAGGCTCCAGGCTCTGAGCCATCAGCCCAGAGCCTGACGCGGGGCTCGAACTCACGGACCGCGAGATCGTGACCTGGCTGAAGTCGGACGCTTAACCGACTGCGCCACCCAGGCGCCCCCACCACCATTTCTTACAGCTCTCAGACAAGATGAGTGTACTTTGGCTACTGGATCTAAAGGAAGTCTGAAATAAGTAATAAATTTACAAAGAGTCAGCACCCCTAGTGCTGTTTCAGACTTTTCATGAACAAAAAGAAAAAAAAAAAAAGATTTTTTTAAATCTAAGATCCTGGAAACAAAATATTTTGATAGGCTTCTTTTAACTTTGAAAGTATACAATCATACAAAAATACTTTTATTAACACATTTTGTTTACATATAATTAGCCTAAGAAGATGAATCTCATTTTTTGTTCTCAGTTTTCCCTAACTTTTGTAAACAACAATTTCTCATAATAATCTTTTCAAACTTGAAGAATTCTAGAATACCTAATTATGTTTATTGTCCTTTCAGGTTTAGGGTAAAGGAGCAATTATTTTTGTTTCCTAATGGCCATTTTGGGAGACCTAATGAGAGTTTTGGCATTATTCTGAATCTGGGGCCTAAATTGAGAAAAAGAAAAATTAAGAATAGTTATTAGAGTAAACAAGAATTTTCTAAGTGTCTAAAGACAACAGGGGTACCTGGGTAGCTCAGTCAGTTGAGTATCCAACTCTTGATTTCAACTCAGATCATTATTCCATGGTTTGTGAGATCAAGGCCTGCATCAGGCTCTGTGCTGACAGCATGGAGCCTGCTTGGGATTCTTTCTTCCTCTCTCTGCCCCTACCCTGCTCATTCTCTCTCTCTCTCTCTCTCTCTCTCAAAACAAATTAACATTAAAAATTGTTTTAATTAAAAAAAGATCCTCTTTCCCTCTGCCCCTTTCCCCGCTTGTGCACACACACACTCTCTCTCTCTAAAATAAAAAATAATAATAATAAAGACAAGAAATATTTATAGGCAATATTGTAAAAACATAGCAATAGACAACAATGGTATTAGAAACAGAATGTTTCAAAATTAAAGAGTAGTCTTTTTGGGGTGCCTGTCTGGCTCAGTTGGAAGAGCATGCAACTCTTGATCTCTGGGTCATGAGTTCAAGCCCCACATTGGGTGTAGAGATTATTTAGTAAATAAAACTGTATTTTAAAAAAAGGGGGGGAAGTCTTTTCAAACTGGTTTAAGAATATGTGCTAAAGCACTAAGAATTAACAATTATTTTGATGACAGAAAGGAACCTCTACTAATTTGGGCACTGAATAACTGAATCATTTTACAGAAAAAAAACACCCATATTCTAGCCTTACTATTTTTCTACATTATTCACATAACTTTGGCAATATGAGATTTAGAAGTATACCTTTACATACATGTGTATTTAGGCACAAATGAATATATAAATATATAAATAACATATTTGAAGTTTCTAACAATAGCCTTAATATATGTATATTAAATGAAACAAAGTATATGTCATATTAAATTTAACATCTTGATAAGCAGTACTACCTCTCGATAAACAGTAATCATATGCATTGTCTACCATACATTCTTGTATTTCTGTGTAATTATTGTCACCTAATGTACATTAGGTGTACATATTAATTATCATACTTAACTGGGGCACCTGGGTGGCTCAGTCGGTTAAGCCTCCGACTTCAGCTCGGGTCATGATCTCCTGGTTTGTGAGTTCGAGCCCCGCGTCGGGCTCTGTGCTGACAGCTCAGAGCCTGGAGCCTGCTTCGGATTCTGTGTCTCCCTCTCTCTCTGCTTCTCCCCAACTCACATCTCTCCCTATCTCTCCCTACCTCAAAAATAAATAAATAAATAAATAAATAAACATTAATAAAAGATCATACTTACCCAAAGTAACTATCTTCTTTTTTTTAATTTTTAAAACTAGTCTTTTAATAATTTTGTAGTTCTAAAGTAAGTCCATAGTAACCTGAGAAAGAAAACAATGGCACTAGGAAAATGCATGAGGATTTATGACATTTTAAAAACCTTTATATGATCATATAAATTTAAAAAAAAAGGTTTAAACAATTTTTTAATGTTTTTTTTGAGAGAGAAAATGAGAGAGAGAGAGAGAAAGAGAGGTGCAGAAGCAGAGACAGAAGGAGACACAGAATCCAAAGCAGGCTCCAGGCTCTGAGCTGTCAGCATAGAGCCCAATGCGAGGCTTGAACCCACAGACAATGAGATCATGACCTGAGCCAAAGTCAGACACCTAACCAACTGAGCCACCCAGGTGCCCCCCAAAAAAACTTTTTAAATTTGAATACAGTTGACACAAAATGCCACATTAGTTTCAGGAAAGTAATCATCTTCCTTTTCTCCAAACAAAAGGGAATATCAGAGGACAAAAAACTATGAACAGTTGCTTAGCTATTTTCTTCTGCATCAATGTGCATTTTATATCATTTTAACAATTTTAAGGTAGTAAAGATAAGCACACAGATACATATATAATGTCACCCAGAGACATTTGTGTATTTTGTCAAAGTATTGACATTCTAAGAAGTAAGAATAAAATAAAATTATGTTTAGTAACCGATTTTTAAAAGTTTATTTGAGAGAGGAAGAGAAAGAGAGAGAGTTCATGGGAGGGGCAGAAGGAGACAATCTTGTTTTAAATTTTTGAGAGAAAGAGAGCACGAGTGAGGGAGAGGAGAAGGGGAAATCAGGGAGAGGTAGAGAGAATCTCAAGGAGGCTCCATGCTCAGTATGGAGCCGGATGTGGGTCTTGATCCCAGGGTTCTGGGATCATGACCTGAGCTGAAATCAAGAGTCAGATGTTTAATCAACTGAGCCACCCCAGCACCCGAGAGAGAGAGAAAGAGAGAGAGAGACAGAGAGAGAGAATCTTAAGCGGGCTGCATGCACAGCATGGAGCCTAACACAGGGTTCCATCCCACTATCCTGGGATCATGATCTGAGCCGAAATCAAAAGACAGATGCTCAACTGACTGAGCCACCCAGGTGTCCCAGTAACCAATTTTTTAAATCTACATTTTACTAAGAAATTGTCCAGGCATCAAAAGATTACTTCATAGTTAACCATTTGTTTAAAGTCTTAAAATTGGTTAGGGATCTGGAATTTAAAATCTTAGCTAACATATTAAATCCTTATTATTTGTAGCATTGTGAGAATTTCCTTAAAAGTAACCCTTGCAAAGATATCTGTTACCATCATTTCATTTAATTGAGTATGATTACATACATTTCATTTATATATATTTATATGTATGTATACAGATATACATACACAATTTTAGTCATATTATAGAAACAATGACAATTCATTTAACTTATAAAACCAATATAGGAAAATTAGGAAGTTTATATCATGAAAATTTAACCTTAGTTCTAGTCAAACAAAATATTGCATTGACACTCTATTTATATGGTAAATTAAAATATAAAAACTCTGAATCATACCAAAAGCTCTTCTTTTATTTTGGAACTAATCAAAGCTTTGTCATTTTGTCTTGTAACTATAATAAGGGCTATTCAGTAAATATGATTTTCAGGGTTCACAAAGTAAACACTAAGAATTTGACAACTGGTTTTTCTTTTAGATCTTTTACATTTTCTGGACTTGATATTTCTAGAATGAGCACATAAAAACTAAATGTTTTTGTCTGTTTGAACCATCAGTTAATCTTTAAATTTTCCTAGAAATACAGAACACAATGACAAGGAGTCAGCTTGTCACATATGAAGTCACCACTGTAAAAGGCTAATTTATATTTTCTATGCAAAGAGAGAAGAGAGAATTTTATATAGAAATACTAATTTGAGGTGTCTGGGTAGATCAATCGGTTAAACTTCCAACTCTTGGTTTTTGCTCAGGTCATGATCTCACGGCTCATGAGTTTGAGCCCCACATTGGTCTGTGTGTTAACAGTGTGGAGCCTGCTTGGGATTCTCTGTCTCCCTCTGTCTCTGCCCCTCTCCCACTCGCGCATGTGTGTGTGCACAAATAAATAAACTAAAAAAAAAAAAATACTCATTTTAACATGCACACACGCAAAAGAATTTTATTATAGTTGACTTAAAGGATAACTTGTGCCCTTGACAGTTTTATTTAGCCCTACAATTTAAAAAGCCAGCCTTTATTAATTTTCATAGTATGGATACAAAGGAAGGGGTATTTCTTACCTTAAATGAAAAATTCTCTTTCTCGTACACAAACAAGACAATTTCTTCATCAGGGTTTCTTCCCTTTTTTGTTCCACAGTACCTCCTAAATGAACAATCTTGTTCTCGTCAAAAGTAGCTGAAGTGGCTAGTATAATCCCAATTTTTTTCCTGGTATAATTGTACCAGTTAAAGAGAGAAACATACAAGTTAATGTTATAGTGTGAAAACATTAAGGAAGCAGGTTTGTGGCATGGAAGTGGCAATTTTCACTTGAGAAGACCCTATAACAACTGCAGAGTTCCAGGGGTGCCTGGTTGAGTGTCTTTCTTTGGCTCAGGTCATGATCTCACAGTTCACGCGTTCAAGGCCCCTGTGGGGCTCTGTATGACAGCTCAGAGCTTGGAGCCTGCTTTGGATTCTGTGTCTCCCTCTCTCTCTCTGCCCCTCCCCTGCTTGCTCTCTCTCTCTCTCTCTCTCTCAAAAATAAATGTAAAAAAGAAAAAGAAAAACAACTGCAATGTTCCCGAAAGATGGTACTTGTGCAACCTCATATCTTTGAAAGTTGGCCGAAGACTGTCACCAAGCACAGGTTGGACAAACTTCCTGCTTCCAAGCAGATGAAATTCAACAAACCAGGGGCACAAAGACAAGGCTATGGAGGAAGGTTTTATATAATTTTTAAAAGATGACTCAAGGCAAAGTTGACTTAAAATCCTGAACTTCTGTGCCCCTGGGGCCAGCTCAAGGGCAGACAGATCTTTGCCTGTCCTCTTCCTATAGACTTGTTCTCTGATAGACCGCTATTAGGCAGACAGACCACAGGAGAAAATGCTAGAAGGCTAGAGAACAGCTTCACTAAGGAACGATTCTAATCTGTCAGATAACAGAAGGATCCCAGGAGACTTTATTCCTAAGAAACAAAATGAAACAAAAGACAAGGCAAGAAAACCCAATGTGAAGGACTTCAACAAAAATGTCAGAGCTCAGTTAAGCATAAATTTAGCCACCCACTCAAGGCATGATGGCCTTAACCAGTAGGAGACACAAGAGACTTCAGATGTCCAAACTAGAAAATCAAGTGTTTCAGTCTGTGGCAGTGAAGGTCTCTGCTGAATCTTAGTGGAAACTTCACTGTTGTCATGACCTTCAAACAGAGACCACCAAGAGCACACTGTGGGAAGAGGCAGTCCGCTATGGGCCGGCCCTGAGCTTCCCTGAGTGGTTTCACTAAGGCTGTCAGAGTATAAGGTTTATCTATCCATCTCTTGACCCTGAACAGTTGTTGTAGAAAGTCACAAAGGCAACAAAGTAACTGCAACATGATGACTGCTGGACTGCTCGCTCCCCAGGTGAGGGGAACTGGTTCAATTGCATCATGCTATTACGTTGCTGCTTGCTCAGACAGTGCTGCACCCTTAGCCTTGGGTTCTTCTCCTATAAAGCACCCCACTGATTATGCTGTGTCGCGTAGCCCTCCACATCTCCCTTTGGGAATTGGGGCTCAGGAAACCAGTGTAAATATGCTGATACTTCGGCTACTGCTTTCATAAAGCCCTTCATCTCTGATCCAGAAATCTCATGTATTTGGTCATCATCCATGAAATTGTTACAGATAAACTTGTCAGTTTGCAAATACAATAAAATCTCAGACCCTTCACAGTTGTTGACCAGGACTGAGCAAATTTTCTGTAAAGGGCTGAATAGTAAATACCTTAGTGTTTGTGGGCCACAGATGGTCTCTGTCACATATTCCTCATTTGTTTGTTTTGAAACGACTTTTTAACTTATAAAAACCAATCTTACCTTTCAGGTCGTACAAAAACAGGCTATAGATGGGATTTGGCCAACTCTGGGCTTGCTAACTATTGTTCTTGACACATTTATTAGTCAAAGTTGGGCTTATTGACTGTTTGTTATAAGGAAGACCATACATCATTGGTATCTGTGCAGTATCTCTGTAACATGGTGTTAGACAAGACTTATTATGGGATTTTGGGTTTGTGTTAGGTAATTTTGGAGAGCATTCAAGGACGTGGAGCTTTACTTTGTATTGGATCCTGTCAGGAAGCAAAGGTAATTTTATGACTGGGTATCTTAATTTTCTCTACAACAGAGACTGACAAACTTTCTGTAAATGGCCAGATGGAAAATATTTTAGGCCTTGCAGACTACATATGGTCTCTCTCACATATTTGTCTTTGTTTTCGTTTAGAAAAAAAAAAAAAAAAAACTTTTAAAAACGTTAAAACCATTCTTAGCTCAAAGTCCATACGGGAACAGTCAAGGCCTAGATTTGGCTGGCAGGTCTGTAGTTTGCCTTATCTAGAAGATGGGGAGAATGAAGTGGAGTTAAAGCTGTAACTGGCAAAGGAGCAGCAGTCAATCACGGTGGTCATCTGGGGTATGTGTTCAAATGTGACTACTGATTGGCCTTGTTTTGTCTTCATTCATCACATTCAGATGCATCTGATGTTGACACTCTGTCAAAATATTTACATTTAACAAAAGAACATAATGGTCTAGCTATTAGTGCCAATCCAGATTTTGAATGTCAAAAACAGTTTTTCTCTTTATCTGTCCATAGGGAGAAGGCTGTACTGACTTCTCTCATTACTATTGTTCTGACTGCCCATCTTAGATGCTCTATTAGATACACTTTACAGCAAGCAGTTTAACAGGTCTCTGTTCTGTGTTTTGCCCTCCTAGCACAGTGAAAAGTTGGTGACATTGGAATTAGACTCATGTCAAATCCCAATTCTATCATTAGTAAGTGTAGTCTTGTTTGTGTTATTTGCCTTTTATTGCTATTTATTTATTTATTTATTTATTTATTGCCTTACCATTTTCACCACTAATTAGAGAGAAAAATATTTCATGGCAGGAGGCAATATAGTATGGTTATTGAGAGCCTGGGCTCTGGAGTCAGACTATTTGGGTTAAAAACCCCATCTATTAACTGTGTAACTTTAGGCAAGTTACTCAACCTTTTGTGCTCTGGATTCTTTATAGATAAAATGGAAGTAAGAATGTTCCTGTTTCAGGGGCGCCTGGGTGGCTCAGTTGGTTAAGCGTCCGACTGCAGCTCAAGTCATGATCTCGCGGTTTGTAGGTTTGAGCCCTGCATTGGGCTCTGTGATGACATCTCAGAGCCTGGAACCTGCTTCGGATTCTGTGTCTCCCGCTCTCTCTGCCCCTCCCCTGCTTGCACTCTGTCTCTCTCTCTCAAAAATAAATAAACATTAAAAAAATTAAAAAAAAAAAGAAGAACGTACCTGCGTCACAGGTTGCTATGTCTGAGACATAATTGACATATAACATTGCTATAACATTTGTTTTAAGTGTACAATGCAATAATTTGATATATATATATTGCAAGTGTGTATTCTTAATATTATTTTTTTGCAATTTGAAAGGAGATCAGCCAGCTATGAATGGCTTTAAAACATTTTGCACTTTCTGAAATAGGAATTGCTAGAGGTTCTAGTTTGGAAGAGCAAATGATAAAAATATTTTCTTTTCTAAAATGCTAGAGTCAGATACCTTCTTTTCTACAACTTGCAAATTAGAAACAGAATAGAAATATTGGATTAATTATGAGATAATTACACCATATGAGATATTGTAATAAAAATTATTTTCAAAAGACTGCTATGAACTTGTTTCAATGACTGCTAAATTAAGATATTCTGTACTCAAATGTAGTGAAATAATTCACACATTTATCACTTATATTTTGAACATCTACAGCATGCTACATCCAGTTCTAAAATCTGGGAACCTGGTGTGAGGCAAATAGTCAAGGCCCTGCATTCATGGAGCTTATATTCTTTGAGGGAACACAAATAATGAAGACAAACAGACATACAATGTCAGGTGATAAATGCTCTGAAGGAAAATAAAGCAGTAAGTGCTATAGGGAGAAAAGGATGTGTTAGCAATTTCATATAATATTATGACAAGCTGCTTCATGAACAAAAAAAGCATAGTGGTGCCTGTTTGGCTCAGTTGGTTAAGCATCCAACTCTTGATTTCAGCTCAGGTTTTGATCTTGGTCATGAAACTGAGCCCCCGAGATTGGGCTGGGCGAGGAGCCTGCTTAAGATTCTCTTTCTCTCCTGGGGCACCTGGGTGGTTCAGTCAGTTGAGTGTCCAACTTCGGCTCAAGTCATGACCTCTCAGTTCGTGAGTTTGAGCCCTGTCGGGCTCTGTGCTGACAGCTCAGAGCCTGGAGCCTGCTTTGGATTCTGTGTCTCCCTCTCTCACTGCCCCTCCCCCCCCCTTTCAAATATAAATAAACATTAAAAAACTAAAAAAAAAAAAAAAAAGATTCTCTCTCTCCCTCCTGTGCCCCTCCACTGCTCTCTCTCTCTCAAAAAAAAATAAAAAAATAAAAAAATAAAAGGAAAGAAAGAAAGAGAGAAAGAAAGAAAGAAAGAAAGAAAGAAAGAAAGAAAGAAAGAAAGAAGGAAAGAAAGAAAAAGGAGCTAGAATGGATTAAAAGGAGTTTGATTAAATATCTCCTTATTGTAGGGGCGCCTGAGTTGCTCAGTCGGTTGAGCGTCAGACTTCAGCTCAGGTCATGACCTCACAATTTGTGAGTTCAAGCCCCGCGTCAGACTCTGCTGACAGCTCAGAGCCTGGAGCCTGCTTCAGATTCTGTGTCTCCCTCTCTCTCTGCCCCTCCCCTGCTCACACTGTGTCTCAATAATAAATAAACATTAAAAAATATATCTTCCTATTGCATTGTCCTCTCCTCTCCCATATTTATTTTTTCTACCATATTTATTTTTTCTACATATTTATATTGTAGAAACCATTTAATTTTAAATTAAAATTCAGTATGAGTAACAAGATCATCATAGGTTTCTTTTTTCCCTGTAAATTATCAGCCTACCTTTTTTTTTTAATTTATCTATTTATTTTGAGAGAGAGAGATCATGTGCAGGGGAGGGACAAAGAGAGGGAGTCCTAAGCGGGCTCTGTCTGCACTGTCAGAGCAGAGTCCACAGCAGGGCTCAATCTCACAAACCATGAGATCATGATCTGAGCTGAAATTAAGAGTCGGAAGCTTAACCTACTGAGTCACCCAGGTGCCCCACATTTATTAATTTTAAAATGCACAAATATTTGTTTATTTCTGCAACTATAGTGAAAACTCTACAATTTTTTTTAAGTTTATTTATTTTTTAGTAATCTCTATACCTGTCGTGGGGCTCAAACTCATGATCCCAAGATCAAGAGTTGCATGCTCTTCTGCCCAAGCCAGCCAGGGGCCCCCAAAAGTCTAGTTTCTTAAGGAAATTTTTGTAGGACCTGCTAGTGAACAAAACAAATTTTCTGCCCTTTGGTGCTTCGTTCTCACAGAGAAGAAGACAATTCATACATATATACCTATGTACAAAGTCAGTTGGTGATAAATTGTCCTGGAGAAAAATAAAGCAGAGTAAAGGTACTATTTTAGATAGACTGATGAGGAAAGGCCTCTAAGATTAAAGGGGAATTGAATTAAGTTTAAGAGATTTGGATTAGATGCACTCCTATTGCATTGTTCCCTCACACTTTTGTATCGATCATTACATCGTAAAGAGTTAGTCATTCTGTGGAACACAGCTACTACTATAGCTTTTTTTTTTTTTTTTGACACATCAGTGAAATTTCTTAGTCTTTACTCTGAACCAAATAATGTTACTATATTATGAACATGAATTTACTTCCTTACCATGTGCCTCTCATAAATTTTGCAAGACACATCTTTTATTCCTCTGCACCAATAGATAAAACTTTCTATACTATTGGGGCACCTAGGTGGCTCAGCCCATTGGGCAGCAGACTTCAGCTCAGGTCATGAACCCACGATCCTGTCTGTGAGTTCGACCTGCATCAGGCTCTGTGCTGACAACTCAGAGCCTGGAGCCTGCTTCAGATGGTCTCTCTCTCTCTCTCTCTCTCACTCTGTCTCTGCCCCTCCGCAACTCATGCTCTGTCTCTCTGTCTCTCAAAAATAAATCTGTAAAAAAATTAAAAAAAAAAAAAACCTTTCCATACTATTAAGTAAATTTTTAGTCTCAAATATGATTATATTCACCAGTAAAGTTGAAAACATAGTTCCCCCACTCATTCTCTCTCTTTGAATTTATAAGAAAAGTAAGAATAAAAACACACGGTTAGCCTCCTTCTGACAACAAGAAAATAAGACTGGGCAAAGTGACATTGACTTCTCCATAGAGATAGGAAAGACAAAACTTCATAATGCAAAGGTTAGGAAACATCTATCACATAATGCTATTTGTTCAACACCAGATGGCACTCTGAGTTAGTTATAAATTTGTCTAGTGCAAGGCTTATAGAGATCTTTAAAAAAGTAATTTGCTCACACTTCAAAAGAAAACATATTTTCTGGTCTTATCATTCCAAGTCTATTGACCCAGAGACTTAAAAACACATATTTTATGGACATAGAAATGATACAGAGGGAAGGAAATAGTGCTTGGCAAAAAACAAAAAGCTTTTTAGATAAATATTTTTGTTACAGCATACTGGATGCTAATTCTTCAATGAATTGAAGTAGTGAAGTTACCACATTCTTTAACAGAAATCCCCCTAATCCGTGATATATCTTTCATTGCCTTCATAAATGCATCCGAGGCATACTTGGTTCAGGAATATCCTGTTCCTAATTCTTCCATATAACTCCATATAATAACTCACTATCTAGTTTTCCTTCCCCTGTTCCTTTGGCTCAAAGAATTTAAATATCTTTCAACTTGACACTTAAAAATTCTGAGTAAATCCTTAAATAATCGTTTCCATTCTTACTCTTCTGGTGGATATTCTATCAAACAAAGGTATTTTTTATTATTATTATTCATTTCATTCTTGAATTAGGAATCTGAACTACATGCTTTCTGAATATAAAAATTTCAAATAACATCTGACACCTCCATTTGTTATGGCTTTTTATCCCTGGGTTTCTATAAAAAAACAAGATAGATCTTTGTGGTATAATAAAAATATATATATTTGGGTTTTCAAAATATTTTTAAGGTTTTTATTTTTATTAAAAAAAAATTTTTTTTAACGTTTATTTATTTTTGAGACAGAGAGAGACAGAGCATGAACGGGGGAGGGGCAGAGAGAGAGGGAGACACAGAATCAGAAGCAGGCTCCAGGCTCTGAGCCATCAGCCCAGAGCCCGACGCAGGGCTCGAACCCACGGACCGCGAGATCGTGACCTGGCTGAAGTCGGACGCTTAACCTACTGAGCCACCCAGGCGCCCCAAGGGTTTTATTTTTTAAGTAATCTCTACACCCAATGTGGGGCTTGAATTCACAACCTTGAGATCCTGAGTTGTATCCACCAAATGAGCCAGCCAGGCACCCCTATGATTGGTTTTTGCCCTGAGTTTGGTCCTTGGCTCCCATAAAACCCTTGGAATTTCTGGAGGGATTGAAGTGTCTTTTGTTATTCATAACAAGGCTCTTTCCCTTATACCTGAGTTTATGGTAATTAAGTGGTTGTTGGTGGGCCCTTCGTTTGAGGGGGGCTGGCTGTACTCAAGGAACTTTCCAATTCTCCCCACCCCCCCCATCCACTACCCTCCACTCCTCAGGGGAAGGGAGGGGGCTGGTATTGATTTAACCACCAATGGCAAATCATGCCGTTGATCAATCATGCCTAGCAATGACACTTTGATGAAAATTCCTGAATGACAAGTTTTTGGGGGAGCTTCTGAGTTGGTGAACATTGATTTGCTGGGATGGTGGTGCACCTGAAGAGAGTATGGAAGGTCTGGCCTAACCTTGTCCCAACCTACCCCATGCATCTCTTTCATTTGCCTGTTCCTGAGTTGTATCCTTCATAATAAAGCTGTAATTGTAAGTACAGTATTTTCCTGAGTTTAATGAGTTTTTCTAGCAAATTTTTGAACCTGAGGGAAGGTCATGGTAACACCACATTTTGGAGTTGGCAGGGCAGAAGTGCGGGCTGTTGTCTGAAGTAGAGGCAGTCTTGTAGGACTGAGCCCTTAACCTGTGGGGTCTATACTAACTCCAGGTAGTTCTTGTCAGAGTTGAACTGAATTGTAGAATACCCAGTTGATATGAGAGCATTGGAAAATCAGTTGTGGTTTGGAAAAACAAACGGTCCTTCTTAAGGCTTCTTGTGAAATAATAATATGCTGTAATTTTTGTACTCGTAGAATGAGAAACTCTATAATGCTAAAAAAAGGTTATAACGAATTTCAGTAATGGTTTTAAACTAATGTGATTTTATTATTTATTTATTTATTTATTTATTATTATTATTATTTTTAAATGTTTTATTTATTTTTCAGACAGAGACAGAGCATGAGCAGGGGAGAGGCAGAGAGAGAAGGAAACACAGAATCTGAAGCAGGCTCCAGGCTCCGAGCTGTCAGCACAGAGCCGGACGTGGGGCTCAAATTCACAAACAGCAAGATCATGACCTGAGCTGAAGTCGGACGCCTAACCGACTGAGCCACCCAGGCGCCCCTAAACTAATGTGATTTTAAATACAGCTGTAATATATTTGGAGAAAAACATAAGGGGGAGACGTTGTTTAGTCTAAAACAATGCATGGGCATACAGAAATTTGTTTTGACCTGTGCAAATGGGGATATCTAACAGTGATACCAAAGTAAAAACATGACACACCTTTATAAACCATGAGTTTTATACCATGTTCAAAAAATTGGAGAAAAGATAGAATTTTATCTCTTATGGGCAGGGACCTTGTCTGTATCCTGTTACCTAGACCAGTGACTGACATAGTAAAGGATGAATGAATGCAGTAAAACCAAAACAGAAAATGAGTATAACATAAAATTCACAGAAGTTTAACAAATTACATAAGACAATAATGAAATATCAGGCTTTATCCAGGCTGTTTGAGTATTGTCATTGTGGTAGGCTAAAAAAATGATCCTATATATCCAGGTCAAATCCCTGGAATTTGTGAATGTTACCTTATTTGGAAAACTAACTCTTTGCAGATACAATTTAGTTAAGGACCTTGAGATGAGATTATCCTGGATTATTCAGGGATGGCCTAAATCTAATCACAAGTGTCATTATCATAGACAGATGAGAAGGCAATGTGAAGATATGGGCAAAGACTGAAGTGATATATGGGGTGCCTGTGTGGCTCAGTTGGTTAAGTGTCCAACTTTGGCTTGGGTCATGATCTCACAGATCTTGAGTTCAAGCCCTGCCATCAGGCTCTCTGCTGTCAGCACAGAGCCTGCTGTGGATCTTCTGTCCCCCTTTCTCCCTCTGTGCAACCCCCCCCACCAAAAAAAAAATTTAAAAAAAAGACTGAGGTAATGTGGCTGCAAGTCAAAGAAGCCAAGGAACACCTGGAGGTACTAGAAGGTAGAAGATAAAGGAAATGAACTCTCCTTTACAGTAGCCTCTAGAATGAACATGGTGCTGCCCGACTTTGGATTTCTGGTTTCCAGAACTGTAAGAAAATATACTTTTGTTCTTTCATATTTGTGGTAATTTGTTACAGCAGCCTTAGGATACAAATACAATAGCTGATCTTTGTGGGTTCATAATCATGTTTTTTTTTTTTTTTCTTTAAAAAGTTTCTTTGCAGGAAGAATTTTTGAAGTTTTCCACATGGCTAAGACGTACAGGCTGGACCCAGTATAGAGGACCTCCCACAGGGGCCTTCTCATGTAGAAGATCTCATAATTTACTGATCTTAGTGTTAAAAAAGAAACAACATGTCCCAATGGAGTCACTGGTGCTAAGTCCACATCACCAAACGGAGACTTACTATCTAACCTAATTGCAGTTTCAGCCTTTCCCAGGAATATAATTGTGGTAGGTCAATCAGGAATTTCCTGGTTAGCACTAGTGAGGTAATCTGCCTGAAAGACCCCCTTCCCCAGAGATAGGTTTATGACTTCCTTGTCCCACCTCCTTTGTGCCTTTTAAAGCCTTCCATTTGTACGGTATCTTAGAGTTCCTTTCTATTTGCCAGATGAGATGTTGCCCAATTTATGAATTGTTGAATAAAGCCAGTTAAATCTTCAAATCTATCCAGCTGAATTTTGTTTTTCAACGGTAGCTTTCAACCCTAGGCAAGGGATAGACTTGTTTTGAAGTCAAAAAGAAAAGGTATGAGATTTACTTGACAATTTAAGCAACAAAAAACAAGTTTGGGGTGCCTGGGTGACTCAGTCAGTTGAGCGTCCCAACTCTTTGATTTTGGCTCAGGTCATGATCCCAGGGTTGTGGGATGGAGCCCTATGTCAGGCTCCGTGCTGAGTATGGGGCCTGCTTAGGATTCTTTCTCCCTCTCTCTTTCTCTTTCTCTCTCTCTCCTTCTCTCTCCCCCTCTCTATCCTTCTCCCCCACTCTCTGTCTCTCTCAAAAAAAAAAAAAGTTTGAAAGAATATCTAAAGGTATGTCAATTATTTTAATTGATATCACATTGAGTCATGAAAAAAAGTATAGAACTTGTAAGGCTGCATTTACCCATATATTCTTAAAAATTTTTTTTTAATGTTTTTATTTATTTTTGAGAGACAGAGCACCAGTGGGGGAGGGGCAGGGAGAGAGAGGGAGACACAGAATCCCAAGCAGGCTCCAGGCTCTGAGTTGTCAGCACAGAGCCCAACTCCAGGCTAAAACTCACCAATGGGGAGATCATGACCTGAGCCAAATTTGGATGCTTAACTGACTGAGCCACTCAGGTGCCCCTTTACCCATGTATTCTTGATCTACCTATACTGGCCATCCCCCATTATGTTCACGCCATACATTTCAGTGAACAGCCAGCAGGCATACTTGTTAAGGTACTATCATAGACATCACAATTATGACCAAAATCATCACTTTTGTAACTAAGCAATGAAGCATAATGAAGTTGGAAGATTATGATTACACTTAATTCAGACATAATACTTTTGTTTGAAGTACTTTCATTTGAGGATTCCCTTTAAAAAATCTGTCCAGTGAATTCTGTGCTTACCATAGGCTGTACTATATTAAAATTGAATGGTGACATGATTGTTTCACTTCATAATGGCCTTTATTTTGTAAAACAATTTGAAACAATAAGGTAAAATTCTACTTCAAAACGAAAATAAAAAAGTAAATTTCCTAAATAGCTTTCTTTGATTCAAAATAAATCAAAACCCACAACACTATAGATACCATATCTTAAATTTTAAAGTTAATTTTGGATTTATGAAGAATGACTTCACAGCTTTTGCGGTATTTGTTTTTGCAACTAACTTTCATCCTTTTATGAGGTAATGAAACAACTCATTTGAAAATAGGAAAAAAACGTCAGAAACAGACGTTCTAATTTTGTAACTTGGTAACACAAATTTGACACTTAGCTAGTTGAATATGAAGGATCCAAAAAGGTCTGCGTTGTTCCAATAATTGCTTCGATTTTTAAAAATACCGTATTTGCCCTTTGCCCTTAACAAATAGATCTCAATGTCCTCAGTAAATAAATATAAAGGCCTGACCCCTTCAACTTACATAGCGACGCATAAAGGGCTATTATTACCACGAGCGGCACAATGTTGTCATTAACAGCACTTCCCTATTTTTTTTTTTTAAACGCTTATTTATTTTTGAGACAGGGAGAGACAGCATGAACGGGGGAGGGTCAGAGAGAGAGGGAGACACAGAATCCGAAACAGGCTCCAGGCTCTGTTAGCACAGAGCCGGACGTGGGGCTCGAACTCACGGACCGCGAGATCATGACCTGAGCCGAAGTCGGTTGCTTAACCGACTGAGCCACCCAGGCGCCCCTAGCACTTCCCTATTTTCAAAGCCACGGCAAAACACCTCCGAACTATTTCAAGTTTTATGTTCTTTCACTTTTTTTATAAACACAATTTTTGTTTTCTTTGGAATGAACGTTCTGCGTTCGGTTCCTTTTTTCTTTCAATTCTGGATGTAAACCTCCCAGTCACACGATTCATATGGGTTCCTGATCAGTAGCCTAATTTTAAGAGGACATAGTTAGGCCCTCACTTCACCGAGAGAGGCACACCTGTCCGACCGGAAGTTGCGATGACGCTACCATCTTTATGTAAACATCCCAAGCACTTCGATTCTCTTTCAGACAGTCTTTTTTTTCTTCTCCGTTTCGCCAGGATGGTGGCTACAGTCCCGACGCGCTGTTTCCACCGGCCAGTGAGTCTCTATGAGCGTCCCTAACCCCCTAAAGAAACAGGTGTGGGGCAGGGCCGAACCCTCGAGGCCAGCAGGGGAGGCGTCGCGTGGGCCTGCACGGCTCTTTAACTACACGTGGGCCGCGCTGACCCGGACTCTGCGCTCTGGGGCCGCGGGGCTTGGGAGCACGCGCGCGGCCCCGCCGATGAGACCGGCGGCTGCGCGGGCAGCCCGGCGGGGCGGGGCGAGGCGGGCCCGGCGGAAGAGGGGCCGGGCGTGCGGAGGTAGGACCCGCCGGCGGAGGCGGGCTCTCCGCGGCCGCTGTCGCCGCGCTCTCCGCTCGCCGCGGGCCGGCGCTGCGATCATGTCCTGGTGGCACGCGGCGCTGCCGGGGACGCGGCTGATCCGGCGCGGGAGTGGCTCCGCGCGCCAGCTCGGCCGGGCGGCCGGAGCTGCGGCCTCCGGGTACGGGGTCGGCGTGGCGCGGAGGCCTCGCGGGGGTCTGGACCAAGCGGTGGGCGCGGGGGCCTCTTCCCCTGGCGCCGGGGTGGGGGGCCCTCGAAAGTGGCGGGAGCTCAGGAAGGGTGGGGGGAGAATGGTGCCCTAAGCGGTTGTGTAGACTGACGGCTCCTGTGACTCTTAGGATGGAAATACCCGAGTCGTGGTCACTTGCCCTCCCCCCCCCCCCCCCCCGCCCTCCCCGCTTAATAAATTGGGATTTCAGATAAACAGAGAATATTTGTTTAGTCTTAGTGTATCCCAAACGTTGCACGAATCATACTTGGACTAAACAGTCACTTGCTCTTTATATGAAGTTCTAATATAATCGAACGTTCTGCATTTTTATTTGCTAACTAAACCTGGCAAGGCTGCTGCAGGAAGTGAAGGAGCCGCTTCCTTGCTAAATGGCCAAGTGTTTGAGGATGGGGATTGTGACTTAGGCTGATGTCGCCTCTGGCTAGACCGAGGATTGCTTTCCTTGTACTTCCCCAGTGCTGTGGAGGATCCACTGCCTGGGCTGATGCTGTGTCACCCACAGGCCCCCGCCGCTGCTCCAAGGTGGTTCTGCCAGCTGGCATATCTGTGCCTGCCACGGTGCATCCATCCTTGTGTCTTGGAGTCTCTTTCTGCTTACTTGGTGTGGTAACTCCGACCAGTCCTGCAAGACTCCACAAACTTCTTATTTATTTTTTTTTTTTTTTGTAATTTTTTTTTTTAACGTTTATTTATTTTTGAGACAGAGAGAGACAGAGCATGAACGGGGGAGGGTCAGAGAGAGAGGGAGACACAGAATCTGAAACAGGCTCCGGGCTCTGAGCTGTCAGCACAGAGCCCCACGCGGGGCTCGAACTCACAGACTGTGAGATCATGACCCTAGCTGAAGTCGGACACTCAACTGACTGAGCCACCCAGGCGCCCCAGACTTCTTATTTTTAATGTTTATTTATTTTGAGATAGAGAGAGAGAGAGAATCCCAGGCAGGCTCCATGTGGTCAATACAGAGTCCCAGGTGGGTCTCCATCCCATGAACTCTGAGATCATGACTTGATCCAAAATCAAGAGTCCTACGCTTAACTGACAGAGCCACCCAGGCGCCCCAAGACTCCAGGAACTTTTGATTAACTTTATTGGCTAAGTTGGTGACCCACTTGGGAAGGTGCTAATGACTAATCACGTGGTATTAATTATTTGACTGACAGGTCCCTGGGTGTTTTTTTCCAATGATATGTATTCCTGGAGCATTTAGCATTTTGCCTACTTAGTATCTAGTAGGTCCTCCATAAATGTGTTCTGGCGAGTGGGTACATGAGTACTGAAGTGAAAAGTTGCTTGTGCACCTCTCAGTTGATGTCCTTTTCTTTATTGGGTAATAACTTTTGCCAAGCTTAACCAGAATTGGAGGAGAAAGTTGCTTTCCAGACACTTATTCTTTTATTTGGGTGGGTAGAGGGTGATATTTCAGATGCATCTCCTAACTCCTCTCACTCCCCAAGGAAACATTCCTGTGAAGGTTCTATTGAAACTGCTTCAATAGTAAATATTGTAATAGATGTTTTGGGGATGACAATTAGATGTGGGACTGGAGATGAATGGAACTTGTTTTCTTAGTTGATAAACCAGACAGGTTGCTGATTTATTACATTAAAGCACCTTAGGTCCAGGTCAGTGCTACTTACTGCCCCTGCCCCCCTTTCCCCCCCTGGTTTAGGCTCCAGGAACTCAGCCTGCTTTTTTCTTGATTTGCACCCTCTGCTGTCTTCCTAAGTTGGCTGCAGTCTTCCTAGTTTGCTACTCCTAACCCTTTCCTGAGATAAGTGCACAGGCCCTTTTTGTTTTAAATATTTCCTTGCCAACCATTGGGAAGCAAGGAATAATAGATTGTAAACATTGGGGAGTTCTAATGTTATAATGTTCCCTTGGAGTGGTCTCTGCCTCTAACTTTTTGTAATTACTGAAGGTGATGTTTGCTATAGCATCCTTATTCCAAGTGCATAGGCATGGCTATATAGATCAGTTACTCATCCTCCAAGGATAACATATAAAAATCTGTTTTTTTTTTTTAAAGTAAGTTCTATGCCTTGATGTGGGGCTGAAACAACCCCAAGATCAAGAATCACATGCTCTACCGACTGAGCCAGCTAGATGCCCCCAACATTTAAATTTTAACACTCACAGTGAATGAATGAAATGTTTAGAGGGAGATTTTTTTTCTATCAAAACTTGAGTTTTGCAACATAATGGTAAGGAAAATCTTTTTTGAAATATTTGAAGCTTCAATTCTTTATCTTACTCTCTTAATCTTTATATAATTTGAGTAATTCTCTTTTGAAACCTGGATTATTTTATGATTCTTTTGTAAGATTTGTAATTTTACTCTAATTAGTTTGCATCCGGATGCTGGATATGGTTTGGACAATGCAGTAAGGCCTGGCTGCTGATGAAAGATAGGTGGATGGGTAAAGGTTTTAGGCATAGGCATAGAGATTTGGTGATACAAAACTAGTCAATTTTTAGTGACTATATTCCTGTTACAATGAATGCCCCTTTTACAAGCTCCCAGCAGCTAGGTTTTGGATAATAAATATCTAGAGGATCCCTGTAATTAGGGAATAATATTAGTAATGTTAAACGTTATTGAACATTTACTGTGATCAAGGCACTGTTCTACTTTTTATCAATTCATTTAATCTTCATAAAACCCTTTGATGCAGGAGTGACTATTATTCCCATTTTACGGATTGGGAAACTTGCAGTTATGGATGTTGTGGTTGAGATACCTTAGTTTCCTTAAAATCTTTGAATCTTTGTAGATTCTCTGTTTCACAGGGTGTGCATGGAGATTTAGCATGTTTTAATAAGAAAATGGGAACTGTATTTTTAAACTAATGGTCAGGTCATAAGATCAGTCTTTAGGACAGTCTGTTTGAAATTTGGTGTTCAGAAATAAGAGTGCACCAGGCTTTAAACACAGTAAATGCGACTTAACCAAATAATTAAGGACATTAGGAGGCTAGTTAGAGAAGCACACAGTCCCTTTTGGTTTTAGTAAACAAATACTTTGTAAACTGATATTTTGTACTAATAATAAGTAAAATTATTGTTTCTGTTTCATAGATTTGGATCTATATCTGCATATCAGGTTTTATTCAAATGGATCTCGTCTGACATATTGTCTTTAATGATATGTTATCTTTAATGTTTAAAGCTACATTGCCTTTTAAAATTCTTTTTAGGATGGGGAACAGCACATCATCATCTTTGGGGAAGTCAGCAACTGCTCCTGTGAATCAGATTCAGGTGAGTGATGTGGGAGATGTAGGAAAAAACTTTCCTATGTGGAAAAAGAATTATGTCTTACACATTTAATGTGCTTTTTCAGTATCCGAACTGACATAGTTCAGCAAATGAATTACTAAGTATATATTTTAAAATCTGCTCTCAAAATAATCCATGTGGCAGGAAAGTTCTAGATCATTTTGTTAGTCACAATTTACGAGATTTATTATTAATAGAGCCTTTACTCCCTCTAAGGTGGATCTGTGAAGTTAGCTCCTCCTTTCCATCAGACCTAACTCAGGTCTACTCTTGATAGCAGTCAAGCTGTTTTTAGCTAGAGATTATGTTTGATTTTGGCCTGGGAAGCTGTTTAACAGCTTTCTTCCCTAACACAGAACTTTGTACGCCGTAGTTACTCTATAAATGATCCCCTCAGGAACACCGTGTGCTGCTGTGTACTATTTTCCTCTCTTTCACTGCAAGCCCCAGTTAATTTTGCCTCAGAAAACTTCTCTTGTGTGTATGTTTTTCTTCCCTTGTAGTCTACAACACATACTCATGTTTATCTTTCTCTGTTCTTCACCACCAATCACCACCACATATAAACATTTCTGCCTTTAATTTATTTGGCTAAAAAACAGCTGATGAATGTAACAGCAATGTTGGAAACCTGTTGTGAGGGAATTGCCTCTTTGAAAAGAATACAAAATCATGAAAACTTAGCAAGGTTGAGCTTGAGAGAAGGTGAGAAGGATCACTCGAGGAACTGTCACCGTCATCTTGAGTTTCAACTCACTTTGGAATCTCTTCACTGTTTTTACTGCGTGTCAGCACCCGGGATGCTCAGCTCTCTAAATGACGGTTTCAGTGTGCCTATAACCTCAGGCAGCATGGTGGAGGAAAGAGCACACTGGGTTTGGTGTTGGGACAGGTTGGGTAAAATCCTAGTATTGTTAACTTGTCAGCCTCAATTTTCTCACCTATAACATAGATTCACTAATACATTTCCAGTGTGACTGGCTTTCCCCGAGACAGACTTCTATACTAAATATTATGAATAAGCAGAAGAGAAAGCATAAAAGTAGACCCATTTGCAGATAGCTAGACTGTGCCTTAAAATCCTTCTGACACCAAAGGATGGATGTACCTTTAGAATTACTTTGCCTGGGTACTCTACCCTTTGATTTTTGGCTTTCATCTGGAAGGTGTTGCTTATGACCCACATAAGAACAAGTTAGACAGATGCTTGGGTGCTAGATCTGTCTGTTCAGAATCTCTTGAAGGACCTGGGCTTTCAAATATTTAGAGACAAAAAAGAACAAATTTCACAGGTGACACAAATGCATAGCAAAGTCTCATGGTCTTTGTGATAAAGGCCTGGAGAATTGTTTCCAGACCAGGCTGATCTTAGAATCATCTGGGACATTTTTTTTTTAATAGTTTCTTTTTTTTTAATTTATTTTCTAAAGTTTATTTATTTTGAGAGAGAGTGAGCAAGAGAGAGCACACATGCACAAGCAGGGGAGAGAATCCCAAGCAGACTCCGCATGGTCAGTGCAGAGAATGATGTGGAGCGTGAACTCACGAACCTTGAGATCATGACTTGAGCCAAAATCAAGAACCACCCAGGCGCCCCTTTTAAAAGTAGTTTCTGACTTCTGCATGAAACCCGTTGAATCAGCATTTCTGGTAGTGGGTTTTCCAGGAACAACAGTGTAAGAAGGCCTTATCAATACTATAATAAGATTTTTTTTTTTGTTTTGTCTTTTTGTTTTTGTTTTTTACTATAAAGATATACAGGAAGGAGTGGAAGTTGAGGGGTAGGTTGTTTTGTTTTTTTTTTTGTTTGTTTGTTTTTTAGGCTTATTTGCTTATTTTGAGAGAGAACACAAGCAGAGGAGGGACAGAGAAGGAAGGAGAGACAGAATCCCAAGCAGGCTCTGCACCAATAGTGCAGAGCCTGATACTGGGCTTGAACTCATAAACTGTGAGATCATGACCTGAGCCAAGATCAAGAGTCGGCTGCTTAACTGACTGAGCCACCCAGGTGCCCCAAAGCCTTACATTTTAAAGAGAAATCACGTGTCAGTCCTCACCATTAAAAGTTAAAGACGGTAAGGAGTTAACTTCTGAATACCTACTGAGTATTTAAGAGGCAAGGTAACAGAGTTTAAGTGCCTGGACTGTAGAATTATACTTGCCTGGATTTAAATCCCAGCTTTCCAACTCTTATTAGATGAGGACTATGAGTAAGTCACTTAGTTTCCTCTGTGTCTCACTTTCCCCATCCGTAAAGTAGAGATAATAACTGGACCTTATCTCAGGATTATAATGAGGCTTAAATGAGTTAGTAAAGGTTAGGTGTTAAGAATTGTGTCTGGCACACAGACATGTTTGCTGGATATGAATGTGCTATGATTATTGTTATCACTCCATGCCAGCTTTCCATCTGTTACATCCTTTTGTCCTAAAAACATCCCTTGGAAATGAATAATATTCTCAGTGTACAGATAAGAAAATAGATGATGGGGCTTAGTTTGAGCACTGTGTCATGAGACTCCAGAATCCATACCCTTTCCACTATAATCATGATTTCTTTCCAGGAGTTAATGCCTAGAATTAAAATAATTATTTTGTTTGTTTGTTTGACTTCAGGAAACAATTTCTGATAATTGTGTGGTGATTTTCTCAAAAACATCTTGTTCTTACTGTACGATGGCGAAAAAACTTTTCCATGACATGAATGTTAACTATAAAGTGGTGGAATTGGACATGCTTGAACATGGAAGTCAATTTCAAGATGCTCTCTACAAAATGACCGGTGAAAGAACCGTGAGTGTATCTTTGGTGGTGCTTTTCCCCCAGATAGGTGGTGACTTGGGTCACCTAGAGCCTGGACGGTCATGTGAGGAAAAGTGGGCCAGGTGTTCACTCATCCTCTAAGAATTTTGTGTTGATAAAGAAATGGCAGATCTGGGAACAAGATTCAGAGACTGGATACAGCAGATTTCATTCATTTTATTTTTATTCTTGGCATGGTGTGTGTATGTGTGTGTGTGTGTGTGTGAGTGTGTGTGTTTTGACTGGAAGAGTGGGGTGATAGTGTTGTCATGAGTGTTTGTGAATCCTTAAGGTCCTCCTGGAGCTCCTAAGATGAAATCCTTCCTCCCTTTACTTGAACAGTACAGACCAGGGGTCAGTCTTCAGGTACTGTGCTAATAGGAGTGCTTTAGTTCTTCATGTTTTTAGATTCCTGAAATTTGTCCAGTAATATGCATTTTTTTCAGTGAAATGCATTGTCAGGAAAATATACAATGTCGCCATTTCCCTTTTTGTTTCTGTTTGCATGGAAGATGTTTAATAGCATATCTTCCCTTTTAGTAAACAAAGAACGACCTACGAAAGAACCACCTAAACGTATAAACAATAACTATAGACTATTATTTTACCTTTTATATGCCATAGCAATTAGAAGGAGGGGCTTAAGTGTCAGATTGCCCTAGATTTAAATCTTAGCTCTGTCATTTACTATCATTGTGACTTTGGACAAGTTCCTGTGCCTCATTTCCCTCCAAAATAAGGCTAAAAATAGTACCTACCTCAAGGGTTGTGAAGATTTAAGTACATACTTTGTGAAAGAGGGTAGTCTGACATCTGGCGTATAAAACTACCCAGAGTGTGAGGGTCTATTATTATGTGAAATGGTCTTATACTTCTAACAAGAGAGTGATGACCTAATCTTTTGTTTATCCAACAGGTACCAAGAATATTTGTCAATGGAACTTTTATTGGAGGTGCAACTGACACTCATAGGCTTCACAAAGAAGGGAAACTGCTTCCACTAGTTCATCAGTGTTATTTAAAAAAAAGTAAGAGAAAAGAATTTCAGTGATGTAGGTGCTCATAATGTTGCTAGTAAAATGTTAGTGATTTAAAATGATCATGCCTGATAATGCCTTTTAAATGTTTGAGGATGTTTTAAAAATGTAAATTATCTTTATGGGAAAGTTCTAAAACTAATGAGCAATAAATTGCTGTGGAAATCTCTTCTTCCTACTTGCCAATTCTTGAGCAAAGGGGATGATATTTAAAACTAAAGGGAGTTGTATCAACAGATGAGGAGAGAATGTATTTTATTAGGAATTTAAATATGGGGGCACCTGGGTGGCTCAGTTGGTTAAGTGTCTGACTCTTGATGTCAGCTCAGGTCTTTATGTCAGGGTCATGGATTCAAGACCCGTGTTAGGCTCCACTCCAGATGTGGAACCTACTTAAAAAAAAAAAAAAAAAGCCTTTAGGAATTTATATATGAATTTTACAACCAAGAGCTAGAAGCTAAGCATTTGGGATTCTTTATTCTGTGTAGTATTCAGAAGGAGTTAATTCCTTACCTTTTATGGCTTTCAGTGGTGAGGACTGCTTTGTAATTTTTCTCTTAAAAATGTAAGGTTCTCCCAGTTATGGTTGTCAGCTCAGTAGGGATATCCTTGTACTATATTGAGACAAACCTTCACACTTTGTACTTCTAGGGTAAGAGAAATATATTAAATTTGTCAGATGGAATGAAGTTTATTTCAGAGAAACCAAATTACTCCTTTAATGACTTAGTAGTTCCAGGGAACAGAACTGTACCTAAGGGGAAGAAATTATAAGGAGGAAGATTTCAGCATTTTATGAAAATGAACTTTTGAAATATTTCAGAAATGTACTTGAGATTTATTGTAAGGTAGAAAGTTCTGCTTTCCAAACTGTGTCGAAAGGGTGTTGGAAATGTTCCATAAGAGATCAAAGTATTGGGTAGGAGGTTAGACTGTCCCTCTAGTAATTTTTGATGTAGATAGTCTTCGATTCTGTGACTGATTCAAACTATATCTTAGTAATAAGATATATCTTTTGGAAGTCTTATTTTAGAATAATTAAAAATATTTTGGATACTTTATTAATCACATCCCTGTTTCAAGCTTATCAACAAGAGTTAAAAAAAATTTTTTTTAAATGTTTATTTATTTTTGAAAGAGAGCACGAGCAGGAGAGAGGCAAAGAGAGTGGCAGACACAGAATCCGAAGCAGGTTTCAGGCTCTGAGCTGTCAGCACAGTGCCCGACACGGGTCTCAAACTCACGAATCATGAGATCATGACCTGAGCTGAAGTCGGATGCTTAACTGAATGAGGCACTCAGGCGCCCCTCAACAAGAATTTTTTAAGTGCACTTCCCAGGAAGCATTTTCCTGGCTGATCCCACAGAGTCACCAGGGCAGATTGCCAGATGCTGGGAAGAGAAAACTTCTCAAAGGTGGGAGGACAATGCACTGTAAGAGAAGAGTGCTTTTGCTTTCTGGTCTAGCTGGACCAAGGAATCTGGGATAGTTCTGCAGAAGACAGCTGATAGCTTTTTTGGCTATAAGTCATCAATGATGCTTCCTCCATGGACTTATTAAATTGCCATTAGGAGACCTTGATAAAACAAGAATTTGGACTATTTCATTCTCATATGGTAAATTACAACGCTGGAATGGAACAGAGAATGGAATGTCCTTTAGTCCTTTATTCTGCATTACGTCATGAGAAATTTTACATCTGCTATGTTGTAAAATTTTTGTTAGAGAGTAGAGAAAATATACTTGTTACCTGTGTGTTATTGTAATTTATAATAGGAAATATGTATTTGGTCTTAATCCAATTCCTGGCATACAGCCCATAAAACCCTTGGAATTTGCTGTGATGAGAGCCATAAAGGGGTTATGTTAATGAGAAGACTTTTGGGAACGCCCGTAAGGATGGGGTCTGGTTGCCAGGAGAACCAACCCTGTGATTACAATGTAGGAACTTTCCTACACTTGCAGGAGAGGGAGAGGGACTGGACATTGATTGCCCTCATTGGCCAGTGATTTAACCAATCATGACTATGCGATGAAGCCTCTATAAAAAAGCCAAAGGACAGGGTTTGCAGAACTTCCGGGTTGGTGAGCACGCGGACATTCAGGGAGAGTAACGTGCCCAGAAAGAGGACAGAAGCTCCCACCCTTTCCCAGTACCTTGCCCTGTATCTCTTTCACCTGGCTGTTCTTGCTGTGTGCTTTTACTTATTTTATTATTATTTTTTAAATGTTTATTTTTGAGAAGAGTGAGCGGGAGAGGTGCACAAAAGGGGACAGAGGATCTGAAGTGGGCTCCATGTTGACAGCAGAGAGCCTGTTGTGAGGCTTCAACTCATGAACTGTGACATCATGACGTGAGCCAAAATCGGACGCTCAACTGACTGAGCCACCCAGGCACCCCCCTTGCTATGTCCTTTTAAAATAGACCAGTAAATGGGGCACCTGGCTGGCTCAGTTAGTTAAATGTCCAACTCTTGGTTTCAGCTCAGGTCATGATCTCACTGTTCATGAGATTGAACCCCAAGTTGGGCTCTGTGCTGCCAGTGCAGAGCCTGCTCTCTCTCCCCCTCTCTCTACCACTTCCCTGCTAGCACGCTCTCTCTCAAATAAACAAAAAAGCCACACCAGTAATCTAGTAAGTAAAATGTTTCTCTGAGTTGTGAACTTTCTAGCAAAATCAGTTGTCCCAGGGACTGGGTTCTTGGAACCCCCATCTATAGCTGGTCAGTCAGAATAACAGATGACAACCAATGTCAGGCAGATTGGTATCTGAATCGGGGTTTGAGGGGCAGCCTTGGGGACTGAGCAGCTGCCCTGACATGCCAATCCTGTTTGACCAAGACTTTTAGTTTTTTTTCTAGTTTATTTTTTTCAAGGGAGACAGAGACAGCATGAGTGGGTGAGGGGCAGAGAGCGTGGGGACAGAGAATCCCAAGCAGGCTCTGAAGTGTCAGGCTCCGTGGAGCCTGACGAGGGGCTCAAACCCTTGAAACTGCAAGATCACAACCTGAGCCAAAACCAAGAGCAGGACGTTTAACCAACTGAACCACCCAGGCTCTGCTCCCCCCCTCCAAGACTTTTAGTTTTAACTGAAATGGGCTAGTTAACTGTTAACTAGCAGTTAACAGTGATTATACCTTCTCTTTTCAGAGAACATTATTATTTAAGAATTTTTTTAAGTGTTTATTTTTGAGAGAGAGAGAGAGACAGAGCAAGAGTGGGGGAGGGGCAGAGAGAGATGGAGACAGAATCTGAAGCAGGCTCCAGGCTCTTAGCTGTCAGCACAGAACCCGACACAGGGCTTGAACCTGTAAACCGTGAGATCATGACCTGAGCCGAAATCAGACGTTTAACAGACTGAGCCACCCAGGCACCCCCGTCTATTTAATTTTTCATGTTACGATATGAAAAATAAACTGTTTGCTGTAGCCTACCAATATTAAAAACATGGGCCATTTGTTTATCATTTTATCACTGATCAATTTATACTTGAATCAACAACATAGCTACTAGGGAAGCTGGAAAGCTGTTAAGAAAAAAAAGGGGTATTTTAATGTATCTGGATTGTTTACTAATATAAAAATTAGCATTTGAACAATATTTTTTAAGTCACGTCTTCTTGATAAGATTTAATATTGCTAATTACTTATTAAGTCTAGTTTTCTCATCTGTGAAGACATGTATAACTTGCGATCTTTCTTCATATAATGACAGTCATCTTGAAATAGAGAACTATAAAGTCAACAAAAATGTCCAAATTCTTCGTAGGTGCATTCTGATGTAACTTACTCTTTGCATAACCTACAGCTCAGATCTTAGAAGTTTTATGGGAATTCAGAGAAAAAATAAATGTCTGCATTGGCACTAAAACAAACTTTTTGCTGGCATAATTGATTTTTGGTGTTAACATCACTTTTCCCAAAGGTAACTCTGAGTAATTTTTTCACGAAATAAAACTATTTTAAAACTCCTTTAGAATGTGCATTTTGGTTAAATCCAGATATCTACAAAAGAATCCTCAACCACATGTATTTTAAATATAATTATATACAATTAGAGGCATTATAAAGCCAGTGTTAATTATCAAACTTCAATTTCATCTTATTCAAGTATTATAACATTACTAAGTGCCTTAGCTTTTATAAGACATATTATATAACCTTAAAATTCTTAGTTCGTTTAAGAAATAAAGACAATTATTTGATGTGCATAGAGTTTATTTGGTGTGTCTATCAATTTCTACAATACAGTTGACTAGAAACCGTTCCCGCAGTGTGTGTCTGTACCCCATGTCTAAAATGATGTATTCAGTATGGCATTTTGCAAGGCTAGAAAAGGAGAGAAAAAAATTTCACAGTATTGGTGAAAACTTTTATCATGAAATAAATTTAATTCTTTAGTATTTCATCCATTTTCTATCAGAAAAACAGCAAAATTACATTGTTAGGTATATTATTTACAGTGAAAACTTGGAAGACTCAACAAAGCATCAGTAAGTTTATCAACAGAGCTAAGAACCCTCCCACCCCCCTTTCCAGGGTCCCTTCCTTTGAAATGAAACTTGTAGAAATCAAACTTTGTATCCTTAAGCACCAGCTTGACAATTTAAAGTTTTCTTTCAATTTTATAAAATATTCCTGCTTTGAAAGGCAAAGTGAATGTAAAAATGTGAATGTAATTAAACAAATCACTGGCCTGCATACTCTTTATTGCAACAATTGCAATGTTTTACAATGTATTCACTTCTTTGAATGAATTTGCTTATAGGCTTGAAACAGTATTTGCCTTTTGTTTTCAAAAATTCCCTCAAAAAACTAATCATTTTTGAAACTGTACACCCTTATTTTTCATTCGTGTTTAAATATGCAGCTTGGTCCTTGGAGATTATGTTACATAAAGTCCAGCTTCTTGGATAATTTGTTATACCAAACAATAAAAAACCTTAAAACTACCACAAAATATTAGTGATGTTAACAGTCATGTATGTAGAACTTATCAGTGTACCCAGATTATCCTATTAATAGGTGCTTAAACTACTAATGTACAATCAGGTTATGAAACTCAACAGTTAAATTTCCATTCATTATGCAATGAAAGCTCTAAAGACCCTCAGAGTTCCTGTACTTCAGAAACACTAACACTATTAAGGCATTACTTAATGAACAGACCCTACGGAAAGTAACTAATATGCCTGTTGGAGAGCTAGTCATATTTTAAGGCAGTCAGAAGATTCATTTTTTTCACTTTAAGGCTCTTACATACTTAAATGTTATTCTATGCAGGCATTATTCTGTGTAATTTAAATAGTAAGTGGTCATTTATGGAAATCAAAGCCTTTATATAAAGCAAATGGACAGTTTCGAACTAGATTGTAACACCCTTCCCCCAACCAATTTTTTTAAAAAGAGGATTTCAATCCCTTTGGAGAATTTCTTCATTATCAGAAGCTGGAAATAAAGTTAGAAAATGTAACTCAAATGCATTACAAAAGCTTTGTTTAGTCATACCAAGACACATTACGTATAGTCCATATTTAAAATAATGGAGCAACAGAAACATTTTTGATTACTATTCATTGTGTAATATTTTAAACTTAATTTGGCTGTATATAGATTCTAAAGTTTACATTGCAAATAAAGCCTAATAAGTATTTTAAACATAAGTTTCAATATTCATCAATTTTATGTGGTAATAATACATAAAATAGCAAGGTTTTACCTCATTTACTACCTCAACAATCCAAGTGTTCATTAAGTGAAACCAGCAGAAATGTAGTTAACTTACCATTTGTTTTGTTCAGTTTTCTAACTGAACTTCTAAAAGTACAGAAATCTAAATATATTTTAAAATTAAGTATCAGTTGTGTTCATAAAGTTAATATGATACATGGTGGTGCTAAATTAAATAGAAGCAAAGGGAAAAATCTCTTTAGGCTCAGAAACAGCTTTTGTGTATTTCCATTGTATTTACAAAATTCATAATCATTGAAAATAAATGCCTTAATTGTAGTAATAGGATGTTGCAATGTAACTCCTTCAGTTTATTTTTCTACCAATTTCCAATATAATTTGACACTTTCAGGGTTTAGGAAAATGTGTCACATTATAATTTTATTCAAACTGTATGCTTAACTACATTAAATTTCTACATGAAAAAATATTACCATAGAATTTTAAATTAACTTCCTAATTTTTCAAAAGCAAATAAACTTACCAATTAAAGAAATGTTAAATGTGAATACAAGTTATTTACAAGATCTTTTATGCTACAAAAGATGTATATATAAGCTCAGTGAAGTACTTCGATGAAAGATTTGAAAGTGATCGTTATATGGAAATATGAGCATGGAGATGTGCTCAGAGTATTCAGTTAATTATTTTTCTAAGAGCAAATTAGATCTATAATTGCAAACAATGGCTGAATAATCTTACCCAAAGGCCACAAAATTTCTGCAAACATCTAACACGAAGGATATACAATGTAACTTGATTTGGGGAGAAAACATACTTATCCAATTATTGTTCCAAGAGACCTGCCCATTATTAATTTGAAAAAATATGATCTTAAATCTATATTGAGCAAATGGAGATCTGCAAAAAGATTCATCCCAAACCTAACTATGTGTGATTTTTGTGTCATTCATTTTATTACCCACGTAAGAGCAGGATGAGAAACAGAGGACACAAATGTGAGAACAAAGTAATTTTAAAAGAAAAAATGAGGTATAAAACTAATCTTCCAACAAATAAGATTAGGGAGCAGATAATAGGAAAATACTAAATAAAATCTGTACAGTAAATACAACTAAATTCATAGTGTTATCTTTTTTTTTTTTCCAATTCTTTCTTGTGTGTATTTACCATGAGCTCGTATGACATTTCTCTAGAGAGGATACTGCCTTAACCAGTCACCCCAAACCTGTGGTATACAAGAACAGAAATTCATTTTTGGTAACTTACTGTAAGGGCATCACTTTTTAAGACATTTTTATTTGTGGGTATGAGATCTTTAGGTCAAATTACGGCACTTCCAGTAAGTGATCACAATGATTTCCCTTCAATTACGGTTTAGATGTACTTTTAAAAATGTTCTGCACTGAAATGTCAGATCCTCTGACTCATTCAGGAATTGTGCCTTAAATTTCCAGAACGATCTTATATTATTTCTGCAAAATCTCATAAAATGAAGGGAAAAGCCTGACGAAATTATATTCTATCATTTGTGGATTTACCTGTTAAAAGATTAATCAAATGCTTATTAATAGTTTCTTCACTTAGACTATAAGTTTGTTCTTCTAGGTCTACCCAGGTGAATCTGAGACTGGGAATATGTTCCTTTCTCTTGACCAGAGAATACTGACTTCTTAGTCAACACTCACCTTCACTGTAAACGTTTTTCTTTCACATTTTCCCATTCAGAACAGGAAATTTGTTAAAATGACAAATTATTGAGCCTACTGAATGATTTTTCTAAACATCTGTTCAAAATATGTTAACTCCTGTGAAGAATGCTTTTAATTAAAAAAATTTCCAATTTGTATTGCAAGCGCTCCTCCTAATTTAAACTTCTATATAGATATTAAATAGTTGATTCTTCTAAGATCCAATCATCATCTAGGTTACATTTTAAAGATAACAAAATTGGTAAGTTAAATTGGTTGTCTACATTCACATAGTAAGTTAGATAAAGCAAGAGGTTCTAAAGAGGTAACACTAAATTCCACTCACTGGCATCTTCCTCACTAATGTTCCCATAAAACTAAACTAAATAATATATAATAGTGTTAATGGAATTTTCAGGAGGTTTCAATTAGGAACGGTAGGATTTTAAGATTAGTTTTAGTTTCACTAATTACAACTATATCCTGAAAATATTTACATATTTTCTAGGAAATAAAGTTTAGTTGTTTTTCTTAGGATTGATTTATTTTAAAAGCCACATTTCCGTAAATGTTAATGTAGCAATAATCCTAAAAGTAATTCAGAAAATAAAACTTCTTTATCACTTGAGTACATTTTACTCATAATGAGGTAAAGTTTTAAATTTTTTTCTATAGGACTATGTTATATATAGCAACACAAGTTACTAATTAAGACATTAATTGTGCTTGAGAGTTACTATGAACTATAAAAGTATACATGTTCACAATTTGTGTTTCTACTACTAAATCAATCATGTATATACATTATTTCCTAATACCTAAAAAGATAAAAGTCTTGAATAATTTTATGTCACCCATTTTGTAGGGAGATGAATTCTGGAATGGGAATGAAGAGCCCAGATTGCTAGATTTAGTGCTCCAAAGCCATACTCTCTTAGACCTTGGATCCCTAGGCTACAGATAAAAATTAACTTTTAAAAATTTCTAAGGTTTCTTCCAGCTCTAAAATTTCATGATTTGAAAATAAAGTTACCTTCTATAATGTCCTCCTTTATATTTTTTTTCTTCCCTAAATCTTACCCTAATCCAGTTAATTGTATGTATCTAAATATTTCAAAAAGGTGACATCTAATCTTCTCTGATGGACTGAATATTACTATTAGCTTGTGAACACCTAAAAGCACTATATGACCAGTACATAACTGAAGGAAATAAACTTTTATGCTTTATTCCAGTTAACATTTCTATTAGGAATAAAGTTAGATCATGTTGTCATTTTTAATTTAAGATCTTGGGTTTACTTTGAAACTCCAAATACTATTATATACTAGGCTCTTTAAACTTTAAATTCAATCTGAACATATATTTTAATGTATCAAATGTAGCTAACACCTTACATCCAATGCTTGGCAGAGGGTTAAAAACAGAATGACACCAGAAGCAAAGTATAGAGGTGGTGGTGGGGCGTGTGCACTACTTTGCTGACCAAAAAAAATCTCAGATAAATCATACTTGCAAACTGCTACCAGCGGAATGGCTATGTAATAGAGCCAGCATTAGTATGTCAAGTAAGTTTGAAAGGGACCATTTTCTTGTCACTTCCAGAGCCCAAATTTCTTATAAAACAGAAGATCTCTTCACAAATTCTAGAACTACTAAAGTTTCCCCTTGGTGCTCCAAACAAAACCTGTAATTCCTAAGTACACAAAAGGCCATAATTTACATTTACTAGTCTGACTTTCCCATGACAGTGAGAAGAGCATTATAAATCCTCAATAAATCATTATTATGAAAACTGCATAAATATTGAAATTTTATGTTCTCTTAAACAACCATGATATAATTATGAGCAGAGATATTGGCATTTCAATAGGTTAAACCACCCCAGAAAGAAGGGACATTTGCTTAAGAAAATAATGCACTTTAGTGTAGTGAAAAGGTTTATACACAAATAAAATAGAAAAAAATTTTCTTACAGACTAGTGATAATGTTACTCAAAAGTTGACTTTCAAACCTGAAAGACCTAGCTTGCTTTATTATTTTTTTTACACTATCAAAAAAGAACGTTTTGTCACAAATGAATGGACAAAAAGATATGTCACTGACATGTTTACAATTAGGAAATATCTAAAACCCATTTACAATTGGCTAAAAAAATAAAGGTAATTAGAATGATATTTATTTTAAAGGAAAAAGCTAATCTGGTTATAGTTGAGAGTCTAATGGTCATTACTTTCAGATTTATGAGTGGGGAGTTAAATGATTAAAACATTGTATGTCCTTTTCATTTAAGAGTGTGAGAAAAAAGTGTAATCACATGTGGATATGTTATATTTTAGCAAAAATTGTGAAGTCATGCTCCACTCACAGCAATAAAATGCACCAAAACAAACAAAACGTAAACCAGATAGACCCTCACCTGACACAAACTTTATAGTCTCTTCTCAGGGGTCTCCACCATGTTTCTTGTTAATGTTAACAATCCTACAAGTGTAAAAATATCAGATTCAAAGTATCTTTTTCATTGAGTATGAAAGCTGCTATTTATGTGATCTTAGAAAACTCCAAGGAATCTGTAAAACTCATTCATAATTTAATCAAATGTCTTTTTTTTTAAAACCCCTTGGTATAAAAATTTACAGATGAATTTCATATTCCATCACAGTTACATGGTCCAGTGCATTTGAGAGTATTTGGACATTACCAAAGCTGTCCTTTTCCAATGCAAACATTTAAGAAAATTTTAAGCACTTCTCAAACAAGTGACATGATGTGGAACTACTTACACTTTTGGCTCTTACTTCTTTTAAGTATAAATGTAATTATTAACCACAGCAAAACTGTTTGACTATTTTATGGTATCTATCAATAAGAAGTTCTCTGTTAGACAGAAGGAGCTACAGTGTATGCTGAAGCTATTTCCCAAGAGCTAGTTTAGTAGACAGAACTTTGGGCTCATCTTATTTTTCCTTCCTTTTTGTTTTTGTTTTTGTTTTTTGGTAACATACGCACATCCTATACTATCATCTTATCATCACTGGATTAAGTAAGATCAGCTGGGAAGTAGCTACATATTTTTAGCGAGATCACTGATGGCAATGGACCTCTTAGATCATGCTGGTGCTTATGGTTAAATCACATCTAATGTGAAATTTCGAATTACATCCAGAGCTCCGGTATCAAAGCCACACATATCCAACATGCCTCTATCATCTGGGTCTGCAATGGTAAAACCATTTGATGTCATTCCACAAACAATCAATTTAGCTGGAATGTCCATTTTCTGTAGGAAGATCAAAATACATATTAAAAAATTCTATGCAAGCAAAAGCAAATAACCTCCAAAGTTAAAACACTTCAAATTCTATCTAGCTTTTCATTACAAAGTCAATCTTTTTTTTTTTCTCCAGAAAATCTGTTCATCTTTCAGTCAGACTCTGTGATTTCAGAAAAACAAAAAATAAAATTGTGTGAACAATCTGCCTGAAATTCCTGCTTCTGTTCTGTGGGCCAGAGTACATTCCTGAGCAGCCTAGAGACTTTCTACTTATGAAACTTGTCAGGATTATTTGGGGGCATCAGATATTTTTACCAACATAACAGTGGGGCCAGTGTGTGTGGGTATATGTAAAGAGGTATTTCCTGATGATTAACAATGTTAGATCTATGATTTTATTATATATATAACATACACATGTCACATGTAAGACCCTGTTCTCTATAGCTATAACTTAAGGTTAAAATAATTGATTTCTGGAGAAAACCCAACAATCACTGAGTATGCACTATGTCAGAAACTATAATTAGCTCTGTAAGTAATTTATCTAATTGTTATAACAACTCTAAAAGGTAAGTAGTACTACTTTTTTTAAAAGTTTATTTATTTTGTGGGGGGAGGGGTAGAGACAGATGGAGAGAGAGAATCCCAAGAAGGCTTCACGCTGTCAGCACTGAGCCTGACGCAGAGCTCGAACCCACAACTATGAGATCATGACCTGAGCCGTAGTCAAGAGTCAGATGCTTAACCGACTGGGCCACCCAGGCACTCTGGTGAGTAGTACTATTAACTACTAAGACCTATACTATAGTAGTAATATACTACTATGACATACATCAGTTAAATAATTTGCTTAGATCCACAATGGGTAAAAGAGACTCAAAACCCAGGCTGCCTTGACTCCAAATTCTCTTCTCTCACTTGTTCTCATACTTATACATCAGAATCCCTAGGAGAGTTTTGTTAAAACACAGTCT
This sequence comes from Leopardus geoffroyi, assembly GCF_018350155.1. Classification (NCBI taxonomy): domain Eukaryota; kingdom Metazoa; phylum Chordata; class Mammalia; order Carnivora; family Felidae; genus Leopardus; species Leopardus geoffroyi. The sequence continues at coordinate 21,490,209 of NC_059338.1, read as the reverse complement.
GGGGGCGCCTGGGTGGCGCAGTCGGTTAAGCGTCCGACTTCAGCCAGGTCACGATCTTGCGGTCCGTGAGTTTGAGCCCCGCGTTGGGCTCTGGGCTGATGGCTCAGAGCCTAGAGCCTGTTTCCAATTCTGTGTCTCCCTCTCTCTCTGCCCCTCCCCCATTCATGCTCTGTCTCTCTCTGTCCCAAAAATAAATAAACGTTGAAAAAAAAAAAAACAAAAACAAAAAAAACACAGTCTGACTCTCCAGTTTCTGATTCAGCAGGTCTCCTATAGGGTCCAGGAATTTGCATTTCTAACAAGATCCCGGGCCAAGCTGCTGGTAGGAAAAACACCTTTTGAGAACCGGAGCTCTTCAGCAATTTGTTTCTTTTTCCAGTCACACTAGCCATAATTCAAGTGCTCAACAGCCACATGTGACTAGTAGCTACCACAATGGATACTGGAGATAACATTTCCATGATTTCAGAGAGCTCAGTTGGAGAGCACTGATTAGAAAAAAGAAGTAGCCGTAAAACTTAAAACACAGATTATAGCTTTGCTTTAGTTTTATGTCGTCCTTTAACAAAACTCACAAATGATACTTTATTTTGATTGTTACCAAAAGCAGTTTAAAGAGGATGTTTTTAGTAATGTATAGAATTGGAACTAGTTGAAATAAATCATGTATGTATAGCCAATACTTTTTATTTCAAGTGCTGCTGCATTCAGAACTGGCGTGTATTCCTCTACAAAGCTATAGACTTATTTTCGGTATCAGTTTTTGGAAAAACAGTGAATATTTGAGAACTGTGTCTTATTTTGGGATGAAAGAATACTTAAAATGTTACCTTTCGATACTCCCTCAGAGCAACAGCAGGATGGACACTTCCAGCAAAGGTCTCATTATCAGTGAAGACAATGAAGACATCAGCAGCTGTGTTTGTCATTTGAGCCCAGATCATTGGAAGAGAGCAATCAGTTCCACCTGCTGGGATCTAATGCAAAACAAAAACATGGATTAGAATAAAAGTGCCCTAGTTTCCATACTGAGATGTCTGAAATAATTAAATATTTAAAAATACTATTTTTTACATTATCACTTTACTTAGAGCCAATACACAGACCTTCTCAAAGTGTGTATTTTTATTTTGTGCTCATGAGAAATTGAGATGAAACAATTTGTTCTCATGAATTTACTACTATCAGTCACGACATCAATATAAGATTATTATATAACACATGTTAAGTAAACTTAATCAAACTGTTCTTTACCTGATTCATAGCCATTAAAACCTGTTGTAATGTCATATCTGTAGTCACTGGACAAGGTACCATTTCATCTGAAAAAGCAACTACATAAGAATCTTTTTCTGTTCGTGTGACAACCTGAAAAATTCAAAGGTGGTAAGTTTTAGCAGATTAGGGTAAAACAAATACAGTATCTTGAATTTCTTAAAATTCATCTTTGAAAGCTTTATAAATATACCTACATTACCATATGCATACAGTATACTCAAAACTTTATTTTTAATTATATTTTGATATGAAGTATTTAACTGAAATAAAAATGTGCCAAATACAATGAAATGACAGAAACAAATGAAAATATAATCCTTGATCATTATCTACCTTCATAGTTTTGTCCCACATTAAACATTTTTTAGGGTGGCAAAAATCCTGAAATAGCCTTAGGGGTTCTCACCATACACATTGCTGCTGCAACTGTGCTAGCGTTGAGCACACTGCCCAAAACTCTTTGGTTCATCGATGCACTGACATCGACAGCCAGCAAGAAACGCTTTCCAGTAGGCTCCACTGTCTAAAGAAAACCAAAACAAATAATCATGAAAAACAACCATAGAAATTAAAATTAAATTTCTAAAACTCGCATTTACTTATCTTTCACTCAGACTTCTAAGATAACAGGTCTTATTTTTGATTTACCAATTGACAAGCATTTGAAAATATCTGGCCTTTTTTTTTTTTTTTTTTTCTTTCTTTATTTTTGAGAGACAGCAAGAGGGAGACAGAATCCGGAGCAGGCTGCAGGTTCTGAGCTGTCAGCACAGAGCCTATTGTGGGGCTCGAACTCACAAACTGTGAGATCATGACCTGAAGTGAGATCAAGAGTCAGATGCTTAACCGACTGAGCCACCCAGATGCCCCTAGTTGCTACTATTTTGCTGAATGGCCAGAATATTTTAAAACCAAAAATTTTAACTTATGGCTTTAATGTAGGATTTTCAGTCCTAAAAAAAAAAATCACTTCCCATAAAGACAGAAGAGATGCCCTACTGATTAACAGAATGACAGAGGACCAAGTCAAAGGACTCTACAGGAATAAAAAAATTTAAATTTGGTATTTCAAAACTTATCAAAATGATAAGATAATTGGGTATCATCCAAAGGTGAGGAGAAATTCTTAAGCTTACAATGTTAACTATATATCCACATTTACATGAACTATGGAAAAACACATGAATATCTAATCAAAAATGGTTAAACTATAAGTATCATCTTTAAAATGTGTTTTTATAAAATATATGAAGTCCGAATTGGGTCATTTGTTATGAAATGAAAAGTCAAACCATTACCTTAAATGTTTTATAAAAAGCAGTATCCAGAGCTTTCAAAATTTCTTCATCAGGGAGCCACTTCAGTTTTCCTCTGAGCCCATGACCTGTTTTATAAGTTTCTGATGCAATTAAAACATGAAATGGATGTATGCGAGCCTAGAAACAAGACAGAGACAAAAAGAAAATCAAAAATCAAATGAAAAATACTCATTATGTCTTTAGGTTTTGTTATTGTAGCTAATAAATAAGTTTCATAAAGAAAAAATGAGGACATATTAATCTTAGATTCCAAAGTCAAAATGAAATTTGGTATGGTAAGTCTCAGAACACCTAAAACTCTACTGACTACAGTTCCAAAACTTAGGTGCTGACTTTTTCAGTTAGTAGTAGCTAACAAAGGCAATACTTACCTTTTTTAACAGCTTTTCATTACACAGTTTTTCACATACTAAAGATACTTCTGAATTTCCTGGTTCAAGCACTGAATTAGCAGTCATCTTTCCTAGATTCCTTAGTAATGCAGTAAGAGGCATTTCTTGTAACAAAGCCTTCCATACCTATTGCAGTAACATAGATTGAAATGTAAGGAATTGAGAGGAAATGAATCAATATGTTAACTGTATAATATTAAGAATATATTCTTTAAGGTTTTCTTATGGGGTTCAAAGTATTTCTAAAATAAAAATTTGTGTGCATTGGTCAAAGACTTATCAAATTAACTTGCTCTTCACTAGAGTAAGAAAATGAAGTCTATTTTATGAAGGAATCACATAGAAGAATTTTATTTATTTTTAATTAACAAGGCAAATTAACCAGCCTTTCTGAAGCAGAAATAACACTTAACTGAATGCAAACTCCATCTGGACATTGTATTAAGTGTTTTAAATAAATATTAACCTCAAGATATGTTTTAGACTTTTGTTAAAAAGAACTGAATGTATAGTTATCCATATAAATCACATGTCATAAATTACTTTTATACATAGCATAAATTTTAATACCTGATACGTATCAAATTACTCATGCTTAATCACATGCATACTATAAGCCACTTACCTCTTTAGACTTTAAATGATTTGTTAGAAGATGTTCCCTAACTAATCTATGCTCTTCTATTAGATGAATGACTTCCAGTTCATCTTTTGTGCGTTTCACTTTCTCTACAGCCTCCAGATACTTTAATAATTTTTCAGTCTCCACAGAAAGTGCTTTTTCTTTATACAATTCATGGACTTCTTTCCAGCCCTTTGTAATATATTTGGTTACAATAGCAAGTCCTTTAAGAAAATAAAGAAGTCAAACAGCATGAGAATATGGTATGGGATATACATAACTAGACACAGAGGAGCTTAACCTTTTAAGCTGTGAGGCTGCTTTCTGTGATATAACAAACACATTCAAGCCAATGGAGTCAAATGATTTTGCTTATTCCATCATAATTGTTTTTTTTTTTTTTTTTTTTTTTAATTTTTTTTTTTCTTCAACGTTTATTTATTTTTGGGACAGAGAGAGACACAGCATGAACGGGGGAGGGGCAGAGAGAGAGGGAGACACAGAATCGGAAACAGGCTCCAGGCTCTGAGCCATCAGCCCAGAGCCCGACGCGGGGCTCGAACTCACGGACCGCGAGATCGTGACCTGGCTGAAGTCGGACGCTTAACCGACTGCGCCACCCAGGCGCCCCCCATCATAATTGTTTTAAAAGAAGCTCTGGAGAAAAGTCTCTTATACCATTAGTCATTTTACGATAAACCTTTTTTTTTCTTTTTGAGACACCAGCATTAGAAACTTGGGTAGACAATACCTATCTCAGGTTCACAATCTCAGAAAATTCACAAAAGTACAGATCTGTCTCAGTTAATCTCCTTTCACTTGTCCCTTTCTGCTGCTAAATAAATAAGCATTTATAAATAGCAGAGGTAAGTGGAAGTGGACAGTTAGGTAGGTAATTTGTAATTTTTTAAAGATAAAGTATTACAGTCCAAATTTAAAAAAGGAAAACAATGTGTTAATTTCTTCTATAAATTCTTAAAAAAAAATTCTTTTAATGTTTATTTTTGAGAGAGAGAGACAGCGTGAGTTGTGGAGAGGCAGAGAGAGAGGGAGACACAGAATTGGAAGCAGGCTCCAGGCTCTGAGCTGTCAGCACAGAGCCCGACGCAGGGCTCGAACCCACGAGCTGTGAGATCGTGACCTGAGCTGATGCTTAACTGACTGAGTCACCCAGGCGCCCCATCTTCTATAATTTCTTTTTTTTTTTCAAATTTTATTTTGTTTCCATTTTCTGATTTTTATAAATTTTTTTTTTAACGTTTATTTATTTTTGAGACAGAGAGAGACAGAGCATGAACGGGGGAGGGGCAGAGAGAGAGGGAGACACAGAATCAGAAGCAGGCTCTAGGATCTGAGCCATCAGCCCAGAGCCTGACGCGGGGCTCGAACTCACGGACCCCGAGATCGTGACCTGAGCTGAAGTCGGACTCTTAACCGACTGAGCCACCCAGGCGCCCCTATAATTTCTTTTAATAGTTGAAAGAGTTCTTGATTGCGAGGCTGAGGAAATTTGGGTTCTAGCCTACATTCTGCCAATAGATGGCTGTGTGATCATTCCAGGCCTTAGGTTTTACTTCTGTAAAATGTGGAAGGGGAGATTTGAGTTATCACACTCAAAAAGGTCTATGGGGTAAATGTTGGTAAAATAAACAAATGGAACAGGTTATATAATAAAGAGTGGTTAAGACTATGGGACTAGAGGGTGTCTGGGTGGCTCGGTCAGTTAAGCGTCCAACTGCTGGTTTCCACTCAGGTCATGATCTCATGGTTTGTGAGTTCGAGTCCCACATGGACTGATAGCACAGAGCCTGCTTGGGATTCTCTCTCTCTCTCTCTCTCTCTCTACCCCTCCCCTGCTCACACATGCTCTCGCTCTCTTTCTCAAAATTAATACATAAACTTAAAAAAAGAAAAAAGACTGTGGGACTAGTGAGTATGTCCTACAAATGTTTTAGTGAAGTTTTGGCTTAGTGCTGCCAAAAAGGGTATTTTCAAAAGTATCCAGGATAGGTATTTTTATGTATCTTCTGATTTTTTAAAAGTGATATTAGCAAAGAATTCATTTTTTTTCTAAAATATTGTGCAGGCCAAGTAAAATCCATCTCTAAGGCAGATTGAGCTTAAGTGTTGTCCCTAGTCTCTAATTTAAATAATTTGATCAAAAGTCAACATTAGTATGTAGAAACTTGTAAAGTACTGTGACTTGTTACCTTCCAGATTTTAGTACAAAATCTTGTATTGCCTTAAATTACTAAATGTTTCATATGTAAGCATGTCTTCTATTTTGTCTTTCCAACTAAAATAAAACTTTCTTAAAGGCAGTCTTCTTATTTTTATCATACCCAAATTCTATGGTGGCCACACAGTTAAGTACACAATAAATACCTGATTAATTAAATCATATTTTGACTTGTTTTATCTGTTTTAAATACACATTTCGGTCAAAATACTAAAATTTTACTTATTTGGGGGCACCTGGGTGGCTCAGTTGGTTAAGTGTCCGACTCTTGGTTTTGGGTTGGGTCACGATCTTGTATTTCTGGAGTTCAAGCCCATCCATGTCAGGCTCTGTGCTGATAGTGTGGAGCTGGCTTGGGATTCTCTCTCACTCTCTCTCTTTGCCCCTCCCCTGCTTACTCTCTCTCAAAATGAATAAACTAAAACTTTTTTTTTTTTAAATAAAATATTACTTACTTGGTGGCTTAGAGTTTGATTCTAAATTCTTTTCACTCTGAGAAGCCTAGGGATCTCTTATGCCTGAACATACTGTTATGACCGCCAGATTTTAAGTATGAGTTCTGCCCTCAAAAAATTTAGAATTAAAGAATACTGTCTGTGGGAACACGTTTAGGAAACATTTACTAATTCTTCATTTTATAAAGACCAAGAATTCAAAACCCAGTATAACCATTTGCACAAATTCAGAAACCAATTTTTCCAATTAGAACTAGCACTTAGGTCCACACCACCATCTGGTGTCTCAACAGACAAATAAAGCTGGATCCCTACATTCTTTTCATACTGAATCAAAAATTTAAAAGTAAAAAATTCAAGCATGAATATTTTAAGGAAAAAAACACAGGTAAATATTTTTATGACTTTATGTTGGAAAAGGCTGCTCTAAATCTAACACAAAACAAAAATCTATGAATAAAAACACGTAAGTTTCATTACATAAAAATTCCAAACTTTAGTGTGCCAGAAACACCAATCAAAAAAATTGACAAAGAAAAAAAGGGGGAAAAGTGCATGATAACATGTTATTAATTCCTAAGTGTCCCAAGTTCTTAGAACAGTGCCCATCCATAGCAGGTGCTCAATAAACATTTGTTGAATGAATAGTGACTATCAATATTAAGAACAGCAACTCAATGGATAAAAGGGCAAAAATACAACATGCTCCGCAACAAATTACAAATCAGCAGCAGCACATGGAAAGATAAACTTTTGCCCACAAACACAAATTCAAGTAAGGTATAATTTTTCACTTATCCTATTGGCAAAGATTAAAAACCACTGGTAATAGTCACTGTTCAAATGTCAGGAAACTGGCCACTTCTATATACTCTTTGTGGGTTTAGTCTTTATAAAAATATTTACGTTATACACATTTTTTCTCTGTATTTTTGTAATAGTATGAAAACCCAGAAGCTACTTAACTGTCTTCAATGAGACTAAATAAATTATAGTGTATTCATTCAATGGTATATTTGCAACTATTTCTACTGACTTGAAGAAATACCAATCTGCTTTTAACTGAAACAAGGTCTAGGGGCACCTGGGTGGCTCAGTCGGTTAAGTGTCTGACTCTTGATTTCGGCTTAGGTCATGATCTCACAGTTTGCAGGTTCAAGGCCCACACTGGGCTCTGTGCAAACAGTGCAGAGCCTGCTTGGGATTCTGTCTCCCTCTCTCTATGGCCCTCCCCTCCACCTCAAAATAAATAAACATTAAAAACAAAACAAACAAAAAAACCCAAAGGAGGTCTATAAAAAAATTTTAAATAAAACAATGTATTTTAGGAAAAATCTGGAGTAATATACAATGTATATAGTAATTTCTTTTGAGAGGCAGGATTCTACTTTCTGTATTATATTTTTATGTATTATCCAGCTATTTAAAACAAGCATGTAATTTCTAATAAAAAAACCAAAACATCCAGGTGTTTGTATATGTAAATATTTGCAACAATTTACTGCTTAAATTTCATTTTAAAAAGTCCACGCATAATAAAAAATGATAAATTAGGAATTCACGAGGAGCTGTCTTTTCAAGTTTCATTTCTGGTATTAAAAAAAGCAAATTTTGGACATGTTGATTTTTGTGGATGCTTATACTTTACATTCTTCTTGCTCAAAAGTTTTTATTTCCCTTCTAAGAAGGACTAAGTAATTAGCGTACATCCAACTAACTTCTCAAAAGTCTCTTCCCATAGACATAGAAAACTGCCCCAAGTTACCATGTCCCCTGGCTGACTGCTTGGAGACAATTAACATCCTGAATTGTTAAGTTCAGCACTATTTCAGGCAGCCTTTAGGTTCCATGGAACATATGTCCTAGGAAGACAGGGAGGGAAAGAAAAATCTTAAGGGGCTGGAACAGTACAGCCTGGCTATCTGCCGTCTACTGGCTAGGAGCCGCTTCGCTTCCTACAGCTTTCATCACGTCCATGCTGCTGTCATAGTCCGTAATCACTTGGGTAAGCATTCTAGCTAGCACAGTGACACTGTGAGATCTAGAATATTAAATTAATCTGTAAATCTGTCATTTGATTCTTGATTAGTAATGTCCGGATTGCCTGTGGTAGGTGTTTAATTCCAAGGTAGTATTAAACATTTGAATTAGTCAACCAATGTGTTTTGAGAATGAAAGCCTGTTTCAAATAAAATATTTCTATTTATCGGTATTTGCAACTTCCCCCAACCCAAAGGTTGTTATGCTTACCTTCATTGGAAGGTTTAAGATGTGACAATCTTAATAGATCTTTGTGAGACCAGCCATTTCTTTGTTTGTACTTTGTAACTGCCAGAGCAAGGGCCATGCCCCCCTTTTCATTGTACCAGTCTGCTATAGCCTTCCGGAGGGCACGACCCCACATGCCACATTTCATGCTTTCCTTTAGATCTTTCTTAAACTGGATAAAAGTAAACAGATGTGTAGGAATGCGACAAACTTCAGAAACAGCTTTGAATGCCGCTTGTTTTGTGCTTATGTCGGAACACTGGGAACAAATGGCAAGTGCGAAGAGCATAGGCTCTTGCTTTGCCGTTCTGCCTTCTTGACTAAATGACTTTATTTCCTGTATCACTTCACATCCTCTGCCGTCTTCAATCAGTCTAATTAAAGCTTCAGCATTTTCAAGGCCCAACTTTTGTTCTTTGATATAATAAGTCCCACCTTCAGAACCAAAACATAAGAACCGGTGTAGTCGATTCATATCAGTGACTTGCCATACATATCCATCCTCGGAATTGGTTATCTGCTTCTCATTCAGTGGTTGCATTTGGCTCACTGATTCCTCCATTCTTCTGTCTTTTAAGAAACCTATCAAAAAGCAAAATGTTATTATAGTTAGAAAGAAATAAAATTATAAGAAGGAATACATTTATTTTTATTTTATTTTTTTATTTTATTTTTTTTAAAGTTTTTTTTCAACGTTTATTTATTATTTTTTTTGGGACAGAGAGAGGCAGAGCATGAACGGGGGAGGGGCAGAGAGAGAGGGAGACACAGAATCGGAAACAGGCTCCAGGCTCTGAGCCATCAGCCCAGAGCCTGACACGGGGCTCGAACTCACGGACCGCGAGATGGTGACCTGGCTGAAGTCGGACGCTTAACCGACTGCGCCACCCAGGCGCCCCGTTTATTTTTATTTTTGAAAACATTTATTAATGTATATTTTTTGAAATCTGTTACAAAGTCTATTAACTTAAAAGCATTTTTTAGGCTCATTAAGTGGTAGTATGATAACCAGAAACAACAAAGAGGTTATATTTTGGAGGTATAAGTTTGTTGCGTCAGAGACTACGCAGGCAATTTAGCATGCAGTCTGAAGGCCCAGAGAGAAAATAAAAAGGGGTAGGGAGAGCAGCTGTGGTAGCTGAGGCTAAGAAAGGTCTTACTCCCTGAATAACTGCATACACAGTTTTGGTTGCATATCCGACATCCGTTCCTTCCTTCCCCTTTCTTCCTGGCAGTAATGTCCTTTAGGGGAGGCTAGACCTTTTTCCAGACCTATGGGATGAATCTTGATTTACTCTAAGCCAGTGGTTCTCAAACTCTGTGTGCATCCAAAGTAACTGAATTGCTACTTAACATGCAGAATTGTGTGTTCCACCCACCACCCACAAAGTTTCTTTCTTAATTTAGTTTATGTCTGGGGTGAGGCCTACACATTTGTACTGATCACAAATTCTCAGGTAATGCTCGCATTTCTTTTGCCATGTGACAAGTATAGGGGATGGGCATCTAACTGGCCAGTGTGCAGTAAGTCTGCAGAGAATACTTCTGAGGTTTTCTTCACTCTTAAAAGGGGGCTTGGGCTCTGACTAAGAACGCTCCCTTTCTACCCTGAGACATTCATTTAAAGTGATGCTTGGAGTGTGGCAACTATCTTGAGCCACAGGGGAGCCAGTTTAGGAAGACACACTCATTTATAAGGATGGTAGCACAGAAATAAAATTAGAAGGAATCTGGGTCCATGGTATCATCGAGCAACCTGGAAATGCCTCACTTAGAAATTCTGTATCCTTGCATCTTTACTTAGAAATTTTGTATAGTTAGGCCGTTTGTAAGTTTTCTGTTACCTGTAGTTGAGAACATACTGATTAACATCCTATTAACTGTGCTCATTTGTAATTTATGTGATCAACTACCTGTACTTTCTTCCTTCATCTCTAAAGCTACTAGCTGTATGGCAACAATATCGTTTTTTATCCTCCTAATGGAACAACCACAATGTCCACTACTTTATCAGTCCACTGCTACTCTAACTATAGTACAGCTGCCTATCTAGATGCCCCAAGTCTCCTGTCTATACCACTATAGTGCACTGGGTTTCTCCCCGTGACAAACAAAACAACACGACCAGAAAATAAAGCTCAACCAGCATTTATTGCATATTAGATGTAAGACACGAAAGAGAGCCCTGTTCCACTAAAGGGATTTTTTTAAGTGTTTAAGAAAAAGAGTGTGTGTGTGTGTGAGTGTGTGTGCACATGTGCATGTGGGGGAGGGACAGAGAGAGGGGGTGGAGGAGGGAGAGACAGAATCCCAAGCAGGTTCCATGCTCAGTGCAGAGCCTGAAGAAGGGCTCAATCTCACGACCCTGAGATCAGGACCTGAGCCAATATCAAGAGTCAGATACCACAGAGCCTGCTTGGGATTCTCTGTCTCCCCTTCTTTCTGCCTGCCCCCTCGCACCCCCCCCCATTATCTCTCTCAAAATAATAAACATACGAAAAAAAAAGTCAAACACCTAACTGACTAAGCCATCCAGGTGTCCCTAAAAAGATTTTTTTTAAATGTTTTTCCCTGCCCTCAAAAAAAACCCACATTCTCGTCAGTGAGGTAGAAATATACATATAATACAAAGCAAACTGTAATTCAGTGCTCTAATAGAAGTGTACTGAGAGTCAGCAGAGAATAAAATAATGTCTCAATAATACAGGAAGACTTGTGCAGAATAGGCAAACTGAAAAACTGGTATATAAAGTTTGGGGGAATGTATTCCAGAAAGGGATTTCTGAAATCTTGCTGTCTTTAGATTTTAGAAAAAGAACTAAGTATATTGGCACAGCTGTAACGAAACATTAACTGATAAGGTAGTAGTAGCTTAAAGGGCAACACAAGGTAAAAGAAATTCTGTATTTCTTGTACATCATCATAAAGATGGTACAAGCTTAAGCACGTTTATATATTGTAGAGAAGGCTTAAGATGGAATCCTCGTGAATATTAACAATTAAGAGCTAGTGAGAAAAGGGCCCTTTAAAGGAGAAAGAGAAGGTGGGGTACACAGACTTAAAGTGAACCAGGGGCAGTGGTATCACGGACCACAGGGAAGAGAATTTCAAGGAGTCCATAGCTGTAATGTCAAATGCTCAGAGATGAAGTAAAGTCTGGAAAATGACTACTGGATTTAGCAAACAGGAGTGAATGAAGAAGGGCAATTGTTGTAGAATCCTGCAAGAAGGAGCCTGAACAAAGTGAGATTAGGAGGGGCGCAAGGGTTGCTCAGTAGGTTAAGCATCGGAGTCTTGCTTTTGGCTCAGGTCATGATCTCACAGCTGTGAGATCAAGCCCAGCAATGAGCCCAATGTTGGGCTCTGGCCTGGGTAGGGAGCCTGCTCAAGATTCTCTCTCTCTATCCCTCCCCCCACTCACACACCCTCTCTAAAAATAAGTAAGTAAGTGAGATTAGGAGTATGCAAGGAGGGAGGCTTCACAAGTGGACTACTCTTTTACAGAAGCATAAAGGGAAGGTAAGAGAGATGAGAAGACATTGAGGTTGAAGTGGAATGGTTCAATTTGGAGTGGAAGACAGTAAAGGATGTAACCAAGGGGATGAGATCACTAAAAGAAGTCAAACAGAATAAGCTTTAGAGCATCCAGGTTGAGACTGGCCTACTGACAGCAAGAGAGACATCTCTTTCACTAAGGGTGTAGACAGATTTGAGAAAAGAGAGGAATAAGGAGATTGAGGGAAGTCTGGCAGGTAAGGGAGCCATGAGGTTGGGTCTCAGAGAGGGGAACACATCATGATATGGGGATAAATGCATGGGAGAATGGAGAGCCTCACATTTTGAAGGTGACTGGGGGCAGGGGACAGTAATTTGAATTGTGCTGGAAATAATCAGTGTCATTATGAGGCCTAGGCCTCAGATGGTGTCACCGTGTAATGATCATATTATATTAGTCATTAGGGACTGATTTACTGAGTGCAGCATAGGCTGAAACTGCTGCTGCAGTAATGATGCTTCTGCTATTTATTCTTACCCCCTCTTTAACATGGCTGTTTAGCTGCCTTTTAATCCAAAAAACTTTTGAGAAGGATAAGAGGCTTCTCAAAGACTGACACCTTAACTGCTAATTCCAGTAGAAAATTTTCTATTATTTTGACCTTTGCACTGCATTTGATATTGCTAGCCCCATCTTCAGCTTTTACAAAAATACCCTTGGGTAGTACTTTCACCTGGCTATTGCTGCTTATTAGTTGAATAATATAGAAATGATATTCAATATCAAATTATGCTAATACAACAGCGTTCCTGAACCAAAGCCCAAGAAGTGTGATTTAAAGGTCCCAATTCAAATCTTAAAGTTCTTTCCTTTATTATTTTTTTGTCAGCATGTCTGGCTGGTATCTTTAGTTCCACTAAGAGCAGGGACCGGGTCTTAGTTGTGTATCTCTTCTCTGAACCTAGGATATCACTCTTAACTAATTAGTAATATATATTTAAGAATAATAGAGCAATATTAAAGTAATTTTCTGAACCATCTAAGAATTATGTATGATTGCCTTTTCTTTCCTCTAACATTTTTTTTTTTTAATTTTTTTTTTTTCAACGTTTATTTATTTTTGGGACAGAGAGAGACAGAGCATGAACGGGGGAGGGGCAGAGAGAGAGGGAGACACAGAATCGGAAACAGGCTCCAGGCTCCAAGCCATCAGCCCAGAGCCCGACGCGGGGCTCGAACTCACGGACCGTGAGATCGTGACCTGGCTGAAGTCGGACGCTTAACTGACTGTGCCACCCAGGCGCCCCTAACATTTTTAAAAATAAGTCTCAACATGTGCAATTAAAAATACAATTCAAGCCTTTAAGATAAATTCTGTAATTAGAAAAAAAGTACTATATGCAGTAAATGGATATACAATAAAAAATAATACATGAGAAGTTATGAAGAGGAAGTAATGAATACTAAGTAAAACTGTCTTTTGAGAATAGTATTTCTTTGAAAGTTTTTCTAATGCATTTAGTATCAGGTGTAAGTGTCTTGTTGAGCAAGCAGCAAAATGAACTTTTAAATCTAGGGAAGATGCCTAAGAAAAATCCCTAAATGTAATCCTTGTAATCTCTATCATAAGAAACGTAGTTACTTATTCATAGCTGTGTCAATGGAATCTTATCCTTGCATATATTAATGACAACCATGAAGACATACCCTTTCAACATTTTTACAGGAAAAAATGCCCAGCTTTTCACATGGTTCTATGACTATTCTTTCCAGGATGCAACATAAAACAGTGGGACAGATTGCATGAATGGCCCCTCTCTACTTGCTTGTGTAAATTTATCAGACTCAAAAATTTAAATATGAAAAGCAGAATGGCAGTACTTCTAAGCTACTCTCCTGGTACCTGACTGCTGATATATAAATTAACTTTAAAATTGTCTAGGTGGTAAGACAGCGATATAATAAAGAGTATCTAGTTTTTTTCTTGGCAGAGCTTCAAAAATCCTAGGAATTTCCAGATTGATAAGTCTTTTTGTTATGCTAATGTGGTGATTCATTCTGGGCTTCAGGATGGGGGCTGGTCACCAAAAAGACTAATCATTTGATTAGAGGGTTGGAATTTTGGGCCAGATCAAACTCCCAGGAGGGCTGTAGGGCCCAAAATTGGGCTCAACCACACAGTCAACCAATCATAACCAATCATGCCTAGTAATAAAATCCCATATACAAACTCTGAATATCAAAGTTCACTGGTGCTTCCTAACTGGTGAACAAACTGATGTGCTGGGAGTGTGACCAGCCAGGATTCCACACAGAGGGTATCCCTCTCCTGCCTCCAGACTTTGGCTTATAGGTGTCTTCCATTTGGCTGGTCCTCAGGCATATCATTTAACTGTAATCATTAGGATAGCGTTTTTAGAGAGTTATGTGAGTCATTCTAGTGAATTATTGACCCTGAGGGGGTTGTGCGAAGCCCTGAATTTGTAGTTGGTTGCGTAGACTAGAGACCCTACTTATAACAGGTGTCTCAAGAAAGGGTAGTCTTGTTGGGGATCTTGCCCTTTAACTTGTGGTGATGTAGGAAACAAAGGCAGAAGAATAAAAGATTAAATTTCCTTATAACTTACAGGCCATTGACAAGTCCTCAAGACAGGCAGATTGACATTCCTCTGGGAGCTCAGCTGCCTCGATGTTGACTTTGCTAAGGGCAAAAGGCAATCTTATTAGCCTGACCCCCCAGAATCGTATGTCTACTTAGCATATAAAAACTCCTTTGGAAACTTCCTTTACCTCTACTACCCGCACCCCCCCCCCCCCCAAGATATATCTTGGCAATCATACTCCAAGCTTATGGTCCCCTGATAGATATCTGAAGGGTCTCATTACTGAGTTTTTACTAAACAGTAATAAATGACCTTTTCCTAACAGCAGCTAGCCTCTCAAGGTCCTGGAAACCTTGTTTCCAAAATACCTTCGAGACTAGACCCCTCCTCCCCTGAAGATATATAATCAGTCACCCATGGCAACCCCAGTGCAGCTCTTTCTGCCCATGGGTCCAGTCCCCGCGTTTTAATAAAACCACCTTTTTGCACTGAAAACATCTCAATAATTCTTTCTTGGTTGTTGGCTCCGAACCCCAACACTTCAAACCGCATCAGTGGGATCTTAAGCTAACTCTGGAACTGAACTGAACTGAACTGCAGAACGCTGAGTTTGCGTCAGAGAACTGGGTCAAAACAGACACCAAAGGCACAGGGACAGTAGGAAAAAAAAAGATAAACTGCACTTCAACAATACTTAAAATCTGTGTTTCCTCAAGAAAGTGAAAAGAGATCCCAGAGGATGGGAGAAAATGCACGCAAATCATACCATAAGGAACTTGTATCTAGAATATATAAAAAACTCGTAACTCAATAAGATAATAACCCAATTAAAAAACAGGCAAAGCATCTGAGCAGGCACTTCTTCAAAGATGTACAAATGGCCACTAAATATATAAAAAGATGCTGAATATCATTACTCATCAGGAAAATGCACAACAAAACTGAAATGAAATCCCACTTCACGTTCACTAGGATGGCTACAATCAAAATGACAATAATAACAAGTGTTGGTGAGGAGCTGGAGAAATTAAGACCCACATACATTGTAAAACGAAGGATCATATGGTAACTCTATATTTAACCTTTTGAAGAATTGCCAAGGTGGTGAGGGGTTTCTTTACGGGGTGATGAAGATGTTCTGAAATTAGACAATGGTGAACGCTCACACTGAGATACAGAAACTAAAGTGACTCCATGAACTGTGTTTTTGCTCCTTTTCCTGCTTCTACACTTGCTAGGACCTGCACCCCACCTTACACACGCTTTACACTTCTAGTACAAAAAATGTATTCCCTTTCTGTAAGGGCCAAGGAGCTAATGATTTCTTTGGAGTCTTCCAGCACAGGTCGGAGTGAAAGAGCAAGGTTGCAGACACTGACTCCAGGCACACTGCCGCCAGATCCCTGGCTCCAGGGCACAAGTGACTTATGGAGGACACCTGAGCACTCCTCGTTCTGACCAGTTTCTGGACGCCTGAGAAGACATATGGACCAGACCACAATCCTTAATAAAAGCACCGGAGCCCAAACAAAACTGAGACTACTCTACTCTCCTTTCTGAGTCTCTCAGATAGTCTGTATCTGTCCCCTCTCTGAATCTTCAATAAACTCTGCTCTCACTTGATGTCTATCCTTCCTAAGGCCAAGGATCCTCTTGGCTGGTCCTGCAGGACTCCTTCTGGGTCCATGGACCCAGTCTGCCTATGTCAACACAAGTCTGTGAATATACTAAAATTCACTGTATTGCATACTTAAAATAGCGAATTTCATGACACGTCAATTCTATCTCCAAAATCTGTCATTAAACGAAAACTAAAAATTGGCTATATTTGGGAAGTTATTTAAATAGACATTCAAATGATATTCAACTATCTATTTAACTATTTATCTATTTAACTATTTATCTACTTAACTATTTATTTATAGGTATTTCCTATATTTGTCTTTAGAAAGCAATTTGAGATACACACAGATTTATACAGTATCTTAATTTCTCCTCTCCCCAACTCCAATCATCTCCCTCCTCGGAGCTTAAGCTCCACTGTCAGTGATTTAGAAGGCAGTTGGGCAGTGAGTGAGGTCAGAGCCTGGTCATCAATCCACTCCTGAATAATCAAGTGTTGTAAATCCAGATTAACAATTAAAAAAAAAAAAAAGACAGTTAATTCTTTGGGTTGGGCTGTCCTATCCAGAGCTCTTAAAGCACACCATTCTAAAGACTCTAATATAGCTGAAGTTATTTTAAACTTCTGTAAATTAAAATTTGGGGAAGAATTAAACAGGTCACAGTATTTTTAAAGGCATAGCCACAATTTGAAGTTGGTTGTGGACATTTTACACATTGCCCACTTCTTTCTTTCTTAATATTGACTGCAAAATCAGTGAATGCCAGTAATTAATATACAAAATGTATATTGTATATTACAATATACATATTGCCTTGGGCACTGTCGTATGTATGTAACAGCAGTTCTTTCTGCTTTGTATTCATTAGACCAACGTTTACCGTTATCTTTTAACAGTACTAATAATACAGTGTTTTTGAGGATTCTTGTTTCTCTTGAATGTACACATCTGAATATCTTTGCAAACTCTCTTGACTGTTTATTACTTGAAAATGTTTCATCCCATGAGGTCGAACAAGTTTTGCAGCTTAACCGTTTTTAAATGAGGTCAAAGCTGATGTACACCTATGAGAGAGTGCCAGACAACTTAAAAGAAACAATACTGCAAAAACTGGGGCCACAAAGTCAAACAACTATCATTCAGACTGCTGGTGTACCTGAGTTGATCATGTCATGTGGGATGCAACAAAAAGTGGTGAGGACCTGTTGCAAACCTGACAGCATGCCATCCCGAAGGCGTGCATCTTCAGCCAAGTGGTCGCCATGTAGTATGCACTTTGTATTACCAAACCTTCTCATTTTCCTCAAAGACCCAGAAATCTGGATTTTTTATGCAAATTTAGGATTAAATGTGAAAATAAGTGAAAAAAAATTTAAACTCCCTTTCTGGTTACTTCTAGGCTGTGTAAAGGGCTAATTTTTCAGTTAGGGGGGGTCTTTCTACCACAGCCACCAAGTTCATAAATAAATGTTAGTTATGATGTATTTATTCAGCACAGAAAACACTTTCAAGTTCATGGCAATATCATAGATTAAAAAATAACACACATTATCACAAACAGCTATGGACTCCAATGACACTCATTCTAGGTATGGTTCATTAAGGAAATACAGCTAGACTCCTGTGCCTCACAAACTTTTTCCTGTCTCCTAGGGACAAACTTCAAAAGTTTCAAATGAAAACAAACAAACAAACATTTTATACAAATTTTGATTTCTACTCCACAATATAGCCAGGCCTTTTTTTTTTTTTTTAAAGTAATCTCTATGCCCAACTTGGGGCTCTAATTTGCAACCAGGAGATCAAGAGTCTGATGCTCTACCGACTGAGCCACCCAGGCGCCCCATAACGATGCTTGCTTCAATATAAAAACTGTTCTGTTGTTTCCCTCAGTAATATCTGTCATGTTAATTTTGTGGCTTCACCTAGTCCATAACACAGGGCTCGCTAACTCCGATGCATAGGACACCTGTTTGTGAAGCAAGGAATCAGTTTTGTCTACTAAAATATTTTTTTCTGGAAGCCAAAGGCCCTTCTTGGAACTCAGAGCTTTAAGGAGTGATGCATAAATACACATACTCTTAAAGATTTATAATCTTAACAGAGGTCTGCTGAACGAGGGCATTTTCACGGTTTAGCGAAAATAGGCATTTTTGGTTTAACTCCTTTAATCTTAGAAACATTACAAATGTTCGATTAATACATTACGTTTTTTTCAACCTAATTTTCTTTTAGGCATCGCATCCCCTTACACTTGTCTATCGTCCCCACGGATTACAGAACAGATCTCACTCTTCTCGTCATTCCCTCGAGGATAAATTCGCCTTCTGTCTTTGCACCAAAATCCCTCTTCCAAACCCCAGAGCCGGGGCAACGCCTCCCGGCGCAGAAGCCGCGGGAGGAGGAGGAGGAAGAGGAGGAGTAACGCGGGACCTCCGGACGCTGGCCTGTGGGAAGCTATGGAAGCACAAGCCGGAGCGGTCCGGGATTCGGGAAGGGCCCACCCTCGGGAGCGTCTCAGCCTGGCCAAGCGAGGTTGTGCCCACAGCGATGCTGGTTTCGTTACCCAGCAAGGGCAGGACGCGGAGGCAGGGCGGTGGAGAACGATGGTTTGGCGAAGTGTCTGCTCCGGCCTCGGTCGCAGGGATGCGGGATGAGGGACATGGAGGATGAGCTAAACCTTGCGCGTCCCCGGGGCTGCTCAGACCGCACAAAGGGCCCCAGTCGGCCTCCCGCAGTTTCCTCACCTGTGCTTGCCGGCCGACCCTCCGAACCCGCAGCGCCACTGGGAGAAGCCCTGCGAGGCGCGGGAAAACGACTAGAAGCTGCTGCAGCCCTTAGGGCGGTAACTGCTCCAACTCCACCAACGCCGGGGCCTGCAGTTTCGGCTCCCGGTAACGAGCCCCGCCCCTCTACTTTTGCCCCGCCCTCGCCCCAGACTGGCGAGGATCCCGGATGTTACCTCCTCCGGCGTACTGAGTCCCCGCCCTTTCTTCTTAGGCCCCGGCCCCTTCCGAATCCGCTACGGGTCCTGCACGGCCTAGGAAGAGTTTCACTGTCTCTTGGGTGGCTAGAGCGTCCTCCCGCGCTTAGTCGCGCTGCAGGTGACGGCGCCCGGAGGCTGTCGGGAAGTAGGCGGGGTGACGTGGGGTTGACGAGCTCAGCGGCGGGTTTGCCGAGATCAGTGCCCGGCGGCAGCTGGTGCGGGGGGCGGCCGGAGCCTTAGGTGGAGCGGGGCGGTGTGTGGCCGGGGCCATGACGGGCAATGCCGGGGAGTGGTGCCTCATGGAAAGCGACCCCGGGGTCTTCACCGAGCTCATTAAAGGATTCGGTGAGAGCCAAGGGGACCGTCCTGGGCCGGGGGTCACGGGAGGAGGCCCAGGCTGGGCATAGAGTGGTTCTCTGCGGTCACCGCCGCCTCGCGTCTGAAGGGAAGCGACTCTGGAAACCTGGATCGCGGAGGGCTCTCGTCCCCGTCTCAGTCCTGGGCAGTCGCGTTTCCGCAGTGATTCCACATCACGAGGGCAGGGATCGTATCTGCCTTGTGCACTGTCGTATCCTCAGGACTCGGCAGTCAGTTACTTGCTTAATTGACTGGAGCGCTTCCCCCCGCCCCCGCCCTTCCGTGTGTATCTTTCCCCTTTCTACCATCGCTCTTCTGCGGAGCGCTCCCTATACCCGGCAGGTGTGCCCAGGTGCACGTCTCGGGCCATCAGTTCTGCAAGAAAACCTAGGGTGTGCCTCCTCCACGGTAGGGTATATGGCCCAAGCCGCGCAGGAACCCGAGATTGTAGTTACTCAAAGCCGAACACCTTGAGTGTGTGATTAGTTTTGCGGACGTTCCCACAGGCACTGCGTGGGACTGACGAGCCACTTCGCTGGTTATTCTCCCTGATCGTTTTTTGGCTTCCGGTAAAGTGGTTTCTTGAGCTAGTACTCTAGACCAGAGGCCACATGCTTTCCTCAGCTTTTTTTTTTTTTTCTGGCTGTGTTCCTTGTCTTACATCCGAAATAGTCAGCATATTTGACTTTTTATCCTTTCCTGCCCTTCTTGTTCCCATCCTTTTCTTTGGGCAGTAAGTTTATTTTTATGGCTACTTTTTTTTTTTTTTTAAGTATTATTAATTCTAGCTATTATGTTAAAACTTGTACTGGAGATGAAAATTAAACGTTGATATAGATACTATCGTACATAGCTGAATGTTTGGAATATAATTTATCAAGAATATGTTTACCTACGTTTGTTTACTTACGTATGTTTACCTATCAAGTGTATGTTCTTAGGCACACTGGGAGGGTTTGGGAATTTTCATTGTGAATGAACCACGAGTGCTCCTCTAAAGATCTGACACTCCAACTAATATGGTGTATTAATTGCTGTGTTAGAGTGTGTACAGAATGTAACGGGAACACAGGTCATGGAAGAGCACAGGCAGAAGGAAAAACATAAACAGTAGTAATGTTAAAGTATATGGCATAGGAAACACCTAGCAAAGTGACTAAAAATGTATGTGACGGACCAGGGGAATATTTCAATTTGAAGTTGAAAAGTAAACTGAGGCTAGATTGTTTGCTGAGTTGTGTAGTTTGGATTGCCCTGTGGTTACTGGGGACTTAACTGTCAAAGATATTGGAATGCTGAAATGACATTTTTATAATTAAAAAAGGTTTACCAAGTGTAGTGTGCAGGGTGGAGTGGAATGAAGCCAGAGAAGCTAGAAGTCTCTTAAAATGGTTGGAGTCAGGTGATTAGCTTGACATAAACTAATAGGTTAAAGAGGAGGAGGTAATTGCAATAATTTTGCTATATTTAAATCGATAGGACTGCTGACTGACTGGATGTAGGGGAAAATGGGAAAATGACTCCATAGTTTCTAGCTTGAATGGCAGGTGAAGTATAAGAGAACAAGCTTGATGGATGAGAAAATTCAGTTTTGGACATTGAGTTTGAGATGTCTGTAGGTTTAGCCATAAAACTTACCTTTAAAACCTTAGCTATTATGACATAGTAAAGTTAACTTTAAGAAATACTATACTAGGCAAGTTTGTTTTTAAATTAATCCATTCCATTAACAGTTATTGCTTCAGTCCCATACGTATAGAAAACTTAGAATTGAAAATGATTATAAAAGTCATGCATAAAAGAATATGTAACTGCGTCTTCTTACACTACCACAAATTAAAAGTAATTGCTATTAATGGATTGGCCACAGAAAAATGTTGCAAAAAGTTAAATGATGGTAGTTGTATATCATCATCAGATAGTTTCAAAGAGAAAACAAGTGTATTTCAATCATTTCCATTTTTTTCTTAGCCAGTTCTTGGCTTTAAAAAAGTTTTTTGA
Organism: Leopardus geoffroyi; assembly: GCF_018350155.1. Lineage (NCBI taxonomy): Eukaryota > Metazoa > Chordata > Mammalia > Carnivora > Felidae > Leopardus > Leopardus geoffroyi. The sequence continues at coordinate 21,468,568 of NC_059338.1, read as the reverse complement.
AGTTCATTCTTTCAAAAGTGGACAATCTTACTGTGTTCTGAATGCAAATGTAAATTTATTTTAAAAGGTAGTTCATTGGAAGGGAAATTATTTGTGGAGTCAGTGAATATATAAATACAAATTTTAGTGGACTATAGCATCATGATAAAACAAAATCCTTATTAAGAAACTGATGGAGCAGACACATACTTTTAATTGGTGTGGCACATACATAATTCATGAATGCACCAAAACAAACTATGATGGTCTACCAATTAAAAACAGAAGCTATAAACTTCTGTTTCCAACCAGGATGGAATAGCAGGGACTGCATTTACTTTTCCACAGCAAATCAGTGACCCCAGCTTTCATTTCAAGAAACTAGAAAAAAGAGCAAATGAAACCTGAAGTAAGCAGATGAAAGGGAATAATAAAGATCAGAGTTGAAATTAGTGAAACAGAAAAGAGAAAAGTAGTGGAGAAAATCAGTGAAACTAAAAGCTGGTTTGTCAAAGATCAATAAAATGGACAAACCCCAAGTCAGCCTGGTCAGAAAAAAGAGAGGAAAAGGGCACGTGGCTGGCTCAGTTGGTAGAGCATGAAACTCTTTTAAATATTTATTTATTTTTGGCAGAATGCAAGCCAGGAAGGGGCAGAGAGAGGAGGACAGAGGATCCGAAGCTGGCTCTGTGCCGACAGGCTGACAGCAGCTAGCCCAGTGTGGGGCTTGAACTCACCAACCATGAGATCATGACCTTTAGCTGAAGTCAGACACTCAACCCACTGAGCGACCCAGGTGCCCCAGTAGAGCATGCAACTCATGGTCTCAGGGTTGTAAGTTCAAGCCCCATGTTGGGTATGGAGATTTCTTAAAAATAAAATCTTAAAAAAAAAAAAAAAAAAAAAAAAGGGAAAGAAAGAGTAGAGGAGACACAATGACCAATATTAGGAGTAAGATGATACCACTATGGATTCTGTAGATTAAAAAGATAATAAGGGAATATTCTAAACATTATTATGCCAATCAATTTGACAACTTGGGTGAAATGTATAAATATCTTTAAAGACATAAATTACCAAAGCTTATACAAGAAGAAATGGATAACCAGTATAGCCTTACTTTATTAAATAAATTGAAATTGTAACTTAAAATCTTCCCACAAAGAGAACTGTAGCCAAAATTGCTTCACTGGTATATTATTTCAAATATTTAAGGATTAAGTAATACCAATTTTATACAAACTTTTCCCAGAAAAAATGGAGAGGAAGGAATATTTCCCAATATTCTCTGAGGGCCATCATTATCCTAACACCCAATACAGAAAAGACATTACGAGAAAAGGAAACTACAGACCTAACTCCATCATCAACATAAATGCAAAAATTCTTAAAAAAATATATATTTTTTTGATGTTTATTTATTTTTGAGAGAGAGAGAGAGAGAGAGAGACAGATAGAGCATGAGTGGGGAAAGGGAGACCGAATCAGAGCAGGCTCCAGGCTCTGAGCTGTCAGCACAGAGCCGGATGCGGGCTCAAACCCTTGAGGCATGAGATCATGACCTGAGCCAAAGTTGGATGCTTAACTGACTGAACAACTCAGGCGCTCCATAAATGCAAAAATTCTAAACAGAATTTTAGTAAATCAAATCTAATAATCTATTAAATGGACAGTATGTCATGGCTGAGTGGGGTTTATCCTAGGAATTCAGTGTTGGTTTAATATTTGGGATTCAGTGTGATTCACCAAAGTAACACACACAAAAAAAACCAAAAAACTATATGATTATCTTTTTTTTTTTAATTTTTTAATGTTTATTTATTTTTGAGAGAGACAGAGACAGAAGGCCAGTGGATTAGGGGCAGAGAGAGAGGGAGACACAGAATTGGAAGCAGGCTCCAGGCTCTGAACTGTCAGCACAGAGCCCGACGCGGGGCTTGAACTCACGGACCACAAGATCATGACCTGAGCCAAAGTCGACGCTCAACCGACTGAGACACCCAGGCGCCCCATATGATTATCTTAATAGACACAAAAAGCATTTGATAAAATCCAACATCTGTTAAGAAATATGGACTATTATATTTTACCCTGTTTGCCAGCTAACAAGTTAGCCTGTTTATATTATAAAGGATTGTATTATTGATATATTGATAAAGAGATAAAAGACTGTATTATGTATTAGCCTTGGCACAGTAGGCAACAGGAGATTCACATTTGCATTGGATCCCTTGTCCTACAAGTCCATGGGAGTGGCAGTAGATAGAGGTGGATGTTGCACACATGGGTCTGTGTCATAGCTAAGGAACCCTGAGTTTAGGGAACTTCCAATTTTATTAAAGAGGCTGCTAGCAAACCTGCTCGGCCTTTGGCTTTAGGAAGATACTATGGACAGCACGTAAGTCTTGTCTTTGCACCAGGGGAAGACATTATCTATCTTTCAAGTCTGTTTATTGAAATAACATCCTTGAAACGATAGTCCAGAACTCCTCCCAGAAGATAAGCAGAAACGGGAGAAACTCATTGAGAGTTGTCTCCCAATAAAATCCATTTTTCCTTTCTACCCCAAACATGCCATCCCTTCAGCTTCTCTGATTAATCTGACCTGACCCACAGAGCTGGTACCGAATCTGTTTAATTTATCTCTTATTGTGTTTACATTAGAAAGCAGTGGCTTTCTCCTTAAGTTTTTGTTTTGACCTTTCATCTTGGCTGAAGGCCATAATTCAGGTATAGGTAGTAATTGCACAGACTCCTCCTGGGCTTGCCAGGAGGGAGTCTTGCAGAATTCCATCATTCACAACAACTCTGGCCCAGGAGTTGAGACAAATCTGAATGACTTTTGGGGCCACTATAGTGTTTCCTTGACATGAAGCTCTGTTAGGAGTTCTCCTGAGGTACATGTTCCCTTGTTTGGAAGAGAGAGGCAAGTTAATGCTTGGCTTTCATACAGAAAGTCAATGCATACTTATGAGAGTGCATCTAGTATGCTTAGAAGCAAGTATTGCTTATAATTGTTGAGGACCCCAAAATGGAGCCTTCTCATTAGGGATACAAATTCACAGCTCTCCAGTTTGGGGTTCACAAATATTTGAGTCTAGTCCTTGTTTTTGGGGTGATTGTCCACAATGCAGATTTTCCTACTTGGTGACATCACTAACTAAATGACATTTGTCCATATCATTGAATGACATGGTTAGGGATGATATCTGGGACTATTTTTTGTGGAGGTGTAGAAGCCAGGGCCATGTCTTTACTTCTCGTAGATTTGGTGACGTTAGGGGAATAACAAATTGTCAAAACTTTTGGAAGATAGCATTACATTTAAATTTAAAGCATTGGCAACAGAGGGCCCTCCCAGAGTTATCTTTCTTCAGGAGAAAAGCTCCAGGTATATTTTAAAGAAAATTATTTTTGAAATTAGTTTTTGAATAGAACTATTTTACAGAGCCACCAGTATCATAATACAAATGTGTTAGTCAATACACAAATATCTCAAACGTTTTCATTTCAGTACTTCCTTTCATTTTGGAGCAGAGTCCTGGTTGGATGACAAATCCTATGTTAATCCTGTTTAAGACCTAGTTCAACTATCCATGAAAGTTGCTCTGATCAGCAAGGATAGTAATGATCTCTCCTGATTCTTAACTTCCAGAAGGCTCTCTGGTGTACCTCTCATAGGCATGTTATGCATGCTGCCCTTTGAGTTGTATATACCTGTTTCCTACTGGTTGTGAAGTTTTGTTTTGTTTATTTTTAAATAAAGTCTACCCACTACGTGGGGCTAGAATTCAGGACTCTGAGATCAAGAGTCACATGCTCTACTGACCGAGCCAGCCAGGCTCCCCTTGTGAAGTTCTTAAGTATTGCAACTATTGTTTATTATTTTCTGTCCATGCCAGGACCTAGTACCATGCTTGGCACATAAAAGGTATTTGTAAAATACCAGCATTTTGTTAACTTTTTAAAGCCTTCTCCCCACACCCACCTTTTTACTTAATATATGTTAGGGAGTCTGCATTAAGTGATTCTTTGTATTTAGTGTTTGATAATGTATACCTCACAAGAATTGTGTGGATTGGATGAAGCAGGAAGTATTCTTGTTTTATACATGAGGAAAGTGAGGCTCTAGGACATTATGTTCTTGCTCAAGTTTAAGAACTTTAAGGCAGTGCTCGGATTGGAACCAGGCCTCTTGAATCATTGCTTCTCTTTCCTATACCATGCATTATTTGAAATTGAATGTACATAAGGGAATTATTAGATACTGAATGTATATAAGGAGATAGGTATTAAGAGTTGAGTAGTATGTTTTTTGTACCCCAAAGGTTGTGTGTTTGTTTAGCTTAAAGTTGTTTAAACAGGCGTCATCACTTGAAATTCTACCCGTGCAAAAGATTTGGGGACACTTTTATGCAGTGGACTTTTGTTCTTTTAGTATACTATGTTTTAATGTTTGGCCTTTTTACAATTGATTTCCAATAGCAGTAACCAGTATTAATAATTGCATTAGTGTCCTTTTGTGCCCTTTTCAATGCTCATAAATACAGGTTTACATTTGTAAGTTCTTTCCCCCCAGCTTCCTATGTGTAAATGTCTATCAAGATGTTTTCTACTACAAACAGCCTAGTAACTCTCCTTGTATATATATCTTTAATACAAGAGTGAATTCTTAATAGATAGTTGCTGAATATAACAAATTGAGTCCTGGAATGGAATGAATGCCCAAAGTCATGTAGTTCGTTGACTGAATTTTTTTTGTAACTTCTTTTTTTTTTTTTTTTTTTTACTAGCTTTTACTTGACAATAATCTGGAATATTAAAAACTGTCCAGGGGCGCCTGGGTGGCGCAGTCGGTTAAGCGTCCGACTTCAGCCAGGTCATGATCTCGCGGTCCGTGAGTTCGAGCCCCGCGTCGGGCTCTGGGCTGATGGCTCAGAGCCTGGAGCCTGTTTCTGATTCTGTGTCTCCCTCTCTGTCTGCCCCTCCCCCGTTCATACTCTGTCTCTCTCTGTCCCAAAAATAAATAAACGTTGAAAAAAAAAAAATTAAAAAAAAAAAAAAAAAAAAAAAAAAAAAAAAAACTGTCCAGACTTTGGAACCAGATGTGGATTTTAATTAGTTTTTTGTTTTGTTTTGTTTTGTTTTTGTATATACTAGCTGTAGTGAATTTAGGCAAGACACTTAACATCCCTAACCCTCTTCTGTATAATACTTGCCTTGCAGTGATTAGAGAAAATGCATTTAAAGCACCTTACACATAGAAGGCACTGGTAAATATGGCTGTTTTTTTGTATTTTGATGATACTAGCTAACATTTAGTAAACCCTTAGAGTGTGCCAGGCACTGTATTAAATGTATCTCATGCATACAAAATTATCTCATTTATTCCTCACAACAACTCCATGAATATGGGAACAGAGAGGTTGGTTATATAGCTAGTAAATGGAGGAGCTGGGATGCAAACCGTGGCATTTTTGAGGCCAACCTCTTAACCAGTACACTGTTACTCTGATATGTACTATTAGAGCAGGATGTCTTAGTCTTGGCAGTGTTGACATTTTGGGCCAGATAATTCTTTGCTGTTTGGCTGTCTTGTGCAGTGTAGGATGTTTAGCATCTCTGGCCTCTGTCCACTAGATGCAAGGCCTTCCCACTGGTGACAGTTGTGACGAATGTCTCCAGACATTGTAAAACCTTTCTTAGGGAGGCAAGGGACAAGAAAAGTTTCCCTGATTGGGAACCACTGTCCTAAGGAAGGGTATGTTTGGCGGACTCTGAGGTAGTTGAAAATAAAATAAAATTAAATAAATAAATTAAAAAGTATAGAATTGGAATTTAGGGAGAGGGTCAGAGCTAAATATGTGATATGAAAGTCACTGGTAAGTAGTAGTTATTTATTACCACTGAAAAAAAAAGTGTAAGTAAAAGGGAAACAGCAATTGAGTAGAAAGAGTGGATTGTAAAAGAGACAGATTGAGAGGGACTGAGAAGTCGGGGTGGTGTTTTAGTGAAAATAAACTTGAAACCTCTTTCAATTGTAAAAGTAATATACTCCCATTATAAATAATTAGGAAATAGTAAAGGAATTAAAAGGATTTGTCTGTGAGCTTTATCAGTTTTACCATTTTAATTTGTCATGTCTCATGGCCCCTAAATGTACATTCCTTTCAGTTAGTATTTTATTTAATGGTGAAGGAAAAAATGAGTTATTTTGTTTTCTGAAGAAATAATTTCTTATTTCAGGTTGCCGAGGAGCCCAAGTAGAAGAAATATGGAGTTTAGAGCCTGAGAATTTTGAAAAATTAAAGTAAGTATTATCTTAGTTGTGTTAAAAATAATGTCTGTACTTTAAGCAGATTGTTGTCTATTTTACTTGGATGACAGTAGGCTGAATATGTCATCTCCTTAAGTCTTTTTTCCATCTTGTGAGAGAGGTATTATTACTCTCATATCATAATCAAGACCTGAGACTCATATAAGTAACTTGCAAGGGATTAAAAACTAAGTCTCTGTAATTCCATATCAAGATGGTTGATTAATTTATTATAGTATTCACTTATACATCAATAGGACTAGAAGACAGAACACATTTCACATTAAAAATGTGAATACCTGAATATTAGATTAGTCTACAAAGCATATTTAGTACATAGCATATATTAATAGTAATTCAGAATTTGTCTGTGTGTTATCGCCTTGCTTCTTGGTGAGGTTAAAGTTCAGATTCCAAATGTAGATGCTAGGAAGTTTCTTCCTTTCTCCCATGCTTCTGTCTTGTGAGCCTCTTCTTATCCCCAGCCTTGTGCCCGTAAGAATGGACCCTGTATTGCAAATGGAGGACTAGGGAAATTTTCTTTGGAGGGAGAGTTGTTGGATTCTTGGAATATGACGAGGAGTAGGCTTTATTCATCTATATTGGAATTCAATTTAGGGTTAACTGCTTCTTTTAGTTTTGCTATGTTCTTATTTTCAGTTTTTAAGAGAGGTGATACAAGGTGGAAGTGAAAATCCAGATTTGAGAATAAACCTTTCATTATAATTCTGTTTTACCTGATGTAATTTTAAGGTTTATTAGCCTTGTCTTAGGCAACATTTTAATGACAATGAATAACAATAGAAATCTTTAAAAAATTTCTCAAACTTACTTCATTCGCAACATATTTGGTAAGTAACTGACTGAAATGTGATGTATTGACTGTGTGTTAAAAAACAAGAAAGGTTTGGTGCCACTAATTTGTACTTTCTTTTGTAGGCCAGTTCATGGGTTAATTTTTCTTTTCAAGTGGCAGCCAGGAGAAGAACCAGCAGGCTCTGTAGTTCAGGACTCCAGACTTGACACAATATTTTTTGCCAAGCAGGTATGGTCCTCGGATACTCTGAAGTCTTGAGAGCAATCCTTTTGATAAAAAGAACTGTATTTCACTTTTGTGTCTTTGGTATAGTAGTCCTCAAACTTTTTTGCCTTAGGATCCCTTTACGTTCTTAAAAATTATTGAGGTCTCCAAGAGCTTCTCTGTTTATGTGGATTATATTTATCAATATTTATTATATTAGACATTAAGACTAAGGCATTTGAGAGTTACTTATTAATTGATTTAAAAATGACAAATGCATTACATGATAACATAAATAACACATTTTTTAATGAAATATAATCACATTTACCAAAACAAAATTAGCAAGAAGTTTTACATTTGCATTTTATGTTGTTTTTGCAAATTGTAAATATTTTGCAAATTGTAAATATTGTTTTTGCAAATCTAATGTCTGTCTTAATAGTACATAGCTAGATTCTCCTATCTACTTCTTTATACTCCTACTTGCAGTGTTTTTGTTTTGTTCTGTTTTTGGTTGAAGTATATGAACTACTACACATATGTAGTTGGAAAGGGAGGAGTATTTTAATAATCTTTTTCAGAGAATTCTATTCTTTGATATTATATCAAAACTCTAAAAATGTTTCTTTTTTAAATGTGAAATCTGGGGGCGCCTGGGTGGCGCAGTCGGTTAAGCGTCCGACTTCAGCCAGGTCACGATCTCGCGGTCCGTGGGTTCGAGCCCCGCGTCGGGCTCTGGGCTGATGGCTCAGAGCCTGGAGCCTGTTTCCGATTCTGTGTCTCCCTCTCTCTCTGCCCCTTCCCCGTTCATGCTCTGTCTCTGTCCCAAAAATAAATAAACGTTGAAAAAAAAAAAATGTGAAATCTGAAACAGTATCAGTAAACTTTGTTCTTTGTTATATTAAATTTTTTTTGGTTTACCTTTCTCTGCAAATGGATCTTATACTTATTCAGCATTCAGCAACGTTGTGCATTGGTCATTTCAAATATTCACTGACTTCTACAGATCTTCTGAATGTTGCCACATTTGTTTACATACCTTATCAACAAGTCACATGTATTAATATTACCATCTGTAGAATTAGAAAAGTTGTTAAGTATCAGGAAACTTTTAAACTCACAATGGAGGATCTAAGTCATACCAAATTCTAGTTTTCACTTGAAAGTTTAAATTTTATTAAGACAATAAATACTGTCAGGTTTTTTTCTTTTTTTTTTTTTAAATTTTTTTTTTTTTTTCAACGTTTATTTATTTTTGGGACAGAGAGAGACACAGCATGAACGGGGGAGGGGCAGAGAGAGAGGGAGACACAGAATCGGAAACAGGCTCCAGGCTCTGAGCCATCAGCCCAGAGCCTGACGCGGGGCTCGAACTCACGGACTGCAAGATCGTGACCTGGCTGAAGTCGGACGCTCAACCGACTGCGCCACCCAGGCGCCCCAGTCAGGTTTTTTTCTTGAAGTAACAGACTCATTTTACACAATTCTGAGAAAAATATCTGCCACATGCCCTGTCTGAAAAACCGTATTTGTCTTCCATTTGTGCTCTCAAGTGAAAATGATGTTCCAAGATGTTAAAAGCAGCCAACTTAACTCACAACTCAAAACAATCATACCACTGCCCTTCCTTGAAATGATTAGCATGTTTTGGTTTGCAGCAGAAAGTGCTTTAATTTGTGCTATGTATTTCATTTGATAGACTATTAAAGACTTGTACTCCAAGGTCAGAATTTAATAAAAATAACTTACTGCTTCATTAAAGACAGTCTTCAGTAAAATTGGCTTTTTTTTTTTTTTTTTTTTAAACTGTGTATCTGTGTCAGTGAAACAGTTTAATGCCACTGCCTAGATTGGTGCTAAAATACCAGCAGTATTATCTACCATTGGTTGCTATTTTACTATCAGTACAAATATGAAAGCAGGGAAGTAGGCAAGGACTGTCTTTGAATTACCATAGAAATGATTTTGAGTTCATGAACATCTTGAGAAGGGTCTTAGGAATTCCCAGGCTTCCATGGACCACACTTGACAAGGGCTGTTCCAGGACATACAGTGAAGTGTTTAGTATTAGGTGCCGCCGTATATCTATCTGGTCCATTGTTTGGAAAACAGAGAGTAAGTAAGAGAGGTTTGATATTTAAAACTAAGCTAAGTATAATTGCACTTGTTTGAAAATTGCACTTATTTCTGAGACTCAAAAAATTGCTTAGGATAATCTGTTTAACCTTTAGAAAGGTCGAAAAATAAAAGTGCTGATTCTCATTACTGCACTTTAGCTCAAGGCTTTGCTATTCCACGTAGTAACTTGTTTTCCCTTTTTCTTTTACCACTTCTTTCCATTTCCCCCCAACTTTTTAAAATTGAGTGTTTTTAGAGAAATTAACACTGTCATGCTTTTACTTTACAGGTTAAGAAAACATTATTGTGTTGTTTTTTTTTAATGATAGAACTTAAACTACAGAAATACATAGTGATAAAAGTGAATATCTTTGTAATCCTACACCCATTTCTACCAACTACTTTTAACGGTTTGACTCATTCATTTAATCAACAAGTCGTTATTGAGCACTTTGTGCTAGGTATTAGGTACTAGGTATATATAATGGTCAACAAGACAAGGCGTGTCTCTTCTTAATAAGAACTATAATGATAACTATGCCAACAGTAGCCAACATTTATCATTCTTATTGGGTAGCAGATATTGTGCTTTAGATATATTGTTTATTTAATCCTTGCAACAACTCTGTGAGGTTGTTGTCCTCATGTCACAGATGAAGAAATTCAGATGAAGAAATTGAAGCCTGGAGAAATTAACTTATTTTCCTGAGGTCACATGAGGTTTCTTTTTTTCCCCTTGTTTATTTGTTTGTTTTGACAGAGAGGTAGAGAGAAAGAGAGAAAGAGAGAGAAAGAGCATGTGTGGAAGCTGAGGGAGGGGCAGACAGAGGAATAAGAGATTCTCAAAAGGGCTCTGCGCTGACATGGGCTTGAGCCCAGGAATCATGGGATCATGATCTGAGCTGAAATCAAGAGTTGATGCTTTAACCAACTGAGCCATCCAGGTGCCCCAATATGTGTTATTATTATTTTTTTTTTTATTAATTTGTTTGTAGTAGTTGATCCTCAATAACACTGTGGTTTTTACAGATTCCTTATTATTTCACAAATGTGGAAACTGAGTCCCAGAGAGATTATGAAACTTGCCCAAGTTAAGCAGCTAGTCATTGGCAGAGCTGATGTGCAAACCTGGGCACTATATCTCTGAAGTGTCTGCTCTCAACCACATCACAACACTGACTCTTTAAAAGAATTCTTGGTATAAATGTCCTATAATTTATTTAATCTCTTAGTGATCAATATTTTGAGTTTCTAACTCTTCCCCTAACACAAATATCATAATATTTGTGTACTTCTGTACTACTAATGTACTAATATTTGTGTGTGACAATTATTATAATTTTAAAACCACAGTTTGATTTTCAAGATCTAGATAGTAGAGAAAAAGTAGGGGACAGACAATTTTAAAAGTCCTTCAGGTGTTTTTTTCTCCTTTTAAAGACAGTTTTTATTTTTTAAGGTATATAAAAATATGCACTCATTTTATAAAATTGAAGCATTACAAATATATAATATAGAAAATAAAAGTCCCTTTTATAATCCCTGCTTCAGAGATAGCCACTGAAAATCATTTATATTCTTCCAAATTTGTGTGTGTGTGTGTGTGTGTGTGTGTGTGTTTAATTTCTTCCATGCTATATTTCTTCCACACTAAATTGTGAACCTAAGAGTCTGGGATTTTATTTTTACATACCGTTCCTGGTACATAGTAGATATCCAATAAATGTAGACTGAGTTCTTCATCTCTAAGAATATTACAATTAACAGTGGTATTCACTAACAGTAAGACATTAATGATGTCTGATTTATAGAGGTCTAGGTATTTTTAAGGTGAAAGAAAGTGCTCTATAAAGAAAATAAATGTTACTAAAGTTTCAATTTATAATTTCTGGAGTTCCTTGATATTTTTCTAGTTCTGTATTTCTGTTTTAACTATAATTTAATGGTTTATTTGTATTATACTTGCCATGTTTATTAATGTGTAGGATTAGTGATTTTCTAATAATCCTGGGTGGTTTTTGTTCTATATTATGTCAACAGTTCTTATTGAACTGACCTATCAGTAATTCCCCAGTGATATCTTTTAATTGTAATTCCCCAATATCTTCTGGTCTTTTTAGTGTATGCCTCCTATGAGTCTATGCCGGAAACTTTATATTACATAAATAATATAATCCTTAATTCTAGGCTTCAAGAGCTAGTAATGATTTTATCCAGGAGTCTCCTATTTTCAGAAATTTTAAAAGTATAATTAAAATTATATTTATTTATGATACGGTCATACATAATAACTAAATACATATTTTTGGTATTTATGGATGGAATTGCATCAATTTAGAAAGGTAATACTAATCCTGGCCGTCTTAAACTAATCATTCATATGCTGTAATTATAGATGTGCATGTACGTGGTTCACTGAAGAAATAAAGTAGTAATTGTAATTACTAGTAATTATAATTGTGTTTAAGGAATGCCAGGAATGACATTTTGGTAATACTTCTCTACAAAGCATCATTGTCTTGTTACCAATTCACTGATTTACTTGCTGAGATTGTGCCGTAGTGGTACTGGGTTTGTCTGACTCCAGTCTGTTCAGTCTTTCAGGAAAGGATGATTGCTTACTGTGCTAGGTGCTTGGAGAATGATATGCAGTCATAATCCCTGCCCGCAACGTGCTTAGAGTTTAGTGGAAGAGATTGGTCTTAATCAATGAAATGCACAATTATGGTGGTGATAAGCGCTTCCTGGAGTGAAATGAGGACATATTATATTGCAAAATTTGAGAACAATCTGTGAGACTATGCTCACTCCCAACACTGGCTATGGAGTTCAGGGTCCCCAAACCATCCTCACTTCTGGCAATTGCACGTTTAGTTAGGGGGTCCCCGAGACCACCCTCAGTTTCTGTAATTTGCTAGAAAAACTCATAGACCTTATTGAAAACTGTTATGGTTTATGACAGTGAAAAATACAGATTAAATTTAGCCACGGGAAGAGATACATGGCGCAGAGTCTGGGAAAGTCCCTTGCTAAGAGCTTCCAGTTGTCTTCTCCCAGTAGTTACAGATGGCACTAACTTTCCTGGCAACGATATGTGACAATATGTGCAGAGTATTGTCATCCAGGGAATCTCAACCAATTCTTGGTATCCAGAGTTTTTATTTGGCCTTAGCCACGCAGACCCGGTTGACCACCCACGTGGCTGACCTCAGTCTCCCGGCACCCTGGAGGCTGAGCTGATATTGTTGACCCCAGATTCCACCCTAAGTCACGGTGTTAGACTGCCTTTGTGGACCAAATCCCTCAGGTAAACAAAGATGTTCTTACGGGGCCTGGCTTCTCAAGAGCTAAGTATACCTCCCAGGAGCCATGGGCAAAGGCAAGGCCTCTCTTTGGGCAAGATTAAATTTTTTATTATATATAACAATGGGACTTGACCTTTTCAAGGAGATCTGAGAAAGCTCTGCGTAAGTGACAATTCAGCTGAAGTCTAAAGTTCAAGTAGGTATTAACTGGGGGAAAGAGGTTGAGGATCATCCCAGATTAATAACAGCTTTATAGCAAAAGGAAGTAATAACTAGTAGAATGTACTGGAAGAAGGTCAGTATAACTGGAGTATACATAGCAAGAAGGGGGATGGCATATGATATGGAGCTGAGCAGGGCATATGTTAATCAGAATTGGGTACAGTTAGGTGTAGAGATACAATGACTTATAAGAAATAGACGTTTTTCACTTCCAAGATTACAGGCTCTTTTGTTGTTGTTGTTCCTTTGTGTGTGGATTCTATTCCAAAGATTACTTTGTGGCTCAAGATGATTATTGGAGCCTTCGCCATTCTACCTCAATTCTACATTCCAGACAGCAAGAAGGGGACAGCACATTTCTCCTTTAATGAACATTTTCTAGAATTTGTCTATGTCACATGCTTACTTCTCTGGCCAGAACTTAGTCACATTGCTGTTCTTAGCAGCAAAAGAGAGTGGGAAAGTTGTCTTCATTCTAGGTGGCCATGAACCCCGATAAAAATTGGGTTACTTTGTGAATATGGAAGAAGGAGAAGGTGGTTATTAGAGAATAACTATCAGCCTTCTGCCACATATGTTGACAAAATTCAGATCATGTAGGGTATTTTAAGCCATGATTGAGACTTCTGTCTGTATCCTAAGAGTAAAAGAAGGTTATTAAAGTGTTTAAAGAAGAGTGACACAGTCAGATTATTATTTAGAAGAGATCCCTGTAGCCATAGTGTGGAGAATGCATTTGAGGAGAAGGTGGTAGTATAGAATATAAGACTAGTAATCAGGAGGCTTTTGCAGAAGTATATGCAAGAGTAGATAAAAGACTGGTGGTAGAGATGGATGTGAACAGATCTGAATAATACTTAGTGGATAAAGTAGCACCCTTAATGGGTAATGGGTTGGATGTGGAGATGAAGGCAGCAGACATAGTAGGTACGTGGAAGGGGATTATGACATTCCTTGATTGATGACACACACTCATGACTCCTGTCTTTTGTTTGGTTATTGTAAGTTATATAGTAAGCACTGAAGAACTCACTACCCAAACAAACTTCATCTAGTTATTTCCTTCTCTCTCACTGATTGTTCAGCAAAACTCTCATCATCCCTCCCTTCATCCATTGTAATCCTCATGTTGAGTTTGGTATATTATTTCTTTGCTTTCCCTTTTATGTATTGTAATACTAAAAAGGGTCTGTGTATATAAAAGTTTTAATAGATAAAAAGTATCATACTTCTCAACTGAGAAAAGCAGTGCTGAAATAAAAACATTTATTTGGGGTCTCAATTGCAATTCAGGGAGCGTAGATTTGGGTAGCAACCCAAATCATGTTCCCCTAAGGAATGAAAGCCAAGGGTTTTAAAAAACAAAACTAATGCTTATTGTGTTGTTTGCAAAGAATTTTGATTGGTGTTGGCTCACAGAAAACTAATCTTGGCTGAATATAATTGGTTGCTAAGACTATCACTAAGCAAATTTTAACTGTAGCAAGTTGCAGGTGTTTGGTCAGAGTCCTTGGAATTTATGCCTTTTGGCCCAGTTCAAAATTCCTGGTTTTATCCCGTGAGGATACCTAAGGCCCATTTCCTTAATGGCCTCCTGGCTCCATTTTATAACCCTTTGACATAAGTGATTGATTTCATTTCATTTCTCACATCTTCTGTGTAATTTTGGGGGACTTACTCTTTTGACTTAATATTCTATCATTAAGTTTCTCCTTTAAGTTGTTAATCATAGTAGTAGTTCCTTAATTTTGCGTACTGTTTGATATCAATTACATGAAAATGCTGGGTTTATTTGCTTTCTCATCCTAGATGGGCATTTGAGTTTTACATTTGAGTTATTGTCAATTGCGTGGCTATAAACATTTTTGTACATGTCTCCTGTTGTAAATGTGCAAATTTCTCTTGTATATAGAAGTAGAGTTGACTACATAAATACATCAAAGCTGCAATTATACTTCCACTAGCAATCTCCGAATTACTATGTAGCCACATACTCCAATGTGTGGTGTTGTCAGGCCTTTTTAATTTTTGCCGGCCATGTTGTTCTAAAATGGTACTTCATTGTGGTCTTGGTTTACATCTCCCTGGTCACTTAATCATGTTGAAAGCGTTTTCATATCCTTAGTGGCCTTAACTGTTTCTTTTGTGAAATTTCTGTTGAAGTTATTTTTATTTTTTATGGGGTTAGTTGTGCTTTTCCTTTTGATTTGTGTGAGTTGTTTATGTATTCTTGATATTACTTCTTTAAGTTAGCGTCTTATTGTTTTATTTTTTCTGGGTGTCTTTTGGTGAATAGAATTTTATATTTTAGAGCCAGTGCTTTTTGTACCTTGTTTAAGAAATTGTTATCTATCTGAGGTTGTAGAAGATATTGACCTGTGTATTTAAATTTTAATTTTTGACATCTATGTCCATAATTCATCAGGAGTTGGGTTTTGGTGTATCATGTGAAGTAGGAGTTCAATTTTATATTTTTCCATATGGATCATCATTTTTTTTCTATCCTCAATTTATGAAACATCTGTTGTCTCCCCTATTTGTCTGACATGCCACATCTGTTGTGTATCAGTTCCATACGTGTGTGTGTGTTTTCTGCACTGTACTCTGTTCCATTGATCACTTTGTCTGTCTCTGCCAATATCACTGTCTAAATTTTTTTCACTTCTTCATAAGGTCTGGTATCTAATAGGTCATGTCTCCTCTCCTTGCTCTTTTTCAGAAATATCCTTCTATTCTTGGCTCTATGCTCTTCATATAAATTTCAGAGGCATCTTATCAAGTTGTATGAAACATTCTGTTGAAATTTTGACTGGAATAGCATTGAATATAACAATTTGGGGAGAATGTATATCTTCATATTAAGTCATGAACATAGTATGTTATCTATTTAGATCTTTATTATCTTTAACATGTTACATTATTTTCTCTGTAGAGGCCTTTTACGTCTAATTCATTTGTTAGATTTATCCTAATTCATTGATATTTCTGTTACAATTATAAATTGTCTTCAGTTACATTTTCTAGGTGTTCAGTGTTGGTGAAATGAAAAGGCAATTCACTTTCATGTTTTAATACTATATTTAGCTGTCTTGCTAAACTCTCCTATTATCTCTAATAATTTGTTGGGTTATTTTTTTGAGTGGGTTCTATCTTAAATTATTATATCAAATAATAACAGTTTTGTTTTTCCCTTTCAAATCCTTATGCCTCTAATTTATTTTTCTTTTCTTATTGCATGGCTAAGACCTTCAGTAAAATCATCATGATTTTAAAGGGAATACTTTCACCATTTTCTTGTGCTGGATGATGTTTACTCTAGTTTTTATTTTTATTAAAAAAAAATTTTTTTTTTCAACGTTTATTTATTTTTGGGACAGAGAGGGACAGAGCATGAACGGGGGAGGGGCAGAGAGAGAGGGAGACACAGAATCGGAAACAGGCTCCAGGCTCTGAGCCATCAGCCCAGAGCCTGATGCGGGGCTCGAACTCACGGACCGCGAGATCGTGACCTGGCTGAAGTCGGACGCTTAACCGACTGCGCCACCCAGGCGCCCCTATTTTTATTTTTTAAATGTTCTTTTTCAGGTAAGGATCTTCTGTTATTAATTTAGTAAGTTGTCTTTATTAAATTTTTTCAAATGCTTTTTCTGTACTTATTGAAATAATCATGTTTATTTTCTTTCTGTAGGTTAAATGCAGTCAGTTATGTTAATGACTTTTTAAAATATTAAGTCATCCTTCCATATCTGGGATAAACCCAGTTGGTCATGATGTATTCTCTTGTTATGCACTGTCAGATTTAATTCAGTAGTATTTGTTTAGCATTTTTGCATTTGTTATTTTCTTTTTTCGTAAAGGCTTTGATTAATTTTAGTATTAGGGATTTGCTGGCTTCATGGCACGAGTTGGAATTACCTCTTTTTTTGTTTTTCAAAGAATTTGTATAAAATTTAGATGGGCTGTTTCTTTATATTTTGATAGAATTGGCCTGTACAGCCATCTGGGCCTGATATTTTCTTTGTGAGTATATGTTTTAACTACTGATTCAATTTAATAGTTAAAAGGCTATTCAGGCTACTTATTTCTTCTTGATTTAGTTCTGGTAAGATTTTTTTTTTCTTTTGAAATTTCTCCATTTTAACTTAATTTTATGAAAGTGTTTCATATGGTTGTTCTTAGTATTCCCCTGTTCTTTTTAATCTTATTTTTAGTTGTTTTCCTGACTCCCAGAATTCTGACTAGCATATTTGTGTAATAGAGGTTTTATGTACTCTATTAATCTATCACCTTTTATTTCCTATCTGTAGTAGGGTGGAAGTCCAGCTGATCTTGTTTCTGTTTTCAGCCATCTTGAGTCCTTGCTGTAAATCATCAAGCTGAATCTTTCATAATAAAAAATCTATTTTGATTATGTTATTTCAGCATGAAAAATCTCTTATTCCTAGGGCAAACTACTAATTGCACAAGGTCAGTGATTTTCTAGGTAGCAAATATCCTCCTGTGGCGACTACAGCCATACTAATACGAACCAGCGTGCTCCTCTCTTGAAGGCACCATGTATGTCACTTTGTTTCTTTGCTCACACCCTTCTTGCTTCCCTGAATGAATTTCCTTCTCTGTTCCCTGGGTCCTGTCAAGCTTTCAAAGCTCTATTAAAATTTTACATTCATAGAGAAACCTCTGATACTTCAGTTAAAGATTATTTCTTCCTTCATCATTTTGGTTTTCTACTCATCTCTTTTTCATGTATGGGTTTTGTTTTTTTTTTCCCCTAAATTCTCCACAGGCAGGACATTTATTGTATCCTTTCTTTGTTTTGTCTTTTTTCTAGAGTCGTCTTCTCTTTAGGAAGTCACGGTTTTATTCTCAACCTTATTTTTCCTTGACTATAAATAAATATTGAAAATGTATTAATTTATTTTATAGCTATACCTCAGTGAAGCTTGATGGTAATTTATAATGCGCTATTTCAAGAGCATTTCTCTGAGCATCCACTATATGCTTTTGTAGCAGCTCTGAAAAGAAGTTGTTCTCTGGTCCAGGGGTTGCAGGTCACATGGCTGCAATGTCAGGGTGGCAGCGTGCATGTGTGACTCGGGTCATGTGTAAGAAAAGGGAGTGGAAGAGCCTGGACAAACTAAAGAATATATGTTCTCTCAAAGGAATTCAAACCAAATTCTTCAGGTTCCAGGGGAGCCCTGCTTGTGACCTCTTACTCTAGCCTCCTTTTACTGTCAAACTCTACTACTCTGTTTGAAAACGTGTTACAAGCCAGAGCATATATTAGAATACCCAGGATTAAGATTTAAAAATTAAAGATTTAAGAAGTTGGGGACTAAATAATTTATGCTGCAATGAATTTTTTGTGACATGAACTATAGTTAAAGTTCTCCCAAATAGATGTATATAAGGTAATTTTTATGGGAGTTTCATGAGGCAAAAAGCCTCTCTAAACTGTCTTGTTCACTGTGCATGCCACACTTACCACAATGTCTGGCACACTATAGATATTTAGTAAATATTTGAGTGACTGGCATCTTTTTTAAGTTTTTTTTTTTTTTTCTTTCCAAAATTTTGGCAATTCTGTACTATATGTAATATAACCACTTGGTGGCGCTAACCTCATTTTTAAACCCTGAAAGGTATTTTTATACTTCTGCACACCACGATTACTATTCATATACACACGGAATGAGTTGTAATAAATCGTGGACAGTGTGAATCATTACTAACATTGAAGGAGAAATATCATTAACCGCCGGGTTTTTTTACCTTTTAAAAAAAAAACCTTGAGATTTGATTGATTGTACAAAAAAACCACACATTTAATGTATATAATTTGGTGAGTTTGGAAGGAGTTTTGTTTCTGATTCTTCAGAAAATGTTTCTAAAGTGATGGATTACAGATTTCAAGTCCTTAGGTCATAGTAGTAGCTGAGCCTGTCTGTTAGAGCCTCAGCATCTAGCACTGGGTATGTAGTATATCTTTAATGTGTGAATTTGAAAGAATGTGTGAATGAGTATAAATTTTAACTTCTTCTGACTTCACTTCTACCAACCCACTCCCAGATAATTTCACCCCACATAATTTTGGTCCAAGATAAGGGGGCACTGAGTCTTAACAAAGTTTTTAGTTAACCACCTTTATGAAATTTCTTTTAATCATTAAAATTTTTTATCCAAATTTATGAAAGAACTGTGATTCAGAACAAAATACATATTGAAATAAATCATCAATATTAATTGGATTTTAGATTTCCTGTTACTTTTTTTCTTATTTGTCAATTATGGGATAGTTTTGAGTGCAAGTTATTATTAGAGAGGAATAACAGAAGCATGGTTGTATCATTATATTTGTTTGAGAATTGGGTGTAAGAGAATGTTCCCTAGTGGGGAAAGCAGTCTTACTAAGGAGTTTTTCAAACATACAGGAGGAAAAAATTGAAGAATTGGTGGATTTCGCAAGACCTCAAAAGCCTCTGGCAACATGAAAAGTAGAAGAGTGTAAGAATTTAAAAGAGAAGATAATTGAAAGTTTTTCTTCTGAAATCAAGCAGGATGTAAATAGTTTACTAAATTGTAAAATCATAAGTGAATTAGCCTTTTGGAAAGACACTAATTCCAAAATAGCATTTAATCATAGGGGCTCCTGGGTGGCTCAGTCAGTTAAGCGTCCAGCTATTGATTTTGGCTGAGGTCATGATCTCACTGTCATGAGATTGAGCCCCAAATCAGGCTCCGCAAAGAGTGTGGGGCTTACTTGGATTCTCTCTCTCGCTCTCTGCCTCCCCATCCCGTTTGCGCTTGCTTGAGCATGCACGCACTCTGTCTCAAAATAAACATTAAAAAAAAGAAATAGTATTTAATGATAACATAGTAATAAGGTATAGAAATAGGACTAAGTTGTATTTTTAAAAATAATTTACCAAATTTAGTTCAACTTTACAGTTAATGTTGCTGTGGTATTCACAGTAATCGTCTAAGGTTCTTTCCAGCTCTATAATCTCAACACTGTAGGGGCTATAGGGAATATGGAAGAAGCTCTTGTCCATAGTGGGTTATAATCTGGTTAGAGAGACCACATGTATGTACAGAGCCAGCCTAACATGGTGGCTAAGTGTACAGATTCTAGAACCAGACTCTGCCTCTTGCTTAGCTCTGTACCCTTTGGGCAAGTTACTTAATTTCTTTGTACCTTAGCTTCCACAAATGTAAAATGAGAATAATATTACTCCTTCTTCATAGGTTGTTGAGAGAATTAAAAGAATTAATACATATGAAGTGCCTAAAAAGTACCTGGCACATAGTAAGGAGCTATCTGAATGTTTTTTCACTCTGATTAGAATGTAAGGTCCATTCATTTTTTTTTTTTTTTTTTTTTAATTTTTTTTTTCTTTTGGGACAGAGAGAGACAGAGCATGAACGGGGGAGGGGCAGAGAGAGAGGGAGACGCAGAATCGGAAACAGGCTCCAGGCTCTGAGCCATCAGCCCAGAGCCTGACGCGGGGCTCGAACTCACGGACCGCGAGATCGTGACCTGGCTGAAGTCGGACGCTTAACCGACTGCGCCACCCAGGCGCCCCTCCATTCATTTTTTTAAATAGTTAACAGCTAAATGACAGCACTGTAAAGACTATATATGACTGAGATGAAAAAATGCGTGGACAATGTATATCCTTTTTAGGAAATCAAAGAAGGATAGAAATAGCAGTTGTTGGATAATTTCTCTAAAAGCCACATAGGTAAGTTGGAGCTTGTGCTGGGTTCTGAAATATGGGTTAAATTTGGATAGGTAGAAATGAATGTAGGAAGACGGAAATAGGAGGGAAGACAAGTTCTGTTGGTTTCATCAGCTGTGGTTAGATCAGGAAAGATTGGCCTTGTTACCCTAACTGGATTGGTTTCTTGACGTTCTGAGTTTATTTGGTTTCCTAAATTCTCAACTGCAGAATTGCAGTAAATTCCTAAAAAATATATTAGAATGGAATTAAACATGTTTATTTAAAATTTTTTTTAAAAAAATGTTTATTTATTTTTGAAAGAGAGAAAGAGAGAAAGAGAGAGAGAGAGCAAGCACAGGCAGGGGAGGGGCAGAGAGAGAGGAGACACAGAATCCGAAGCAGGCTCCAGGCTCTGAGCTGTCAGCACAGAGCCTGACGTGGGGCTCTAACTCAAAAACTGTGAGATCACGATCTGAGCCAAAGTTGGATGCTCAACTGACTGAGCCACCCAGGTGCCCGAATTAGACATGTTTATTATGCTTATGTTAAGACTATATGAAATAAATTTTGAAAACTATTAGCTTTATTCATATTTTGGAGGGCATTGTCATCATTTAAAAGCTGCTTTTTAAACCATAAATTTATAATATTTTGCTTTTATATTTTATAGGTTATTAACAATGCTTGTGCTACCCAAGCTATAGTCAGTGTGTTACTGAACTGTACCCATCAAGATGTCCATTTAGGAGAGACATTGTCAGAGTTTAAAGAATTTTCACAAAGTTTTGATGCAGCTGTGAGTATAATCATATTATTCCTAAAATGCTCCATTTTTGGTAGTTTGTGATAATTCTTTTTTTAATAGGCTACTTTAAAAATTATTTTAGATGAAAGGTTTGGCACTGAGCAATTCAGATGTGATTCGACAAGTACACAACAGTTTTGCCAGGTAAAGAGACTTTTTGTTAAATAAACACTTTCTTTCATGCTTGTCTGTGTCTCACAATTTTTTTCTTCACTGTAGACAGCAAATGTTTGAATTTGATGCAAAGACGTCCGCAAAAGAAGAAGATGCTTTTCATTTTGTCAGTTATGTTCCTGTAAATGGAAGATTGTATGAATTAGATGGATTAAGAGAAGGACCGATTGATTTAGGTACTCTGGTTCCTGTTCCTGGTATTTCACTTTCAACAAGGAAAAAAGATTGGGTATTCTCCTTCATTTTAGCCACAGTACTGCTTAGATTTTGAAGGGGAAGGTAACTGTGAGGTAGTATAATGTCGTCAAAGTCTTAAGTTTTTCATTACTTTATGAAGTTAAATAACACAGGAAGGACATGTTGCTGATCTCTACATTTTCTCTGTTGGCTTCTATCTGGTCACCCATTCTGTATTCCTTAGAGCCTATCAAATATAAAGGAAGTAAAAGATCAAACAGAACAGTCAGTTTTGCTATAAAACTGGTAGCTATGCTAAAACTTAAGATGAAAAAGAGGATTAAAACAACTGGATAAAATTGGTTTTGCATTATGTGTGAATTTCAGTTTTTAATTTATAGTTATTATGGTTGGGAGTCAGGATTATTTTGCTACTAGTACAATGATGATTTTTCTTTGCTTTCAGTTTTATCACTAAAATGGAGGTAGTTATTCTTATTTCACGAAGTTGTGAATTTTAATAGGATAACTTCCTGATTCGTGACTTTTTTGAACAGTTGTTCAGCACTTACTAAGTGACACAATAATGTGGTAATGCAAATTATATTAATGCTTTTTACCCTTACCATTACTAAGAAAATAAGAATTGAAGCTTAACATAGTTAAGCTTATAAGGATAGTTAATCCTAAAAGGATTTTTACCATCCTGAATTTGCCAAAATTTTTATAAAAAGATCTTTTAGACTAACTTTTGAAATAATTTTAATATTGGTTTTATTTGATTTAATTGCTTTCAAATTTCTTTCTAGGTGCATGCAATCAAGATGACTGGATCAGCGCAGTGAGGCCAGTCATAGAAAAAAGGATACAAAAGTAAATGCTCAGCTAATCTTACTAGCATAGTATTCTGGGATTTAAACTTTCTTTTTCAACTTTTATTATTATTTTAGCAATGCTTGTTGAACATTTACTTTGGATTGGATTAATGTGTTCAGGAAGAAATCTCTAAATTCTACAGAGTAATATGTCATCTTTATAAAAGTTAGACATGCAGATCTCCATTTAGATATTTTGTAGAGTTTTGTAGAGTTTTGTTTTTAGGCATCTATTTTTTTTATTAAAACTTTTATTTTGAGATAATTATATATTCATATTCAGTTATAACTATAATACAGAGAGATCCCATGCACCCTTAATCTGCAGTGGTAACATCTGGCAAAACTGTAGTCTAGTGTCAACAGCCAGAATATTGACATTGATATAGTCGAGGTATAGAATGATTTAATTACCACAAGGATTTCCTCTTTTAGAGCCACCGATGCTTCCCCCTGCTGCCACTCCTCCTGCCTCCTTAATCCCTAGTTTTATAATTTTTTGTCCGTTAAAGAATGTTGTATAATTGGAATCATACGATATATAAACTTTTTGGACTGGCTTCTTTCACTCAGCACAATTTTCTGGAGATTTATCCAGGTTGTTAAAAGTAGTTCAGTCTTTTCTCTTGATGGGTAATAGCTATGGTATGGATATACCTTTTTTTTTTTTTTTTTTTTTTTTTTTTTTTTTTTTTTTTTTTTTTGTCCATTTACCCATTGAAGGACATGTGGATTGCTTTCAGTTTTTGGCTATTATGAATAAAGCTGCAATAAGCCTTTGTACAGATTTTTGTGTGAACATAAGTTCATTTCTGTGGGATAAATGCCCAAGAGTGCCATTGCTGAGTTGTAAATGCATGTTTAATTTTTTTTTTTTTTAACGTTTATTTATTTTGGAGACAGAGACAGAGTATGAACAGGGGAGGGGCAGAGAGAGAGGGAGACACAGAATCTGAAACAGGCTCCAGGCTCTGAGCTGTCAGCACAGAGCCCGACGCGGGGCTCAAACTCACCGACCGTGAGATCATGACCTGAGCCGAAGTCGGACGCCCAACCGACCAAGCCACCCAGGCGCCCCGCATGTTTAATTTTTTAAGAAACTGCCAAACTCTTTCCCAGAGTGGCTGTACCATTTTACATTCCCACCAGCAATGTATGAGTGATCCAGTTTCTCCGCATCCTTACTAGCATTTGGTTTTGTCAAAACTTTTTATTTTAGCTATTCTAGTAGGTGGATAGTGATGTTTCATTGTGGCTTTGATCTGCATTTCTCTAATGACTAATGATGTTGAAAATCTTTCCATGACTTT
Source organism: Leopardus geoffroyi (assembly GCF_018350155.1). Taxonomy (NCBI): domain Eukaryota; kingdom Metazoa; phylum Chordata; class Mammalia; order Carnivora; family Felidae; genus Leopardus; species Leopardus geoffroyi. Next base: position 21,444,542 of record NC_059338.1, on the reverse strand, counting down.
TGCCTATTTTGTAATTGGATTCTGTGTGTGTGTGTGTTTTTTTTTTTTTTTTTTTTGACTGTTGAGCCTTGAGGTTCTTTACATACTCTGGATAGTACTAGTCCTTCATCAGACACATTGCCTGCAAATATTCTCTCCTAGTATGTAACCTGTCCCCTAATTCTCCCACACAGTCTGTCACAGAGCAAAAGCTCTTAATCTCAGTGAAGTCTAATTTATGAATCTTTTCTACTATGAATTGTATTTTTGTTGTCAAGTCTAAGAATTCTTTGTCTAGCCATAGATCCTAAAGATTTTCTCTTGGTCTTTTTTTCTAAAAAGTTTATATTTTAACAGTTTACATTTAAGTCTGTGATCTACTTTGAGTTAATTTTTGTATATGTTGTAAAGTAAGTCTAAGTTCATTTTGTTGCCTGTGCATGTCCAGTTGCTCTAGTACCATTTGTTGAAAAGGCTATCCTTCCTGTAGAAATTTGGGTAGAATTGTAAAAAACCAGTTTGAGTATATTTGTGTTGGGTATTTCTGGGTTCACTACTCTGTTCTGTTGACCTATTTGTCTGCTCTTTGCCAGTACTACACAGTCTTTTTTCACCTTTATTTTTAATGTTTTTGAATGTTTATTTTGAGAGAGGCAGAGGGAGTGCAAGCATGAGGGGGGGGCAGAGTGGGGGGGTAGAGAGAGAATCCAGGCAGGCTCTGTGCAGAGCCTGTCTGACAGCACAGAGCCCAACATGGGGCTTGATCCTATGATCTGTGAGATCATGACCTGAGCCAGAATTAAGAGTTGGATGCTTAACTGACTGAGCCACCTACATGCCCCTGTACTACACAGTGTTGATTACTCTAGCTATAAGTCTCAAAATCAGATAAACTGACACCTACAACTTTATTCTTTTTCTTCAAAATTGTTTCAGCTATTATAGTTCCTCTGTCTTCTCATATAAATTTTAGTATAATCTTGTTCATATCTATAAAAATTCTTGCTGGGATTTGGTTAGGAATTGTGTCAAACATTTATATCCATTTGGGGAGAATTGGCATCTTTTCTGTGATGAGTCTTCCAGTCTATGAACATGGTATGTCTCTCTATTAACTTTGATCTTCTCTAATTTATTTCATCAGCATTTTGTAGTTTTCAGCATACAAATCCTGTACATGTTTTGTCAGATTTACAGCCAAGCATTTCTTAGTCTTTTGAGTGATTACAAATAATAGGATTTCTTTGATCATTGTTAATATGTAGAAACACAGTTGATTATTTTCTTTCTTTTTCTTGTATCCTTTGACCTTGCTGATCTTACCCACTAGCTTTAGAAGGTTTTTTTTATGAGTTCCTTGGCATTTTCTACACAGATAATCATGCCATATGCAAATAAGGGCAGTTATGGATTTGTCTACTTTTAAAAAAATTTTTAAGAATAAATGTATACATATATACATGTATATATTATGTCTAGTATTTTAGTTTGTTATTTTCTTAGTGGGAGGAATAGGGAAATGGAAGTTCCATAGCAGTTTTATAAACAACATTTGTACGTAGTTCAAAGCACTATAGGTTATATTGGGCCATGTGCTTTCCAGTGGATAGAATTTTGTATGAGAAAATGTTAGAGGTGAATAATGCAAAGACAGGCTTACATTTTCTGTATACATCTTGAATAAGCACCATTCATGTAATATTGGCAGTAATTTTTCTACTGTCAATCCCTATCATAAACAAGCTTATATCATTGTGATACTCTGGTATCAGAGTAGCGAAAATAGCATTTGGAAGTTTTACAACAGGATATAATCACATTAATAAAATACATAAATATTTCACAACTTATTTATAACGAAATATAAAGTATAAAGTGAAATTTAAAAATATATTAATTAAAAATAGCAACTGTATAATGACTTAGAAAAAAGTGTAAGTTAGGAATGTGGTTAATTACCATAAAAATGCCAGTATAATTAATCTAACAAATGTGAGGTCTTAGTTTAGTTATTTTTTTCTGAGGTCAGAACATTTAAAAGTTTGTGATTAAATTTAGCTAGGTGTTTGTTGTTGTTGTTATTGTTGTTGTTTTTTACTGCAGTTGTACCCTTTCATATATGAAAGCCTTTTTTAAATGTCTATTTTCATTGTTAGCCGTTGATAGATTTGTGTTTATCCTAGAGAGCCATAGGGTAATCACAATAGATTATTTTAATTGTAATAGTGTTACAATTCTTTATTACATTATAAACTTTAACTTTTTTGTAGGTACAGTGAGGGTGAAATTCGATTTAACTTAATGGCCATTGTGTCTGACAGAAAAATGATATATGAACAGAAGATAGCAGAGTTACAAAGACAACTTGCTGAGGTTTGTGGCCATGTTTTAAATTTTTTTTTTTGTTAAGCATTTATTTATTTTTGAGGGAGAGACACAGCATGAGTGGGGGAGGGGCAGAGAGAGGGGGAGACAGAATCTGAAGCAGACTCCAGGCTCTGAGCTATCAGCACAGAGGCTGATGCAGGGCTTGAACCCACGAACCATGAGATCATGACCTAAGCTGAAGTTGGAGGCTTAACCAACTGAACCACCCAGGCACCCCTTTTGGCCATGTTTTTAAGTGCAAAGTTCTAGTTTAGTTATTTTAGGGAAAGTATTCTTTATCTTTCTTTCTTGCTCTACTTCCTTTGTTCTTTCTCTCTCTCTCTCTCTCTCTCTCTCTCTTTCCTTCCCTCCCTACCTCCTTCTCTTTCCTCATTCCTTCCTTCCTGATTTAATCAAGTGTCCTGAGTGGTGATTAAGAGAATACACTCTGGAGTCAGGTTGCCTAGATTCAGCTCCTGGCTTTGTCACTTAATGGATGCATGAATTGGAATATTTCTTTGTGCTTCAGTTTCTTAAGGTCAAATGAAAATAGTATTTACCTTATAAGGCTGTTGTGAGGATTAAATGAGATGATATATGTAAGCCACTGAAAACAAATATTAAATGGACATAAGTATTAGCAATTAACTAATTTCATTATATAATTAAGCAAGTTAGAATATATTTCTCAAAGAATTAATTGGGTACATTTAGATACATGTAATTTTTACTAGCCTATATGATTGATTATCTTTCTGTAGTAAATATGATTGGAGAAGATAATTAGTAATAGTACCTTTTTTACATTCTTTGATCCCATATTCTTAAGAACATATTTAAGCATATTTATTTTATAGCTGAACAAAAGATTATAGCAACACAGCATATTGCAGTATAGATTGTTTTTAGTTAAAAATGCATATGTGTTATTGTAGAACATAGAAATATGGATGGTACTACTTAGGGCTTTTGTCCTTTAATATTGCAGTTAGTAGGCTGGAATTCTGTCACCAATATTAAGAGTAAAATTTGGAAATAATTGTACTATGTATATAATTTTAAAATATTTTGGACTCAAGCCTCAATCATTAGGGTATGGTGTTTCTTTTTCTTTACCCTAAGGAGGAACCCATGGATACAGATCAGGGTAATAATATGTTAAGTGCTATTCAGTCAGAGGTTGCCAAAAATCAGATGCTTATTGAAGAAGAAGTACAGAAACTAAAAAGATATAAGGTATGTTTTCCTTTTATTTGTTCCTTTATTGTTTTAATATAGAGTAGTATATTTTAACATGAAAGTATATTGAATACTTGATTGTTTTCCCCCATCAATTACTAGTTTTCAGAATAATGAGTTGATTCCGTGGCACCCCACAAAGGTAACTAGTGAGATTTCTTTCTTTTTAATTTTTTTTTTGAAGTGTTGTTATGAACAGATTTTTTAACTGATTTGATGCTTCAGTTCACTGCAGTTATGGATGATCAGATTATTTCATCTTTGGCCATTAGGATCAACTTCAGGCTGTCTCCTAAGTTCTTTTGATGGGATTCTCTTCATCTCTGATAGTTTCCTTGCTTTCTAGCATGACTAGATGTTTCAGAATCACCTTGTAGATCTCCTGGTTCAGACTTGGATTAGCCATTTTTTCAAGAAGCTCTGTGTCCTATTGTTGGGAAATGGTATTTAGAAACCACTCTTTGGGTACACAGTGATACCAATTGGTCATTATGTCTAGGCCTTTTCAGAGCTAAGAAATACATTTTTGTTTGCTGCTTGTTTTAGTTTGAAGAGAAAATATAATGTGAATTCAGTATTCAAATTTAGAATTAAAGGACTTGGGGTGCCTGGTTTGCCCAGCTGGTAGAGCATGGGACTCTTGATCTCAGGGTCATGAGTTCAAGACCCATGTTGCATGTAGAGCCTACTTAAAAAAAAAGAAAGAATTAAATGGCTTTATACTTGAAATTGACTATTTGCATCTTCTCTCTGTCTCTTTTTTAAATGCTTATTTTGAGAGAGAGAGAGAGAGAGAGAGAGAGAAAGAAAGCATGTGAGTACATACATGAGTAAGGGAGGGGCAGAGAGAGAATCCCAAGCAGGCTCCGCGCTATCAGCGCAGAGCCCTATGTGGGGCTCCATCCCGTGAGTCCTGAGATCATGACCTGAGCCGAAATCAAGACTCGGGTGCTCAACTGACTGAGCCACCCAGGCACCTCACATTTCTTCTCTTAAGCTGAAAATCTTGATTCCTAACAATATTAACGTAATTACTTATTTGCTTTATGCTGTATATATATAGTATATTCATGTATAAGCAAATAATTATTTGCTCTATGCTATATATATATAACATGTGCATATATTTATAAGTATATATAAGTGTATATATATATAAAGGTACAGAAACAGCAATAGTAGTAAGTAGCATTAATAACAACTGAAAAGTTTTTTCTTAGGATATATCCCATTTTGGATATATAATCAAATTACTATGTTTTTAAAGTTATTTCAGAAAATTTTCTCTTGGTGTGATTCTGTCACCAATTTGGTACACAGTTGGGTTCATTTGTTTTATTTTCCTTTTTAATTTTTTAGGGTGTTAAAATTTTTTTGATTTAGTTTTAATTATGGCAAACATTTATGTAATTGAAAGGCAAATATAAAGCAATGTGATCTTTAATAATGTCATTCTCCTTCATTTGCAATCTGATAAGCTTTTTTCAGAGACAGTAAAAAGTGTGAAGGGAGCTCTGAATTTTGTGAGTTTGGAAATGGTAGTTATATTATTTCTCATGTGTATCATAGTAGGAAAAGCATTGGTTTTCATTTGAATCTCACTTTTTTAATTGAGATTGATCATCACAGTGTTAGCATAGTGCTTTGCATCATATTTAACAGTCTACAAATAACTGTTAAATAAAATAAGTGAACCTGGAACTAGTAAGATTTCTTTAGCTGGAAATAGGGGCTGGCTCGAGTATTCCAGGCAGGAAAAAGGTGGGCCAACTTCATGGAGACAGGGAGGTAAGAAATAAAAGCTTGAATGTTTATCTTCCATTTTATGTGGTACACAAAATAACTACCCACCACTTATGCATTCTTATGCAGGGTTGTTCCATAATTAACCAAGTTTTAATATTAGCCTAAAGTAAAACACACACTTGGTTTTCAGAATCTCTACCTGCTACACTGTTGGAGAATGCTTTGTTCCAAAAGGTAAAATGATTCTCCTACTGAGATAAAATGAGCATATGTTAAGATTTTATTAAATTCATTATTTAATTTGAGGAACCTGTAAGATGTCACAGCTAGTTCAAGTGAGAAGTCAAGAAGCTCAAGTTTATCTGAAGGAATATTGAAATGAATTTACTAAAGATGGAAACTTTTCTCTACGGGAGAAGGGAAATAAATTGCTTGACAGAATATTTAATAGCTTAATGGCAGTGAAAAACTCGAATTGGGTAACTTGGGAGAGGTGTCCTAGACAATGCATAGTTTTCCTTTGAAGTACAGGTCTTTCCCTATAGTCCACCCTATTTTGATTAAAAGTAATTCAGAGAAAAATTATTCTTGATCACAGAATAAAGCTGCTTTCATTAGGCTTTCCTGATTATTTGCATAGTTATAGTAGCAAATAGCAAGTTAATTTACCATGTGGGCCTTCTTAAGTTTGCTTTCATAAGTTAAGTTTTCATAAATAATTTTAGACTTTTAAAAGCCTCTGCTATTTGCTAAGCCAAGGGTGGGAAACCATAACCCAAGAAACTCCTCGTATTTTTTATTGTATTAGTCTTTATTCTCAGTGGGATATAATCTCATTATTTCTAATATTTTTTCCCATGAGAATGGAAGATTTTTTTCCCATTTCTATTGAGTAGGATGCAAAAATTACAATATTAGGAACTTAGTAGAAATGTAAAGTTAGTGTGTTTTGATCTTTGTTTTACTTTCAGATCGAAAATATCAGAAGGAAGCATAATTATCTGCCTTTCATTATGGAATTATTAAAGACTTTAGCAGAACACCAGCAGTTAATACCACTAGTAGAAAAGGTAAGTTACTGGTGAATACTTACTAGATTTAGATTCCCCCAAAACAGTGTTGTTTTTTTTGTTTGTTTTTTTTTTTTTGGCTTGAGTAGAGGTAAAATTTGTTGAAGCATTTTTATTTTATTTTTTTGGCTTTCTCCTATTGTTTTATATTCTAGATAAGCATTAATTCAACCTGATATTGTAAAATAAAAATAAGGAATTGCCCTACTGCTTTAGCCTTCCAGAATCCTTAGTGTTATGAATTCAGAATGTGCCTAATATATTAGAATAAAATTTAAAACATTTTCCTTTCTTTAAGCTGAAAGCAACATTTTAAAAAAAATATATATTTTTTTGTTTATTAAATTTGCTTATTAAAAATAAATTTGTTTATTAAATTTTGTTTATTAAATTTGTTTATTAAAAACATTTTTAATGTTTATTTATTTTTGAGAGAGGAAGACAGCGTGTGAGCAGGCGAGGGACAGAGAGAGAGGGAGACACAGAATCTGAAGCAGGCTCCAGGCTCTGAGCTTGTCAGCAGAGACTGACTCAGGGCTTGAACTCATGAACTGCAAGGTCATGACCTGAGCTGAAGTTGGACGCTTAACTGACTGAGCCACCCAGGTGCCTCTGAAAGCAAATTTTTAATGTTAATAATTGAGATAATAGATTCTTTGTTCTTTAGTTTAAGAAAAATTTGAATTATCGTAGAATTTAAAACTAGAATGGACATTGAAGGGGGAAAAAATAACCATAGCCTAGACTAAGAAATAGGTTTTTTGTATTCATTCCTAAGCTAGTATTCTTTCCGCTGAAGAAAAACTAACAAAGGTTTGTGAAAAATTCTGATTTCTAAGATTTTTATCTTCAGAACAAGGCACTTAAATATTTATTGAATAAATGCAATGTAATTAAATTGTTTTTAAGTTTATACTGTAAATCAGTGTTTCTAAAAGTGACCATCACTGGATACTCTTTAAAATACATGTTACCTGGCCCCTCCCCAGATATTCTGATATAGGGGAAGAAATCTTTAATTAGAGTTACCCCAAGTGACTCTAATGCAGCTTGTTTGTGTACCACGTTTTGAGAAACACTTTGAGAAGACAGTACTAGGCAAATAACATTTTGGATCATTAACTTAAGAGCAGAGCACATGGTAGGTATGTGTTTCTTATTAATTTTAAAGTATGAAGCACAGAGGGGCGCCTGAGTGGCTCAAGTTGGTTGAGCGTCCAACTTCGGCTCAGGTCATGATCTCACGGTTTGTGAGTTCGAGCCGCGCATCAGGCTCTGTGCTGACAGCTCAGAGCCTGGAGCCTGTTTCAGATTCTGTGTCTCCTTCTCTCTGCCCCTTCCCCGCTCATGCTGTATCTCTTTCTGTCTCTCAAAAATGAATAAACGTTAAAAAAAAAAAAAATTGAAGTATGAAGCAAAGATACATCTCAACCCAGCTTTTTTATATCATCATAAATTTTAAATTTTAAATGATACGAAGTGAAAGTTATGGTTTTTGTGTATACCTATTACCCAGATCCTGAAACGTGTGCTTCTGCTTTTAGCACTAAGTACACAAATTATTGCAGAAAACTGCTAAGTCTTCCCCTTTTTAAAAAAATGTTTATTGGGGCGCCTGGGTGGCTCGGTCGGTGAAGCGTCCGACTTCGGCTCAGGTCATGATCTCACGGTCCGTGAGTTTGAGCCCTGCGTCGGGCTCTGTGCTGACTGCTCAGAGCCTGGAGCCTGTTTTGGATTCTGTGTCTCCCTCTCTCTCTGCCCCTCCTCTGTTCATGCTCTGTCTCTCTCTGTCTCAAAAATAAATAAACGTTAAAAAATAAAAATTAAAAAAAATGTTTATTTATTTTGAGAGAGAGAGAGGGAGAGGGAATCCCAAGCAGGCTCTGCACTGTCAGCACAGAGCCCATTTCGGGGCTCAATCTCAGGAACCATGAGTTCATGATCTGAGCCAAAACCAAGAGTCGGATACTTAATCGACTGAGCCACCACCCAGGGCGCCCTCAATCTTCTCTTTTCCATATAGTTTTTCTATTCATGTATCCCAGGGTATTAAAGCTATAAAAGTGTAAGATGGGAAACTGATTTTTAGATTTTCAGATTAACAGTTAGGATTCTGTGAGTCTCCGAAGTACCTCCATAGTGTGTTCTTTGCATGCAACACTATGAAATATTTCACTATTAAAAATATTAAAATATTAATATGTAGGCTGTTATGTTAAATCATGTTACATCAGATTCTAAATATACATAAGTGTTACTAAAGGCCAGACAAATGTTTATTAGGGAAATTTAATATGTATGTATTTTGCTTCAAAATTGATCTGTGAATAAACTTTTTGGTGCAAATTAGGAAAACACCATTCTTGTTTGATTTTAATGACCGTATATCCCCAGAGTTTTTTGAAAGTGTAGTTGGAACAGCTTTTCAGCTTTTCCATTGGAACTGTAATTTCTGAGTTGACGTTAGTTTGGACACAGGGTGGCAGTATGAGCGTCTGGTGTTGGTGGAACACCAGCTCAGTGTGTTCTTGTGTTTGCATCTGTTTTTTTGAGGGGTAGTTATTGATCTCCTACCTCTTGCCTCTTTCTTCCAACTGTTTTTTGATTAATAATATTGCATAAGCAATATTGAGGTTACATTTATTCTTCGTGTATATGCAATATCTGTTATCCCCTAAGGGATTCCCCTAAAGGAATATGTCCTTTAAGGAGTATCCCCTAAAGGAATTCAGATGCATTACTTGATAAAAGTTTTTGAAATTTTAAAATCATTCATCATTTATCTAGTTGCAGCTTTATTCCTGGACCTCTCTTAAAGTCTAGAGATGTCTTCCCTCTTAAGCAATTCATGATATAGTTGGGGCAAGGAATAAACAACTATAGTATCGTGTTGAATAGAATTGTTCTGATAGGTGCCAGAATAAATTCATTCTGAAGATTAGGGGGGAGCACAGCGGGGCTCCTAAATAGCTATGCCCCTTGAAGTTTCACATCCACAAAATTTTAAATCTGTAGTTAGAATCAAATGCTTATTGTCTACCAATAAGTCCGCTTCCTTAAGCACAAATATATTTTGTTCATCTTATTTTGAAAAAAGGAGTTATTGTATCATATTGAATATCACTTTCTGCTAATGTTACAAATGAAAGAATAAAGATGAGATTTTATAATTACATACAAGGGCTTTAATAGTGATAAATGCTTAATGGTAATACTTCTAAGAAAAATTACATGTAGAATTCAGAAATGGATAAGTTGAAGTTAACTAAGAAATTAGTAAGTTGAAATGCTCCTCCCCTTCCCCCCCAAACCCCCATGCCAAGGGAAAGTAGAATAAAGGAACAAAGCATAAAAGGGGTAGAAGGAACCAAACAGGAAAGATGAGACTACTCTCGGCAGTGATGCTGAATGCCAAACCTATCCAGGATCAGATCTCAGAGTAACTGAGACAGTTGCTTATAGCCTGTGATGGCATGAAAGTGTTTGGGTTTGGAAATCTTTTTGTTTTACAGAATAATAAAGAAAAGATCAAGACTTTGTTCCAAGGGCATATGGCTATAATGAATTAGGTTAAGATCTTGGCTTACAAGTACTTTTGTTACATAAGGCTTCTACTCTTATCTGAGGTGTTGAATATATATTACATAAACACTGCTCAGGATGTAACCTAAAAATACATAGTTATAAAACTTATTTAACTTCTTCTTAATTTTATCTGAATTATATATTTTAGTAATTATATGGACACGCTCTGCATTATGTCTTTGCTCATTTAATTATGTTATAAAGTTTATGTCATAAACCAGTAAATTTATTTTTGTTAATCCAACTAAACATTCTGTATATTCAGGGGTCAATAAGGAAAAAATATGTATTTTAATTTCAAATTATATCTGAAGTTGAATTGTATTTTCATTATTTGGAAACAGAATTTCTATTGTAAAAATTGTATACATATCAAATTACAAGTTATGCTTGTTAACTAAAAATGTTCATGCAAGCAGTTTTATTTTACATTTTATTTATTTTTGAGAGAGAGAGAGACAGAGCACAAGTGGGGGAGAGGCAGAGAGAGAGGGAGACATAGAATCTGAAGCAGGGTCCAGGCTCTGAGCTGTCAGCACAGAGCCCGATGTGGAGCTTGAACTCAGAAACCGTGAAATCATGACCTGACCTGAAGTCGGACACTTAACTGACAGAGCCACCCAGGCACCCCAGCAGTTTTATTTTATGTGATACACATAACATATTTCCTCTTAATATTCTAAGTCATAGCACTCTATTTTATCATAATAAAATACACTATTTGTATAATAATTATACTACCTAATGCATTATAATTTTTTTAAATGCTTATTTATTTTTGAGAGAGAGAGAGAGAGAGAAACAGTGTGAGCGGGGGAGGGGTAGAAAGAGAGGGAGACACAGAATATGAAGCAGGCTCCAGACTCTGAGCTGTCAGCACAGAGCCCCGTTGTGGGGCTCAAACTCATAAACTGTGTGAGATCATGACCTGAACCCAAGTCGGACACTTAACCTATTGAGCCACAAGGGCACCCCTACCTAATGAATTATAAAAAAGATTGTAATTGTCCTAATTACCCTATTTTTTAATCTAAGGATGTTTTTTTCTTAGTTGTATAATAGCAAAACTCTATCCTTTCTGATTCAAGTGGCATAGTGGAAAGACTATTATATTCTAGTACTCTGAATTATTCTCAAAGTATCATTTGAGGACCAGCAGAATTGGTATCATATGAGAATTTGTTAGAAACTTAGAACCTCAGTTATTGTTTTGAATCAGTTTGTATTATAACAGGGACCCCAGGTTATTGGTATGTACATTGAGAAGCACTGCTCTAGAACAGGTGTCTTTGACCTCTCGAGGTTTTATTTTCTTTTAGCTGTGTGACTTAGGTCAAGTTTGTTATCTGTAAGCTCTGTCTTATTCATCTGCTGAAAATAAAATAGAATTACTGGGTTCAAGCTATATAATTGTTATGAGGATAAATGAAATAAAGTGTGAGAGCATTTTTTGGGTTGTATAAATAAAGTTTATCAATACTACAGATACATAATCCTTTAGTGAGATGTTAAACTCATTTGTTCAAATATGCAGAAACTAATGTAAGATTTTTCTTTTACTCAATTTGAATGAGAAATGGACACATATGTAAATATATTATTTTGAAATATTTATGAGTGAGTATGATTTTATGGAATTAGTAATTATGTATTTTTAGATAATTATAATAATACATTTTAACTTCAGATAGGAAAGAACTACAAACCAAACATGATCCTTTTTTACTGAGGGTAAAGCATAACTATAATTTGTCCGCAGTAGTTTGTTGTAAGTCTCGAGTTATGAAAGATAATGCTCTAGAAATCTTAAAAACGATGCGTTTCAATCTTTTTAACTTAAGGATACCCTCTTACACAAATTTTAATGTGACCTAAAATGGACTTTTAAGATTTTATAGAATACAATCTTTAACTTCTAGGCAAAAGAAAAACAGAATGCAAAGAAAGCGCAGGAAACCAAATGAAGAAGATGCTTTGGGATGTGTCCACATTTCTGCTTCTCCACTTATTTTCACGGAAACCATTAAGTATAAAGAACTTTGAGCAACATCCTAATTGACTCAATGCACGTTTGGCGTAGTACCAGTCTGTCTTATCTTTAATGCATGGATTCCTTCCCTACCTGCATCATGTGCATGTGGTGCATATTAAATAAAAGTGATGTTGAGAGTGCTTGCCCAAATCCCATTATTTGACATTGGATCTGAGAACTTCCGTTGGTTCTCTGGATATATACTATCACAATGAACCTAGAAATTGCACAAATGATATTCTCTACCTGTAATTGTTAAAATTAATCTTAGTTCAGTTACAAGCTTAAAATTTATGAATGTCAGATCTTGATTAAACTGGATCTCTTGTTTTCTCTTCATCATGAAAAGAAAATTGGTATATGTCTTTGATATCTAAACATTTTGAGGATTTTAAAGCTGAATTTTATCTTGAGAAAGTATGGTTTTAATGCAGACCATTTGAAAAAGACAAAAGTATAGTTTTTAGTGATTTTCATTGCTGCCAGTAGAAACAGTAATAAACGTCCAAATTATTTTAGCAGACTTTCTTTAAGTGTTTGGGGTTATTTATTTATGTATTATAGAATTATTTTAGGAAGGTGTGAGTATTATTCTTCAAAACAGAATTTCAGATTAAGAACAAATGATAAATTTTCAAGACTTTCGGTGTTGCTCTCAGTTTGGCAACATTTTTCAAACTGCTAAGATGTATGTATCTATAAGAAAATCAGAGGTTTGACAATTCAGGCTATCTGCTTTTTAAAAAAATATGATGTCATGGTGGAGGATCCTTCTATGGCAATTTGAATGAAATTGGTGTAGCCAATAGTTTCCAAGAACCATGTATAGTTAGCTGACAATGGATTTTTTAAAATTGCTTTTGGGATTTGCTTTGTTTTTGATTCTATGAAATAATTGTATTCTTGCTCGTAATCTTTTCCAAGTTAAACTTTAAAGGAGATTTTATAAAACTTCTTTTTATAAAGGCAATTATCTACTTTTTTTTTTTCTAGATACGTTTCTGAAATTGATACATGACTTTTTAACATTTTATTATGGAAAAGTTTAAACATATGTAGGGGGGCTGTGTATTCATCTTCTAGCTTCAAACACATGAGTTTTTTAAGGATTGTTTTAAAACTTAACTACATTGTGGTATTATTAAAAAACTAATGTGAGAAAATCTGGTGGGAAATTGAGTAGAAAAGTTAATGAATATTTTTCATACATAATTTCAGTTGAAGGTAATAAAGAAGAATTTGTAGTTTCTCATTTGTTTGTGGGTAAATGTATTTTGCTCTGGATACAATAGTAATTACGGAGTGTTTTCAAAACCATGATACAATTTTAAAAAATGATTTCATAAGGATTATTTTAGGCTCATCTTGAGATCATTCAATTATTTCAACTTAATTTATATATCCTGTTTTTTTTGTATTTAAGATATTTTAAGTAATCTCTACACCCAATGTGGGGCTTGAACTCATAACCCCAAGATCAAAAGTCGCATGCTCTCCTGACTGAGCCAGCCAGGTGCCCTTATATATCCTGTTTTATAGAGGCCCAAATTTTGTAAAGCAATACAAGGAATATTGTAGTCAGTAGTATCCATTAATCAAGACAGTATGATTCTAGCATAAGGATTAACAGTTAAATCAGTGGAATACAAGAGAGAGCCTATAAACAAATCCACATTTATATGGTTACTTGATTTTTGATAAAGGTAGCAAAGCAATCTGACAGACAAGGAAAGTCTTTTCAATAGATGAGGCCAAAACAGCTAAACATCCATGTGGAAAAAAATGAACCAAGACGCCCCTCCCCCATTCTTCACAAAAATGAATTTGAGATGGATCATAGGCCTTCATGTACTAGTTAAAATACAAAGGTTTTTAGGGGGAAACATGGGTGAATATATCTTTGTGACTTGAGGATAGCCATAGGTTTCTTAGGTCACAGAAAACAATAACCATAAAAGATCCAAAATCAGTGTTTATAGGAATTAAAAACTTGTCATTGAAAGATGCTTTTAACAAGAGTGACTAGTATCAAATGATATTTAAAAATAGCTTTATAAAACTGTGTTAATAGGTATAAGGATATTTTCTTATTAATCTAATTCTAATAAAATTCTTTGATAGGAATTTCCATAGCTTAAGAACGATTTATTTTATCTGCTTCTTTGATGACTGTAAATGCTTTGTGATCTGATCCTTCATGGTAATGTCTGCCAGTGAATAAAGAAATATGACTTGCCTTTGTCTGGGTCTTAAGTCATGAAGCTGGTGAGTAGAGAAAATGGACAAATAAAGAGCAATCCAGAAATATATAAATGTTACTTAATGTGGAAAAATTTTTTTTTTAAAGTATTTAAAGTCTTCTTTGTTCGTTTTACTTTTGCCCTTTCTTTTCTAAAATCTCATTTAATGCTTCAGTAGGTGAAAGCACTTCCATTCTGTTGTGTGCCTTTTAAAAGAGCTAGCCAACTGTAAGCAATATACTTTTGCTATTATAAACAAAGAAAGCTTGCCAACAGCTGCGGTACTGGGTAGTCTCACCTCATGTTTAGTTCCCAAGATAGCTGCCCTTTTTCTAGCAGAGAGCAGTCAGCTTGACTGTGCCACTAGAATAGACAAATATTTGTTCTGAGATCATGAACCATTGGGACTTGCTCCCCTCTTTAGACCATGATCCATACTTCAGTGTGTATATGGTGTTACATGCAGATTAATAACTTTAGTTAACCTAGTTGCCTAAAACATTTCAAGATGCGTTCAGAAATTACTCCATTTTTTTTCCTTCTCTACAAGAAGATTTTGTGCCTTTTGAGGAAAAACAATGGCTTTTAAGGTTTTTCCTTTAAAAAAATTCAAGAAAGATAAGCAAAAATACAATTTAAATCACCTATAGTTCTACCATCAGGGATGCCTACATTGACATTTTAGCGTGATCCTTTCTCCCCATATGTGTGCATGTTTTTGTGTGTTAGTCTTGCATGTCCTCCCCGTATTCCAAAATAGATTGATGTCGTATAAATTATTTTTATTTTTTTAACTTAAATTTTAGCCAACATGCCAGTTGGCCAGTACAATATGTGTTTCAGGAGTAGAGTTCAGTATAAATTATTTTTAGAGCAGATGATATGCAGTTTATCATTTTTGTATCACAACTTACTTGCAGGAAACAGGCCACTCCAACTATTTGAAGAGGAATGGGGAGTATACTGGGAATTTTGAAACTACTTAGTTTCTTATAAAGTCATTGGAAGGTATGGAGGAACAGGCTCAAGTTTGGGTCTCCAGAAAGGACTCCTAGCAAAACATCTATTCCTTGCCCATGTCGCGGGAACTGCTGCATCCGCAGCAGTCCAGGGGGTTCACGATTGGAGTCGCTGATGATAGGACGTGCTGTGGGAGCTGTGGTCCGGCAATGAGGAATGTGGTGCAGCTGTGTGTTGTCACCGAGTGACTAGACACTGGAACTGGAGAAAAATTCAACCTCTCCGCGGCTAAGGATGCCACTCAGAATAGGTAAAGCACCAGGTCGGATGGCCTCTGCCTTACTTTTAACTTTCTGCAAGGGAATCTAGGAAATTAGTTTTTAGCTCTCCAGGCTCTGCAGAGTAGGAAAGAATTCTAGGAGGAGGCTGGTAAATCCACTAAAACACACATTATTACATTCTTATACAGTAACAATTTTTCTTTTTACTGAAGTGAGATGTTTATTTTGGAGAAATGAGAAAATGTTAAGAAGAAAAAAATGGTGAAAATCAAGTCTAATCCTGTTACCCAGAGATAATCAGCACTATTACACTCACATGTGTAATAATAGATACTTTATTTTTATGAAAGCAGGATTACAATTAAATATTTCGTTGCATGCTTTTCTCCCCACAAACCTTTCATGTTGAAAAGTAATGCTTGTATTACATCTTTTTAAAATAGCTGCTTAGTATTCCATTATGTAGGTATGCTATATTTAACAGGCTTGCAGTAGTGTGGGATAAAGCATAGAAATAAAATGGGCAAACTGGATAGTTTGATTTTGGGGGGAGGAATTTATTTTTTAAACTGATATGAATTTCTAGATCAGTCAAACATGCAGGTTCTTCAGTTTGTTCTTTTCCTTAGCTCGTGGGTAATTGGCCTAAATTCAGTGGCTGATAGGTGACGGATTCACCACTTCTAGCATACTAGTACTTCTTTTTATTTTTGACTTGATTATATTAATGTCTTGAGAACTTTCTTTGATAATGTATTCAACATATATCTGAGTTGTTCTAGATGCTGAAGATGTATTGGCAAACAAGATCAAGCCCCTGCCCTTGTGGTGAGACAGGTAATAGGCAAGCCTACTACTACAGATAGTAGTAAGAACTATTAAAAAAAAAAAAAAAAACACCCTGTAAAAACTAAAAAACTATAAAAAAAAGACCAAAAAAAACCCTAAAACTGTAAATTAAGCAGCTCAAAAGAATGGAGGGAGCTGAGGTCTAATGGGATGGCCATGGAAAATGCCTTTGAAGAGATGACATTTAAACAGAGATCTAAATGAAGAGCATTTTCTCTGTAGTACTGACTCAGCACTATGAAAGAGGATTTCATACAGACAACCAACATGCAATAATTTTGAATATTAATTTTTAATAATGTGTGATAGTTAACTGGTTTATAAAAGTTGATTTGTGATGATTGATTTGATTTTCAATATGAAAATAGGTTGAATGAAAATTGCATATAGAAAAGGCTAGGACCACTGGCCTATGTGCTTTTTTAGGCTATCCAGATATGTGACACTTTCTTGTAGCATTGTAGTATAATATTACATAAGCCATAAAACCAGTGGGAAAAGTCTCATGCAAGTGTATTTTAAAAACAATTTGATATATACCATGGTTAAAGAAGTAAACATGAAAACTAAAACACTGAAGTTCTTAGAAAAATGGGATAATATTTTATTATTTGGGGATAGAGAAAAGCTTCCTAAGCAAGAAATAAAACATAAAATCCAGAAGAGAAATACTTGACTGTATAGAAGTTTCTATACACAAAAACTTAAAAGCCAGACAATAAAATTTCATCATAACAAGATGTAAGATATATATTAGAAATATAATTAATACCTAATATACAGAGAGCTTTCACCACCCCCCCCCTCAAAAAAAAAGGGAAGGAAAGGTAACTCAGGAGAAAAATTGGCAAGTGATATGAACAGGCAATTCATAGAAAACATTAAAATGGCTAGAGGCAATATAAAAGATGGTAAATCTTTTGTGATCAAGTGATCAAGAAAATGCAAATCAAAATATTAAAGGGATGCCTTTTTCCTGTCGGATTATCAAGAAGTTAGAGTGATTGTAAACTCCCACTTTACAGGGTGGGTATAAATAGGTAGGCTCATGAACCAGTTGGTGGAAGTCTTTTTGAAAAGCAGTTTAACTGGTTGCCTGGCTGGTTCAGTCAGTTAAGTATCCAACTCTTGACTTTGGCTCAGGTCATATCTCATAGTTTCATGAGTTTGAGCCCCGCATCAGGCTCTGTGTAGGCAGCATGGAGCCTGCTTGGGATTCTCTGTCTCCCTCTCTTTCTGCCACTTCCCCAAGTGTAGTGCTGTCTCTGTCCCTCTCAAAATAAATAAATAAAACTTTAAAAAAATTAAAAAAAACAGTTCAGCAATTCTCAAACTTTAGATGGTACATATCCTTACAGTAATTTCACTTGCAAGAACCATATTACCTTTGTATTCGCAGAACTATATAAACTATATATAAAGACATATATTTATAAACTATATACAGACATGTGTAAGAAAATTCATCATAGGATTATTCTTGATACAAATAATTAGAGACAACCTAAAAGCATAGCAAAAAGGAATGGGAGGATAAGTTATAGTATGTTGTTGGAATACTATGCAAATCACAGAAGATAATGAGATAAATTTCTATTTGTTAACATGGAAGGACGTCTGATATATTTTTGAGGAAAATGGAAGTTGCACTATAGTGGTATAGTATAAATTTATTTTCATTTTCTGAAGAAAAACCTTAAATGTGTATATGTAAGAACAGAAAAATTTTTGAGAGTATCACACGAGATTCTTAACAGTTACTGGCCCAGGGAAGTGGAAGGTTGAAGTGGGGAATTTTTCATTTTAAATTTATAGGGTCCTGAGATGATTGAAATGTTTCCTACCAGAATATATTACTTTTGTATTCTAAACAATAAGTAAATAAACCATATCAGTAAGCTAGCCAATTATTCTTGTGACAAAAGTATTGCTATAATTTCTTTTAATAAGATGTCCCTAAAATGCAGTTAAACATGAACAAAACATAAATAAATGCAGTATATATATATGTATATGTACATACACATTTGAGTAATACATTTATTGTACAATCTAAGGCATACCTATAATGTCTTCCTAACAATAATAATACTGATGATTACAGGGTACTTCCCACTGGTAGCCATTCTCCTAGCATTTTATTTTTTTAATTATTATTTTTTTTAGTTTCAAGTTTTTATTTAAATTCCAGTTATTAACATATAGTGTAATATTAGTTCAGGAGCAGAATTTAGTGGTTCATCACTTACATGTAACACTCAGTGCTCATCACAAGTGCCCTCCTTAATCCCCATCATCCGTTTAACCCATCCCCTGTCCACCTCCCCGCTATCAACCCTCAGTTCTATAGTCAAGCCTCTTATGGTTTGCCTCCCTCTTTTTTTCCCTTCCTCTATTTTTATTTGTTTCTTTCCCTTAAATTCCACATATGAATGAAATCATATAGTGTTTGTCTTTCCCTAGGTGATTCATTTCACTTAGTATAATACTCTCTAGTTCCATCCCTAGCATTTTGTTTTATTTATTTTTTAATTTAAATCCAAGTTAGTAAACATATAATGTAGTAATGGTTTTAGGAGTAGAATCTAGTGATTGATCACTTATATATAACACCCAGTGCCTAGCATTTTAAATATTTTACTTTGTTCATTTTATTTGTTTATTATTTATTTATTTATTTATTTAGAGTCAAACCGTCTATAACTGGGCTACTTAAAGTGTAGTTCTTAGACCAGCAATGTCAGCATCACCTGGGAACTTGTTGGAAATGCAGAATTCCAGGCAAATGGAATTAGAATCTTCATTTTAACAAGATGCCCAGTTAATTTCTGTGCTCATTCAAACTTAAGCACAGCCTCATTGGTTATTTTTATATTTGTGGAAATGTTTTCATAATCAGTGGGCAGTGTGCTATATTTTCTGCAGTTAAGAACTTGATTTTATTGATTTTAGGATATTTGCAGTTTCAGTAGCAAAATTCAAAAGCGTAATGGATTAGAAAATTGATTAGAAATAAAATGCAAGAGGTGCCTGGCTGTCTCAGTCAGTGGAGCATGTGACTCTTGATCTCAGGGTTGTAAGTTTGAGCCCCACATTGAGTGCAGAGATTACTTAAGACTCAAATCTTTAAAAAACGGCGGGGCGGGGGGGACCTGCCTGGCTCATTTGGTAGACAACATGATTCTTTAAATTTCCCTTAATGTTTATTTATTTTTTTAATTTTTTTTAACGTTTATTTATTTTTGAGACAGAGAGAGACAAAGCATGAACGGGGGAGGGTCAGAGAGAGGGAGACACAGAATCTGAAACAGGCTCCGGGCTCTGAGCTGTCAGCCCAGAGCCCGACGCGGGGCTCGAACTCACGGACCGCGAGATCATGACCTGAGCCGAAGTCGGCCGCTTAACCGACTGAGCCACCCAGGCGCCCCACCTTAATGTTTATTTTTGAGAACCAGAGAGAGCGCAAGTGGGGTCAGGGGGAGACACAGAATCCAAAGCAGGCTCCAGGTTCTGAGCTGTGAGCACAGAGCCTGCCATGGGGCTCAAACCCATGAACTGTGAGATCTTGACCTGAGCCAAAGTCAGATGCTCAACTGACAAAGCCACCCAGTTGCCCTGAGTTTATGACTCTTAATCTCAGGGTCATGAATTCAAGCCCCACATTGGGTGTGGAGCCTACTTAAGTAAAAAAAAATAAAATAAAAAAAGAAAGAAAGAAAATGCAAAACCATTCACAATGTGCCAGGTACTGTTCTAAGTATTTTTACATATTGTGTAATTCTCATAAGCTGTGAAGTAGATCCTGTTACCCTCATTTTTCATATGAGGACACTAAAGCACTAAAACAGGAAGTAATTTTATTCAAGTTCACACAACTTGTAAGCAGTAAACGTAGGATTCAAACTCAACTAACTGGCTCCTGAGCCCTTTCTCCCTCCCTACCTTCCCTCCTCCTTTCCTTCTTCTCTCCCTTCCTCTCTCTCCCTATCATCCCCCTTTCCCCTACCCTGCCTCCCTGCCTCCTTCCCTCCCTCCCTCCCTCTCTCTCCCTTCCCCTCCTCCTCCCTCCTTCGCTCTCTTCTTCCTCCACCTCCCCCCCCCCCACATTCTTAGGGGTGAAAGTTGCATTATGGACAGAATCATACAGTAAAAATCTATTAAAAGCTTTATAAGAGACAGTAATTACCTTCGCTGAATTATTAAGGAATACATAGGGTAAGTGGTAATCATGAGCTCTGGGATCCAGGGGCTCTGTGTGGGCTGGTAATTACGATTTTGATTAGAGACTAACAGGCTCCAGGTTGGGCCTCCCAGGGTGTGTCTCCTAGTGAAGTTACCAAAGTCCAGGATCTGCCCTTTCAGCTTATGATTGGAGGCATTGAGTGTACACTCACTGAAGGTGATAAGGACATTGGGTAGTTGAGACAACTTAATAAAACTTGTAGACTAATGTACACCTGAAAGAGACTTTACCAATTTACTTTACAATTATAACTGCCAAGCGGACCAGACACTCCTATCAATACATTCTCTCCCTGGTAGATAAATTTACCAAGGAAAGCAAATTAAGACCAGAAGGTTGGTTAACTGTAGAATTGGTCCAAAGGAAATTACTTATTTTTTAGAGACACTGGCTGTGACCACCTATGAGATGTTTTGCCAGACAACACACCAGCCAAATGTGCCTCGTACACTACACACACCCTTGGTCAAAATGTTACTGCATCCTTCTGTATGTTGCTACAGCCACAATGACAAAATTTTAACGATCACTTTTCTGGTTGATATTTTCCTATTCCCCTTCTCATATCAACAAATGTTTTTAAAAAATGCTGTAATTTCAGTTTATACTCCTTTTATTTCAGTTTTATTTCATGATATTTGGATAGCCTCCGTAATTTAATTTTTTAAACTGTCTCTAAATAAAGGGATGATTTTCTATAACTTGTTTAACACCTGTGTGTGAGGAATCAGTTTCTATTGTAATATCGCCAATACGACCTTTCTTAATATTGCACACCTGAACTAGTTTATAATTAACTTACATATTTGGAATGACCTGCACCCTTACAATGATGGGAAGTGTTTCATTTAGAGCACACAGGATCGTTATTGGGGTAGTTGTGTTGCTAATATACTGAATGCCTTGGGTGATGCAGTTACTCTTTCAGATATTAGGCCAAAATCTACTTGAATTAACACTTGCGATAAACAAAGGTGTGTTGGGGCACCTGGGTGACTCAGTCATTTGTGTGTCCAACTCTTGATTTTGACTCCGGTCCTGATCGCACAGTTTGTGGCATCCAGCCCCACATGGGGCTCTGCACTGACAGTGCTGAGCCTGCGTGTGATTCTCTCTCTCTCTCTCTCTCTCTCTCTCTCTCTCTCTCCCTCTCTCTGCCCTTCCCCTCACACACACACTGTCTCTCTCACACTCAAAATAAATAAATAAAAACACAAAACAGTGGTGTGTCAACTTAAGTAGCCTCATTATATGTCCCATGAGTGACTTGGTCACTCTAGCCTCTACTACCTGTGTAAGAACTTTCTTGAAGTTGGCAACAGTGTCACAGGTGAAACACTGAACTTTCTGCATACCAATTTGTTCTCCAGTTGTAACCTAATGGTGCAGTATGTTGGAGGGCAGACTACCAGACTTGGACTTTGGAGACCTGGGTCTAGTCCTGCTATGCTATTAACCAGTGTATGATCTTGGCCTATGTTCTATTATCTGCAGAAATGTACTTTATCCTTTCTTATATATTTAAGTAGCACTTAAAGAGCAAACATAATTCACATATGTTTATACGACTAACCCCTGAAACAAATACTGCTCTATTAAAGTTTTGTTGGATTAGACACAAACACTTCTGGCCCTTCTTGCGCTCTCTCATGGTTGAGTCTAAACAAAAGAAATCATGCTTATGTGCCTTTCTTTTAAAACACAGATGGTGTTCAGAAAAAGTTTCCTAAGCTTTTATCCCTATGTTTTGGGGACCTCTCTGCTTCCCCACACTGACAACCTTATAAACTCACACATCTAATTTGTATTATTATCTTGAAGCAGTTCTTTTGCTAATTTTAATCTCTAAGATAGTGTGAAGATTGTAAGCTAGTACACATCTCAGCTTATGGTGGGGTTAAGTCCTGATAAACCTATTATTGTAAGTCTAAAATGCATTTAATACACCTAACCTACTAAATATTATAGCTTAGCCTACCCTGAATGTGCTCAGAACACTTCTATGAGCCTACAGTTGGGCTAGCCCTCGTGATCACGTGGCTGACTGGGAGCAGCCCAGCATCATAAGAGATCATCGTATTGTGTATTAACCGGCCCAAGAAAAGCTGAAAATTCAAAATTTACTGAATGTTTATTGGTTTTGCACCATGGAAGAGTTGAAAACCTGTAAGTTGAATTGATTAGTTGGGGAACATCTGTATAAACTATGTACTCTGACACAGCATCTCCAATTTTAAATCTAATCATTTGTATACACAATCTTTATTCACAAAAGGAAAATCAACTCCTTTCCGGAAACATATTTAAATAAATGTAGACAATTCTGGGGTCTTATGATAGAATTACCATTTAAGAACTTTGGAATGATATATTTTAGCATCAGTAAATGTCAGGACAGAAGCCCGACTATAAACACCACATGAGAGTGTTATAGTAGAAGAGGCAAGATTGAAGATAGGCTTCAGTGTCTGCTTGTTCATTCATTAATGAGTCAGGTTTAATGCTGGGTTGGGGATACATGGGTGAAATGACATAGTCTTGCTCTTGTGGGTTTAGGCTGGGATTTAGCCTTGTAGGATTATAAATCTCACTGGTGATAACTTCCTCAAAGAGCCGGGACAACATTATGGTAAGTAACTGTTGCCAGGGCGTTAGACAAAACAATCTTAAAAGTCTATTTTGCCCCATATACAGTAATAATGTTTGGACAAATATTTATGAGGATTGACTTACACTTGAGATATCAACTTACGAGTATATTTTGTGGTCACAGTATGAATATTCCCGTCAACTTTTTTCTTTTTTAAGATTAAGTAACAGCTTATTTTGGGAGGAGGAAATGAGGAGAAAATAGAATAGGGGTCTTAGCTGAACTTCAGTTAAAGTTTAAGGTATAGAATAAGTAGCAATTACAACTTTTAAGTTCTGTTAGCATTCGGGGGTTACTGAGGTCCTTCCCAGAAACTTGGGAAGTAGAGAAGATTGTATTCTGAAAGTTAAATTGTAAAGTCATCACGTAACAGAGTATGAATTGGGAAAGTTCCTAGAAGGTGACAGACTGTTCCCAAACAACTTGGATGTGACTGTAACTGAGAGGTCATTAACAACACCTACCTAGCTAGGTGAGTAATATAAAGGAGTGAAGCTGACCAGATACTGGCATACTAACCAAAGTGATACTCGCCATTTCCACCAGTTATGTGCTTTCCTCCATTTTTCGTAACATATAGACCACTCTTTGTCCAATTTACTGTTTTCCTTCATCTGAGAGATAGAACAAGTATTTTATTTTTCTCTCAAGTTTACTCTAAGAGGGAGAAAGAAAGAACATATACATTAATAGCAAGGGACACTTGACCAGGGTGGCAGAGACTCTAGGAAACAGGAGAGTACTCCACTCTAGAGTGTTCCACTCTATCTAAATGGAACAGCTATTCCTCAGCTGTAGCTGATGATTTCCAGGTAAAAATAGGGCTAGTATTGCCAAATATTTCTGTTTTTTTGAGAGAGCCAAAAATCTAGATTTATTGGAGTTTCTTTTCACCATCTGGATGTCTTCTTGGGAGAAGTGTCTATTCATGTCTTTTGCCCATTTCTTCACTGGATTATTTGTCTTCTGGGTGTTGAGTTTGATAAACTCTTTATAGATTTTGGATACTAACCCTTTATCTGATAGGTTGTTTGCAAATATCTTCTCCCATTCCGTCGGTTGCCTTTTAGTTTTGCTGATTGTTTCCTTCACTGTGCAGAAGCTTTTTATTTTGATGAGGTCCCAATAGTTCATTTTCGCTTTTGTTTCCCTTGCCTCTAGAGACATGTTGAGTAAGAAGTTGCTGTGGCTGAGGTCAAAGAGGTTTTTGTCTGCTTTCTCTTCAAGGATTTTGATGGCTTCCTATATTACATTTAGGTCTTTCATCCATTTTGAGTTTATTTTTATGTATGGTGTAAGAAAGTGGTCCAGGTTCATTCTTCTGCATGTTGCTGTCCAGTTTTCCCAGCACCACTTGCTGAAGAGACTGTCTTTGTTCCACTGAATATTCTTTCTTGCTTTGTCAAAGATTAGTTGGCCATACATTTCTGGGCCCATTTCTGCGTTCTCTATTCTGTTCCATTGATCTGAGTGTCTGTTCTTGTGCCAGTACCATACTCTTTTGATGATTACAGCTTTGTAGGATATCTTGAAGTCTGGGATTGTGATGCCTCCTGCTTTGGTTTTCTTTTTCAAGATCGCTTTGGCTATTTGGGGTCTTTTCTGGTTCCATCCAAATTTTAGGATTATTCTAGCTCTGTGAAGAATGCTGGTGTTATTTTGATAGGGACAGCATTGAATATATAGATTGCTTTGGGTAGTATTGACATTTTAACAATATTTGTTCTTCCTATTCAGGAGCATGGAATATTTTTCCATTTTTTTGTGTCTTCCATTTCTTTCATAAGCTTTCTATAGTTTTCAGTGTATAGATTTTTCAGCTTTTTGGTTAGATTTATTGCTAGGTATTTTATGGTTTTTGGTGCAATTGTAAATGGGATAGATTCCTTGATTTCCCTTTCTGTTGCTTCATTATTGGTGTATAGGAATGCAACTGACTTCTGTGCATTGATTTTATATCTTGCAACTTTGCTGAATTCATGAATCAGTTCTAGCAGTTTTTTGGTGGAATCTTTTGGGTTTTCCATATACAGTATCATGTCATCTGCAAAGAGTGAAAGTTTGACTTCTTCCTGGCTGATCTGGATGCCTTTTTTTTTCTTTGTGTTGTCTGATTGCTGAAGCTAAGACTTCAATACTATGTTGAATAACAGTGGTGAGAGTGGACATCCCTGTCTTGTTCCTGACCTTAGGGGGAAAGCTCTCAGTTTTTCCCCATTGAGGATGATATTAGTGTTGGGTCTTTTTGTATATGGCTTTTTTTTTAATTAAAAAAAGTTTTTTTAATGTTTATTTTTGAGACAGAGAGAGACAGAGCATGAACGGGGGAGGGGCAGAGAGAGAGGGAGACACAGAATCAGAAGCAGGCTCCAGGCTCTGAGCCATCAGCCCAGAGCCCGACACGGGGCTCGAACTCACGGACCACGAGATCGTGACCTGAGCTGAAGTCAGAAGCTTAACTGACTAAGCCACCTAGGCGCCCCTGTATATAGCTTTTATGATCTCGAAGTATGATCCTTCTTGAGGGTTTTTATCCAGAAAGGATGTTGTATTTTGTCAAATGCTTTCTCTGCATCTATTGAGAGGATCATATGGTTCTTGTCCTTTCTTTTATTGAAGTGATGAATCACATTAATTGTTTTGTGGATATTGAAGCAACCCTGCATCCCAGGTATTAATCCCACTTGGTCATGGTGAATAATTTTTTTAATGTATTGTTGGATCCGGTTGGCTAATATCTTGTTGAGGATTTTTGCGTCCTTGTTCATCAGGGAAATTGGTCTATAGTTCTCCTTTTTAGTGGGGGTCTCTGTCTGGTTTTGGAGTCAAGGTAATGCTGGCTTCATAAAAAGAGTTTGGAAGTTTTCCTTCCATGTCTATTTTTTGGAACAGCTTCAAGAGAATAGGTGTTAACTCTTCCTTAAATGTTTGGTAGAATTCCCCACGAAAGCCATCTGGCCCTGGACTCTTGTTTTTTGGCAGATTTTTGATTATAAATTCGATTTCTTTACTGGTTATGGATCTGTTCAAATTTTCTATTTCTTCCTGTTTCAGTTTTGGTAGTGTATATGTTTCTAGGAATTTGTCCATTTCTTCCAGATTGCCCATTTTATTGGCATATAATTGCTCATAATATTCTCTTATTGTTTTTATTTCTGTTGTGTTGGTTGTGGTCTCTCCTCTTTCATTCTTAATTCTATTTATTTGGGTCCTTTCCTTTTTCTTTTTGATCAAACTGGCTAGTGGTTTATCAATTTTTTAAATTCTTTCAAAGAACCAGCTTCTGGTTTCATTGATCTGTTCTACTGGATTTTTTTTGTTTTGTTTTGTTTTTTTTTTTTTTTTTTTTTTTTTCAACGTTTATTTATTTTTGGGACAGAGAGAGACAGAGCATGAACGGGGGAGGGGCAGAGAGAGAGGGAGACACAGAATCGGAAACAGGCTCCAGGCTCTGAGCCATCAGCCCAGAGCCTGATGCGGGGCTCGAACTCACGGACCGCTAGATCGTGACCTGGCTGAAGTCGGACGCTTAACCGACTGCGCCACCCAGGCGCCCCTGTTTTGTTTTGTTTTTGATAGCATTGATTTCTGCTCTAATCTTTATGATTTCCTGTCTTCTTCTGGTTTTGGGTTTTATTTGCTGTTCTTTTTCCAACTCTTTAAGGCGTAAGGTTAGATTGTGTATCTGAGATCTTTCTTCCTTTAGAAAAGCCTGGATTGGTATATACTTCCCTCTTATGACCGCCTTTGCTGTGTCCCAGAAGTTTTGGGTTGTGTTGTACCATTTTCATTGGCTTCTATGTACTTTTTAATTTCCTCTTTAACTTCTTGGTTAGCCCATTCATTCTTTAGTAGGATGTTCTTTAGTCTCCAAGTATTTGATACCTTTCCAAATTTTTTCTTGTGGTTGATTTCGAGTGTCATAGTGTTGTGGTCTGAAAATATGCATGGTATGATCTCGATCTTTTTGTACTTGTTGAGGGCTGATTTGTGTCCCAGTATGTGGTCTATTCTGGAGAACGTTCCATGTGCACTGGAGAAGAATGTATATTCCGCTGCTTTAGGATGAAATGTTCTGAATATATCTGTTAAGTCCATCTGGTCCAGTGTGTCATTCAAAGCCATTGTTTCCTTGTTGATTTTCTGATTAGATGATCAGTCCATTGTTGTAAGTGGGGTGTTGAAGTCCCCTACTATTATTGTACTATTATTAATGAGTTTCTTTATGTTTGTGATTAATTGATTTATATATTTGAGTGCTCTCACATTTGGAGCATAAATATTTACAATTGTTAGGTCTTCTTGGTGGATAGACCCCTTAATTATGATATAATGCCCTTCTTCATCTCTTGTTACAGCCTTTATTTTAAAGTCTAGATTGTGTGATATAAGTATGGCTACTCCAACTTTCTTTTGTTGACCATTATCATGATAGATGGTTCTCCATCCCCTCACTTTCAATTTGAAGATATCTTTAGGTCTAAAGTGGGTCACTTTTAAGCAGCATATAGATGGATCTTGTTTTCTTATCCATTCTGTTACCCTATGTCTTTTGATTGGACCATTGAGTCCATTGACATTTAGAGTGAGTACTGAAAGATATGAATTTATTGCCATTATGATGCTTATAGAGTTGGAGTTTCTGGTGGTGTTCTCTGGTCCTTTCTAGTCTTTGTTGCTTTCAGTCTTGTCTTGTCTTGTCTTGTCTTGTCTTGTCTTGTCTTGTCTTTCTTTCTTTCTTTCTTTCTTTTTTTCTTTCTTTCTTTCTTTCTTTCTTTCTTTCTTTCTTTCTTTTCTTTCTCTTTTTTCTTTCTTTCTTTTCTTTCATCTTTTCTGCCCTCAGAGAGTCCCCCTTAAAATTTCTTGCAGAGCTGGTTTAGTGGTCATGAACTCCTTTAATTTTTGTTTGGAAAACTTTTAATCTCTCCTTCTATTTTGAATGAAAGCCTTGCTGGATAAGAATTCTTGGTTGCCTATTTTTCTGATTCAGCACATTGAGTGTATCCTGCCACTCCTTTCTGGCCTGCCAAGTTTCTGTGGATAGGTCTGCTGTGAACCTGATTTGTCTTCCCTTGTAGGTTAAGGACTTTTATTCCCTTGCTGCTTTCATGATACTTTCCTTGCCTGAGTATTTTGTGAATTTGACTATGATATGGCTTGTTGGTCAGTTTTTGTTGAATCTAATGGGAGTCCTCTGTGCTTCCTGGATTTTGATGTCTTTGTCTTACCCGAGGTTAGGAAGGTTTTCTGCTATGATTTGCTCACATAACCCTTCTACCCCTTTTTCTTCTTTTCATTTTCTGGGACCCCTATGATTCTGATGTTATTCCTTTTTAATGAGTCACTTATTTCTCTAATTTTTAAATCGTGCTCTTTTGCCTTAGTCTGCCCCTTTTTTTCTGCTTCATTATTCTCCAGAAGTTTGTCCTCTATATTGCTGATTCTCTGCTCTGCCTCATCCATCCTTGCCACCGTGGTATCCATTAGAGATTGCAGCTGTTATAGCATTTTTTATTTCATTCTGGCTAGGTTTTACTTCTTTTATCTCCGCAGAAAAGGATTCTAATCTATTTTCGACTCCAGCTCATATTCTTATTTAAGTGATTCTAAATTCTGGTTCAGATATCTTGCTTGTATCTGTGTTAGTTAAGTCTCTGGCTGTCGTTTCTTCCTGCTCTTTCTTTTGGGGTGAATTCTTTCATTTCATCATTTTAAAGAGAGAAAGGAATTATTGTGGTAAAAAAAATTAAAGACAATTAAAATTTAAAAAATTAAAATTCAAAAGTTAAAACAACACACACACACACACACACACACACACACACACACAATCAAATCAATGGTGCTAGATCCTAGGCGTGTTTGGGTCTGGGTGTTGAAAGGGGCTTGATAGATTAGAGAAAAAAGGGGAAAGAAAAAAAAAGAAATCATTTGAAAATTTGAATAAATGAATACACTGAAATAGAGTAAAATGAAAAGATGAAAGTAAAATAGAATTTGAAAAAATTTACACAGAAGTAAAAAATATAGAAAAAAATGAAAGAAAAATATTTTTAATAAAAATTGAAAATAAAATTTTTTTTTCTCTTTCTGTATTCAAGAAAAAGAAAAGAAATGAAAAAGAGAAAAATAAAAGGAAAAAAATTGATTAGATGGACCAGCGAACAGACTGAAATATGATTGAAATTGCTTTGTTTTCCCCTAGAAGCATAACTATGAAGCGCTTTATAGTCTGTAAACTAAGCAGGCAGAGACTTGGGTTCCTGAAGAGTGAGTTGGGCCCAGTTGGGCGGGGCTTGGTGTAATGGCTCTGTTCTCCACTAGATGGAGCTGCTTAGCTTACTAGGGTGGATTGTTGCGGTGCTTGTGGGTGTGTATGCGCATGCGCAGGAACGGTGAAAATGGCGTCGCCCACCTACCAGTCTCTAGTATCAAACCTCTGTTCTTCCCGACCAGCAATCGCACACCTGTCCTTTGCCTTCGGCTTCCATCCACTCCCTGCTTTTACACTGTCGTGACCAAGCCCCAGGCAGCACCTCTCTCCTGAGTTTCGTCTCAGATGCGGCTGTTTTTCCCCCCACCCCTTACTTCTGTGGGACTGCGGCTTTGACCCTTTCTGCCTCTCTCTGGGAGGGTCTCACCGAGCAATGGTCAGCTGCCAGCCGCACCCAGGAACATTCGCGGGACAGTGCTGCTGCTGAGGCCCAGAGACTGTGGCCAGGTGCCAGTCCACCCCAGAAAAAGTTCACACAATCATGTGGCAGCAGCGTTTCAGGGATTATGGCAAATCACAACACGCATCTGGCACCAGGCTTCACCCTCAATGACCTTGTTCCAGCACCAGCGAATGTGGTTGTTCTCCTGGGTCCACTGGCGCCTTTGCGTTTGGGGGAGCCACACAGCCTCTACCAGACGTCCTCCCAGCAGGGGAACCGCTTTTCCTCATGTGGCTCGAAGCCCCGGACTTCATTCTGCTCCTGGGGATTCGCCCTTCCCACCAGAGCACCACCAGGTATGGAGCTATAGAGTTTCAGACTCTGCTTTCCCCTCTGTTTATAGAGTCTTAATGGAATTTAAGCCATCTCCTTTCTCCTTTTTCCCTTTTTAGTTCAGTCCCTGCGGCTGTTTCCACTTTTCCACTTTCTGTCCAGCTGCTTTTGGCCAAGGGAAGGGTGATTTTCCCGTATTCTCCCCCCACCCCCATCTCCATCCTCTCTCTGGATGCAAAAACAGCTCTCTGCCCTTCGTGGCTTCTCTCTCCCCCAGTTCACCCCTCAGTGCCACGTACCTGCTGAGTTCTGTGGTTCAGATGTGTGCAGATTGTTGTGTTAATCCTCAGATCAGCTTTCTAGGTGTGCAGGATGGTTTAGAGTTGATCTGGCTGTATTTCATGGATGAGAGACACACAAAAAAACTTTCATGCTGTTCCACCATCTTGGCTCCTCTGTTTTTTTCTCTTTTAAACTGTTCTTTTCTTTTTTCTTTTGATCTGGTAATTCCTTACTATTTTGTTGGTACTTTGTTCATTTCATCCATTTTTTAAAAATTAGTTAATTAGCTTTAAAGTTACTATGAGCAGGAGATCTAGGCCACTCCCAGGACAGCATTAGTAGACAAAGAAGTTCCCTCTCTTTTCATTTCTGTATATAAAACTATCAAGCTTTATTATTTTCAAATAAAAAACTATCAAGCTTTATTAGTTTCAAATAAAAATATAAAAATAACATGTAGTTTTATATCTGTAGTAATGGCTTACTTTGTGATTCCATGTTCCTTAATTATTAGTGGAGCTAATAGAAATAGAAATCTATTGATTTCTCCATCAATAGGAAGGAGGAACATTGACATGGATGGCTTAAGGCTAATGATATTCGTGTCATTGTACTGCTGGAGACAATATCTTTTTCAAAAAAAAAATTTAATGTTTATTTATTTTTGAGAGAGAGAGACACACACAGAACGTGAGTGGGGGAGGGGCAGGGAGAGAGGGAGGCACAGAGTCTGAAGCAGACTCCAGGCTCCATGCTGTCAGCACAGAGCCCAATGCAGGGCTCAAACCCACGAACTGTGAGACCATGACCTGAGCCGAAGTTGGCGCTTAACCAACTGAGCCACCCAGGTGTCCCTAGAGACAATGTCTTCTGGATCAAGTCATTTAATAAATATTGATTGAACATGCACTAAGCATCAGGTTAATGAGGTTCTGGGCATGTATTGGTAAAAACAACAGATATTATCTTTGTCCTTATGGGATTTATCTAGTGAGGTTGACAGACATGAACCAGATAATCACAAATACATAATTGTAAACCATTATAAGTGCTATGAAAGCAAAGAGTTCTGTGAGATCATCAAACAGGGGAGCTTGACCTACCTGGGTGAGAGTTCGACCTGAAACCTGAAGGACAAATGGGAATTAAGTGGACCAAACCTGGGGGTTATGTGGGAAGGGAAGTATTCTAGGCAGAAGGAAGTACAAAGTCTGTGAGATAGGAAAGAGTTTAGAGTGTTTTAGAATATTAAAAAGGCAATGTCGTGACTGGGGTGCACAAAGCAAATGCATGTGTTGAGTCTGGAGAGCTAACAGTGCTTGTGCATATTTTTGTGAATTACAATAAGGAGTTTAGTCTTTATACTAAAATTAGTAGATACCATTAAAGAGATTTAAGAAAGGGAATGATATGGTCAAATTAACATTTGTATAAGATCACACTTGCTGTGATATAGAGAACTGATAAAGACCATGCAAATGTGGATCTGGAAAAGAATGGGCAAATAAAGCATTGTGCTCACTATGCTCTTTATACCTATTTATGTACCATAAAACTCCACATACTCCTGCTTCCCTATCCTCCTCGCTGTAATCATCTTTAGATTCTATATGTCCTTTTGCCACCCTCCCCAACTTCAGAAACCCATAGTGCCCACAGTGTGATTTATGTCATTTGTGTCCTCAATCTGAATTTTCTACATTTCTTGCACATTCTTTCTCTAATGAAAATGTGGCATTCTCCAGTGCTGAACAGTGGTGGTTATTTCTTCCTTCCACTTGGTCTGGAGATTGAGTAGGTCTTATCTTCCTTGTTCACCATTGACTCTTTTCATTCTCCCTCTTTCCTCCTTGAAACTTGATCTTTTTGAATTTCATGTCATCAAATTATATGACTCATTGTTGCTGTCAACACCCCTCACTTTTTTGTAATTTTAACTCCTGAATCATGTTATTTACTCCTACACAACTCTTGTCTCAATTCTTGATGGTTTCAATGTACAGCAGCATGGTCACTCAGTGCTTTGAAGTCTTTCCCTTCAGTGGTGTTCTCTATTCTTGCCTTCAAGCCACTCAATGCTGTAATCATACCCTTGATTTTTTTTTTATCACCAATAATTGCATGTCTTTAACCTGAATTTCATGTCCCTCTTTCTCAACACCACCTCTTATCTTCCTTATCTCACTCCTTCCAGCATTTTAATTCCAGCAATCTTTTGACTCCACTGGAGTCTTCATTTCCATCAATTCCATAACATTTCCAATTTTCCTTTTTTTTTTTTTTTTTGATATCTTTATTCTCTCCTTTCCCAGCCTAAGTTTAATGGTCAGTTATTACATGCCCTCTCTTGCATACATCCTTCATTCTTTTTCCCTTCTCTTTGTGCTATTTTTTTTTTTTTTTTTTGGCAAAATTACATTCTGGTTAAGTCCAAATCACTATTTTTCTGAACCTGCATTTGATCCACTGAAGAAAAAAACACTAAACCAAGTTACCTCGGCTCTCTTGAAATTCTGATCATGAACCTCAAGTGGGCCCTTAATTCTATCAGGTAAACATTCTATACGTTCCTAGGCTACTTCATCTCTCTTTTCTAGGTGATTATATGGGAGCTTTCTTCATTTTACTTAAACCTCATCATCCCTCCTGTGCTCAGCTGATGGTCATACTTCATCCTTTACTGAGAAATGGAACCAATCAGAAGAAAATTTTCATAGACTTCCACCACCACATCTACTTACTTAAAAGCATTAACACTTCTGTCTGCCTTCTTACCTGTTCCTGCAGATGGACTCCCCATATTCCAATCTAAAGCTGGCTTCTTTACTTGTCTTTAGATACTATCCCCTCTTGTCTACTCAAGGACAGCATTCCAGAAATTTTCTCCTTTTTCTCCTACATCATCATTTTTTTTCCATTTTTTTTTTTTACTGGATCATTCCAATTAGCTTATAAAAAAAAGTATCTTGACTCTGTTTCCTCAATAACTAACACTCAGCTTCTTTTCTCCCTTCTGCAGCAAACTTCCTTAAAAGCACTGCCTGTACTGACCGTCATCAATTTCTCTCTTTTCCTTTTCTCTTAAAACCATGGCAACAGATACTTGCCATTACTGCATGGAAACCGTTCTCTTCAAGTTAACTGATGACCTAACCTCAGTGGTTAATATCCAAAATGTATAAAGAACTCACATAACTCAATAGCAGCAGACAAAGCAAGCAACAAACAAACCAAATAATTCAGTTAACAAATAGGCAGAGGAGCTGAATAGACATTTTCCCAAAGAATACAGATGGCCAATAGTCACATGGCAAGATGCTCAGCATCACTTATCATTAGGGAAATGCAGATTAAAACCACAATGTGATGTTCCCTCACACGCGTTAGAATGGCTATTATCAAAAAGACGAGAAATACGTATTGGTGAGGATGTGGAGAAAAGAGAACAATGGCCTATTGTTGGTGGGAATGTAAAGTGGTACAGCCACTGGGGAACAGCGTATGAAGGTTCCTCAAAACATTAAAAATAGAGCTACCATATGATCCAGAAATTCCACTTCTGGGTATTTATACAAAGAAAATGAAAACACTAATTTGGCAAGGTATATGTACCCTTATGTTAATTGCAGCATTACTTATAATAGCCAAGGCATGGAAACAGCCTAAATACCCATTGATGGATAAATGGATAAAGAAGATGTGGTAATACTATTCAGCCATAGAAAATAATGAAATCTTGCTATCTGTGACAACATGGATGGACTTTGAAGGTATTATGGTAAGCAAAATAAGTCAGATAGAGAAAGACAAATACTGTATGACTTCACTTATATGTGGAATCTAGAAACAAAAATGAAAAAAAGCAAAACAAAACAAAACTCGTAGAGAAGAGCATGGCAAATGCTAGAGGGGAGGGAGGCTGGGGCATGGGTGAAATGGTAAAGGGGATCAAGAGGTATAAGCTTCTGGTTATAGAGTAAATAGGTCATGGGATATAATATACAGTATGGTGACTATAGTCTGTCATATTGTAGTACATACTTGAGAGTTGTCAGGAGAGTAAATATTTTTTAAGTTTATTTATTCTTGAGAAAGAGAGAGCTGAGGAGAGGCAGAGACAGAGAGAGGGAGAGAATCCCAAGCAGGTTCTGCACTGTCATTCAGAGTCCAGCACAGGGCTGGATCTCGCAAACAATGCAATCGTGACCTGAGCCAAAATCAAGAGTTGGACACTTCACCAACTGAACCACCCAGGCACCCCAAGAGAGTAAATCTTAAAGGTTAGCTCTGTATGGGGACAGATGGGAACTAGATTTATTGTGGTGATCACTTTGCAACATATACAAATATCAAATCAATTTTTGTACACCTGAAGTCAATATAATGTTATATGTCAATTATACCTTTAAAAAATAAAATTAAAAAAACCCAAAGAGATAAGAACCCTTTCTTTAACTTGGACTGCTCTTTAAATTCCTTTCTTTAAATTCCCCTTTAGCTGGGGTGACTGGGTGGCTCGGTTGAGTGTCCAACTTTGGCTCAGGTCATGATCTTGCAGTTCATGAGTTCAAGCCCCGCGTTGGGCTCTGTGCTGACAGCTCGGAGCCTGGAGCCTGCTTCCGATTCTGTGTCTCCCTCTCTCTCTGCCCCTTCCCCACTCATGCTCTGTCTCTCTCTGTCTCTCAAAGATGAATAAATGTTAAAAAAAAAAATCCCCTTTAGCTGATATCATAAGAAGGCCTTGGTATGGGTGGAGCCTCTGACTTGGAAGGGATCCTCTAGCTGTCTATCAGGGTCAAGGTGGAATCTAGTGGGAATGGAGGTATGGGATGGACTATTAGGTTGCGTATGCTCAAGACTTTAAGAAAAAACTCTCTTTTCTTTGAGTTGGTCATTCTTCTGTGGAAGGTAGAAGACTTTGATGGCTAACAGTGGGATGTAGGCTTAAAGAAAGGAGCTACGGGGCAACTTTTAGTCTAGGACTTAGGAAAATGGGCAAAGGGACTTCTTGTGGCATATTCAGCTCAGCCCCCTACAAAGTGTATTAATTTCCTGGGCTATTGTAACCAAAGTACAACAAACTGGGTGACTTAAAACAATAGGAATTTCTTTTCTCATAGTTTTGGATGCCAGAGGTCTGAAATCACGGGGTTATCAAGGTTGATGTCTTCTGGAGGCTCTGAGGGAGAATCTGTTCCATGCCTCTGTCCCAGCTACTCGTGGTTGCTGGTAATCCTCAGTGTTCTTTGGCATATAGCTACATAACTCCAATATCTGCCTCTGTTGTCACATAGACTTCTTCCTCATGTGTTGCTCTGTTCTTTTCTTCTGCTCATGTGTCTGTTCTTTTCTTATAAGACCACAGTGATTGGATATAGGTCCCCAACACCATGCTTCAGTATGACCTCATCCTAACTAATTATCTCTGCAAAGACTTTATTTCCAAATAGAATGAACTTCCAAGGTTTTGAGCAGACATGAAGTTTTTGGGGACACTATTCAACCCATTGCATTAAGAGTGAGAGTCTCATAGGAATTTTTAGTCTAAGCCCTATAGAATAAAGTATATATATTTGTAGAGTATCCATTCTGCAAATGTCTCTCACAAATTTATTACGGCAGGAGGTTGTGGGTCTAGAATCCCCCCCAAATTTTTTTCTTCTTATTCTCATCATAATAAATTCTTTTTTCTTCTTGCTACCCTCATCATAATGAATACATCTAACTTTGATTGCAACTTCTTAAATTTGTTAAAAAATTTTTTAATGTTAATTTATTTTTGAGAGAGAGAGAGAGAGAGAGAGAGAGCGAGCAGGGGGAGGGCAGAGAGAAGAAGACACAGAATCCAAAGCAGGCTCCAGGCTCTGAACTGTCAGCACAGAGCCCCAGGCAGGGCTCGAACTCATGAACTGTGAGATCATGACCTGAGCTGAAGTTGGATGCTTCGCCAGCTGAGCCACCCAGGTGCCCCTGGCTTGTTAAATTTCTTAGAGATACCCTTATGTATTTGACTTATCTGATAATGTTCCATTTAAATGTTTTCAACTGCCAAAGTGAATAGTTACATAACAAAATACTAAGCAAATGAAAGATTGGAGCAGGTGCATTGAGGTCTCATTAAATATCAATGATGATTATTGAGTCAGGAGAATCAGCCAGGTAACATAAAAGGAGTCTTAGTGCTTTATTCTTGAAATTCAAAACTCACATTTTTCCTGTTTAGCACTTAGATATTTCATTAACCCAACCCAAACTCTTTTTCTCTGTAGACCATAATTAATGAAATATCAAGCACTTAAAGTAGTGATTTAAAAAAAAAACAAAAACAACTCAGAAATCAGAATTACTGGTTTTGTGGCAGTATTTCTTAAAGGGAGCTGGAGAAGGAGGGTGTCACAACCTGAGTTTTAGCAGGAGACATTACTGTAAGCTGCATCACGAGTGTCATCTGCAGTGATTTGAAACCATAGAAACAAATCAAAGCTACTGCCGGCGTTTGCATTGAGCTGAGATTGCAGGCGCGTGACTGTTCACACCGCCAAAAATGGTAAGAGTTTTCGCCAGCCAAAAATAGATTCAGGTACGTTTGCCCTGTCTCAATGCATTTATGAACGCTGACTTATTTTGACATTTATGCAGTCATCTCCCTGGTCTCCTGACATGGTTGAGAAAGTGACTGCAGTTGTCTTTTATGGTAATTCAATTTGGGGTGAAGAATAGTATGAGAAGAAATAAGATTGCAAAGCTGAGCTGCAGGGTGACTATTAGCACTATGGTTGTAAAACAAAACCCTGTATAAAATCGTGTAGGAAACATCTACTCTCTTTGAATACTTTTGGCACATAGAGCTAAGAATGCTTAAAAGAGAGGTGGAAAGTAGCCATCTTTGATTCACTGGATAGAACAATGGACAGGATGATTGAATTGCCTGGTTATTTAAGAATCTTACTGCTGAGGAATATGGGCTATTTTACTTATATGGAGAATCAGTCTTCAAAACATAAAGTTGTTTGGGATAATAATTTAGATAAACTCTTTACAGTTGATATGATATGTGAAATCCATACAAATGAAATAGAACCAAATAGAATTTTTTTTTTTTAGAAAAGAATTGGATATATGAAAAATTTAAATAAAAAAAATAAAGGATGGAAATGTTTTAGAAAAAAAAAATTACCAAACTTTAGGCTTCTGCAAATGTTTCTACATTTGAATATTAGAAATTAGACATCTTCAATCTAATTGGTTGAGTCCCCTCAACCAATAGTCAAAGATTGGCAGCCCAAGAGCCAGATCTGGCTCTCCAGTGGTTTTCTTTTTGCTTTTACAGCTAGCTTTCTTTCTTTCTTTCTTTCAGTGTATTTATTTTGAGAGAGAGCACAAGAGGGAGAGGGGCAGAGAGCGAGGAAGATAGAGAATCCCAAGCATGCTCCATGCTGCCAGCACAGAGCCTGACTCTGGGCTCTAACTCACAAACCCCAAGATCATTACCTGAGCCGAAATCAAGAGTCCAACGCTTAACTGACTGAGCCACCCAGGTGCCCCTGCTTTTGCAGTTTTCTCAAGCTTGTTTTGAATATGAATGTCTTTCTCCATTTGGACTGTCATGACAACCTTGCTCTTTGATTTTTCACTTTTTGCTTGACCTCCCTCATGTGTTCAAACACATTTCCTATGTCATTCTTGGATCCATCTGATGCCATTTTCTCTACCTCAGATAATAAGTTTCCACAATTTCCAAACTGATGCTGCTCTTCTTTCTAGATTTCTGAAAATCTGTTTTCTCCATTAAACTTATAATTATTTACACCTTGCTTTTATGTTTTCAGCATGGTTCTCCTAATGCCACCCAGCAAGGTAACATACAACAGAGAAACAAAATACTGACCAAACTCCAGCTGATTTAGTTTCTAGGGACTCCCCACTGTTTAATAATTGACAAGCTGTGCTTCTGCCAGGGTCACCACCTTTATTGATAATTGCTGCCTAGGAGGCATGACTAATGACAAAGACACAGAACAATGAGGAAGGTATGGCACCAGAACCTCCCATCTCTTCTTCCTGATTTTGCTGAAGTATCCAACTCTTCACCATACAACTTAAGCCCAAAGAAAAGTTGGCTCCATCTGCCACTCAGGCAAATGCATTCTAATTATCCTAAGCCATTCATAGTAGTTCTGTGTTATCCATTTCAAGCTAAAGAGATATAGGTCTACTGGAGGCTTCTGGAAAAGCTTCTTTGCTTTTAAGTAGGAGACACTAAAGATATAGAACTTTTCAACAACTTTATCCTGTTGGGATGTGATACTCAGAAAAGTTATAGTCATCTTGCTACCAGCTGAGGAAGAAGCAACATATGAAGAAGGGCAGAGCCAAGAGAATTGCTAAGAAGCTGAACTGGGGCCCTGAGAAACTATAGCTGAAGTTGTCCTACCTTTATTTTTTTGGATACTCTGAGTCAGGGCTTCCTGGTCCTCACAGCCAAAGGCCTCCTAAGTGACAGTCTCCCAGATTCATTATATCTTTGTTTAATGGGCAAAATACTCTGACTTGCGTAACCCGAAGAACATAAACTCATTTGCTCCTTTGTTGTTCTTTGGAATATCAGCTGCTTGTACATAGGGATTCACTGTCTTGGAAATTTCCTTGTGGAAAAATTAGCTCAATGCTATGCCAGGAACAGTGACTGAACAGCTATTGATGATTACTATGACGACTTTTTTCTTTTAACCACAGTTGCAATTTGGTTATAGATTATACCTCATATTTGCTAAGTGGTTTATAGTTCACCAGAACTATGTATACCTTTATGTGTTATTTTATTTAATTCTAATAACAGCCCTGTAAGATAGAGGAAAAGATGAAGATGCAGAGAATGAAGCTCAGGAAGGTTACATGATTTGAGCAAGAGTGTAAATCTAGAGTGTCAAGGCCAGGACTTACATCTAGGCTCTCTCACCCGATGTCCAACGTTTTTGCCACCAAATCACAGCTAGAGGCTGGAGCAAGCCAGTGATTTATGCTGCAGAAACAGCTTACGGAAGGGAGGTAGTAAGGTGGCTCCAGACAAATTGTAAGGAAATGGATCTGCTCGCTCCTGGCTGTGTCATTCACTAGCTGTGAAATCTTAGGTGAAGCATTATACCTCCCTGAGTCTCAGTTTCAAGGAATTATACTAGATGATCTGTTATGTGCTTCCTGATTCTAACATCCTGTGATTCTGTAATGGAGAATTGCTTATGCAAATAGGGTACAAATCATGCTTTATATAAGCTCCATAGCCTCCCCTGTGACTACCAAAGAGATGTCTACTCTGTGTGTTCTGCTTGTGCTTCTATTTGAGCCTCCATATTCATGCTTCTTGAGCACCTATGAAAATGTCAGCAGTTAACAGATGTGTTGAACATCAACTTAAACTCACTTTATAACCCAAGTCATGGGCTTTTCATTTGTAGAATAATTTTACTCTAGAGCTGCAAAAATCACTTGTTTGATGAGCTAATCCTGTCACTATGATTCTTGAACAGATTTAAAATGGTTTAAAAAGCCAGCACCACAGAGTCTTTGGGATGCTTATGTATTAGGCACTTGAGTAGCAGGTTTCCATAATTAATTGTCCTATGACTGACTTCCCTTCACTATTCTAATGAAGCATGTTATATTTGCTGCCTCAACAGATTGAGGTTTGCAAATTTAGCACTACAGAGGCTATTTTTTGCTAAGCAATATGTCAGCAGTTGGGAAAAATTGCCATCAGGGAAACCACGGCGCTTTGGTTGCAGTTTCACACTCCAAAAGCTCATTTGCACACAGACAAATTACTAAGAAAATGTAGCACACCAGGACTTAAGTCTCTTGAACAGAAACTGGTCTGTGCTCAAATATGGGAAATGATTTTTGCTGCAAAATGGTAAAGTAATGCTTTATGAATAAATGTAAGCACCGGCTGACTAAAAATATCAGGTGTTATGGCTGCATAAGGAAAATAGCTAGAGGAGGGTGGAAAAAAGACTGGGAAAGTCTAGTTGAGTATGGAATGCAGTGGCCCTTGCCTTTGTTCTTAGAAAAAAGGTTCTGGAAATTGAGTCCTCAGAGGGATGATTGTGAGTGTAAAGTTGGTGATGTATTGGGTGCCTGGGTGGCTCAATCCATTGAGTGACTTCGGCTCAGGTCATGATCTCATGGTTTGTGGGTTTGAGCACATTGAGCCTGCTTTGGATTCTGTCTGTCTGTCTCTCTTTCTCTCTCTCTGTGCCTTCCCTGCTTGTTCTCTCTCTCTCTCTCTCTCTCTCTCTCTCTCTCTTTCTTTCTCAAAAGTAAATAAATAAACATTAAAAAAAAATTTGTGTTAGGTGGCTTTTGAAGTGACAAAAACCCAACTCACTTGTCAAGTAAAATAGAATTTATTGGCTTATATAATCGGGAGGTGCAAAAGACAGGCTGGACCCCTCCACCCTCCCCTCTGTAACCAGGGGCTTGAATGATATCATCTTTCAGCTTTGCTTCTCCCTGGGCTTTGGCTTCATTTTGTTGGCAAGATCTTGGCATGTGGAGGAAAAAGTGGCTCAGGAAGGTCCATGGCTACATCCTTTTTCTTTTCTATAATGTGTATATCAATCCCAGGGAAGATTCTCTTTTGCCTTATTTAGTTCATAAACTCACTCTGCTAAGGAGATAGAGTACTCTTATTGCACAGCCCAGATCACTGCTCATGCCTTGGGCTAGAGCAGCATCATGACTGACACCCCATCAGGACCATAAGTTGTAGGGATGGGGAATTTCTCCATAGGAAGGGATGCTGGACAGACAAAATCAGTACACTTGAAGTGTCTCTTGAGATAAAAAAAAAAAATTCTTCATATTTAACAGTGAAGCTAAAGCTTTGAAACTAAAAACAAAGGTAAGTTATGCACAAACTTTTTTGAATTATATAGAAATGTTTTGCACTAAAATTAGAACAAATGAAATATTCAGAACTGAATAAAATGAGTCAGTGAGATTTTCTCATCTAATTCATATTTCCTATAAACTCATTATTAAAAGAGCTAAATGTCGGTAAATACAAATTACTAAACGCAAAATGACCAATAATTTGAATGAATATTTAATTATGAATTATGTATTTCTTTCCTAATGGCAGAATCTGCCCTCAATTATTAATTTCTGTTTCCACATTTCAATAGGTCTAATGAATTTCAAGAGATCTATCTAACCCATAAGATATAGAAAATGGAGTGATCATTAAACCTTAGTAGTATTAGTCTTTAGGTTGGGTTCCCTGGAACAACTCAGAGATGAATGGTCGCATGTAGAAGTTTTATAAAAAAGGAAGGGAGAGC
Source organism: Leopardus geoffroyi (assembly GCF_018350155.1). Taxonomy (NCBI): domain Eukaryota; kingdom Metazoa; phylum Chordata; class Mammalia; order Carnivora; family Felidae; genus Leopardus; species Leopardus geoffroyi. The sequence continues at coordinate 21,402,691 of NC_059338.1, read as the reverse complement.
AGGAAATTGATCTGCCATGATTTTAGCCCATCCTACAGGAGTTCTGGAACTGGGGTGGCCTTCAAAATTGCCCCAATTAAGGCAAGGGGGCCAAGCCTTTGTATCTATTTTGAAGCAGGTTGATCTGGGGTGGGGAGACAAACATGAACATAGTCAAGGCAGCCTCCTCAGCTGAGGCCAGTTCCCTGGGAGGTTCTCAGCTGTGAGCAGACAGCACTGTCAGGAGTTAAGGGAGTGAGTGCCTGAGTCTTGGAGTGAGTGCCTAAGTGGTCACCACATTCCCACTACTGAAGGACATTTAATGGCACTATGCAAGTGTTAGATGTATTTTCATTTTGGACTCATTTTATTTCATTTGGACTCATTTCCAGGCAGGAATAGTCTCTTTTAGCCAGAGAACCTTTGAAATGTCTCCCATTGTCACAACAAACAAGAGAACAAAGGGGTCAGATCAAAGAGTGCTAATTCTGCCTAGAGAAGGTAATTACTCAAGAGAGCACATGTGATAACGAATCAGGTCACTCCAGTGGGAGGAAAACAGAATATTACACTGTCACTTCCAGGGCTAATAAGCAAAGACCAATCTGCAAAGGGTCTCAAAGAAGGATTAAAATATCTCAGAAAAATCTTAACAGAACAGCTTGAGGGAAACCAAAGATCCTCTGAGCCCAAAGTCAGTTCCTTTAACCCAAACCACTTAATTGTGATCACCAGTACCTTGGTGAGTAAGAACTCACCAATCTAGATCATTCAATATAACTGCTATAACTCAGGTGCCAGTTTTTGCTTCTCCTTAAATGTCCTCTTATGCTGGTATATGAGGGTCAAAAAGGAGAGTGTTTTATATCTATTCTCAGGTTTCTGTCCAGCAAATATTCTCCAAATCATGTTCTCCTTCTTGCCATCTCCACTTCTATTACAAGCCAAATTTTGCCTCTTAACCCAATTTTCTAGAGCAGTAGCAGCCCTGTTCCTATGGGTACCAAAAGGTACTCATGAGATGTGTGGCAAATCATATTTTCCTTTACTGCCCTGCCCCTTTGTTCTCTGTATACCACACAGAAGACTTTGGAGGCATGTTAGATTTTACTGATGAGTTTGGGTGATGAATGGAAATTATAGGGTAGGATGAGAAAAAAACCTTTCTGAATGTGACTTTTCTTCATGTCCAAAGGAAAAGCATGTACAAAATTGAATCTGTCATGGACTAGTTACCTTAGAGTTTGTCATCAACCCTTTTCCCCTCTTTGTAGGAGCATTACCTTCTAAGTCTGCCCATGATGTTCCATGTACTTTTTTGGGTGTGTGATTTGTGATGTATTTGGAATTATTTCTTATATATATATATTTAAAGTGCATATTTAGTGTATGCAACTCTGAGTTTGGGGATAGTATACATTCATGAACCCATAATCACTCTGCATATAGTTTTTAGGTAATTCTGTCTTTAATCATGAGAGTTGACATTCCCCTCAAGATTTACACTTTCCTTCTCAGCAGTATCATTGGCCAAATCTGAATGGATCCGTTCAGAATAAAATCTGGTAGGACTCATGCAGGACAGTCTTTGGTGGATGTTGGTGCTCTCTAAGTCCCTAGGGCACTTTGGGAGTGAGAATGGCTGCATCAGATACCTTAGTACCCCAGGACCCTGAAGAACTGATCAGGTCAGTCTTGAGACTGGTCCTCTTTAAGGTTTCCACTAGTGTGAGTTGTAGTCTTCTCTTTATTCTTTCCCTTGTCTCACAAATAACTGTTGAATCCGCTCCTTCCTCCCAAAAAACAAAATGACCCACATGAACCCCTCCAAGACAGACTAAACCTTTAAGAAAGAAGAAAAATATTTTCTTATTATCAAAGTTGTGAATTCAAATTATTCTCCAAATGTATAATTCATATTATACATAGAGTATTTCATTTAATCCCACTCTGGTCCCAAGTTTTGAATTGTGCAGATTTGAGTCTGTTAGAAATATAGGTAGATGACCATTTACTGAGTATTTCTTTCTCAGCATACCTCTAGCTACATAATGACAAAATAGAAGTTGGGAAACTACCTTTTTGCAAGGGTTTGATTAAATTATTCTTTAAGGGTTTGTCTTGGGTTAATTAGAGGTCAAAAGTGGGGAAGAAAGGACATAGAGATCTACCTTCACAGATATGTGGTACGAATTTTATATAATACTCATTTTATTTATTTGTTTACTTTTTAAAGTGTTTTTATTTATTTATTTTGAGAAAGAGAGAGTGAGGGAGCAGCAGAGAGGGAGAGAGAGAATCCCAATCAGGCTCCAAGCTGTCAGTGCAGAGCAGAGCCCAATGTGAGGCTCAAACTCATGAACCAGGAGATCATGACCTGAGCTGAAACCAGGGGTTGGACATTTAACTGACTGAGCCACCCAGCCACCCCTACGATAACTCTTTTTTTTTTTTTTTCATCTTTTATTTTTTAAATTTATATCCAAGTTTGTTAGCATATAGTGCAATAATGATTTCGGGAGTAGAATCCAGTGATTTATCCCCTACATATAACACACAGTACTCATCCCAACAAGTGTCCTCCTTAATGCCCTTTGCCCATTTAGACCATCCCTCCACCCACTATACCCCCAATAACCCTCAGTTTGTTCTCTGTATTTAAGAGTCTATTATGTTTTGTCCCCCTCTGTTTTTATATTCTTTTTGCTTCCCTTCCCTATGTTCATCTGTTTCGTATCTTAAATTCCACATACGAGTGAAATCATATGATATTTTCTTTCTCTGGCTGACTAATTTCACTTAGCATAATACCCTCTAGTTCTATCCATGTTGTTGCAGATGGCAAGATTTCATTCTTTTTGATTGCTGAGTAATACTTCATTGTATATACATAACACATCTTCTTTATCCATTCATCTGTCAATGGACATTTGGACTCTTTCCATGGTTAGCAGATTTCCAGGATCCTTCCTTGCAATAGCAACTGCCCTCAGTGGAGAGGGAGACAGAAGCTCTTCTCTGGAAGGGGTACTTTCTTCCTTCTTGCTTCCTTCCCCAGGGAGGATATTCTACTTTCTTTGCCTTTGTATGGCCTGGTATGATATTATGATTGGGACAGTATTTTCTGTTTTTATACACTGTGTGTAAGCTCACTGTAAACCTGAATCCAAACAATAACCTTTAAGTTATTTGCAAATCTTGAAAACAGTTCTTTTCAAGGTCTTATGCTTTCAAGTGTTAGAAATGTTGTTGGTTGGGACTTTGTGTGAGTCAGAGCCCACGGCAGCAAGTAATAGAAAAGACTTCTCAAATCAATTTCTTGAAAAAGAGATATTTGTTTGCTCACATACCTGGAAGTCTGGGATACAGCTGACTTTGGGTATAGCTGGGTACATGGGTTTAAATTACACTGGCGGCTTCTCTCTGTTTCTTATCTCTGTTCATTTCTATTTATGTTAGCACGTTGGCCTCTTTTTCTTGTAATATAGAAAGATTTCCACCATGTGACTTGGGAAGATGACAGTTAAGCAGGCTGAAATTTAAATCTTCCCATATCTGTGACTCCAAAGACAAAGAGGAATGTGCCTTATTTGAACTAACCTAACAGGCACATGGAAGGCTCTGATTGGCCCATGGGGGGACTTTATGCTCATCTCTGAATGAATCACTGCTATTAGAGGTATAGGAGACCCTGACTGGTTTGACTTGATCCCTTGCTCCCACCTGGGGCAAAGTCCTGTGATATGGAAGAGATCTTCAAGAAGAGGGAGTGTGCTATTACTGCAGGTTTAGCAGATAAAATTATAGTTACCATATTTTGCATCGTGAGAAAGAGAAGAGGGGGTAAATCTGCCTTTGTTTTCATTCTATCCTTGACTTGATCACCATGTTCAATCCTAGCTCCTCAAACACACGGTAGACATTCTTTCAGCATGTATTGGTTTTTAAGTTAGTGCTTGGCAAGATACATTTTGTTGGCTGTCACACACATACACATACGATATTATGAGAATTCATTGTGAATAATGCTCTTCATTGAGCTGTTCATTCATTCATTCACTCACTCATGAATTCATTCTTACTTCTACTACCCTTTATCAAATACCTAGTATAGGCCATATATAGAAAAAAAGAATCATGGTATTTGCCCTCATCAAATTTATAGGCTGTCAAAAGAGAAAGACAATCAGATCTATACACACACACCCTCACACACATACAACTTGAAATTGTTTTAAATGCTCTCAGATTATATAACAAAAGTGGACATCTGTGTTATATTGGTGTATTAGAGAAGCCTCTCATAAGAAGTTAGATGGAGCCTTGAATAATAAGCAGAAATGAACCAGTTAAGAGTATGGGGATGAGCTTCCAAGAGAGAAGAAAAACAGCATGTGTGAAGCGCCTGAATTGGGAAAAAAGTATTGGGAATGAAATCTGTTGTCTGACTGAAGAGAATGAGGGGCCTAACAAGTGAGGCAAAAGATGAAGTTGGGAGATCATGCAACACCTTACAGGCTGGGCTAAGAAGTTAACATTCGTATTACACATACAATGGGGAGTCTCTGAAGGGTTTGAAGCAAGCAATGATATAATTTCATTTATGTTGACAGGAATCATTCTGGTTTGTTCATTCATCTATTTAGTTAGGCTATAGATTATGGATCTATGGAACAGAGACTGCTACACTGCTGGGCTTGAAGTCTAATTCTGCCACGTTCTACTTATATGACCCAAAACATGTTTTCTAAGTTGTTTGTGCCTCAGTTTCCTCATCTGTAAAATGGGGATAGCAACAGTTCCTACCTTGTAAGTTTGTTGTGAGGATTAAATAGTTAAAATACATGAAATTAGAAAAGTCCTTGGAGTATGGTGCTATCGAAGTGCTTGCTATTATTATCACTACTACTACTATTATTATTATTTAATTTTTTTAATGTTTATTTTTGAGCGAGAGAGACAGAGTGCGAGTGGGGGAAGGGCAGAGAGAGAGGGAGACACAGAATCCCAAGCAGGCTCCAGGCTCTGGGCTGTCAGCACAGAGCCCAACATGGGCCTTGAACTCACGGACCATGAGATCATGGACCTGAGCCGAAGTCAGACGCTCAACCGACTGAGCCACCCAGGCGTCCCTACTACTATTATTATTATTAAACAACTATTTATTGAGAGAGGCTCCAGTGTGCCAAACATTGAGGAAGTATGAAATGGTCTTTGCAAGGGGTAAGGGTGTTTTCTTACTAAAGAATTTATAATAAAGTTGTCAGGCAGTGTTGGTATTATACGAGTTGAGTGACCACGAGTTATAGGGCTACCAATAGGTAGGCCTACAAGTTTTATAATTATCCAGGCTATTCCTACGGATTTCAGAGTTACACACACAGACCTGGATTTCATTTCTGGCTTTGTCTGTTACTAACCAGTGCCTCCATTCAATAAGCCTCAGTTTCCTTATCTGTAATATGGAGGCATTAAAAGCACCTGTCTTATAGTGTCATTATAAAGAATAAACACAATTACATATGTCTGTTATGTATGTATGAATATGTGTCTGTGAAGTTTTTAGCATAGTGCCCTCTGTATGGTAAGTATTCATTAAATGGTAGTTATTACTAATCTTAAGAAGTAGTGATATTTGTGGGGTGGCTGAGTGGCTTAGTTGGTTAAGCACCCAACTTCGGCTCAGGTCGTGATCTCACAGTTTGTGAGTTCGAGCCCTGCGTCGGGCTCTGTGCTGATAGCTCGGAGCCTAGAGCCTGCTTCAGATTCTGTGTCTCCCCCTCGCTCTGCCCCTCCCCCACTCACGCTCTGTCTCTATCTCTCTCTCTCTCAAAAATAAGTAAACATTAAAAAAAAAGATATTAAAAAAGGCTAAATCTAATTTGAAAATCTGTTTGTCTTTTTCAAACCTGTCTTCAAATCTACCCTTTTAATTTCTATTCTTCTTGTCTCTAACTAAACATACCATGCATATGCTAGGGACAGATGGATTTAATTTTTATTATGATCTAACATAAATGGAAAGTGAAATATGAAAAGGATATTTCCATTTATATAACAATAAATTAACATTAAATCTATCTTTATGATGTTTGACTTTGAGATATCCTGCCAAAACACATTGATTGATAGGATTGAAATTGAAACCACTCATGGTTTAACCTCAGTCTGTAAATCAGGGATGAGGATTATGGAGCTAAGGTCATTGTCTTTATTGCTCTCTGTGGGAAGAAAAAGGCAAACAGACTTACAGGAGTCTGTGGACCTGGGTGCCCTGCAGGGATACAAACAGAAGAGGAGGCAAGTGGCCTCAAGGGGTTTACCTGCCAGTAGCAGGCAGAATACAACCAGTCAAGAACAAACCAGCCCTTACAAGTAGATGGACTACAGAATGAAGAACATGAACAACATTGAAAAAAGACCATGCAGAGGAAAAGTGAATTATAAGGTGAAACTCCCAGCAAATACCCTGCCATTCTGCTGCACTCCACAAGCCAGAACAATTCTTTCCTGTGAGACCAGTCAACACAATCTACTGAGGCAGGTTTTTCAGCATTAAAAAAATGGGCAAATAAAGATTCATGTGGTAAAAAATTTTCCTGATAGCCAGCTGTGCAGAAGACACATATCTCCTAAAGAGGAAATTTATACCGCCGCCTTGTATTTCAGGCCCCGAATGATTCTCCTAGAAATACAAATGTGTAAACTAGATTTTTGGCATGAAAAATCTAAAAGAAAGATGTACTGTGTCTCTCTTAAAATAAAATTAAAGATTTATTCCAACCATGCCGGGAACAAATGCTTTATTTGCTATTAAATTTAGTTCTTTTTCCCCCTCCACACTTTCTCCTAGACCATTGGAATTTCCTCTAACCCTTTGATTCCTCTCTTGTTTTTCCTGTGTTTTTGCTCAGCTTATGTTCCTTTTTCTGGTTATTTTCAGTGTCTAGTGAAACTAGACAGCTATACTCTAGTGGTTTACTGAACTTAAGCTTTCTTTCATGGATGAGAAACTAAAAACAAACTCGGGGCACTAACATAGGATTGTCAATTTTTTTTGTTGTTAATGAATGATATAAAAATTGAAGAGAGGGGCGCCTGGGTGGCTTGGTCGGTTGAGTGTCCAACTTCGGCTCAGGTCACGATCTCACGGTCCGTGAGTTCGAGCCCCGCGTCGGGCTCTGGGCTGATGGCTCAGAGCCTGGAGCCTGCTTCTGGTTCTGTGTCTCCCTCTCTCTCTGTCCCTCCCCCGTTCATGCTCTGTCTCTCTCTGTCTCAAAAATAAATAAAAACGTTAAAAAAATTTTTTTTTAAATTGAAGAGATTAAGTTGTATGCAAAATTCACTACATTGTACTTATTTCTCTTATTGCTTCTTAGACTGATGAAAATTTATCACTGGCTGATCCTAATCTGGGGACCCACTTTGGATATACCACTCTAATCTGAAAGAATTAGTCTAAAGGATCAAAAGCTTTATGTTATGAAAAGAGTTAATTCTCTTTTTGTTCTATGATTACAAAAAAATACACATTAAAAAACTTTAAAAATTGTGCTTACTTTTCTGGATATAATTTTCGGGGCACCTGGATGGCTCAGTCAGTTAAGCTTCTGACTCTTGGTTTCAGCTCAGGTTATGATCTCATGGTTCATGAGTTCGAGCCCTGTGACAGGCTCTGTGTTGACAGTGTGGAACTTGTTTGGGATTCTCTCTCTCCCTCTCCTGTGTGCTCACTCACTCTTCTTCTCAAAAAGAAATAAACTTAAAAAGGTTAAAAATATAATTTTCAATGGCTTCTTCATGAAGTAAAGGTTGTATTTTCATTATCTGGTCACCATCTACAATTATAGCCTCTCCTTTTTCTCACTTCTCCTCCCTCCCTATGTGAGTCTCCATACACACTCATCTGTGATCCAGTCCTACTGGGCTGTCAGGCTTCTTTGTGCTTTAACATGTGGTATTCTCTCTGAGAGATTTTGGTTTAAAACCCAATTCAGAAGCCAAATCCTAGGGGAAGCTTTTCTATGAGCCTCCAGGCAGAGCTCCAGGTGGCTTCTCCCTCTGGGCTTTCATGAATATACAGTGTATATGTATCTCCCCTCCAATGCCCCCTATCATATTGTATGGCAATGTTTTATTTATAAGTTCTTTTCTAGAAGAGTTCCTTGAAGATAAGAAATTATATTATTTTAGATTCTTGTAATACAAATAGTGCACATTGCAGGAAAGTTAAAATGTATCAGGCAAAATTAATCTACCTGTGTGTTTTGAAATTATAATCTTTCTTTTGATTGTTATCTTTCTCAGGCAAAACTGGTTTGCACTGGTTTGTGTAAGCAAAAGGAAGTAGAACAGAGATTTATTCCCCACCCCCCCCCCCCCGCACAAATTCTGCCACTCCTTACCACCCCCACCAACCCTTAGAAGTCAGAATGACTACAGTCAAGTGTTTTTGTTTTCTTAAAATAACATTCTCCACCTCCACATGTATCTATGCATATATATATATATGCATATATATATGCATATATATGTATATATATGCACATATATATAAATAGTGAACTAAAAAATATCTTGATATTATACACTTACACACCAAAGTAAACTATACTTATAGATATGTATTTTCATTTATTGTAAACATCTTTCCATGCCAATAAATGGGCTTTTATTTTACTGTTTTTAGTAGCTGCATAAAGTAGATGTCTGTATCTTATTTGGATTTTTTTATTCTCTGGCACAGTGTCTGGAAAAAATATTTGTTGAATGAAGGACGAAATATCTGTTCAATACTTTTATCTAACACTGATTTGAGAATCTAATGAGCCCTTACAAACAGACCTTACAAACAGCCTCCAATGGGAAAACCGGAAGGAAAATGAAAGGGAAGTGGCAGCCATGGAGTGACTCATTCTGTTTTTGTGTTCTCTCTTATCATAAGTAAAAAACAGTGGAAAAAAAAAAAGACGTGGTTTCACAAAACATCATCATCATTTCCTTACTGAAATGACAATGTAGCAACGTATGATTATGAAAATTGATTTGGGTCCTCAGATTGTGTGCCTTTGACGCAGGATGCAACGGTTACCTTAACCAAAACATTACCTTTACTGAGGTGTTAAGAATTCTGACATCATGTTATGAAATCAAGTAATGGGGAGAATAATAAATTAATTTGAGACATCTTTAAATATATGTACTGAACATTATATTACTGGCAAGAGGCGTGCAATTGGGAAGGACCTGCCTCCAAGTGTTAAGGCTGGTTAATGAGGCGATGGGGCAATCTTGCCCAACATCAGGAGGGCAGAGAAGATCCTACTTTATCTCCAAATGTCTTCCTTAAATTCTTGGAACCTTTGCTTGACACGTTGAACTACCTCCTCCCTCTGGTCCTCTCCTCAGCACCTGACTGCCTAGTGATTTGAATAGGATGTGAAGCCGCTGTGGCCCCAGTTCCAAACCATTATTTATCATACCAAGCCTGCTGCTGCCTCGAGGAACCCCCAGCCTTCATCTTCTCCAGGCTTTGTGGATGAGCTGTTTTTGGGAAGAGGGAGGGAGGGCCTTTACTTTAACGTTTCCCCGAAAGAGGTTTTAGAAAATAGCTGTGGTCGCTTAAAAGTATGAGTTGTCTGCTGAAAAGCCAGTGTCTTTGTTTCCTTGCTGGCAAAGCCCTGGCCTTGTTTAGCTGTTTACTTCTCCCCACTTGACTCAATGATCAAATCCTGTTTGCTTTTGGTAATCCTAATCCCCTTCAGAGATTGGTTTAGGAATGATTATATGATGTAGTTCAAGCCAAATGAGAAGACAGCTGGACAGCTCATGGGAAAGATCTCCTTGTTCTTAAAAGGAGGCCCAGGATGAAGCAGTCTCTCTTCTTATATTGATGCTGTGGTGTATGCAGTGATGGCAAGAACTGCAGAGGCCACCTTGTGACACGAAGACAGGTCCAACCAAACATGGCAAGATGGCAGAACACAGAAAAATGGAAAAAACAAGATTCCTTGACAAATTTGACAAACCACTGAATAAACATACCCTGGAAGTACCTACCTCTGGACTTCTTTTGCACATGAGATAATAAGTTGACTGATTTGTTGAAATTGAGGTTGTCTCCTTCTTGCAGACAGAAATGTCCTTAGTGCTAAGCTTTCAACACTAGGAGGCCCTAATCCTGATTTAGGACCCTTGGCAACTCAGTCAATTTTTGACTCCAATGCTATTACATATATAATCCCTATTCCCTCTCCTTTTTCCAATCAAAAATTCCACTTAATACAAAATACTACAAAAAATAGTGAAAAAGTAGTTAGACTTCTCCACCTGGCCTAATTGTGTACCTTCCCAACTTTGGATGTTTTTTTCTTTTTCTTTTTTTAAGTTTATTTATCTATTTATTTATTTTGAGAGAGAAAGAGAGAGAGAGAGAGCACGAGTAGGGGAGGGGTGAGAGAGAGGGAGACACACAATGTGAAGCAGGCGCCAGGCTCTGAGCTGTGTGCACAGAGCACGATGCAGGGCTTGAATCCATGAATTGTGAGATTATCACCTGAGCGGAGGTCAGATACCTAACTGACAGAGCTACCCAGGTGCCCCAGGATACTTTTTCCATTGCTTCTATCAACTCAGATTGGAGAGCTCCTGGGCCACATGTGGTTTTTGTTTGTTTGTTTGTTTGTTTGTTTTTACTATTAATCTTTACCAACACAATTCCATCTATGGGAAACAGCTTTTTACTGCACTTATATCTAGTGAAACTATACCCATTCTTCAAATGTAGTCCAAATCCTATTTACTTCCCACGTTCTACCAGCCAAAATAACTTCCTTCTGTTGATATATTGCACTTTGTTTGAATCCATCTTTTTGCAATTAGCCTTTTCTGCGTATATACAGTATCAGTTTCTTCAAATAAATATAAGACTTCTTTAAGTCATAAATGAAATTATTTTTGTTACATGATTCAAGGAGTCATGCATTTTTCATGTTAGTATCTCTCCTGCTACATGGCTTCGTAGGTAGCAGGTGCTTAGGTAGCCATGTCAAGCTGGTCATGTGTGAAATGAAAGGATTGGATTAAATGATACTTAGGATCCTTTCTGACTCTAAGGGACAGTGCTGATGATGTCTAAAGGGAAGTGAAACCATGATTCTTAGAGATATATAGAAATTTGAGAGTTGAAAAAGAAAGAAAACCATAGGGTGGGTGGTGATGAAACACTTTCTTTTTAGATTAGTGTTTTTGAAACTGTCCTTTTATTTTTGGAGATCTTTACTTATGATATTTACTTTTGGATGACTATCCGGAATTGCAAATGCAGAAAGTCCCGTTGTTTGGGAAGAAAGTGATAAAAATAGTCTCTCATAATACGTGGCCAATCATAGATCTGTTACAGCCTGCCAATATTTTGGGCTTTGTGGTAGAGTTATGCACCCTTGTTTTAAACTTTGCACACCCCTGACATGTTGGACTTGGAGGGGGATTTGCTTTGCTGAAGGGAAGCACTCCAATGGGCTATTTTTGAACTTGCTTTGACATTTAGATTTGGAAATTTTGTTTTTCCAAGATACTTATCCCTGGATAAGCTTGCAGTGCAGATGTAAAAGTACATCAAGTCAAAGTATTAATCATCCGCTAACATTATCTTTCATAGGAGATTTGCCTACTGTGGACTTCTCTCTGAGTAGATTAAGTAATGGGTACAAATTAATACAAGATGGGGAAAAGTATGGAAGGTTCAAGGACTAAAACTTATCCCTTAATTACCTACTTCATCTCATCTGTAAGGTTTATGAACATAGGAAAGACACACACACAAGGCTTCCAGAGTTTGTTCCAGATTCCGTGTTTTGTTTTAGCTTAATGATGGGTAAAACCTCTGCTTGTTTTTCCACCACTGCTTCAATTAGGTCTACTGGCTCACATGAGAGGTGGTAGCTAGGTGCACATTAGCCACTTGGAAGGTTCCACTGAAGGGAAGAAATGGAGGTGAGATGTGGAGGAAGCAACAGGAGGAAGAACATGAAAGTTGCTGCAAGAGGTAAAAAAAATAGGAGCGAGAAGCTTGTCTAGTCCTTGACCAGGCACAGGAAGCGGAGGCCTCAGTGCTGACGCTGCTGAAGCAGAATGCCCGTGTGCTTGGGTAGAAGCAGGCGCGGCGGGGGAATTCGGCAGGCCGCCTGCAGCTCGGGCCAAACAAGTACACGCTGCAGAAGTGGAAAGCACCCATGAATGCTTGTTGGCTTACACCGACTTCTGGTTTTGACTGATGGCCATTGTTTCACAATGAAAAGTAGCCACTAAACCAGCCTTTAGTTTTGAGTTTCTTTAAAACACAGTGGCTCAATATCGCTGCACCTTTGCTCATGTTATTCCTTTTACTCGGAAACATTCTTTTTCCCCACGAGAATGCTACTTTTTCCTCTAAATTTAGGATCACCTAAGCAGTCCTTAAAGGCTTCCTTTGTCTGAAGTCTTTCGTGATCCCACATCAACCTGTCACTAGAGAGAATTTACCAATATGCTTTTTGAGCTTCTCACTGTGCATGGTAAATATGTACAGCCCCTATAACACTTCAGTGCACTTTTTAAAAAATGTTTATTTATTTTTGAGAGGGGGGAGGGCAGAGAGAGGGAGACAAGAGGATCTGAACTGGATTCCCCGATGGCAGCAGAAAGCCTGATGGGTGCGCTCGACCTCATGAAAGGCAAGATCATGATCTGAGCTGAAATTGGGCGCTTAATAGACTGAGCCACCCAGGGGCCCCTTTCGTGCGCTTATTTTATATATCTTTATCCTGTTACTGTTTTTGCCCTCTTTAGGCCAGGGGCTGATTCCTAATTATCTTTATATCCCTATAATTCAGCAGAGAGGCTGTCTCATTGTAGGGATTCAATGTATGCTGGCTCAATGAGTAAATAAATGAATCAAGAGGGGTGCGGGGGAGAGGTTCCGAGAATAAATTGGCAAGAGTTAAAGGATTTTAAAGCTTTACCTGGTAGCGCGTGCATTGGTAGTTACCACCCTGCAACTAACTCTTTGAAAACTATCATTCCCATCAGGGTGTGGAGTGCTGCACTGACAGCATCCTTCCCTTCTGTGTTTAGGGATCCTGCTATCAGTACACTACCTGGGGTTATCTTCTCTTCTCCCAACCAAATCCCGTGTGATCTCATGGAAGAAACGAGCAATAGCTCATCCTTTGAAAACAGTTGCAAATTTGCATCTAAGTTTATTCAGTAACGTTCACCCATATTTACGAGGTATTTATAATGTTCTGGGCACTATGCTAACCCACATGAGGGGTAAAGGATGCTGTAACTTGCAAAATTCACACAGCCACTATCTTGCCTTTGAAGTTCCCAAGAAAAAATTTCCAGAAAGAAATCCACTAGTGCCCTGCATTTCAAGTTTCCCCCCTCTGGTTATTGATAGTGAATGAAGAATTCAGCAGAAAACCTCTCATTCTTCTTGGAAGATATTTGGGTTTTTGGAAGAGTATGAACTTTGGAGGCAGGAAGATCAGTCTTTGAATTTCTTCTTAACACTTGAAACTGTATGGTAATTTCCTCCATACATATAAACATCAATTTCTTTATCAACAAAAATGATAATACCTATCATTAGTGGTTGTAGTAAGAATTAAATGAGATAATGAACATGTGAAGGTATCTGGGAAATAACAGTGCTCAGAAAATAGTAGTTATGATCAGTATTATTATTTTTCCATACAGTTCAGAATCATAAAAGTAATTCTCTTCAGTAAACCTTGGGACGTATTTATCAGTGTGTATAACTTGTACATTTAGAGCTGACTTGTTCTGTTAAACTCTTCCAGAGTGACAGGAATCGTTTGTCACATTTTGTAAAGATACCTTGGTGGGGAAGAGCATCCGAGAGAACACCAATGTTGTCACTTTTACTGTAACGTCAGGATTTCTCCCTCAGAGTCTTGGAACCACTCCAGGCTGAGTTCTCCTACCAGGTTTTGCTGGACAGGTGATGCTATGTCTTGGCTTCACAGCACACGCCATAGAATTTTCATGGTGGAGTCAAAAAACCTCCAGTTAAAAGCTCGTCTTTGCCACTTGCTAGCTAATCAACCTTGAGAAAGTTACTTAAATGTCATGTGGTAGACAGAAAAACGCCCCTCTCCCCCAATGATGTCCATATTCTAATCCCTGGAATGTGTGGATATGTTACCTTACACAGCCAAAGGGATTTTTGGTTACAGATGTGATTAAAGACGTTGAGGTGGAGAGAATATTCTGGATTATCCAGGAGGGCTCAATGTTATCACGTGCATCCGAATACACAGGACATAGGAGGAGTCGGGGTCAGAAAAAGGACATGTGTCAAGAGAACTGGACTTTGGAATGATGAGCTTTGAAGATGGAGAAATGAGCCACGTGCCAAAGAATACAAGCAGCTCTAGAAGCTGGAAAAGGCAGAGGCAATGGTTCTCCCTTGAAGCCTCCCTCCAGAAGGAGCACAGCCCTGCCAACAAATGTTGTCTGAAGCTACTAAGTTTGTGGTAATTAGTTACAGCAGTAGTAGGAAACTAATACATACCTCAAGCTCTAGTTTCTTATCTCTACAATAATAATGCTATATAACAAATACTTATTATGTCTGGTATTACTTTAGGCTTGAAAGATATAGCACTGAATAATACAAAGTCTGTGCCACCAGGGAGCTTACATTATAGCGGATAGACAGAAAACAAGTAAGAAAAGATTTTGAAGTAGTACAAAGTTCTGTGGAGAAATAAAACAGATCAAGAGATGAGAGAGTGTGAGTGGGTGTGGGCAGGCAGGGCTATGCTAGAGGGGTGTTCAGGGACTCTTTGCAGAAGGACACTTGAGCAGAGACCTGGAGGAGGTGCCAGCCCAGTGAAGATCAGCTGGAAGCACTTCCCAGGGAGGAAATGACACATCCTGTGGTGCTTCCTTTGGCTGGGACAGGAACTTCCAGGAAGGCCAGTGCAGCTGGGTGGAGACGAGGGGGGGGGGGGGGGTGGAGATGACAATGCACAGGAATGCATTCAAGTGCTTTCGAGGTCACTCGAGGTCACTCGAGATGTTTGCATTTCATCCTAAATGCAGGAGGAAGTCTTGGAAAGATGTAAACAGAGGCATAACTTAAATTAACTTAAATAGAAAAACTCATTGTGGCTGTTTAGTTTTAGTTTGGAGCTCAGAGGAGAGGTCAAAGCTCGAGGCGTTAGTCAGGATACAGTTAGTACTGTAGCTGCAGGATCAGATAAGCTCATCCTGGCACAGCGTGCAGGCAGAAAGTCTGGGCCCATCCGGTCTGGGAGAGAAGGACAAACTGACAAAGGATCCTGAGAAAGAGCAGCCAGAGGCGGGAGAGAACATTAGAGGTGCACGTCCCGCATGCCAAGAGAAGAGCAGGCTTCGAGGAGGCCGGGATGGCACTTGTCAGAAAGCCTTCCTCTAAGTCTTGTGTGAACAGAGTTTAGAGGTAACATTCAGCCACAAGGGTTAGCTCTTACAGAAAACTCTCCAAAATGATAGTTGTATTAATTGAGTTCCCTTGATTACTTAGAAACAATACCTTAGCTGCAATATTGCAGCTGAGCAGTTTCTTTTTTTCTTACTCTTTGTTCTTTCCTCTTTGTTCTTGCTGGTTCCCTTGTAATCACAGGTTGTATAGACAGCGAAGACCAGTCAACACTAAATGGACTCTTTTTTATCCTTGTGTAAGGGACAGCTCTTGAAAGACAACAGCAAGGGTTTAACAAAAGATGATACCTCGGTACAGCTAAGGAAAATACTGTTTACTAAAGTACCCTGCCTGGTCTGCATCATTTCCATTATAAAATGACATCATGAAATGACAATAAAATCCCACATTATAGGGCACAAACAATTGCACAGTGGTGAGATCGGAAACTTCATTATGCATTTATTAACTAAAGGTTTGAGCAAATGATTTCTAACCTTTTGGTGTTGTGACAGCCTTTGATTTTTTTTTTTTTTTCATCTGTCACTCTCTACTCTTTCTCATAAAAGCTGTAATAGGATAGTTTTACTGTTTGAATTAAATATAATTTTGTTTTGAACATTCTGACGCCACTTAAGATTATTGAAGATAGTCGCGGTGTTGCGAAACTGCAAAAGGGAATAGCTGGGCTCAGAGGAAAAAGAAGGGCACAGTGGGGCCTGTGATCCATTCCAACTTGAGAGCACTTGTTAGGATTTGGTGCCATTTGAATCACTTTGAAGCCTCATCTCTTAATTAAGGGTTTCAGAACAGTATTCTTGCCCCGTCCTAGACTATGATATAGGGAAGTCTGTCTTGCCCCAAATACATAGATTCTCATTCTAGCTCTGTCTGACACCTCTCTTTTCCTGGGTCTCTGCATTCCAGCAGTCTTTTTGAAGTGCCATCCAATCTCCTTCCTCAGGGCCTTTGCAAAGGATGCTTCCTCACTGGCAGCTGAAATAAATTGGTCAGAGTAAGGAGCATCAAGTCAAATAGTTAGGCTTTCCTGTGGCTCTAGGACCTGAGTTGAGGTCCCTGCAGGGAGGCCCAGCAAACCTGCTAACATTCTGGCCAGTGTCATGGCATGGGACCTGCGTCTCTGGGGAACCACCCCCTCACCTCCATGTTTGGTGGCTCCAAACCACACAAGACTGCAGGACGTCTCTACAGCCACATGGAGCCTGCTGTTCAGGCCAGTAAGAATTGCCACAATATCGTGTATAGCAGGCTTTCCCTTAGCGTGGCACACAGCATGTTTTAGACCCTCAACTGATATTCAAACAGTAAATGTACTGATGCTCACACTCTTTGACTGTACCTTACCCTCCTGATGTTCCCATTTCCCTCCCCACTCAGCTTAGTTTCTGTGATCCTTCATTATAATCAGTTGTCATCTGTTTCAGATTTGTAAGTGGCAGTAACAAATGGTCACAGACTTAGTGGCTCAAGGCAACACCTATTTGGTATCACACTATATCTGAAGGTCAGGAGTCCAATCACATTTTAGCCAAATCCTTTCCTCAGGTCCTACAACACTGCAATCAGCCAAGATATCAATGGGCTGCTTTCTCATCTGAGGCATGGAGTCCTCTTCCAAAGTCACAGAATTCATTTCTTGCATCTGTAGCACTCACAATGGTTTACTTCTTAAAATGATTTGCTTTTATTAAAAAAAGTGTTAACATTTCCTTATTTATTTATATATTTATTTATTTAGAGTGCAAAAAGGGGAGAGGCAGAGAGAGAGAGAGAGAGAGAGAGAGAGAGAGAGAGAATCCCAAGCAATCTCTGCACTGTCAGCATTGAGCCCGACATAGGGCTTGATCTCACAAACTGTGAAGAGTCGGATGCTTAACAGAGTGAGCACCCCTAAAATGATTTGATTCTTTTTTAAAAATTTATTTATTTTTGAGAGAGAGAGAGAGACAGAGTGCGAGCAGGGGAGGGGCAGAGAGAGAGGGAGACACTGAATCCAAAGTAGACTCCAAGGTGTCAGCACAGAGCTCAACACAGGACTTGAAATCATGAACCATGAGATCATGACTTGAGCCAAACTTAGATGTTTAACTGACTAAGCCACCTGGGCACTCCTAAGAGGATTTGCTTTTTAAAAGCCTCTGAGCTCAGGGAAGACATAACCCTTCTCCAAAGGCTTGATTAGTCAGGCCCACCCTGGATAATCCCTTTTGAAGAACTCTAAGTCTACTGATGAGGGACCTGAAAAATCTCTTCCTTCTGAACATAACATATGTAATCATGAGAGTGGTAACCCATCATACCCACAAGCACTGCCACCCTCCAGGAAAAGGCATGTACACCCGGAGGCAGGGAATCTTGGGAGCCATGTTATTCTGTCCATCACACTGTTGTCCACTTCCACTGGAACACCAGCCCCTAGTTATATTTAACATTTCACCTGAATATGTATATTTACATGGTTGAGGAAAACACAAACACACTGACCGATCTCACTTTAAATTCTTAACCACAAACAACCACTAACTTCAGTTGGGCCTCCAGGGTTTCCAGTTATCTGGTCTAGTTGTTCTCTTCCTCCTCTAGATGAACATTCCCCCCACCCCACTAACTTTCTATTACCTTCTCCCTGCTTTTTTATTATCATTATTTTTTTAATATGAAATTTATTGTCAAGTTGGTTTCCATACAACACCCAGTGCTCATCCCAACAGGTGCCCTCCTCAATGCCCATCACTCACTTTCCCCTCCCTCCCACCCTCCATCAAACCTCAGTTTATTCTCAGTTTTTAAGAGTCTCTTATGGTTTGGCTCCCTCCCTCTCTAACTTTTTTTTCCTTCCCCTCCCCCATGGTCTTCTGTTAAGTTTCTCAGGATCCACATAGGAGTGAAAACATATGGTATCTGTCTTTCTCTGTATGACTTATTTCACTTAGCATAACACTCTCCAGTTCCATCCACGTTGCTACAAAAGGCCATATTTCATTCTTTCTCATCACCACGTAGTATTCCATTGTGTATATAAACCACAATTTCTTTACCCATTCATCAGTTGATGGACATTTAGGCTCTTTCCATAGCTTGGCTATTGAAAGTGCTGCTATAAACATTGGGGTACAAGTGCCCCTATGCATCAGCACTCCTGTATCCCTTTCTCTCCACTTTTTAAGTGAGACTGCAGAAGTAAGTGCTGGATGGCCTTCACATGCTCCCATGACCACATCTGCCATTTTCCCTGCCCACACAATTTGCTTGCCTGCCTGTCCCTGTGGATGAGTCGTCTGCACGCCCATCACAGGCCAGTGCTCCCTTAGGTCACCCTGAATCCCTTTCCTTCACATGCTGAAGGACAGTGCTCCTATAACTGTCTCTTGTATCCTCCATCATTCAATCTTCCTGCTCTAGAGGATCATTCCTCATTTCGTGCAAACAAGCTATAATTTCTCCCATCTTAAAAACATTCCTTTTGTGTCCCCAGCTACACCTCCACGATTTTCTATTCCATTTTAGCAAAATTCCTTAGGAATTTTCAATGGTGAATTTGTCTCACAGAGTTGTCTACACTTCCTTTCCTCCATTCTCCCCTGAATCCACTTCATTACGTATTGTCCCCACCATTCCCTAGTAACAGTTCTTGCCAAAGTCATAAATGGCCTCCTTTTTTGCCAAACCCAGTGGTCAATTCTCAATCCTCATCTTAGTTAAGCATTTCACACAGCTGAGAACACCCTCCTCTTTCAAATACTGCTTTTAAATGTTTTCAGGATACCATTCTCTACCACTTTCCTACTTCATGATACAGGTATCCAAAAATTAAATGCATAAAAGGGATGTACAAGTGACTGTGTCCATAGTGCTGTTTCTGTAAACACATATTTTGAATTTTTTGCCACGTGACTATGTTCAAAATAAATTAAATTAAAAGCACAAAACATATCATATGAATTGGTTGCCAGAACTAGTGGCAAATTTGTAGCTGCTCCAAGTATCTGGTGCCACTAACCTCTTGGCTGGAGTCACTAGGTGGCTGGAGCCACAGAGCCCTCTGACATCCTCAGTACTCTCCTGTCCCTGGACAATGGCACAGAGATTTCTGGAATATATTTTTGGGAACAGGGCCAATGAAACAATTTAATTTATTAGTAAAACAATGTCAAAGGGAAACAATGCTCACAAATCCCTTACTGCTTATGGGAAAAAACACATAAGACAGAATTAATGGAGCAAGAGGAGGTAACGAACTTGACATAGTCCTCAAATTGTTGTAATACCAGAGAAATGAAAAGAAGAAGGAGGAAAATCCACCTAAGAAGGAAAAAGAAGATAGAACAGTTTGATTAAGATGCAATTGCAAGAAACCTTGGGGGCATACTAATTTTTAATTAAAAAAATTTCCCCTAGGAGCCAGTGTTATTATTGCCAAGAGTTTTATTTAAGAGTTTTATAAAGGCACAATATTTCTATTATTTGTTGCCCATAAACTGTCAATTTTTGTCCCTTATTCCCAGCTAAAACATAGTTTTTAAAAAAAATTATTAAAAATTAAAAAATGTTTTTAATGTTTATTTATTTTTGAGAGAGAGAGAGGTGGGGGGAGGGGCAGAGAGAGAGGGAGGCACAGAATCTGAAGCAGGCTCCAGGCTCTGAGCTGTCAGCACAGAACCTAATGCTGGGCTCGAGCTCACAAACTGTGAGATCATGACCCCAGCTGAAGCTGGACATTTAACTGAGCTACCCAGGCATCCCTAAAAATTTTTTTTTTAATGTTTGTGTAGTTTTGAGGGGTTGGGGGAGAGAAGGGGGGGAGGGGAAGAGAGAGAGGGAGACACAGAATCCAAAGCAGGCTCCAGGCTCTGAGTTGTCAGCACAGAGCCTGATGCTGGACTCGAACTCATAAACTGTGAGATCATGATCTGAGCCGAAGTCTGACACTCAACTGACTGAGCCATCCAGGTGCCCCTAAAATGTTCTGTTTTAACTCACAAAAACAGATACATTTAAATGCTTCATTATTGTTTTCTATTATGGAAATGATGACGGTGGTGGTATTAAGGTGAATGTATATGTGTGGAGTGTGTGTGTGTGTGTGTGTTTGTGTGTGTGTGGTACAGGTGGAAATTCTTTTTAAAAAAATTACTAAATGTCTATATGAGTCATGGGAAGTTCTTTTCTTATTTGGTTCTACACAAATATTTACTTCCCCTCTTCCAGCCCTCCAAATTATCCTTCTATCGATTCCATTTTTTGACTTCAGGGATATGAGAATAAAATGGCCATTTCCTTATTTATCTAGAGCCCTTTTTGCCAACTGTAAATCCTCAGGATCTTTTAATTTTTGTTCACTCTTTCATTTATTTATTTAGTATCTAGGTGGTGAGGAGTTTGAGGAAATGTCATATTTTAATACCGAGAATATGAGAGTACCTGGTTCATATCTATAGATTTGTGAAAGCAAATTAAATTTTATTTATTTATGTCCTTTCCTTTTTCTTTTTGATCAGACTGGCTAGGGGTTTATCAATTTTGTTAATTCTTTCAAAGAACCAGCTTCTGGTTTCATTTGATTTGTTCTTTTTTTTTTTTCCATAGCATTAATTTCTGCTCTAATATTTATTATTTCCCATCTGCTGGTTTTGGGTTTTATTTGCTGTTTTTTTTTCCTAGCTCTTTAAGGTGTAAGGTTAGGTTATGAATCTGAGACCTTTCTTCCTACTTTATGAAGGCCTGGATTGCTATATACTTCCCTTTTATGACTGCCTTTGCTACGTCCAAGAGGTTTTGAGCTGTGGTGTTATCATTTTCATTGGCTTCTATGCACTTTTTAATTTCCTTTTTAATTTCTTTGTTAACCCATTCATTCTTTGGTAGAATGTTCTTTAATATCCAGGTATTTGTTGTCTTTCCAAATTTTTTCTTGTGGTTGATTTCAAGTTTCATAGCGTTGTGGTCTGAAAACAAGCATGGTACAATCTTGATCTTTTTGTACTCATTGAGGGCTGATTTGTGTCCCAGTATGTGGTCTACTCTGGAGAATATTCCATGTGCACTCGAAAAGAATGTGTATTCTGCTGCTTTACCATGAAATGGTCTAAATATATCTGTTAAATCCATCCAGGCCAGTGTGTCTTTTGAAGCCATTGTTTCCTTGTTGATTTTCTGTTTAGATAACCTGTCCATTGCTGTAAGTGGGGTGTGGAAGTTCCCTACTATTATGGTGTTATTATCAATGATTTTCTGTATGTTTGTGATTAATTGATTTATATATTTGGGTGCTCTCGTGTTGGAGGCATAATTATTAGATATTCTTCGTGGATAGACCCTTTAATTATGATATAATGTGCTTTTTTTTTTTTTTTTGGTCTCTTGTTACAGTCTTTATTTTAAAATCTAAACTGTCTGATAGAAGTATGGCTACTCTAGCTTTCTTTTGGTGACCATTACCATGATGGATGGTTTCCCATTCCCTTACTTCCAATCCAAAGGTATCTTTAGGTCTAAAATGGGTCTCTTGTAAACAGCATATAGATGGATGTTGTTTTCTTATCCATTCTCTTACCCTATGTCTTTTGATTGGAGCGTTTAGTTCATTGACATTAAAGTGAATCCTAAAAGATATGAATTTATTGCCATTGTGTTGCCTGTAGAGTTGGAGTTTCTGGTGGTGTTCTCTGGTCCTTTGTTGCTTTTGGTCTTTTTTTTTGTTTTGTTTCGTCTTTTCTCCCCTTAGAGAGTCCCACTTAAAATTTCTTGCAGGGCTGGTTCAGTGGTCATGAACTCCTTTAGTTTTTGTTTGGGAAATTCTTTATCTCTCCTATTTTTAATGACAACCTTGTTGGATAAAGAATTCTTGGCTGCATATTTTTCCAATTCAGCACACTGAATATATATTGTACCACTCGTTTCTGGCCTGCCAAGTTTCTGTGGATAGGCCTGCTGTGAACCTGATCTGTCTTCCCTTATAGGTTAAGGACTTTTTTTTCCCTTGCTGCTTTCATGATTCTTTCCTTGTCTGTGTATTTTGTGAATTTGACTACGATATGCCTTGTTGATGGTCAGTTTTTGTTGAATCTACTGGGAGTTCTCTGTGCTTCTTGGATTTTAATGTCTGTTTCTTTCTCCAGGTTAGGAAAGTTTTCTGCTATGATTTGCTCACATAAACCTCTTACCCCTTTTTTATCTCTCTTCATCTTCTGAGACTCTTATGATTTGGATGTTATTCCTTTTTAGTGAGTCACTGAGTTCTCTAATTCTTATATCATGCTTTTTTGCCTTAGTTTCCCTCTTTTTCTGCTTCATTATTCTCCATAGTTTTGTTTTCTGTATCTGTGATTCACTGTTCTGCTTCATCCATACTTGCCACAGTGGCATCAATTTGAGATTACATCTTATTTATAGTGTTTTTAATTTTGTCCTGACTAGATTTTACTTCTTTTATCTCCACAGAAAGGGATTCTATGCTTTTTTCAACCCCAGATAGTATTCTTATTATCGTGATTCTAAATTCTAGTTAAGACATATTGCTTATATCTGTGTTAAGTCCCTGGCTGTCATTTCTTCCTGTTTTTTCTTTGGGGTGAATTCCTTCATTTTGTCATTTTGGAGGAAGAAAAAATTAATAACATAAAATAAGAAAATTAAAAAGATTTAAAGAAACACACACACACACACACACACACACACACACACACACAAAATAAAGGAAGCTAGATCCTAGGTATGTTTTGGTCTGGTTGTTGAAAGAAGCTTGTTAGAAAAGAGAAAAAAAGGGAAATAAAAGAAAGAAAAAAAAGTAAGAAAACATTTAAAAATTAAAAAAAATGTATACAATAAAATAGAACAAAATGAAATGAAATAGGTAAAATAGAACAAAAATAAATATACAAAAATATTAAAAATATACTAAAAAATTCAAAAAAATTATATAAAAATGGAAAATAAAAATAATTTTTTTCTCTCTCTGTATCAAGAATAAGAAAAGAAAAGAAAAAGAAAAAATATAAAATGAATAGGTGGACCAGGTGGACCAGCAAACAGAATGAAATCCTAATGAAATTACATACAGTTTCCCCTAAAAGTCAAACTATGAAGCACTTTATAGTTGGTACCCTAAGCAGGTGGAGAGACTTGTGGTCATCCTCTAGGGCTTTGTTGGCACAGTTGGATGGGCTTGGTATAACAGCTCCGTTCTCCACTAGGTGGCGCTGCTTAGCTTACTGGGGTGGATCCCTATGGTGCGTGTATGCACAGGTGCAAGAGAGGTGAAAGTGGCATCACCCAGCTTCCCAGTCTCTAGCATCAGAACTCTGTGCTCTCACCAACCACAATCAAGCTCCCCTTCTTTGTCTCTGGCTTCTGTCCACTCCCCACTTCTACACTGTCCATGTCCAAGCTATCAGCCTCCCAGGCAGCACCTCCCTCCTGAATTTTATTTCAGATGGAGCTGTGTTTCCAAACCCCTCACTTCTGAGGGCCCTGAGGCTTGGACCCACTCTGTCCCTCAGGGGGCCTTCTAGGGGAAGGTCTCTCTGAGCAATGGCCAGATGCTGGCTTGCCCCAGAATAAGTTCATGTAATTGAATAGCGGCAGTGGTTCATGGACTATGGTAAATCACAACACAACCAGCTCCAGGTTCCACTGCACCCTGGTGTCTTTGTTCTAATACCAGCAATCATGTTCTCTGGCATCTGCTGGGACCTTTGCCTGTGGGGAGGTCGTCAGGCCTCTACCGAATGCCCTCCTATCAAGGGAACTGCTTCTGTGTCCCAGGGACCCCTCAAACCTTGCTGCCTGCTGCTGGGGATTCACCCTTACCACCAGAGCACTGCCAGGTATAGAGCTGTGGAATTTCTGATGCTGCTCTCCCCTTTTTATAGAGTCCTAATGGTTTTGAAACCTTCTCCTTTCTCCCTTTTCTCTTTCTTGTTCAGTCACTTGTGGGTGTTCCCACTCTTTCTCTCTAACTAATTTTGGGGGGAGTGCTTTTCCTGTATTCTCCCCCCTTTCTCTGTCCTTTCTCCTCAAATACTGCTCCCTACCCTCTGTGACTTCTCTCTCCCCCAGTTCATCTCTCTGCATTGCATACCTGCTGAGTTCTGTGGCTCAGGTTATGAAGATTGTTGTGTTAATCCTCAGATCAGTTTTCTAGGTGTGCAAAATGGTTTGATGCTGATCTAGCTGCATTTCAGGGATGAGAGAAGCAGAGAACTTCCATCCAAATTAAATTTTAGGTTGTATTAATACATGAATGGGGCCTATGGGGAGGACTATAATCATCCTCTCCATGTAGACTTGGTAATATGCAGAGTATATTTTTTCCTCCTGTGAGTATAGTTTTCCTCCTGTGAGACTTCTCTTGGGAAAGTCAGAGAAATCAGGAAGAGGAGAGAACATGATACCTGCTTTCAAATATTTTAAGGGTGAGGATGAAGGACAAGACTTTGGCTTTGTGATAAATGTCAAGTGGTAAAATTTGGACCAAGTGTCATTGCTGGAAAGTGCAGAAATTCAGACCTAAGGTTGCATGAAGTTGCAGAAGAATGATTTCTTTCCGAATGTCTGAATCCCCCAGGGACAGAATTGGAGTTCTGAGGAAAGGGCACACACAGTTTCTGAAGGTGTGCCAGCATAGGCTGGACAGGTTTAATTCCCAGTTGGATAATTGGAGAAGATGACATTTCACATATCTTCTATTTCTCTATGTTATACGATAGTGGCTTTTGACCTTCTATGGGTCTTGAATTCTTTTGAGACTCTAATAAAAGTTATCAGCTCTATTCCGGAAACAAACATACATTGATACCATTCACTTCTGCAATCAATGTACAATATAGATATAAAGAGAACAGCTCCAGGGGCAGAACTTCTAGGTCTCCATAGATCGAATTTTGGAAACTACTGCTCTGAGTTATTTCTTGCTTGCAGAGGGTTTGAATAATTAAAGCCTTCATCAGAAACTAAAGATGCTTTTTCATCATGCTTCAAGAAATAGTATTTTCTGACAAGTTCATTTAAACATAGTACATAGATCTTTGAAATTAATTTGCTTTTCTGAGTTTTATAAGAAATAGGTCAGAAATAATAACAGACTACATACTTATTAATTTGAAAGCCTTTTTGACAACCATGATTATAAATTTAGCTGAATTTAAGTGCTAACTGTAGATTAGTTTATAATGTATAACTTTGCCTATCTTCCTCTTTGGTGCTTGTGAGAATCCTGTGATGCAGGCAGATTATTTATAATCACTTTACAAATGACCAAACTGAGATTTAGAGTACTTAATTGGATGATTGAGGTTAACATTAGAGGAAGTATGTATGTGATGAAGGGTCAGATATAACTGGATTCCGTTCCTGGTC
The DNA here is from genome assembly GCF_018350155.1 of Leopardus geoffroyi. Taxonomy (NCBI): domain Eukaryota; kingdom Metazoa; phylum Chordata; class Mammalia; order Carnivora; family Felidae; genus Leopardus; species Leopardus geoffroyi. The sequence continues at coordinate 21,376,863 of NC_059338.1, read as the reverse complement.
TGATGTGTGACCCTAGAGAATTGACTGTTTCTTTAACTCAGTTTCTTTCTTTCCAAAGTGGGGATAATAGTACCATTAAACTTCTAGAGGTGTTGTCAAGATTTAAGTGAGATTTATGGTCTTCTTGCATTTCAGTGAGGTGCCTAAGGCATGTGTCTTGAGAGTGAGAGCCAGGCAGAAGCCATATCCCCTCTCCCAGCCCAGACTCAGAAGGCATACAGCATAGTTTCTGCTGTGTTATGTTCATTAGAGGCAAGTCACTATGGTCGCCTGTATTCAAGGAAGGAATTAGCCTCCAACTTTTTATGGAAGGTTTTAAAACCGTCATGCTCTCCAAGCCTCATAACCTCTTTATTAATTAATAACATGAGCAAAGTCTTGTATGCGTGTTGGTGGGGGAAGCAGGTGTACAAAAAGAGAAAAGACTATCTCTGCCCTCAGGGAGATTACAATCTAGTTAGAAAAGGTAATGCTTTCCTAAGAAAAGATAATCAAGAATGTCTTTGAAGTAAAAAGTTCCAAATGATAAATTGTGTTTAAAGTGAGGGAACCTGTGCCCTAGCTGTAGTCCTAGCACTAACATGCCATGTAACAATGGCCATGCCATTCGGGGTCCCTGGATTTCCATTTTTTTTATCAGAGCATACAGAAGTGGAGTAGGGCCTGTGTGGAGACTGGAGAGCCCTCTGCTACTTCTTTGGTGTTCCTCTAAGCAGTAAATCTGTGAAAGAGGGTTAACTTTAATTTACTGACTTCTTAAATTTATCAAGTATGTCATTTGTGTAAGGTGTCCTGCTAAGTGCTATAAGTAAATTGCATCATATGTCTTTCATGAACAGGTATGTCTATATTATTCTATATATTGTATATGTAGTATATATATTCTTAAAATACAGAGGCAGAAAATTTTTATTTCTTTGCAATTGTTATATACAACATAAAACAAATATAAAAGGATACATGTGAAGACTATGTACATACAATATATAAAACATTCACATCCCTAAGAGATATATACAGTTGATCACTAAGCAACATAATTTTGAACTGCATGGGTCCACTTATATGCAGACTTTTCCTTTCTTTCTTTTTTTTTATGCAGACTTTTTCAATAATTCCCATACAGTGCTGTAAATATATTTTTCTTCCTTATAATTTTCTTAACATTTTCTTTTCTCCAGCTTACTTTATTGTAAGCCAGTATATAACATATATAACATACAAATATGTACGTGTGAATTGACTGTTTATGTTATCATTAAGGCTCTGGTCAATAGTAGGCTATTAGTAGTTAAGTTTTTTGGGGAGTCAAAAGTTACACATGGATTTTAGACTGCATGTGGGGTCAATGCATGTTCAATAGTTGTCAGCTATATATAGAATTTATGTATAAATTTAGCAATCATGTCAAATAGTTGTCTACATCAATTGACACACTTCGGGGGTAGTGAATGTGGACTCTCTCCAGAGGCAGCAGACTCAGTGATAGTTGCTTCTATCATAACCTAGTTTAGGCAAGTTACTTATCTCACTAACCCTTAATAACAACTTTAATAGAATATTAGGCTTGAACTACTTTACAAATTTCCTTCAAATTCTTAAAAAAGCACTGATTTAAGGACTTCTGTTTTGTTGTTGTTATAACTATCTGTGACACCAAATATGTGTTCAAATATTCTGCATTCTAACATGTATTGAGTGTCCTTGGTGTAAATGCTCGAATATATTAAGAATGTCCTTTAAATAAGATTTTCTATTGGGTACTTTATTAAGTAAAAAGAGAAACCTGTCTTATAAGAGCAACTCTGTACTGTACTCATATTTTTTTATATTATAAAATACATCATATATTATCTAATATATATATGTATCTAAAATAATAGTGGCTTGCCTTATGTGTCCTTGGACATTATGAAAGTCTCTCACTGGGTACAATTCTGATTTTATCTATCTCCTGGGCTTCTCCATTCTTGTCCTTTTAAGGTCCTTCTCTGGCCCGTTACAGCACTTCTGGGCCCCAGCCCAAAGCCTTCTTGATGGATAAACATTATATTCCCATATAAGAGGGATGAGACTAAATCTTAGCAGGCAGCACTGCTGGAGAAACCATCTATTAGGTCCAGGCAATCTGCACTTTAGGAAAATTACTAAATCATACTCAATTATAAAATGCCCTATTCCTTATATCCTGGCAGAGAGGAGCCTGGCCTGCCTGGATTTGCAAAGAGGAGGGTAAAGTCCAGTTTATACATATTACCACATTTAATCCTCAAATAAGCTTATATGGTGAGTAACATAAGGCACAAAAGGGCTATGTAACTTCCCTGAAATGAAAAATCCAGTAAGGGGCAGAGGCAGGAGCTGAAGTTAACTGCTAGAGCACAGATCTGCCCAGCAGTGGAATGTGGGCAGGTTGGGGAAGGTCTGTTATCTGGTGCCCTGTTCCAGGGCTAGTCTACTCTAGCATGGTGCCATGGGGCAATGTGATGGAGGTGGAAGGCAGAAAGAACTACAGAGACAGTTTAAAAGAGAAAATATTAGGGGCGCCTGGGTGGCTCAGTTGCTTAAGCGTCTGACTCTTGATTTCAGCTCAGGTCATGATCTCACAGTTGGAGGGTCTGAGCTCCTCATGGGGCTCTGTGCTGACAGCACAGAGCCTGCTTGGGATTCTTTCTTTCCCTCTCTCTGCTCCTTGCCACACCCCTCTCAAAAATAAATAAATAAACTTACAAAAAAAAATAAAAGCAAAAATATCAGAGCTTGGCAACAAAGTGGGAAAGGGGATGAAGGAAGGGAAGAATCAAATTACTACACATTAAAATTTGCTGTGAGGAAATGTAAATGTTACTGATTTGCCTGAGGAGTCTTACCTCTTTGCTGTATAAATAGAAACTTTTATTTTTTTCCCAAAGCTACCAACATTAAGCCAGCATTTCCTGCTTGCTAACAGGTTCCTTCAACATCTGGCGTAGTCAGTAAGTTTTCCGTCAGTTTTAGAGTCAGCAAAATCTCATTTCACTTATTGTCTGGGCTGGCTTTGCAGGCTGTGTGCAGGGCCCAGCATGGCTATCCAGGGCCTCATTCTCAGAAGGGCCCAGGGCTTAGAGTTGAATACTCTGCAGTTGCCATCTTGAAATTCTTAACAACGTTCTCTTTGGGTTCCTGCTTTGTAAGTGAAGTCTGAAGAGACAATGGAGCAGGCAGTAGGGGTTTGGAGGCTCAGTCCCACTGAGGATCTCGTGCTGGATCTCCTGTTAGTTCCCTGGGACAGCGACCCCACTCCTTAGAGTCCTAGCTCCACACAGATACTCCCTTCCCTGTCTCTGCCCTGTGACCACTGCTGACCCTGTCCCCAGTGGGGGCCTTGAGGAGTCGCACCCCCACAGCCTCTGCATAGCATAGCTGCCTGCATTAGAAGCACCGTGCTGTGTTTGGGTGGCAACATGGCTGGAGTGGGCCTCTCACTACCCCCAACTCAGGTGCCAAGTGCATTCCAGAGCTGAGATTACAATATCCTTATAGATCTAGCAGCTCGTGGGAAGGGGAATCTGGGACCTATCAGGCCCAGGTGCAGCATGCACCCCTGTGGGGTCCGCCAAAGGCTGCAGGGGTCCACACTTGGCCACATGTATGCCTGTGCCTGAGGGAGAGTGACATTAGACAAGAATAAAAAACCTGAATGACAAGTTGAGACACCATGAGTGAAAGGAAAAAAGTTTTAAATGTGAGTATCTCCAAGGGTGAATTTTCTTGCTTTAGGACATGGAGTTTCTCATTTTCATTTTGCACTGGGTCCTGAAAATTATCTAACCAGTACTGGTTATTGTAATCATCTTAATCTTGTACTAACTCCAATGTCATGTTCAACTCAGAGTGCTTCCACTACCTCCCCCTAGTCTCTCCCATGCTTGCTCTTCTAGTGTTGGGATGGAGAAGGGCAAGGTGTATCTGGTGGGTGTGGTGGGACAGTCCCATGTCAGTGATGGTGAGGTTTCTGTTTGCTCTCTGTTTTCCATTGTGTGGTAGTTTCCCCTTATCCACTGTTTCACTGATCCGTGGTTTCTGTTACCCAGGGTCAACTGCAGTCCTGAAGCAGGTGATCCTCCTTCTGACGTATGGTCAGAAGGTCAATAGCAGCCTAATGCCACATCACAATACCTATGTCGTTCACCTCACTTCATCACATAGGCATTTTATTATCTCACATCATTACAAGAGGAAGGGTGAGTAGAGTACAAAAGACATTTTGAGAGAGACCACATTCACTTAATTTTTATTACAGTGCATTATTGTAATTGTTCTGTTTCATTATTTGTTGCTGTTGTTAGCCTCTTAGAGTGCCTAACTTTTAAGTTAAAATTTATCATAACTATGGATGTATACAGTATATAGCAGGTTTGGTATTATCTGCAGTTTTAAGCATCCACTGGGGGTCTTGGAACATATCCCCCATGGATAAGGGGAACTACTGTAATTGCTTTAGCAACTTGTCCACTTGGGGTGGGCAAGCAGAGGCCCTTGCAATACTGCTGAGAAGGGACTCAGCCTCAAGGAGCTTTTCTAGGTAGTAGTAGTCTCTTCCGGGACCTGGCTATCGCATTTACTGATGTCTGGTTGGTAGTTATGCAAAGCATTCATCTGAAGCAGGCAGCACTGTGTTGACCAACCAAGGCCTCCAGTCTGTCCTCTGTGGTCCAAACTCTGGACCCTAAAGGCAGAGGCAAGTACCTCTACAAGATTACTTGGCACCTCTCTGCCATATTAGTTCTCCCCTATGCTTTAATAGCACTGGGGCAGACTGGCCATTCTGGTGGCTCAGAGGACATCCAACTGGGATGGGAACCAAGTACCATTGTCACCACCTCTTGGTTATGCAAAAACTTCAAAAGCAAGTCTCTTGAATTTAGAACTATAGTTTTTGAGACAGAAACCAGTCAAAAAAGGATGTTAATGGAAGAGGATGTCCTCTCCTTACGAGCACAGTATTCCTACTCCACCCCCTCAAAACACCCTGTTTTGGGGACACAGAATTGTCACTTACATCTCTTGTGGGTAAAGGCTGTCAAACCAGATCATTTTCTCTTGCATCTGGGGCAGAACAGGGGGCTACTTGTAAGAACTGAGCCCTCTTTGAACTTAAATTTACTACCTCTACCTTCGACAAAACACTAACTCCTCTTCAACCCCGCAATCATTTGGTAATCTCTTAGGGCAGGAAAAGATCTTAATTAGCAGACCTCACAAAATCCTGTTATCCATGTTAAGACATATCATTTTCCAGGCCTAGCAATGAAGATACATGTCAACATCATTAATAAATAGTTACTTAGTATCCTGTAATGTGCATAATATTTAGGGAGATTCTGCATAGGGTCTAGTCTTTATCCTCAAGGACTTTTAAGTAAGTTGGAGAGAAGCAACATAAACATAAAGATAACAGGAACAGTGCACGAAAATGTACACTAAAAGGATGGTATAAACAACAAGGGCTGTATAAAGCAGGAGAGAGGAGAGATCGCTGTGGCAGAGTGTTGGGATGACGTAGAGCATGGGGACATAGAACACAGCGGTGCCTTGAAGTGTGTGTGATTTAGAGAAGATGTAGGAGGAAATGCTTGTCAGAGAGGGGGAAATAAATAAATGAGGGGAGTTCAGATTGTCCATGGTATTTGAGGAATATTCCACAACACACAGAATCTTTGTCCAGTTTTATTTAAAAGAACTCCCAGCTCCTTGCCATGAGTTTAGTCTAGCCCTGGGTATCATTCCTTCTGTAGATGATCAGCAGGGAGAGTGATTGTTATTATTCACTTTAGACTGCTACCACGATGGGGGGTTTTGCTGGACTCTCCAGCCTGGCCTTTGGCATACCTTCAAATATGCAAGACAGAAAGACAATTTGTCACCTACCATGACAACTAGTGGGTCACCCCACTAGTGAGTCACCCACAGCCATTTGCAGACACGGGTATGCTCAGATACACAGATCCAAAGGTCAACCTTCGTTCTTGGATATAGTGCAATCCATAAACAGTGCAGGCCAGCCTGGAGGGTCGGGCAGAAACAAGTCCCCAACAGGTAGGTAGTAGTCTAAAATGAATAACTCCAATCCTTGAGTCTCTGCTGATCATCTACAGCAAGAATCCAGATACTTGGTCAGGAAATAAAATCATTTCTTCAAACCAAAATCTCTGTCTTAGGCTGGGCTCCCTAGAGGCAGAGCTTGAGCCGGGGATTGGGGTTCCTGTGATTTGTTCTCTGCTCTTCAGGAGAAACCTCACAGTGATTGAATACACAAGGCAGAGGATCCCTGTGAATACACAAGGGATCCATGGTGATGTGTGGCCCTGGTCCCGTCTGGGGATGCAGTGGAATGATGGGACTGGGTTGTGGAGTATGAGACGGCACTGCACAGTGTCCTTCCTTGAAATGGGGAGGGGGGCATAGTTTTGTGGTTTTTGTCAGATCTGGGCTACAGGCTCTGGTGGGAGGAGAAAACAGACTGAGCTCCTAGGTTTGGCTCTGGTCAGCAGAGGACTTGAAGGAGGGGAGCACTTGTGAACCATGGGGAGCCAGCACTCCTAGCTGTGGGTAAAGGATGAATAAGCCCAGTAGAACTGGGTAGCAGTTCTGGGTAGAACTGTGAGCAGAGCTGGGTAGGCACCCCACAGCATCTAACACAATATTTATACAGGGACTTTGATTCTTATGCATTTCGAAGTCACTCTTCATCCTGCCCAACCTACCTGGGCCCAGATCAGGTCCCAAGGTCCGTCTAACACAAGAAACCAGGGCCCGTCACAAAACCTTCTATTGTTAGAGGCACAAAGACAAGGCCAGAACTTTGACATTTCTTTTCCTTTCCTTCCTGCTGGCTTTTCTAGGCTAGTCAGGATGTCCCAACACTATTTTCTGTAAGCCCAGCAAAGTGATTATGATTTCTTCAGTACACAACAGCCCCAGGGGTCAGGAATTGGGACAGACTGTGTGTAAGGTTTCCGCTCTTCCAGTTATACAAGAAAGTAACATTGGCTTTGAAGCTGCAATATCTATGATTTATGGTATTTTGAAAATTGATTCATATTGAATCATTTTTATATTATCAGAACCGCATACTTCCTTATTAAGTGGAAAAACAAACCAGCAACAAATCTACTTTAGACTCTCAGATTCTCTTACTGTAATTGAACCCTGAAGCTTTTAAATTTAAGTGTAAAAAGAAATGGAAAGATGCAGTTTTAAATTCTTATCAATTGTGATGAGGATAAAGGAAGTGGTGACTTTTGTAGAGTGGGTGGAAATAAAATGGGGAAAGAGAATGACAGGAATGAATTTTTCCAGATAAAGGAAAAAACAATGTCATATTAAAAAAATTTTTGGCAAAACATTTTGCTCAAAATTGACTTGAATTTTCTCATGTAATCCATTTTTAGAATTTTATACACAGATTTAGAAAATGGGGATCATAGGGGGCAAAAAGCTTGTTACCTGTTTTTTTAATTAATAATGAATATTGTCATTTATAAAAATATATATTATTTTCTAAAATATATATATATATTTTTTTTTTCAATTTTTTTTCAACGTTTATTTATTTTTGGGACAGAGAGAGACAGAGCATGAACGGGGGAGGGGCAGAGAGAGAGGGAGACACAGAATCGGAAACAGGCTCCAGGCTCTGAGCCATCAGCCCAGAGCCTGACGCGGGGCTCGAACTCACGGACCGCAAGATCGTGACCTGGCTGAAGTCGGACGCCTAACCGACTGCGCCACCCAGGCGCCCCTAAAATATATTTTTAAATAGACAGTCTTCCAGTTTATGAATGTGTCACAGTGTGTTCAATTAATTCTCTACTGAATATTTCAGGACAGGACAGTGACTTTTTTTTTTTTTTTTTTTTTTTTTACTTTAGTTGATGGAATAAACTTTTATCTTTTAGTTTTAATTTTTTAAATTCCAGTATAGTTTTTTTAATGTTTATTTATTTTTGAGAGACAGAAAAGACAGAGCGCAAGCAGGAGAAGGGCAAAGAGAGAGGGAGACAGAATCCAAAGCAGGCTCCAGGCTCTGAGCTGTCAGCACAGAGCCTTGAAGTGGGGCTCAAACTCATGAACTGTGAGATCATGACCTCAGCGAAAGTTGGCCACTTAACTGAGCCACCTAGGCGCCCCCAATTCCAGTATAGTTAATGTACAGTGTCACGTTAGTTTCAGTGTACAACACAGTAATTGAGCAATTCTATACATAATTCAGTGCTTCTCATGGTAAGTATACTTTTAATCTCCTTCACCTATTACACCCATCCTCCTACCCACTTTCCTTCTGGTAACCACTAGTTTGTTCTCTATAGTTAAGTCTGTTTTTTTTTTTTTTTCCCCTCTCTCTCTTTCTCTCTTTTGTTCACTTGTTTTGCTTCTTAAATTCCACATATTAGTGAAATCATATGATATTTGTTTTTCTCTGACTTATTTCATTTAGCATTATACCCTCTAGATCCATCCATGTCCCTGAAAATAGCAAGAGTTCATTCATAGGGTAGTTCTATTTAAAAAAATTTTTTTTAATGTTTTATTTATTTTTGAGAGAGAGAAAGAGAGATAGAGTGTGAGTGGGGGAGGAGCAGAGACAGGGAGACACAGAATCGGAAGCAGGCTCCAGGCTCTGAGCTGCCAGCACTGAGCCCAGACTGCAAGATCATGACCTGAGGCGAAGTCGGACTCCCAGCCGACTGAACCACCCAGGTGCCCCAGGGTAGTTCTATTTTTAATTTTTTGAGGAACCTCCATACTGTTTTTCACAGTGGCCACACCAGTTTGCATTACCCCCACAAGCATTCCTTTGTATGCACGTCCTTGCCAATGCTTGTTGTTTCTAGTGTTTTTAATTTTAGCCATTCTGACAGGTGTGAGGTGGTATCTCCTTATAGTTTTTGATTTGTATTTCCCTGATGATGAGTGATGCTGAACATCTTTTCACATGTCTATTGGCCATCTGTATGTCTTCTTGGAGAAATGTCTGTATATGTCTTCTGCGGGACAGTAACATCTTGATTTTAATTATGCATAGCGCCAAACAAAGAATCATGAATAAATAGGCTGGATTCATATTGTTTGGTTGCAAAATTTCCTTTGTCAATGAATGAAATTGGTAAAAGTACATTTGCATTTCAGAACAACAAATTTATTTAGTGGTTATGTTCTTGATGAAATGCCTCGAGTGATAGAGACCAGTACTATTTAAAAGTACAACTTTATAGGGGTGCCTGGGTGGCTCAGTTGGTTAAGCGTCTGACTCTTGATTTCAGCTCAGGGTCGTGATATCAGGGTCATGATCTTGGGGTTGTGAGATTGAGCCCCACATGTGGCTTCATACTGAGTGTGAAATCTGCTTAAGATTCTCTTTCTCCTCTCTGTCTGCCCTTTCTCTGCTTGCTTTCTGTCTCTAAAATAAAAAAAAATAAATAAAAGTACAATTTTATTTTAAAATTATCTAAAAATATGTGCTTCCACAAGCAGAATTTTCCATTCCAAGACTTCTGAGGCAAAGGAAATTGGCATAATCCTTATTTCTATAGTAATTTTAAATGATGCCACAACAAAGTCATTATACTAAGCAGTTAATGATTCCTAGAAAATGATTTTTTTAATTAGAAAAAAACAACAAATGACATTTAATCACTAGCTTTTTTGTAAGTCATTCATTACTAAGAAAGTTTGGGAAATAGCAGTTCGTTTGAAAGTCAGTACAGACAACAACATCATTCAGGCCCTCAGATATTCTGGGGTCTGAGATGTGCCCCCTGTTCTGGTATTCCAGTGCGGCATCTGTCTTACAAGTTCTTCCTTATAAATTGGGGACCACTGCACAATCTCTATGGTCCCTAGAACAGAAAGGTGCAGAAATTCACATAGAGTTCCAGCACCAGGGGTGTTGCATTCTTAGGATCCTGAGCTCTTCAGGATACCTTGACACACACACACACACACACACACACACACACACAGTTAACTGAAAATAAAATATCAATGACTTTGATTCCAAACTCAGCTATATCACCAACTAGATATCCTAGAGTTCACCTTTATGTGTGCTAGTTTCTACACCTATAAAATGAGGGGTTAAACTAGACCAGATGGAAATTCATAGACTTTCAGTACTGGAAGCTACTCTGTGGAATCGATGCACTTGCCAAATAAGAAACTATACTACACTTCATATACTAGTCTAGAAACTATATTAGACTTCTAATGGGGACACAGAGTCAGGGCCACTGCTCAAGTTCATTTAATACTCAAATCATGTGTGCCTTCTCCTGACACTCTCTACAGCTCTTTTGCTCTAAAACTTATGAATTTATGATCATCCACATGAGAGTTTACACTATGAACATTATGACTAGAACCCCATATATCTGTCAAGTGTTTATGGTTGCTCAACATTGGCAATTAGCTAACCAACTCTGAGTGCTCTTTGGACAGGAGATGATTGTTTTGGTCTTTATGCTGGCAGAATAAATTTAAACCATCATCTGTCTCTCTTGACTCCTATCTGCTTGCTCTCAGACTCCCTGCTGTGGATAAAAGCATGGCCAAAAATAGTAGCACAGAAAAAGATATAAGAAGTGGTAACAAGTGGGTAAGCAAATGATGGTAGAGCAGACTGTGCTGTTTATTAGATTCAAATCTTAAAATAAGAACAGAGACAATCTTGTGGACACAGTCTTCTTTTGAAATAAAATACTTTATATTATTTCAAACATCAGCCAGCCTTGGGCTTAATGTTAATTCAGCTCTGCAACAAATTATTTTAGGATGACATAGTGTATGAACACTGTGACCCATGTTAGGATAATACTCGCTCCTTCTCTGGAAGCCAAGGCTTCAATCAAGTCTTAGCTTGTAGATAGTGATAGAGCCTTCTTCAGAGGCTACAAGGTGGCGGGCAGGGGAGGATTATTTGATCCCAATCATTTTCTCTGATGTAGGTGTTGTTAGGTGGATTAGGTGTGACTAACAGCCAGAACCAACAGAACAACATGGAAAGTAGGGGTGGGGATGTGAGAAATACATGGAGAGCTGAGAACCAGAGGTTGCTCGGTCATGCAGAAATTCACTCAGAGTTCTGCCCAAGGCCAGGGGGTGGGGCTTTCTTTTCTGTTTGTTTCTTCATCACTGACAGGGCATTTCTAGCAGAGTTCCTGGACAAGTTTTTTCAAGGGCTGAGAAAGCAGGATTACCCCACTCCCATGTACTGATGAAGCTGGAGTGTGAATTTTGGCCTCCAGTTCACTCAAGGATGGGAAGGGTCATGGTGGCTACCAGAAAATTCCTAGAGGAAGTGAGCCAACTCTCAGTTCCTTATATGATGATGCTATGCAACATGCCGGAGAGAGGGGTCAGTAAACTTTCTCTAAAGAGCCAGAGAGCTTTTTTTTTTTTTTTAGTTTTGTAGGCCATACAGTCTCTATGGAAACTATACAACTCTGCTGTTGTAAGCTGAAAGCAACCCCAGGCAGCAGATAAATGACACAATGTGGCTGTGTTTCAACAACATTTGGTTTACCAAAAGGGGGCCAAGATGATTTTGCAGTTTGCCAATCCCTGCCAGAGAACATAGGCCTATTTCACATCTGCTATAGATAGAGTAGGTGCTGTTTTCTCCTGGCGACTCAGATAGAAATCTTGGGATTGTGTTAAATGCTTTTTTCTTCTTTACTTTTCATATGTAATCATTAATCGGTATTATTGACTTTACCTTTTCCGTATCTTCTTTTGTCATCTCCTCCAAGGCCTCTGTTGATCAACCCAGCTAAAGCAGGTGCAACCAATTCATTTCCCATGTCATCACACTGTTTTCCATAAGAGCTCAGGTTACAGACTGAAATTACCTCATTTCTTCATTCACTTGTTTATTATTTGTCTCTTGTATTGAAATGTGAACTTCTTGACACAGGGACTTGGTCTCTCCTCTTTTCCTGCTGTAGAATGGCATCTGGCACAGGGCAAATGCTCAGGAAATACTTATTAAAAGAGAAAGGACCCAAACCAGTCCCCCTGCCTTTAATTTCCTACTTTATCCACTTCGTCCTTCACATGAAATCTAGAGTTATTAAATCAGTCAAGGCTCTATAGAAGGATGGCATGCTCAAAATAGGATAAAAAAGAAAGGCTAAATAGAAGGGCTGTTTATAAAAACATGTGCACATGAGGGAAGTTAAAAGGAAAAGTGGGGCTGTTAACTGCCTGTAGGTCTGAAGTGACACGTCAGGGAATTGTTACGAAAGCCTGAAAAGAGAGGGTCCTATAGAGAGACCTACTGGTCTTAGTCAACTTGTGCTGCCATAATAAAATACCATAGACTGGGTGGATTAAACAACAGACATTTATTTTCTCACAGTTCTAGAGGCTTGGAAGTCTGAGATTGAGGTGTTAGCCAATTTGGTTTCTGGTAAAATCTCTCTTCCTGGCTTGCAAATAGCCTCCTTCTTGCTCTGTCCTCACATGGAGGAGAGAGAGAGAGAGAGAGAGAGAGAGAGCGAGAGAGGGGGAGAGTGTGTGTTAGCTCTCTGGCATCTCTTCTTATAGGAACACTAATCCTATTGATCAGGACTGTACCCTTATGACATCATTTAACCTTAATTAGTTCCTTACTCTAAATACAGTAGGGACTTCAACACACAAATTTGAGGAGCAGGGACACAATTCAGTCTGTAACGGTCACCATGGCAGGAACTGTGTCCTTTGCTCAAGGGATGCAGCCAGAGACAACTCCCAGGGTGGGAGCAGAGTGATAAATGCCCTCATTCTTATCCTTTTGTCCAATCTCCTGCTAGGACTGTGCAAGAACAGAACTGTAGCCCAAAAGACTAAGAAGACCATTCGTATAACCCACCAGGAATAGCCTCCTGGATCTGCAGCAGTAAACAAGACATCTGGCAACATCATTCCTTTTGCCCATTAGCATCCATTTCTGTTTGTGGGAAAAGTTTGCGTCTCCATCACAGGGAACCCATGAAATATCTTCAGCTACTGAATTGTCATGGGATGATGTCAATTCAGTCATACCTGTGTCCAGAACTACAACACTGGTAATGACTGGGGTTCTCCACATAAGACAGCTGGGGAAAAAAAGTCAGAAGAATAAAAGAGGAACACAAACAGTAGTTGATACAGTCATGCATCTATAACTGGACACAACATAGATTGGTAATCAGAGCTTCCTTTTTCTGCCACACATTGTATTTCTATGTTCTCCTTTCTCTCTGCCAGTACTGCAGTCCTGTCCCCTGCCAGGACAGGAGTCCTCTGCCAGGACCGGAGTCCTCTACTGGTATGATTATTCAAACTGCATTCTTCTAAGATCCTCAAGCAGATAAGCAAATCAATCCTAGAATCTTGTTTTGAGGGTCTATTTCCTACAGTAATTATACTATTATACTGTTAATACATGTAGCAGGAAACATATGGCAACTTCAAATTCAAGGACTTAAGAAAGGGACTATATGCACAAGGGTATGGGCAAGACCCTAGTTGTGATTTTGGTATTTCCTGAGCTACTAACAAGAGAGATTCTTTAGGTCTAGGCTTGAAAGGGAGGGATTCTTTCCTGTTATCGTTTGGTTAAGCCTATTACTTCGGTGGCTCAGGTCATGATCTATGGATCATCCACTTCCTATGGATCCTTGCCAAAATGTTTAGATGGGGACAGAGCATATATAACAACAGCCAAATAAAATGTGTCATCCTTGATGGGATCCTTATTTGGCCAAAGTCATAAAGCATGTAGCATCAGAGTCAAAAGTCAGGCTTATCTTTGTCCGAGATTGCAGAGATGCTGTCCGTGCTGTGCCCAGTACCTCGTGGCACTCACTGTTCCCATCTATACTAGCCCTTCTGTGTCAAAGGCTTGTGACTTCAAGCACCAAAGACTCTCTGCCTGAAACCTTTTTATTTTTTTGCCCGTGCCTGGGGCAGTCCAGAAGGGGTTCCTTTCAGAGTTAATGGCCCTGGGAGCAGCCCTTAGCAAATAAATGAGAGAGTTTGAAGAATGGATGTTTCAACTTCCTCTTTTAGGTGAAAGACTGATGACAGGTCTCCACCATTTCCCAGAGGTGGCCAGTGGAATTTATTCCCATTTACAGAATGAATCTTCTCTTTAATTCACTTTTATGTGAACTCCTTCCCTCCCCATCTCACTTTCCCACTGCACGAGGCAGGGCTTACTGGAATCACTTTCCAAATAAACCACTAACACTCAAATTCCTTCCCTGGGATCTGTTTCTGGAGGAACCCAGCTAAAAACAGGGGTCGAAACTTGTTCTTTCCATTAGACAACAGTGCTGCCCTCATTCGTTCTGTCTATGATACAGTTGGTAAGAGGCTACATGGCAAAGTTCATAGAATGGGCTTGGGTTTTGCAGTCATGCAAAACTAGAGCTTCCCCTGGCCTTTGCACCTGCTCATTGCCTGATGTTAGGCAAGTGAAACCTTTTGAGTCTCAACAGTCTCACTGATGAAATAGGATAACAATAGAGAAGTTCCTCTATTTACATGCTTTCAACTTATGAACTTTCATAGGTATAATGATTTTGTTCCCCTTGGCTGCTGTTTCCGGCAATGGATTTATTTATGAGCACCTATGAAAGTTCGTAAAACTAGGTAATAACAGAAGTAACTCACCACAAGTCATCAGTGATAGCTTGAATAAAGTCATTTTGTACTTTTGCCTCTAGAAGGTGATGCACTACTTTTGCCTCTAGAATGTGAGTCGAGGAGTCTCTGAGCTTGAATAAAGTCGTTTTGTACTTTTGCCTCTAGAAAGTGATTCACTACTTTTGCCTCTAGAATGTGAATCGAGGAGTCTCTGAGCCTCCAAGGTAGAGAGAGTGTGAGGGTGACACATAATGGTGTGAAGAACACAGCCTCTTGCCTGATAAAACAGGTGCCTAGTAAATAAGAGCCTTTGTGGTTACAAGTCTGTCTCTAGATTTTAATCTCCTAGGGGGCAGAAACAGTGTTTTCTTCATCTCAGATCTTTCCTTATAGTAGTTGTGCAAAAGTGAATAAGACAAATTTTATACTCTGCAACTTTGTTTTCATTGTATATTTGCACTATTCATAATGTATCACATAAGCCAAGTAACCAGCAGCATACCATCCTGGGAACCCACTTAACCAGATGTAATCTCATTCATTTTCAAGATGTCCCTGTGGCAAATTTTGCTCTTTTCATTTCTCTGTCTCGTTATCCCATCACTGGGATTGTTTTAAGTCATCCAGTCCTTTCAACACTAGCACCCTTGGGAGGTTTCCTTCCTGATGCTAGCCTTTGCATCTCATCTTTGTTTTGCTTTGTTTTCTTTTAAGTTTATTTATTTATTTTGAGAGAAAGAGAGAGAGTCAGCAGGGGAGGGGCAGTGAGAGGGAGAGAGAGAGAACTCTGAGGAGGCTCCACACTGTCAGTGCAGAGCCTGACACGGGGCTTGACCCACAAACCCTGAGATCATGACCTGAGCCAAAACCAAGAGCCCACGCTTAACTGGCTGAGCCACCCGGGTGCCCCTGGATCTCATCTTTTAACAATCAACTTGGTCTTCTTTGTCTCCTTAGCCCACTGAGATGATTTTTGGAGTTTGAAATGCTTTTTGTTTTGTTTTGTTTTTTTTTTTTTTTTGCTTTTCATATTACTGATTTCATCCAATTTTCAACTTCAGTAAGCATAATAGATATAACAACTAGTAACATTATATACTAATAACATTAAAACTATAATTTAATAATGTTACCTAATGGTTTTATCATCTTTTTAGCATTTCTTATTCTTTTCTTCAACAAATATAGATTGTCAAGTCTCTCTGCCTCATTTTATTATTTTGCTTCTTTCATCAGGTTAATTACCCATATTTACAATGCTCCCTTATTTTGCGGCTTTACATCTAGGCCAGCACTGTCCAATAAAAATTTCTGTGATAATGAAAATGTTCTATATCTGAGTTCTCCAATATGGCAGCTACCAGTCACATATGGTTAATGACCACTTGAAATGTGGCTAATGTGTCTCAGGAACTGAAATTCTCATTTGATTTACTTTTAATTTAAATAGTCACATATAACTACTACATTGGATACAACAGATCTAGATTTTTAAAAAATTTATATGACAAATATTTTTCACATTTGTTTCTTTTATTTTTTCTTCAGAAATTTATATAATCTCCTCTAGACAGTTGTGACTAAAAAAAATTATTGGTATCTGCAAAATATATATTCCAAAATTATTGATTTCTACTATAAAATACTTGAAAAGACAAGTTAAGGAAAGAAATGTGATGAAATTGTCTTTGTTATTCTGATTAACATACTAATAATTGGTTTGACCACTCAGAAACCTGTTACTGTGCACAAAGTAGGACAAAGAATATGATGCCACTCAGAATAATTTTTAGATGAGGAGAATTTTACACAGAAGCCAATGAGTTATTCAACTTGCTCCTGGATGTAATTGTAAAATAGGTTAAATATTTTTAAGTGATTTCTTACCCCTTTTTCCTCCATCCTCTTAGAGTCTCCTTTCCAGGAAGGTGTCCAAGGTCATCATTTTTCTTCAGCTGATCATATTGCTATGAACCCTGAATCCCATTTCCACTGTAGAACATGATAACTGTGTATACCCCTCTCGTCAACTCATTTGCACTACAATGTTACTAATTGGTAACATTCTCTCCCACAGAGAGCTTACGTTCCTTGTCTCCCCACAGAAAGCCTACACTGCAGAGCAATATAGCATTTCGGGTCAGAGGGCAGACTTTGGAGTGAAGCGGCCCTGGGTTTTCATCCTAGTTGAGTGATCTCCGGTTTCCTAGCTCAGGGACCTTGGTTTGAACAAGTCACTTCACCTCTGTAGGTCCCTGTTTCCTCAGCTATGATATGGGAATAAAAATAGTTCCTACTCCATGGGATTAAAGTGAATAGTTAATAAAATACCAAATGCAAAGTGGTTAGCCTAGTGCTGTAATTATCAAATGAAGTTATTGTGACAAATGAACTTCTTTTTTAGGAAAAAATTACTTTTACAAACTAACTTCTTTTTTAGGAAAAAATATACTCTCAAGTGAATCTCTAATGATAAAAGTGTAGCAATCGTAGACAGCCTGGGGAGAGAGTCCCAATGCTATCCATAGGGTCCTCAATATATATATTTGTTGAATGAATGAATCAATGATGAAGTCCTAGTTTCATGTGACAAACTGAGTCAAACTGAGTCCATAAATGCAACCTTAAGAATGCCAGCTTTAACTAAATTTGGTTCTTTGCTCTCAAAAAGTTTTGCTATTCAAAATGAGCATAAAATTATCAATGACAAGTGTAATTTGGCAGGATGGGACTTTAATTTCTACTTCACGTTATGCCTTGTTTAAATTTTCTTTAATTAAAATTTTTTTAATGTTTATTTATTTTTGAGAGACAGAGAGAGACAGAACATGAATGGGGGAGGGGCATAGAGAGAGGGAGACACAGAATCCCAAGCAGGCTCCAGGCTCTGAGATGTCAGCACAGAGCCCAACAAGGGGCTCAAACCCACAAATCAGGAGAACATGACCTGAGTCGAAGTCTGATGCTCAACCGACTGAGCCATACAGGCGCCCCCTTGTTTGAATTTGTTATAAGCATGGATTACTTTTAGAATAAAAAAAAAGAAATTATATATAATTATATTAATCAAATAGCCACAAAGTAGCATTAAGTACCTTGAATTAGTACCACAGTATTTATGTGGAGCTTCATGATACAATTCCTGACTGAAGAAAATTTGTAGTATTTAGTAGTCTTGCTTAAAAAATCTGATAGGTGGTTTAGTACTTGTATTTTCTTTATGGTCAGCAATGTAAAAAAAGTAAGATTCATCTGAAACTGATACAACAGGCTCTCAACAGACACACAGACATAAACACACACACACTTTTATAGAAGTCTCACGCAGGATATTCTCAGTAGAATGAGGTAACACACTGAAGTACATGGTGATCAAAGCTTTGATGTCGCTGTGTGTTCCTAATATAGCTGTATTTTTCTCAAAGAGAGAGAAAGGAGAAAGGAAAAAAAAAAAAAAAAAAAGACTGTCTTTCCTCACAGCCAGTAGTTGTTGCATATTTTTTCCCCCAGGCCACATGGAGTACAGTGGTAAATAATGTCATAATTTCCTTTAAGAATTGACATGTGTATTTAGAAATGTTTTGCAATTAATGGGATATGATATATAAATAGATGAATCAGTTTAATAAACATGTTATGGTTCATATTTTTCCAGTTACAGCTCCTAGATTAAATATAACAACAAAAAATAAGGAAGCTGATTGTTTCTCATTATATGCTTAAATCAAGGGAATCATTCATTATTGATTTGGATACATTTGCAAAACCTACGTGATGTACCCCTGGTGAAGTCCTGTGAATGTGACCTCTGCATATTGCTAAGTTGTACAAAACTTCTAAATAAAACGCAACTATCTCTAATTTGTTTGCCAAAATAGTGAATCATAGTAGGTTGCTGTCGGTAAGCTAGCAGCCAGTGACGTATGTTCCTTTTGCTTCTCTTTAATGTTGGAGGGGGTGGTTGGAGACTTTATCACCAAAACCAAACTACTGGGAGCATTCTGATCCCAGGACAGTTCATGCCTCACACTGCTGATCTTAAACAAGCTATGACGGGCACTTATCACTGACTTAGTTACAATTTCTCTAAATCATGAATATGTCATTTCTCTTTTTCCTTCAACCTTTTTTATCACTCCACTTCCTTTCTCTGTCATGTCAGTGTGGAGCCGGCAGGGGGATTAATTGAAAAGTTGGCAACTATAAGAAATAAAGAATATTCAAACTTTGAAGCAAATTACTACCTGTACTGACTGAGCAATTTTTTATTTGTTCGATGGGGATTATTATTCTACTACCTAGAGATTACCACATTTTTCTTTTTTTTTAACAATACTTATACAATTTTGTATCCTGGTTTTTTTCCCTTTATCTTATAGTAAGTCACTTATCCCGCGTCACTAAGTAACAAAGCTCCATTTTTAAATTGCCAGATTCATGCCCATTGCTATTGTTTAACCCTCAACTCTGAGACTAAGAAAGACTAATGCATTACTAAGGAAACTCAAGCCATTTCCTTAGCGATTTTCAGGACAGTGTGATTCCTCCAGGCCTGAACTGGTCTGAGCCTGAGATGGGCTTTCTATTTTTATTTCTATTTATTTTACATTTTATTTTATTTTATTTTATTTTATTTTATTTTATTTTATTTCTATTTATTTTACATTACATTACATTTACATTACATTTTATTTTATTTTATTTTATTTTACTTTATTTTATTTCTATTTATTTTACATTTCATAAGCATTCCACCAAGCAGCGTGGGCAGGAAGTATAGGTTTTTGTCAATAGCAACTCTTAGAGAAGCTGGGGCTATTTTGTGGAAACTTTGCAGCAGATGGAAGAACTTTTTTTTGCATGTGAGCTATTAGCAAGCATAAGAAATTAGAAAATTAGTGTAATGGTCATATATAAACTATGGGGATTTGGGTTGGAATAAGACATTTGGGGTATTCTAAAGTCAATTGGGGCAGAAGAATAAAGTCGTTTTTATTTACTTATTTTTTTAAGCTTTTTTTAAAATTTATTTTTGAAAGAGAGAGAGAGAGAGAGAGAGAGAGAGAAAGACAGTGCATGAGCGGGGGAGGGACAGAGAAAGAAGGAGACACAGAATCCAAAGCAGGCTTCAGGCTCTGAGCTGTCAGCACAGAGCCTGACACAGGGCTTGAACCCACCGACCGTGAGATCATGACCTGGGCCAAAGTTGGATGTTTAATGAACTGAGCCACCCAGGTGCCCCAGAGAATAGAGTAGTTCTATACAATTTACATGAATGCCAAGAAATTTCTTTTACCTACTACTGTTATAAAAAAAGCAAAAGTGATGGTCTGTGGAAGAGAAACTGTTTTGATTGTGCCTTGGTGATACAAGCATAAATGTCACTAAAGAGATACTTGGCCCTGTGGAGTCCCAAAGCCATACAGTTGTCTGGAATCCCACTTTACGTGAGCAATAGGGCATTTCCTTACAGCCTATATTTAAACTTGGCACCTGTTGGGGAATACCCCTGGCATGGCCTCAGAATCAATGGTGCAGCTGTTAATTTCCACAACTTGCTTTAGTTACTAGGAGGCTGCTGCCAGATTGGGGAGGCAGCATGCCATATGGACAAAAGAAGTATCAGAGCACAGGGAATTGCTAGAATATTTCAGAGAGATGTGGAGTAACAGGCCAGTTGGAACAGGTTGTGGCATAATTTATTTCTTCAA
This sequence comes from Leopardus geoffroyi, assembly GCF_018350155.1. NCBI lineage: Eukaryota > Metazoa > Chordata > Mammalia > Carnivora > Felidae > Leopardus > Leopardus geoffroyi. The sequence continues at coordinate 21,356,500 of NC_059338.1, read as the reverse complement.
TTTGGGCCTATAAACGCGATCATAGGAAAACAGCATGAAATGAAACAGTGATCATTTATTCAAAGCCTATCAGTGGAGTCCCCACTATATGACAGACTTTCCATTTTCTGAGGACTGTGGTGAACAAGATAGAGAATGTCACTGCTCTCTCAATTTAAGTATATACTAAACAATATAACCATCTGCGTTTTTTTCTTGTTGCTATTTAAATCTAGAAGCTGTAAGTGGAAAAATATGAACCTTGAATATTTACATAGCATATTCTAGCAGAGGAGGAAGATGGTAAATATATGAATAAATAAGAAAAACATTGGAACATGATAAGTGCAATATAGAAAAATTAAAACAGGACTATAAATGATAGGAAGTCACTGGGTGGCTATTTTACACTGGGGGCTCAGGGAAGGCCCGAGGAAGTGGTGTTTAAACTGAGAGCCTAATGTCTAGAAGGATACGGCCATGCACAGATGAAGGAGAGGAATGACGGATGATAGAAGCAGAAGCAGCAGTTAATGACAAGGCCCTAAGCTTGCTGTGGTTGAGGAACAGATACCTGACAGCTAGTAATGGGGGATAGATTGAAATGGACTCTAGGGGCAGATGGATGTCAGGTCACCAAGGGTTTTTTATAGGTCAAGGTAAGGAGTCATTTATTTATTTATTTATTCTATTATTTTATTTATTTATTCTTTTTTATCTATTTATTTTTAATGTTTTTATTTTTGAGAGAGAGTGAGTGAGTGAGCGAGCGAGCTGGGGAGGGGCAGAGAGAGAGGGAGACATAGAATCCAAAGGAGACTCTAGGCTCTGAGTGGTGAGCACAGAGCCTGACACAAACCATGAGAGCATGACTTGAGTTGAAGTTAGACACTTTACCGACTGAGCCACACGGATGTCCCTGGGTATATTCTAAGTGATATTGGGTGTCTTTAAATGGGAGAGAACTATAACAGGACTAATTGAATTACAGCGGCACACTTTACTTAATGTGTGACTTGGGGTGAATTTTACTCATGTGCTCAATACTTAACTGAGTGTTAGCCAGGCCTGGTGCTTGATTCTGGGGCTACCGAGATATATCAATCATAGTCTTTTTCCTGAATGAGTTCACAGTCTTGTGGGTGACTTCAGCGTTTTGAAACTTTTTTCTACTCTGGAAAATGGTAATAATAATCTTCCAATTGTTTAGGGGATTCGACATAGTGTATAATAAAGATCTTAACAAAGGGTCTGAAACATTATAGCTTCTTAGTAGGTGGTGGTTATTATTATTGTTATTGTTACTCATTTCCATGTGGTTATATAAAAGCTTTTTTTTTTTTAATTTTTTTTTTCAACGTTTATTTATTTTTGGGACAGAGAGAGACAGAGCATGAACGGGGGAGGGGCAGAGAGAGAGGGAGACACAGAGTCAGAAACAGGCTCCAGGCTCTGAGCCATCAGCCCAGAGCCTGACGCGGGGCTCGAACTCATGAACCGCGAGATCGTGACCTGGCTGAAGTCAGACGCTTAACCGACTGCGCCACCCAGGCGCCCCTATAAAAGCTTTTTAAGGGAGATAAAATATAAACCTATAATTATGTAGTATTTCACATGAATTTCTTACTAAAGAATGTGATCAAATGACATATAAGTTCTTTGGAAAAGGCCTGAGACAAAGATATGTGTAAGTGGCCACATGAAGGAAGGTTAAGAACACTATATATCTTTTATCTATCTATCTATCTATCTATCTATCTATCTATCTATCTATCATCTATCTATCTGTGTATATATATATATATATATATATATATATATATATATATATATATATCTTTCCCATTAACTTGCCTTTGCACCTTTCTTGAAAATCTATTGATCACATATGTGTAGGTTTAGTTCTTTCTCCATAATCTATGATGTGACCTACACTGTTTTGATTATTATAGTTTCTATAGTAAGTTTTGAAATCAGGTAGTATGAGTTCCTCAACTTTGTCCTCTTTGTAAAAAGTATTTTGGCTATTTTAAATCTTTTGCCTTTCCTCATAAATTTTAGAATCAATTTGTTGCTTTCCATAAAATTTCCTGCTAAGATTTCTATTGGGGTTGCACTGAATGTATACATCACTTTGGAGAGATTTGATTTTTAATCTTAAAAGTACAGAATTTTCCAATACATGACACAGCATATTTATCCATTTATTTAGGTCTTTGACTCTTTAAGAGAGAAAAGGGAAGGAAGAACATTTGCTCTGAACTATATCTTTGCCTAATCTAGGTGCTATTGTAATATATTAAAAAGCAGAACCTTGTGATCATTTTTTTTTGCTTAAATATTTTATATGAAATCTAGTGCTCCTAAACATAGTTTTGGGGTTTTTTTTTGTTCTTTTAATTATGTTTTGGATAAAAAAGTAGAATTGTAAATTTTTAATGAAATACATTAACATTAAATTATTCTATGCCAATTTTGACAATTAAAAAAAATGACCACCTCTACTCATTCTCTCAGGTAATCTTGAGTTGACTAAATTACTAATAGTAGGCCTAGGCTTATGAATGATTTACTTTCATAATAAAGTCAAGTGTGCTGAACTTTGTTCATAAAAAAAAGAAATATCCATTGCAATGGTTCTGACGTTAAGTTTTTCACCTGTCAGATTGGCAAAGATCAGAAAGTTGGGCAATAATGTATGAACCTTCTTTCAGTTTTCCTCTCTGTGGGGTGAGGAGTCACTGGGCCCAGGGGTTGTGCCCACCCAGGTCTTCCCCCTGTTCTGGATGTTCCAAGGACCCAGGATCCTAGGTAGTTCTCAGGATAGCATATTACAGAGTAAGGGATTTGAGCATCAGAAAATGTTGGGAAGCACTTGCTAGAATGAACTGTATGACCTCTGTTGGCTCTGTGACTCTAAATCAAGAATTTATGGACCACTTGTTCAATAGGAAGTTCCCACTGACTTCTAAAATTATGAATTAGTTCTCTGAGTTTCCAAGAAAAGTGTAGGTTTAATGTTTTCTTTGTTTTGTTTTTTACATTTATTATTGACAGACAGAGAGAGACAGAGCATGGGCATGGGAGGGGCAGAGAGAGAGGGAGACAGAATCTGAAGCAGGCTCCAGGCTCTGAGCTGTCAGCACAAAGCCAGATGTGGGGCTCAAACTCACAAACCGCGAGATCATGACCTGAGCTGAAGTCAGATGCTTAACCAACTGAGCCACTTAGGCGCCCCAAGAAAGTGTAGGTTTAAAAATGAACATCACTCTTCCCTAATTCAAACACAGCTATCTACAGAAGATGTAGAAATGTTAGGCTTCTCTTGGTCCAAACCCATCTGCTGTGGAACATCTTGCTGCTTAAAGAAGTTCCAGGGGCATTGTCACCAGGCCATGAAATGTACCCAGTGATCACTGCACTATTGTAGGGCAGGCTGATAAGGAACACATTGATCAGAGAGCACAGAATTATCAGTACCTCACATGCTTTTAAGAAAGTGGACTCCTGGCAAATCATTTTAGAATAGTGCTTGGAAAGCAATTAATTAATTTTAATAGTTTTTGATGGACTGTTGATTGAGTTGAGTGATACTTGGGAAATTTAAGATATATACTTTAATGGAATGTAGGTATCTTCAAAGAGAGCATGCATAAAAATCTCTGGGGCAAGATGACCACATTTACAAGATACTTAGTTTTGGTAAAGTGATCTATGAAGAATATTTAAGAGACTACAACTAGATTTTTCTTGTTGAGTCTCATTACCTGGCTTAATTGAAATAATAAAAAAAATCAGAGTAATATTGGTTTATTCTTTTTCATTCTGTAAACCATCATCCGATGAATGGACCCCACTCCCAGTCCATTATTTTGCTCAGAACAATGGAAAGGAATAAAATAACCTTGAATTGGCATAATTTTTCAGTTTATAGAATAAAACTTACGTCTAAGGAAAAGAGTCCTATTTTATTATAATAGTTACTTAAATAATGAAAAGTCTCGGGGCGCCTGGGTGGCGCAGTCGGTTAAGCGTCCGACTTCAGCTAGGTCATCATCTCGCGGTCCGTGAGTTTGAGCCCCGCGTCGGGCTCTGGGCTGATGGCTCAGAGCCTGGAGCCTGTTTCCGATTCTGTGTCTCCCTCTCTCTCTGCCCCTCCCCCATTCATGCTCTGTCTCTCTCTGTCCCAAAAATAAATAAACGTTGAAAAAAAAAAATTAAAAAAAAAAAAAGAAAAGTCTCCTTCATTCTCAAAAACAAACAAAATAGGCAATCTCTGCTTAAATATGAGGCAGATTGTTTTCACAGCAATGAGGACCCAATTAAAACAGCTTGAGAAGAGATTGTAAGTGAACTGGCTGTTGAATGGCACTGTGCACCCTTGACTCCCATGCCATATTTGTGCTACCTGTCATATAACATATTCACAGACCAAAAATCTGTCCCTCATAGAACTGCTTTAAAACTCTATTACTCTTATATACTACCAAATACCTGATCAGGCAAGTATTACATTGTAGGAAACTACACCCAAGCTCCCAGACTAAGGGCTATTCCTAATGCTATTGGAAAACACAAGCATTTTCTCAACTTCCATGAGGACCCAGAGACTCCGCCTCTCCTCGCTCCCCTCTGCCATCCTCGACAATAGCATCTGCTAACTTGAATGATAATGATTGGATGCTAGAAGTTAAGAATAACAGCTGACTTGAAGAGACCGTTGAAGTTCATCTCAAAGAAGCATATACCATATTAAACTAGAACAACAAAACAAACGCACACCTCGAATTGTAAATCACAGAAGAGAATAATTCCATTTTTCAAAAAGTATGGTGAGGCTTGTATGGATTTCTGTGCATTTTGATGTGCAATTATTGTCCAAATCTTTGGTGATCACATCATACAGAGGTTTTTCTGTTATAGAATTTGGATGATAATCTGCAACCTAGTGATAGAATATCTGTGGCTCTCTCATATTTCCCACAATGTTTTTTTCTTCCTTTTTCCTTCCCTTTTCTTGTTTTTTTTTTTTTTTTTTTTTTTTTTTTTTTTTTTTTACTTCTATTTCTCCTTCATTTTGTTCTTTGTCTTTCTTATTCCTTTCTCCAGTGACAAAGCTTTAAATCTCTAAGTGGCACGGAAGATTTGAATTGTTTTGAACCTTCTTTTATATGTATATTTTTCTCTTATAGCTAAGTACAAGCCAGTGCCTTTCAGTATTCACCCTAAAAACTTCCTTCCACATTCTGGGTACATGAAAGCCAGAGTTCAGTTATATTGGCAATAGTTAGTGACTGTGAGTTATGAGCCACATGAATCAGTCAACCTGGTATCAGAGTATCTGGCTTCAGACTTATATTTATCAATCCTATGGCTACCTCTGACAAATTGTTTTTTTCTTATTAAGAGATATTAATGACTTATTTCCAGCTTCGTGAAGATTTTACTTCTTATTGTCCCATTTATTCTTTTCTCTTTCTTTCTTTCTTTCTTTCTTTCTTTCTTTCTTTCTTTCTTTCTTTCTTTCTTTCTTCCTTCACCCTCCCTTCCTTCCTTCTTTCATTTCTTTTTCTTTATTTTTTATTTTTATTAAAAAAATTGTTCTAATGTTTATTTTTGGAAGAGACAGAGTGTGAGCTGGAGAGGGGCGGAGAGAGAGGGAGACACAGAATCTAAAGGAGGCTCCAGACTTTGAGCTCTTAGCACAGAATTCGACACGGAGGCTTGAACCCATGAACCGTGAGATCATGACCTGAGCTGAAGTCAGACACTTAACCAACTGAGCCACCCAGGAACCCCTCTTTCTTTTTTTAAATGTTTGTTTAATTTTGAGAGAGAGAGAGGGAGAGAGCACAAGTGGCAAGGGACAGAGAGAGAGGGAGAGAAAGAATTCCAAGCAGACTCTGCACAGTCAGTGGGCTTGAACCTACAACCAATGAGATCATGACTTTAGCCAAAGTCTGATGCACAACTGACTGAGCCACCTAGGCACCCTGCCCTGCCATTTACTCCTCTTTCATCTGATGCCTTTAATTTTTCAAATCCAAGTTACCTAATTTCATCAAGCAGAACTCTCTTCGGCAATGAATGAAGATCATTGAAAATTTACTATGCACTATGAGCTAAATAAGGAAGTAACAGACAGTCTCTGCTTTCAATGAACTTATAATCTAGTTTGTGAGATAAAGCATTTGCTCTGCCTTCTCAGAATGCCCATTGTCTGTGCTTCTGTCTAAAGTCATCTTTTTGGAGAGGTTGTCAGCCTCTCCAGACCACCGAACTGGGAGAGAGAACCCCTTTCTTGGGCAATACTTTTATCATTGCAGTCGATCCTCAGTCTTGTAATTGGTTAAATGTCAGTTTCCACTACCAGAGTGTGAGCTCCTTGACAGCAGGTTTTTGCTTTAATTCAGCTAATTCCTGATGTGTATAGTAGGTGCTCAAAAAATGTTAGGTTTTGGATTGAAGAATTAAACCCTGAATTATGGTGTACTATAATATAAAAAAAACAATTCTCAAAAATATTAAAATGTATCAGAATGTCTTGACTTGTCCCATATCCCCAAATGAATCAGAAATCATAAGCATTCTCCTTCGTTCCTAGTAGTCAATTTCAGTTCTTATTTGACATTCCTTTTATCAGTATTTCCATTAGCCCCAGCTAGTCTTTTGCTTATGTAGTTTTTTTTGTGTGTTAGTTGGTATATCAGCCCATTTTGAGGCTATTCATTTTGCTGTTATTATAGGTATTGAGTATTTTTTGTTTTTAGGATGTTGAGCAGGATGCCACAATGAGGTTTGGGTAAATTACAGTTTGTATGATTAATGAACCCTTTATTTCTGCTCAAGATTATAGAGAGTTTAGCTTTGTGTTCCTTTCCAAATTGATAACAGCTTGTTTTAAAAATCTATTTTTCAATTGGATGTGTTTGAAAATACTTTAGGAAGTAATACAAGTGGCCAATGGTTTTGTTTTGGCATGTTTTTATTTTATAATGGATACTTTGGGACCTGGCAGATATATGGCAGATTTCAATTTATTAGACATAATACTTCCAAGTTTTAGCCCCTGGAAAAGAGAATGAACAGAAAGCCTGATTAATTGTTGGTATAGTGATCCTTTGGCATGCTTGTTGAATGATTTACACCGGTGTGTTGTTAGATCTTGCTGAACAAAAGCCTTATTCACTGTGGGTGTTCAGTGAAAACAGTCATGGGGTTAGGAACTTGCAATCTCAAAGAAAATACAGTACAATGTGAGCCAAGTGAAATTTCTAACTTAATGTCTTGTAGATTTTTCTGCCCAAATCATCTTTCCTCATAACTGTTTTGATTATATTTATTCTCTTTCAGAAACATGGTTTATCTATGTTTTTGTTCCAAACTTGAACGGTCCGTTTTAGTATTCAGCATCCTTTGCTTGTGTATGCATGTCCACATCATTTTCCTGTTTCTCACTTTCTAGTATTTTCGTCTCAAACCAACCTGCCACATTCTTCACAGAGAATTAGCCTAGTGAGGCAGTTCATGAGAAGATGCTCTATTCCAGTCTGTGTTCCTGGGACCAGTCTACAAGGTTGTTTTAAAAATAGATTATGTTTCTTGAAAGGAAATACATTTAAAATTTGTTGTTTTTGCCTCTGTGAGCCAGTCTAGACATTGGCCCTTTCAAATAGACCTTTAAATAACAAGTACAACACATGGGAAAGAAAAGCAGAACACTTGAGGTGCTGTTTTGCACATTAATCACTCATGAATGTTTGAGAATTGTGACGTCAGTTAATTAATTAACTGGACATGCTTAAAATTTTTAAAAAATTTTTAGCTGCAGTCAAATGCCACCTACTATTAGATGTTAGAGGGAGAGCACACAAGGAACAGAATCCCTGCTGTCAAAGACTAACAGTCTAATGGAAAAGGCAGACAAATGGGTCAATGACCACTTTATAGCATACCATATCCTATGACGGCATCCCAGTTTACCCTGTGATATACATCCCAACAAAGTTTTACAAAGAGATGATACCTGAACCGAGCCTTGAAAGATGAGCATCATTAAGAGAGAAAAAAAAGTTGGATATCAAAAGAGCATTCCAGACAGGGAAAGTCATGAGTGAGAATAGAGAACCTTAAAATACTGGGACATGTTTGTGAATTATATGTATCTTAATATTATCAAGTGATAAAGAGTGAGAAGGAGTGATAATAAATGATGCTGTAAAGAGAGGCAGGAGTCAAGTCAAGGATACCTTGAATCGTGGTTGAGGATGCTTGGGGTGATTTCCATGCCAGGTTATAGAATATGGGAAATGATGCTATTTGTTCCTGACTGAGAGAGCTTGCTTCCAATCTCTCCCTTCTATGTGAGGACACAGCAAGAAGACAGCTGTTTGCAAGGCAGAAAGACAGGCCTCACAGGAACCGAATTGGCTGGCGTCTTAATCCTGGACTTCCCAGCCTCCAGAACAATGAGAAATAAATGTCTGTTGTTTAAGCCATCCAATTTATGGCATTTTATTACAGCACCCTCAGCAGACTAAGACAGTTCCTCATTTCTCTCAGTGATACCATATTTCTAGTCAGGCATGTTAGACACTCGGGAATCATCTCCTGTTTCTGCCTCCACAACCCTTTAATTTTGTCAGCTCTCTTTTCTGCTATTCCTGCACTAGTCAGTACCATGGTTCCTTGTCATTTTCAATAATCTGATTCATCAGTTTTTATCTACAAGCTCTCAAAAGACTTACAGAAGAGAAAACACTGAGGCACAGTGAAGTATTCATCAAAAATGTTCAGTGGCCTCTATTGCCTGAAGAATAATATTCAAATTCCTTAGCATGGAATTTAGAGCCCCCTCCAACCCCCACCCATGATATGGCCTCAGTCATCTTTCCAGGGTTATCTCCTAATACATCTAGCCATGTGCTTTTTATTGTAGCCACTTGAGGTTTAGTTCATTAGGACCTTCCATGCTGGTGAACATGTTGATGTACTGGAGGGTCATGTGCTCTGACTCAATGAGGAGAAGGCACAGAAGCTTTGCATTTGGGACCCTTCCAGACCTTGCCCACTTCAGACCAAGTCTCTTCATTTGGTTAGTCTTCCATATCCTTAATAGAAAAACTGTAATAGTAAATATTGCACTTTCCTGAGGGCTGTCAGCCATTTTGTGAATTATCTAACCGAGGGGTCACGAGAATCTCCAAATATGTAGCCAGTTAGTCAGGAATTTGAATACCCTGAGGACCCTGAAAATGTGGCTGGCATCTGAAGTGGGAGCAGTCTTGTGGAGGACCAAGCCCTTAACTTGAGGGGTGGTTAGTTCCAGAAATGAATTGCACTACATCATTTGAGGTAGAAATGAAATAACATAACAGAATGGAAACCATTTTGGTGATAGCAACAGTTTAGTCATTTTCAGTGGGAATTTTTGGGGATGACCTAAAACAAAATTAGATCAGCACTGCTTTATAAAAGGTCTTACCAACTAAGAGGATTTGCTCAAATCCCAGTGTTTACAGTGTCAATTTCTATACATTTCATTTTTTTATCATGGTGTTCAGGAAATTATTCTGTTAACAGTCAAGATGGCTTAATCCCTAGAATTATATTTCTGTTTTTCAAATTGATAACCTATTGGTTTTCCCTCTTAGGGTTTTTTTTTCCCCCTCCGGGATATAAACAACCTGCTATATTGTTGTAGAAAGGAAAATCAGATGGAAATTGGAGACAGGACTTCCATCCTTTTTGCAATGCAGAGAGGGAAGGACTCAGCGATCATGTGGTCCTGCTTACACTAAGCATATCTGGGAACCATCCAGATAGTCACATGTGGACACATGACTCCTCTCTTCCTCATTTCTTTTTGGATATTACAGTTTCTCATTGGCATCCAAATAGGCCTTTTCTTTTCTCTCCTTGTGGTAAAGTTTGATTGTGTCTGATTTTATGCTGTCTCTTTGACAATTGTCCTTTCCATTCTCCTTTCACGTTATCCCCCTACTTTTTGTTTCAGCTCTGCTTTTAGAGCCCCTGTGTACTATCCTGACGTTCTAAGGCTTCTGCTTTCAACACTCAAGGACATCACACCATTGCCATATGGTGTGAAATTATTTTTGTATGCACAACAATTGACTTTCTTTGCTCAGTTCCCTAGCATGGCTTTTTGTTTGTTTGTTTTGTTTTTTGATAGGTTAAAAGCAAACTTCTGAGAAATGTCAGAACTTAATTTTTTCTCCCTAAGGGTTCTTAACATAATGTCCTTTCTTTTATTCTTATTTTATTACCCAAGGAAAAAAAATTTACTTAGTTCATTTTTTTTAACCCAACATTTTGCTCATCAATGAATATTTATTGAGTTTCTTTCCACTGGAGGAGTAGTTTTATTTTTTTGCAAATAATAAGTTGTCAAATCTTTGTGCCCAAAGACAGAAAAAGTATACATGAGTAAAATACATTTTAGAATTTTCTCTTTATCCTTGTATTTTGCCAGTTTCATTATGATATGTCGTGCAGAAGATCGATTCAAGTTACGTCTGAAGGGAGTTCTCTGTGCCTTTTGGATTTCAATGCCTTTTTCCTTCCCCAGTTCAGGGAAGTTCTCAGCTATAATTTCTTCAAGTACCCCTTCAGCACCTTTCCCTCTCTCTTCCTCCTCTGGGATACCAATTATGCGTATATTATTTCTTTTTAGTGTATCACTTAGTTCTCTAATTTTCCCCTCATACTCCTGGATTTTTTTTATCTCTCTTTCTCTCAGCTTCCTCTTTTTCCATAACTTTATCTTCTAGTTCACCTATTCTCTCCTCTGCCTCTTCAATCTGAGCCGTCGTCATTTCCATTTTGTTTTGCATTTCTTTTAAAGCGCTTTTCAGCTCCTCGTGACTGTTCCTTAGTCCCTTGATCTCTGTAGCAAGAGATTCTCTGCTGTCCTCTATACTGTTTTCAAGCCCAGCGATTAATTTTATGACTATTATTCTAAATTCACTTTCTGTTATATTATTTAAATCCTTTTTGATCAGCTCATTAGCTGTTGTTATTTCCTGGAGATTCTTCTGAGGGGAATTCTTCTGCTTGGTCATTTTGGATAGTCCCTGGAGTGGTGAGGACCTGCAGGGCACTTCCCTTGTGCTGTGGTGTATAACTGGAGTTGGTGGGCGGGGCCGCAGTCCGACCTGATGTCTGCCCCCAGCCCACCGCTGGGGCCACAGTCAGACTGGTGTGTGCCTTCTCTTCCCCTCTCCTAGGGGCGGGATTCACTGTGGGGTGGCGTGGCCCGTCTGGGCTACTTGCACACTGCCAGGCTTGTGGTGCTGGGGATCTGGCGTATTAGCTGGGGTGGGTAGGCAAGGTGCATGGGGGCAGGAGGGGCAGGCTTAGCTCGCTTCTCCTTAGGTGATCCACTTAAGGAGGGGCCCTGTGGCAGCAGGAGGGAGTCAGATCCGCTGCCGGAGGTTTGGCTGCGCAGAAGCACAGAGTTGGGTGTTTGCGTGGAGCAAGAAAGTTCCCTGGCAGGAACTGGTTCCCTTTGGGATTTTGGTTGGGGGATGGGCGGGGGAGATGGCGCTGGCGAGCACCTTTGTTCCCCACCAAACTGAGCTCTGTCGTCTGGGGGCTCAGCAGCTCTCCCTCCCTTTGTCTTCCAGCCTTCCCGCTTTCCGAGCAGAGCTGTTAACTTATGACCTCCCAGACGCTAAGTCGCGCTTGCTGTCGGAACACAGTCCGTCAGGCCCCTCCGCTTTTGCCAGCCAGACTCGGGGGCTCTGCTTGGCCGGCGAGCCGCCCCTCCGCCCCGGCTCCCTCCCGCCAGTTGGTGGAGCGCGCACCGCCTCGCCGTCCTTCCTACCCTCTTCCATGGGCCTCTCGTCTGCGCTTGGCTCCGGAGACTCCGTTCTGCTAATCCTCTGGCGGTTTTCTGGGTTATTTAGGCAGGTGTAGGTGGAATCTAAGTGATCAGCAGGACGCGCGGTGAGCCCAGCGTCCTCCTACGCCGCCATCTTCCCCTAATTTGTAAAGCAAACCAAAATACATTTTAGCAGATATGCTTGAAAGATCACATTTCTTTTTAGAGGTCAATTTATTTTTTCAGTTAATGTGTTTTTTCTCCGGTAAATGTGATTAGCAAAGGGTCAAGTTTTACTAAACAGAATTGCTCATTCAGTCAAGATTAATGAACTTTGGTTTGAGGGCAGTATAGTACCCTTTATTTATAGTTGACTAGAGTTCCCCAGTTACTGAAGAGCATTTGTATACTATATAGCGTGGCAAGACAACACGCAGACTCTATTCATCATGTTTGTTTATATCATAACTCTTTTATTGTGTGTAATGGATTTGTATATATGAAAATAATTTTACAAGTTCAAACTCAAAGCATTTGTTGGTTTATTAATGCACATTTTCAAAGTTAGTATTATTGGGTGCTTTCTGTTCTTGTCCCCTTGACTCTATTACTTCATCCCTACTTAATATTTTTTTCCCCCGTCTTCATATTCCTGTGAAGAGAGTATAAATGTCAATAGTGATAGGAGGCACCCTAATGACTTTCCAAGGCTGGTTACAGACCCATGTACAACTCTGTCAAGTCAAAGGAATGTTGTATAAAAACCTTTTGAATAAATATCTTCTTTCTTAATTATAAAAGTAATACAAGCCATTACAAGAAATTTAGAAATAGAAATCACATTACAAGAAATTTAGAAATATGCGAATCACATACAACTATGATACCAGTCCATGATAACAGATCATTACTCTGTAGTACATTTCCTTTTGGTCTTTTTGTATGGCTTTCCTTAATATGCACGTGGATATGTCACTGTTTTCCCAATAGAGTTGAGATCATATATATAGCTTCTTTTTAACTGATTTTTGCTTTAATTTCATTTTGTTCTCAGAAGACCAAGACAAATTTACCTAAGCAATCTTTATCCCTCTTTACATAAAATAACTGCATTGAAAGAGAAGGAAATATATTTTATTGTTTACTTCACTATTTCTCAGTGCTTTTTTAAATTTTTGCTTCCTATTTTTGATATTGTGTTTAATTATCAGAGATTACCTAGAGTATTATCTAATCAAAATAAAGTCTTCAAAAATGAAGTCTATTTCTGCTTTCTGTTTATTTTATTTATGACCGAGTCAAAACTCCTCAAATTGCTAGAACAGCTAAATAAAGTGGAATAAGCAATCTCCTGGTACAATTATCTCCTGTAGCAACATCAACCTGAATAACCCATTTGGGATATTTTGGTATGTGTCTGTGTGAAAACATTGGCTGCAAACACCACTATCCCTATATCCAAGTGACGTTTAAGCATTGATGAAAACTGCTAGTGGATCAGCCACAACAAGTATCAAACGCTGGGTGTGTGCTATGTGTGTTACCTGTCACATGCTAATTACTAAATACATGTGAAAGGAAGACCAGAATTTTTGGTTTCTGACCTAAAGTGCTTATTCCTAATTAGGAGCAAGGAGAGTGAAGGGGAGAGGGAATGAATGCAAGATACCTGCCTCTATTTTGGATGGTATTAGCTACTCTACATAGTAAATCCTTACTACTCTAAAAAGTAAATAAGCGTCCTATTCTAAATTCTGGTAATTCTGTCTCCTGACAGATGCATTTTATTGAAATGCATATTGATAAAAAGTAGATTTATTTTTCTTACCTAACACGTAATATGCAGGAAGACAGTCCAGGACGAGTACATCTGGTCTAGGAAATTGACAAGGATGTGCAAAGGGATCTGGGGAGGTGTCTTATTGGGCATAATGCTGCCCTAAACAAATGAGGATGATGTTCAAAATGATAAAGGGGAGAATGGATGCGTTTAGAATCTCTCCCATCACCACTGCTTATTCATCTAGGCCAATATCCTATCTCACATGGATTCCTGTGATTATCTTCTTATTGGTCTCTTAACCTCTGGTTCTGTGCAAGTTCAATGCACTCTTCATTCTCTGATCAGAGTGATCTTCCTTGAGCACAAACATAAGCCTGTCACTTACTTGCTTAGCACACGTCAATGGCTCTTTGTTGTGCTTAAGATAAAGTTCAAGCTCCTGAAAATGGCATTCAAAGGTCTTCAAGATTTGGACATTTTTACATCTTCACTGCCCATGTTACATTATGTTCTAGCCACACCACATTTTCAATGCCTCAAATGTGCCATAGTCTCTTTTAGTTATGAGGGTTTATATGAATTTTTTCATATTTATTTATTTATTTATTTATTTATTTATTTACTTACTTACTTATTTTTGAATTTTTCAACTTTTAAAGAGAAACTGGATTTGCAGTTTTTTTTTTTTTAATTTTTTTTTTTCAACGTTTATTTATTTTTGGGACAGAGAGAGACAGAGCATAAACGGGGGAGGGGCAGAGAGAGAGGGAGACACAGAATCGGAAACAGGCTCCAGGCTCTGAGCCATCAGCCCAGAGCCTGACGCGGGGCTCGAACTCATGGACCGCGAGATCGTGACCTGGCTGAAGTCGGACGCTTTAACCGACTGCGCCACCCAGGCGCCCCTGGATTTGCAGTTTTTAATGTAAGTTCTACCTTTCAAAAGTGAGACAACTGCTGGCCCCAAAAAATCCATCTCTGTTGATGAAATTCACCTCATTTGCTGCCATGGTGTAATCTTTGTACTATTTCTTTGGCCTGAAATATTCTTTCCTCTTTTTACTGAATTCATTTCATTCTGAGCCTTGATTTATGCTTTTTGTTTGTCTGCCTTCTTAGTTTGCAGGCCACACTTTATGTACCATTTCTTCCCAGGAGCCTTCTCTGCCTTCACAGATCTGGGTACATTTTCTCTCCCCTGTACTCCAGCCACGGACTGATCTGTTGGCATCAGATTGTGACTAAGTCCCCATCAAGCTTGGAAGTTGAGAGGACTAGGGTAATTTCTGTCTCATTTATGCATTGATTCAACAAATATCTAATGGGCTCCTACTATGAGCCAGTGCTATCTTAGGCACTAGGGATTTTGTAATTAGCAAAGTATGAAATACTCTTGACTTTCATGGAGCCAGGTAGAAAGATGATAAACAGAAGAAATAAATAAAACATATAGTATATTATATAGTGAGCCTCTTTTTTTTTTTTTTTTTTTAATTTTTTTTCAACGTTTATTTATTTTTGGGACAGAGAGAGACAGAGCATGAACGGGGGAGGGGCAGAGACAGAGGGAGACACAGAATCGGAAACAGGCTCCAGGCTCTGAGCCATCAGCCCAGAGCCTGACGCGGGGCTCGAACTCACGGACCGCGAGATCGTGACCTGGCTGAAGTCGGACGCTCAACCGACTGCGCCACCCAGGCACCCCTATAGTGAGCCTCTTAAAGTCTCTTTTAGGGAAAAGGAAATGATCTATTCCATGCTAGGTCTTTTATTCATATGCTGCTCTATTTCAGGACAGGCTTTAGTGCTTCTCAAGTTTTATTTGTTTGTTTGTTTGTTTTTTAATTATTGTACCCTTTAGGAGCCTTCTTAGAAATTTTTTTCCTAAACCCCCCTCCATGTACCCTCCCCCTTATGAAATTTAAATACCACAAATATATTGTATGCCTGTTTATATACTGTGGTCCTTTGGAGGCCACAGAACATTGTATATTTTTTCACAACCCAAAAACCAATTTTTCTCAATATTGCCTTTGTTAAGAATACATGGGCTAAGTTATCCTGCTATTGAAATTATCCCCAAATGTCAGTGGCCAAAAGCAATGAAGTCAAGCTACATGACCATTGAAGGCTCTGGAACTCTAGCTGACTGTCACTGTTGGAAACATTGCTGGTCTCCAGGCACAGAGAAAGAGCAACTCACAAAGAAGTTGGGACATATACTGCTTTTGCTCACTTTCCATTAGCCAACGAAGTCACGTGGCCACGGCTTCTATTTTTGGGGAAGAAGAGGGAAGGGGAAGTACAATCTTAACATGTGACTGAAAGGAAAAAAAAAAAACACTTCAGAATATTTGTGAAGAGCCCTAATGACTGCTATAGGCACTGTCCCAATAATCCTGTGAAGTAGGGAGGAAGTGGATGTCAAAGTTATTTGTTCAAAGGCCTGCAGAGGCCAAACTGGGATTTGGACCCAGGTAGCTGGCTCTTACTTGTTTCTTTTACTTCTTGTTTCTGGAGTTTGGTCATGCCCATTGTGATAAATATGTGCTCATCACGGGGCTTTCAGTATGTATGTGGCAACTCCTCCTTCACCCTTAGTCCTTTGTCTCTTTAGTTAAAAAGGCATATGGTCATATAACACCTGAGGCTAGTGAAAATATTGCCAGAATCCCACTCACCACAGCCAGAAAATCAATAGTGTTTGCATTGGAGGAGACTCAACTCGTGAATGTAACTTTCTGCCATCAGAATCCTGAATGAGTCTGCCCTAAAAGCGTTGGGCACTGGGTTCACAGACTCTCCAAGACATCTTCAGGTCTGTTCCCCTAGAGCCAAGCAACTATAAGATCCCCGTGATAGGCCTGGTGGGAGTAAATGGGGCTAATTCCAAAGGATGGCATTTTTAAGAAGACCTAGTGGGAGTAAACTCTGGGTTTTCTTGTTCCAGAGTGTAGCAGGGTTCATTTCTGGCAGGGCTGGTGATGATTTTGGTGTTGATGATCTTCTCTCCAGCAGTCCTTCACCTATGGCCTTCTCGTTATTTCAGTTGGCAAGATCATGTGTTAGAACGATCATTTGCTATGAGGTGACGGAGGCTGGGCAATGGTACCGTTTGGGGGCAAGTCAAAGTTTTTAGGAACCTGAGCAATAATCTGGCCCTGTTCTATGTTTGGACAAATAAGAAGACAGTGACTCAGTGTTCCACAAGGGGCCAGTGTCAGAGAAAATCCCAGGGCCCTTGCCTGCCAATAGAATATGCTCTCCTCTCTGCTTCTCTTTCTCTCTCAGGGATGATTTGCTGTGCTTCCCTTTTCAACCTCCAAAGGGGAAGATTGTACTACAGATCCCCTCTGTTAACTTGTCAAGTTCCCTCTCCCTCAGATCCCCTTTCTTTCTCCTTGCTTGTACTCAAAAGGGGAATGTGTTGTGGTTTCTAGAAGAGGAATCCAGGTCTGAGATTTTCCAAACTTGGCAAGAGTTCCTGGCAAGGTTTCTTCTGGGCTGTCTTGGGGACATCCATAGCTGGAGATGAACCAGTGTCTCCCAAGGGCTGAGAGAATGCCATGTGATCCTTCCAGCCTCATCGTCCACTGTGGGTTATAAGCAGCAAAACTATCCTGCGCCCTGGAAAGTCGTGGTGCCTAGACAACTTGCTTTCCAGCCCTCAGAATATGCTACAGGAATTCTGTAGCTTCTTTGCATGAGCTTCTGTGGTTCTCTACAGCTTGCCAAGACTGCCCCATATAAATTCTATCCCTTATATTCCCCCAGGCCTAGCACAGACTTCTGTATTTCTTCAATATTTATTGAATCGAATGGTATTGAATTGAACAGCAGATGAGACAATGGAAACTCTGTGAGTTCAAATACCTTGCTCAAAGTCACATGGCTGGTAAGAATGAGGTTGAATTCAGAATTTGAAGCCAGTCTGCCTGACTCCACTGCATTATATGAATCTCACATTCCAAGCTGAAGTTACGAAAATGAAGTAACCTTAATGCTAAACTTATATTATGGTGACTTACCCAATCTGCTTCGTGGTCAGCCACTAGTGCCCTTTCTCATACTTGCAGTCTGTACATGCACAGAATGTCTCTAATCTGAGGAACTAAACATGTCAAGAAAGAGGACCCAATTCAGCTTATTTCAGCCCAATGCTTGACCGATTGCTGAACTCATAAGAGGTTCCCAAGCACCAGCTTAAACAAAAAATTAAAATAACAAAAGTCCACAAATCCAAAAAATAAATAAACAAAGAATGTGCACTTGTCCAGTTCTTGATTCCATCAGAGATTTGGGTGAATATAAAGTTGAAATGTTGCTATAACTCTCTGTGTATGATTTATAGTCCAAATCTATTCATTGAGTTTGGTGCGACTTGTAGAATCGCACCAGACATTTGTGGGCTATAATGTAACTCTGCACCCAGCTCTCAAAACCTGTTTCTGGGCATGAGCTCCCTAGAAACATCCTTACAACTGGGAATGAGTTTCACTGCAGCTTGGAAGCCTGATGTGCTTTATTCCAGGCAACATTTTTTTCCTTCCCCAAATAGGCCTACATCGGTGCTGCTTTCTCTTTTGTGGTGCATGGAGAAAATGAAGGCATTATTAACCAGAGGGCATTAAAAATGGGATTAATATTGTCATACTCTTTCCATTTGCATCATGGAAGGATTAACTTTGAATATTTCTATAAAGCCAAATTTTGCTTATTTCCCTTCCGGTACAAGTTTTCTTAGAAAAGAAGTATATTAATATTCTTCCTGGGAAAGGAAGAATTCACACAAAATTAGGTACACTTGTGGCCCTTACTTTGCTACTTTTTCATGTCACAGGTAGTATACAACAGACATTATTTTCCTTTATGTTTTTTTAACTTTTTAAAAAAATTATTTTTGAGAGAGAGAGAGCACAAGAAGGGGAGGGGCAGAGAGAGAGGGAGACACATAATCCACAGCAGGCTCCAGGCTCTGAGCTGTCAGCACAGAGCCAACGAGGGGCTTGAACTCACGAACCATGAAATCATGACCTGAGCTGAAGTCGGGAGGCTTAACCCACCAAGCCACCCAGGAGCCCCTAATTTCCTTTATGTTTAAAGGGACCTATAGACATTGGCTGATGTTCACTCTGACTTGGGTGGTTTTTATGTTACTTTTACTTTTTATTTTATTTTATTATTTTATTTTATTTTATTTTATTTTATTTTATTAGTTTTTGGTGACTAATCACAATGAAATTTAGCAATGTGTAGCAGTGAATATGGTCATTTCAAGGGAAATTTAGGTAGAAAAAGGATGGGAAATGGCAACTCCCAAATTTATTGTATCTGGGATCTGTAGAAACCAATAGGACAGCAGGCAGTCTGGGAGGCACAAGTCCCTGCATCAAGAAGGACAGCAACCAGAGGGGAAGTTGTTATAGGAATTCTAACAGCCAATCCCACAATTGCACTACTAGGTATTTACCACAAGGATACAAAATACTAATTTGAAGGGATACATGCACCCTGATATTTATAGCAGCTTATCTACAATAGCCAAATTATGGAAAGAGCCCTAGTGCTTATTGACTGATGAATGGGTAAAGAAGATGTGACACACACACACACACACACACACACACACACACACACACACTGGAATATTATTCAGCCATAGAAAAGAATGAACTCTTGCCATTTGCAACAATTTGGATGGACCTATTGAAATAAGTTAGTCATAGAAGGACAAATACCATATGATTTCATTCATATGTGAAATTTAAGAAACAAAGCAGATGATAATAGAGAGAAAAAAGAGGGAGGAAAACCAAGAAACAGACCCTTAACTATAGAGAACAAACTGATGGTTACCAGAGGGGAGATATGGGAGGGGATGGGTTAAATAGGTCATGGGGATGTCTCATGCATACTGGAATTCCTTACATACAATACTGAGTGTTGTATGTAAGTGTTGAATCACTAAATTGTACATCTGAAACTAATATTACACTGCATGTTAATAAACTGGAATTTAAATTAAAAAATAAAAAGAATTCTAATAACCAAAGATAAAAAGAGCAATAAACACATCTTGCAGTGTGGAATTATGGTTGGGATCCAGTTCCTTAGGTTTGAAAGATAGTTATTACTGAGACTCTCACACCAGCTGTATCTGGCAGCTAAACCCACAGAATCACATCCAGGAATAGTTCAATAAACACTACAATAAAGTATCCAAGAGACTACTTTTTCTTTCCATATACATTTTTTTTTAACCTGAAGGGATTTCAATAGGAATTCTAATACAGTGCCATTGTAGTCCGGTTCTGAAGAAGTAAGACTTGGACGCCGAGGGTAAGATAGATCTCCCATCCTCTTCTTTGATTAGGGAACAGGAGCAACTTTTCTACTTTAGCCTTCCCTTTAATATTTTATTTAGAAAGCTATTTCCTTGCTGCTGCATTTTGCTCTTCTCTGTCCCTGAGATTAAGATCAAAGGCACAATTCAGGTCATCTATCCTCGTTTAACTGAGCAATGATTCTGATTAGAGCGTGAATATTCATTAGCTTCTACAATATTCGATGGCTCATTAATTGCATTACTCTGAGGACTCATGTCACCTTGCATATTTCATAATAATTTAGACTTTTACATTTTGTTCATCTCATCTCTTCAGATAAACAAAGTCTCTCCAAACTAACTCTTCATCTCTGTCATAAAATACAGTTGACATTCATCATTAAGTAGCAGGAGAAGGAGCAGAGAGCCTGTCTCATGCACGCTGGAATTCCTTGCAGTGCTTTGCACTGTTTGTATACAGTCAGCACTCTGTAAGTGTTCATTAAAGGAATGGATGAGAGAATGAATGAAAGTCTAGACCTTAGCTTTGGGTCCTCTTTGCCACTCTCTAGCCACTCACTAGTTATCTCTGCCTCTCACTAGCTGTGTGGCCTTGAACCAACAACTTGACATTCTCCATTTTTTCTTCTGTAAATAAGTGAGGGATCAAATGTTCCCCTGTTTGTTTTTAACAGTTAGATTAGATCTCATCCACTTACTTTCAGTGTACAAGCAATATAGCAGTTACTTTATTAATATAGGGCTTATAAATCTTTCCTAAATCAGTAGTGAAATCCCTAAGGATGCTCAGTGTTTTTGTTTTCCTTCTAATTACTTCACATATTGTCTTTTTTTAAAAAAGTTATTTTATTTGAGAGGGAGAGAGAAAGAGAATCTTAAGCAGGCTCCATATTCAGTGCTGAGCCTGATGTGGGGCTTGATCCCACAATCCTGGGATCATGACCTGAGTTCAAATGACTGAGTCATCTGGGCGCCCCCTTCACATATTATCTTTAAATTAGGACAAGTAAGATTTAAAAAAAAAAAGACTTTCTAGTTCTAGCAAGAGGGGAACTTGTCTTTTCTGAGAGGTGTTTACCAAAGCTTAACATTTTTGGGAAAAAGAAAAAATTCTGGAAGACAATTAGTTTTCCATTCCCTCCCTGCAGGATATATTTCTACATATCACATAGTATTGAAATTGTCTTTTTTTTACTCTTCTGTTTCATCCACTATTAGCAAACTACTTGAGACCATTGACCACGTATTTCTCAGTTATTTTTGTATCGCCAAGTACCTAGAGTAGTGGCGCATACTAGGTGCTCAATAATGAAACTACACTGTTAAAATGGAAGTTCAGATAACTCAGCAAGTGGTAGAACAAAATTATGAGAGTATCTACTGATTCCAGATGTGATACTCTTTCTAATATAGCAAATGATTACACGAAGCCATTAATAACCTTTACTTTTATTTATTAATTTAATGTTTTTTAAAGTAATCTCTACACCCAATATGTGGCTCAAATTCACAACCCTGAGATCAAGAGTCTCATACTCCACCGACTGAGCCAGCCAGGTGCTCCAATGACCTTTAACATCACAGTAAGAATTAGTCATCAGATGGTGGCACCAATTTTGAGGACCCCCAATTGTTTAATTTTAATGGGTTTGAGATGTGCAGGATACAGGGTACTTCCAGGGTGAAACTGGGTAGCCAGGAGTGAGTATGGATCTTCTCATCTCAAGGACCATGTTTATTTATTTATTTGTTAAAATTTTTTTAAATGTTTATTTATTTATTTTGAAAGAGACAGTATGAGTAGGGGAGGTGGAAGGGAGAGAGAGAA
Organism: Leopardus geoffroyi; assembly: GCF_018350155.1. Taxonomy (NCBI): domain Eukaryota; kingdom Metazoa; phylum Chordata; class Mammalia; order Carnivora; family Felidae; genus Leopardus; species Leopardus geoffroyi. Next base: position 21,334,722 of record NC_059338.1, on the reverse strand, counting down.
TCCCAAGCAGGCTTCACACTGTCAGCACAGAGCCCAGTGCATGGCTCGATATCATGAACCATAAATTTATTACTTGAGCAGAAATCAAGAGTCAAATGCTTAACCGACTGAGCCACTCAGGAGAACCCTCAAGGAGCATGTTTAAATAAAATAAAAATAAAAGAAGATTTAGAAATTAATGCTTCCAATCCCATCTTTAAAATAATTTTAAGTAAGGACCAAATGACCCAAAAGATAACTTTATCCCTAGATAAATGTGGAAACATTTTCTGTTATATTTTTTCTTACTCTACTTTCAAAAGAAATAATGGTATAAAAAAGCCAAAGGAGTGAGAGATATTACATAATTTCATTTAGGAAATGGCCTGAAGCACTTTCATCTGAAGCAATAAGGGCTTCATGCATGGAACTAATCCAGAAAAGTTGAAGACAGGAAAATAAACAAAACTACTGAATGTAAAAGCCAGGAATTGTGTGAATCAGGATTACTTACTTAATTTTATTTCTTTATATCTGTTATATGACTAATAAACTAAATCAAATATTGAGTCTTGAATTCTGTAAAGGAAATAAGTGTGTAGTGTAGGTAAATATACTATGTTTTTTTAGTGTTTGACTAAGTCAGAACTTCATTGAGAGGTGTATGCTAGTATTTTGGTGAATATCGCTTCAAATTATTGACATGCCATTTGTAGCAATATGTACTTTCTACATATTGACATAAATTATATGTCTGACTTGTTGTATAATTTAAAAAGTAATTTGCTCCAAACTGGTTTCCAGTATTTATGTAAAAACTATTGATAAAGGGTTTAGGAGGCTTTTTCCCCCCTCTTGTCAAGCACGTTTAATTTGAAGATTTGATGAGTAGGAAGAAAACTTTGTAACTCATTTCATAAAAATATTGGTTAAAATGCTTTAGAAATAGAAAATATAAATAATTGAAATAGACTTGAAAGGGGCACCGGGGTGGTTCAGTTAGTTAACTTGATTTTGGCTCTTGATTTTGGCTCAGGTCATGATCTCATGGTTTGTGAGATTGGGCCTCATGTCAGGCTCTGGGCTGGCAGCTCAGAGTCTGCTTGGGATTCTCTCTCTCCCTCTCTCTCTGCCCTTCCCCACCTCTAAATAAATAAATAAATAAACATTAAAAAAATAGTCTTGAAAGCTATTTAAAAATTTTTCAAAAGGCAACAACTGGCTTTCTAATTGCCAGCTCAATTCAGTTAATATAGGGAGTTTTCCTCTTTGAAAAAGAAGCAGTTCAAAACAGAGCCCTATAATAGCACAAGATGATTTATAGTCTTAACTCTGGTGCTCTTCTCTGTTTACCACTTTCAGCCAGAACAGTCACCAAGCACGTGGCCCTATAGCTGAATCACACTGTAGAAACTTGCAAGGAAAAGGCAAAGAGCTCAACAGAGGAGACAAGAAAGGAAGAAAGTCCTCTGCAGGTTCTGTCTTACACTGGTGTTACATTCTTTAAGCCACTGGATCATTTTGCTTAAAATTCCCTTATCCACACTGCAGTGAAGGCATATCTCCCGATTAAGAGAGACTTTCTTTTGACTGAGTAATTCCAGCTCAGAAGTTCATATTTAAAAATTAATTTAAGGGAAACAAAAATCTGGAAGCATAGAGATGTTCATTGCAATATTATCTGGAACGACAAAGTGAGAAAGATACCTAAAAACTCCAACGGGAGGAGACCTGTCATATAAGTTATTCATGCTCATTATTTGCTCATACTCTAAAAATAGTGAACCCTCACACCTCAGTCTTTTATACAGGTTCTTTCCCCTGCCTGGCACGCCCTTACACCTTCATATCCATCCATTTATCCTTCAAAACCTACAGACGACATCTCCCCAGTTTGGACCTCCACTGATGGCCGTTAGTTAACTACCATCTTCTCGGTTGTCTCTTTCAGTTGAACATGTTTCTAGCATTGAACTTAGTACACATCTGTGTATGTGTTGGTCCATTCTTCAAAATGTTCAGGTTCATTTCCCTGTCTATCCTCAGTCCTGGAGCGCAGTGCCTGGCTGCCAGTGGGTGCTGGAAGAAGTGTCAGAAGAAATGAATAGTAAAATATCTGTAGCAAAGAATATTATGCAATTCTTACACTGAAATTTCTGAACATATAGATATATGAAAATGCAAATCCTTTACCATACACAAGATCTTTGTTTATACAAAGATGATCAATAAAAGAGGACATGCAAAAACACTTTTTAATAACAAACTGCCATGTTTTGCATTAGCGTATGCCAGTAGAATTCTTCCAAGTATTTTTCTCATAATAAAATGTGTATAGATTGATTATTTTTCATTCTCATGATAAAAACAATCATCTGACTTAAAGTGTTTCCTTTATGTGAAAGCACGAAGCCAATTTCAAAGGCTACCATTTTAATAACAAATGCCTTCATTTATATTTTTGTTAAAAAACAGGCCTATTTGGTTACCTAAGTTCTATGAGTCTTTCAATTTCCTCACATTAAACTGCATGTATGAAATTCCATCAGTGTCATTACCAATGTTTATTCCTGATGGTCATAGCTTTTCTAATCTTTGTGTAGCCATATGTTTAATGTTACATAATCCAGTGGGAATTCCTTTTCAAAAAAACAATAAAATAAATGTGGACTTAAAAAGAATAGAAAATAGGTGATAAAGTGTTATGTAACATGCAGAAGACATGAATAGACACTTTTCCAAAGAAGACATCCAGATGGCCAACAGACATGTGAAAAGATGGCTGATGTCACTCATCATCAGGGAAATACAAATCAAAGCCACACTGAGATACCACCTCACACCAGTCAGAAGTGCTAAAATGAACAAATCAGGAAACTACAGATACTGGTGAGGATGTGGAGAAATGGGAACCCTCTTGCAGTGTTGGTGGGAATGCAAACTGGTGCAGCTGCTCTGGAAAACAGTGTGGAGGTTCCTCAAAAAATTAAAAATAGAACTACCCTAAGACCCAGCAATAGCACTGCTAGGAATTTATGCAAGGGATACAGGAGTGCTAATGCATAGGGGCACATGTATCCCAATGTTTATAGCAGTGTTTTCAACAATAGCAAAATTATGGAAAGAGCCTAAATGTCCATCAACTGATGAATGGATAAAGAAGATGTGGTTTATATGTTCAATGGAATACTACTTGGCAATGAGAAAGAATGAAATCATGCCATTTGTAGCAACATGGATGGAACTGAAAGGTATTATGCTGAGTGAAAGAAGTCAGTCAGAGAAAGACAGATACCATATGTTTTCACTCATATGTGGATCTTGAGAACCTTAACAGAAGACCATGGGGGAAGGGAAGGGGAAAAAACTAGTTACAAACAGAGAGGGAGGGAGGCAAACCACAAGAGACTTTTTTTTTTCTTTTATGAATATAATTTATTGTCAAATTGGGGGACCATGGGGCACTGGGGGAGAGGGGAAAATGGGTGATGGGCATTGAGGAGGGCATTTGTTGGGATGAGCACTGGATGTTGTATATAAGTCAATTTGACAATAAATTATATTAATAAAAAATTTTAAAAAAGTAAAGAAAATAGATGACAAATTATTATGTGACATGAGAATATGAGCTAATATGCACATTCTGACTTCAGGTTTGTAAAATATACCCACAGAAAGTTAAATGAAAGGAGTGATTTATTAAGTGGGGTTGGAAGTAGGATTATGAGTGTCTAAAATGATTATTTCTTTCAAATTGTTTTCAAATTGTGCTCTCTCTCAGTCAATGGTGCCATCTATGCCCCTTGTCCTTCAACTTCAGGGCACACTGGCCCAACTTCCAACTTCCAGCCCCTGTATTTTTTTGTCTGAGGCTGTGTCTGAATCAACTTTGTCAGATTGTGGCAGGCTGACAGTGTCGAAGAATTAATACCCTTTCGGGAGCAGCCCTCAAGTGGTGGTTGGCGTGTAAAGACCCCAGATCCTCTTCCACTTTGTAGTGTGTGTTCCATTGATGCCCAGAGATCCCCAGAAATTTTGTAGTATTTGCCCACAGTGGTAAATTGCCTGGTAACTCATCCTTTGTTTGTTTGTGCTTCTCTTCCTTGCTCCTCCTCCAAATAAGTATTTGCGCTTGAATCCTTATCTCACGGTCAGTTTCTAAGGGAACTCAAATTAAAACACTCTCCAACACCAAAAATGATTAATTCTGTAAAGAAGTGCTACTAAAATGTAAATACTATTGGGAAGATGTAGCATTTAAATTTACTAAAGATATTATCAAATTAATTAAGATTAATGATTAAAACTGCCAGTTCTTCAAGGACTAGAACACAAAGCAAGCAATTGCTGTGCTAGTATAAGAGTGTAAGGAAAGTTCTGAATCTGATGAACTGCTAACATCATGGGTACCCAGGATGGCAAAGATGGTTCATATTTGTACTGGTATAGTCTTGATGGTCATTGAGATTATAGTTTAGACATTAACTTCTACTTTCCTCTCCTTTTTCTGTCTGTATTTTTCCATGAGCACTTTCTTCTTTCTCATGTATGTTTTTATAGTTATAATAGTTACCTGTATCTGTATTCTCTTTGAACGTGAACCAGGAATTTTGTCTATTTCCTCCCTTCCCAATTGCCACATATATCATTGGGAAAGTTCTCAACAACTGTTTATGAAAAAAATGATCGCGCTGGGCACCTGGGTGGGTCTGTCGGTTAAGCATCCAACTTTTGGTTTTGGCTCAGGCGATGATCTCACTGTTGGTGAGTTCCAGCACTGTCAGTGCATAGCTCACCTGGAACTCACTCTCTCTCCCTCTCTCTGTCCCTGCCCCACTCTCTGTCTCTCTCAAAATAAATAAATAAACTTAAAAACTATATAAAAAAAGTTTGCAAAATTTAATAAAGGAAAAGATCTCAAGATCATTTTTTGCCAACTCTTAAATGTGTGATTGTTTTTATTTCAAAGGGTATTATAAATCACTTTAAACTTAATGTCATTAAAGCAAAAGAAAATTATACTATCACAAAGTTTCTATTCAGAGAAACACTAGCAAACATTGTATCAGAAAAAATCTCTTCTCTAGATCTGTTTCAAGACAGAATTATTCTGGGGAGAAAAATCAACATAAATACCATTAAACTACCTTTTAGATAATACTTTCTCAAATTGTTTACTAATATTTTTGTTTTATTTATAAAGCAGATTTAAACAAAATATAATAATTCAATTTTATTATCATCTGTATACCTCAGTTCCACAATAAAGTTTACAATGTGGAATATTTTGCTGGAACTAATTTTTGGTAATAAGAGGGCTTAAAAACAAGATTAAAAAACATAGACATTTTTCATAAAAATCTAGACACATTGACTATTTGTGTAATGTTAAATATATCAAGATACCGAGAAATATATTGATACACTTATATTGTTACATAAAGATATTTGATGGACTTTTGATAGAAATTGGATAAAATATAAACATTTCTCTTAAAGCGTGCTTATTCATCACAGAAATTTGATTCAACATAATGCAATAATTTGGATTATGGTTTCATTACATTGATTATGATTGATCGTTATGCAAGTATTAGGAATAATACTTCCCAAGAATGAGAAAGAAAGATGACATACACAAATTATGGGAACTAGATCTATGTCATACAGTAGCTCATGCCTTGTTAGTCTTCGATTTCTCTGTTTACTGATGATGCTGTACTACAGTAATATGGAGATGTCAAGGCCAAAGACCCGTGAGCACTTGAATCAAAGGACAAATGAAAAGTTATTTTGATTTGTTTTTGTTAGCATTGAACATCCAATTTATTAAAAAAAAACCCAAATCTAATAACATGAGTTATTATCTATCTTTCCTTCTCTCCTTCCCTCCCTTCTTCTTTTCTTCCTTCCTTTCATCAAACATGCTGGGAGTACAAAATGATTATGGCAGTTTCTCCTGTTAAAAAACTTATGATTTAGCCAGAATCAGAAAATAGCAAGCACTTATAAAAATTGCAGGTACCAGGATGAGATGAACATCTTTGTTGCCAAATGACATGAGATTCTTCAGACTAAAAAAATAACAGGACTCAATCTGTTGGAGGGTTGTGGTCTATGTAAAAGTATATGGGTGAATGAGTTGGGCATTTTAGGGAATAGCTGAAGTAAAGGGTATACTACAGGAGATGGGGCTGGAAATACAGGCTATGGCCAGATTAAGGAAAGTATTTTATGTCGTTCTAGAGGAATTTGAATTTTACCTCATATAGTCCCACGTGGTCCAATACTGAACACAATAGCTACACATGGCTATTGGCCATTTGAAATGTGGCTACCCCAAAGTGAGATGTGCTGTATGTATAAAACACATATTGGATTTGAAGACTGAGTATGAAAAAAAAGAAAATTAACCATCCCACTAACAATGCTTTATATGACTTACATATTAAAATGAGAATAATATTATTAGATATCATATTTCTATTTTACTGACACTTTTATAAACAATAGTAATGTGCTCAAGATTGTGAGTTTTTAAAAGTTTAATGTTTACTTTTTTTAACGTTTATTTTTGAGAAAGAGAAAGTAGGGGAAGGGCAGAGAGAGAGGGAGACTGAGGATCTGAAGTGGGCTCTGTGCTGACAGCAGAGACCACCATGTGGGGCTGGGACTCACGGACTGCAAGATCATGACCTGATCTAAAGTTGGATGCTTAACTGACTGATTCACCCAGGAACCCCAAAACTTTGCTGTCATTAATCACTGCAGTACTATAAACTGCCAACATCATGATTCACACCTTAATGATCTAGTCTACATCTCTAAAAATAACATTTTCTAGTAAACAAAAAACACTTATTTAAATATTTAAAATATTTAAAATTATAATATCAAATATTTAAAAATTAATAATAATTCCTTAACATTGCCTATTATTTGGCTATATTAAAAATTTCCAACTGTCCCCCAAATGTCTTTATAGCTGGTTTGCCAAAACAAGAATGCAATTCAGGACCATTATTACATCTGCAGATCCTTGACTTCTTTTCATTTAGAATAGTCCCTTCTTGCTCTCCTATTTTCTTGCATCACTAACTTGATAAATAGACCAGTCCAATTACTGTGTTCTACCTTCTCAGTTTGTCTGATTTGTTAGTGTTGTTTAGCTTGTTACTCTATTCTTTATATTTCCAATAATGTGTAAATTAGAACTACAAATTTGAATGGAGTCCAGAGTGAATTTTTTTGCTCTGATATAAAACATGTCATGTTGACGTATTCATGTTTGAATCTCATCAAGAGACCTCACTGTTAGTGGTGCCAAGGTTGACCATTGGATTGCAGTGATGGCAGCTTCATTTCTTGAATACAAAGTTATGGTTTTCCCTTGGTGACCAGGAAAATTTTAATTAAAAGGATACTGTAATTATGTCTTCATTGTAGAATAGTGTAGATTATGAAGGAGAGAGTAAAAGAAGAAGAGAGAAAGCAGAAAGTCTACTGAGTTGTCTATTATTATAGTCTACAAAAGAGAGATGATGATGATCTTTGAACTAGGGTTCATGCTAATTCCTTAACATGTGTTACATTTATAAATCCTCACACAACAGTATGGGATAGGTTTTCTTTTTTTTTTTTAATTTTCTTTTTTATTTTTTAAAATTTACATCCAAATTAGCATATAGTGCAATAGTGATTTTAGGAGTAGATTCCTTAGTGCCCCTTACCCATTTAGCCCATCCCCCCTCCACAACCTCTCCCGTAACCCTCAGTTTGTTCTCCATATTTATGAGTCTCTTCTGTTTTGTCCCCCTCCCTGTTTTTATATTATTTTTGTTTCCCTTCCCTTCTGTTCATCTGTTTTGTCTCTTAAAGCCCTCATATGAGTGAAGTCATATGATTTTTGTCTTTCTCTGACTGACTAATTTCACTGAGCATAATACCCTCCAGTTCCATTCATGTAGTTGTAAATGGAAAATTTCATTCTTTGCGATTGCCGAGTAATACTCCATTATATATATATACCACATTTTCTTTTTTTTTTTTTTTTAATTTTTCTTTTTTTCAACATTTATTTATTTTTGGGACAGAGAGAGACAGAGCATGAACGGGGGAGGGGCAGAGAGAGAGGGAGACACAGAATCGGAAATAGGCTCCAGGCTCTGAGCCATCAGCCCAGAGCCCGAAGCGGGGCTCGAACTCACGTATCGCGAGATCGTGACCTGGCTGAAGTCGGACGCTTAACCGACTGCGCCACCCAGGCGCCCCAATATACCACATTTTCTTAATCCATTCATCTATCAGTGGACATTTGGGCTCTTTCCATACTTTGGCTATTGTTGATAGTGCTGCTGTAAACATGGGGGTGCATGTGTCCCTTTGAAACAGCACACCTGTATCCCGTGGATAAATGCCTAGTAGTGCAATTGCTGGGTCGTAGGGCAGTTCTATTTTTAGTTTTTTGAGGAATTTCCATACTGTTTTCCAGAGTGGCTGCACCAGCTTGCATTGGCCACCAACAATGCACAAGAGATCCTCATTCTCCACATCCTTGCCAACATCTGTTGTTGCCTGAGTTGTTAATGTTAGTCATTCTGACAGGTGTGAGGAGCTATCTCATTATGGTTTTGATTTGTATGTCCCTGATGATGATTGATGTTGAGCATTTTTTCCTATGTTGGTTGGCCATCTGGATGTCTTCTTGGGAGAAGTGTCTATTCATGTCTTTTGCCCATTTCTTCACTAGACTATTTGTTTTTTGGGTGTTGAGTTTGATAAGTTCTTTATAGATTTTGGATACTAACCCTTTATCTGATAGGTTGTTTGCAAATATCTCCTCCCATTGTGTCGGTTGCCTTTTAGTTTTGCTGATTGTTTCCTTCGCTGTGCAGAAGGTTTTTATTTTGATGAGGTCCCAGTAGTTCATTTTCGCTTTTGTTTCCCTTGTGTCTAGAGACATGTTGAGTAAGAAGTTGCTGTGGCTGAGGTCAAAGAGGTTTTTGCCTGCTTTCTCTTCAAGGATTTTGATGGCTTCCTACATTACATTGCGGTCTTTCATCCATTTTGAGTTTATTTTTATGTATGGTGTAAGAAAGTGGTCCAGGTTCATTCTTCTGCATATCGCTGTCCAGTTTTCCCAGCACCACTTGCTGAAGAGACTGTCTTTGTTCCACTGAATATTCTTTCTTGCTCTGTCAAAGATTAGTTGGCCATACGTTTCTGGGCCCATTTCTGGGTTCTCTATTCTGTTCCATTGATCTGAGTGTCTGTTCTTGTGCCAGTACCATAACTGTCTTGATGATTACAGCTTTGTAGGGTAGCTTGAAGTCTGGGATTGTGATGCCTCCTGCTTTGGTTTTCTTTTTCAAGATTGCTTTGGCTATTTGGGGTCTTTTCTGGTTTCATCCAAATTTTAGGATTGTTTTTCTAAAGAATTCTAATTTCTGAAGATTGCTGGTGTTATTTTGATAGGGACTGCATTGAATATATAGATTGCTTTGGGTAGTATTGACATTTTAACAATATTTGTTCTTCCTTTCCAGGAGCATGGAATATATTTCCATTTTTTTGTGTCTTCCATTTCTTTCATAAGCTTTCTATAGTTTTCAGTGTATAGATTTTTCACCTCTTTGGTTAGATTTATTGCTAGGTATTTTATGGTTTTTGGTGCAATTGTAAATGGGATAGATTCCTTGATTTCCCTTTCTGTTGCTTCATTGTTGGTGTATAGGAATGCAACTGACTTCTGTGCATTGATTTTATATCTTGCAACTTTGCTGAATTCATGAATCAGTTCTAGAAGTTTTTTGGTGGAATCTTTTGGGTTTTCCATATAGAGTATCATGTCATCTGTGAAGAGTGAAAGTTTGACTTCCTCCTGGCCGATCTTGATGCCTTTTATTTCTTTGTGTTGTCTGATTGCTGAGGATAAGACTTCCAATACTATGTTGAATAACAGTGGTGAGAGTGGACGTCCCTGTCTTGTTCCTGACCTTAGGGGGAAAGCTCTCAGTTTTTCCCCATTGAGGATGATATTAGTGTTGGGTCGTTCATATATGGCTTTTATGATCTCGAGGTATGATCCTTCTATTCCTACTTGAGGGTTTTTATCAAAAAAGGATGCTGTCTTTTGTCAAATGCTTTCTCTGCCTCTATTGAGAGGATCATATTGTTCTTGTCCTTTCTTTTATTGATGTGATGAGTCACGTTAATTGTTTTGCAGATATTGAACCAGCCCTGCATCCCAGGTATAAATGGGATAGATTTTCTTATCCCCACTCTTGGGTTAAAGCTGAGCTTTACAGAGATTGAACAGTGGCAGAGCTGTGATTAAAACACAGCTCTGTGTGACATCAAAGTCCACATATTGGACCACTCTCCTATGCTGCCTGCAATAACAATTTGGTTTGAGAGGCTTTGATTTGAACATTTTGAATGCTTTTGAAAAATATATTAAAAAAATTTGTCGACCAACGAACTACTTGAGGTACAGAAGGGAATAACTCTAAAGTTTCTCTTTTAGATGATTAGAGGAGAGTGGTATGATTTTGTTGAATTTGAAATGGCAGTTGGATATGTCAACTGAAAATCTAGGTCTGGAGATCAAAAGACAGGACAAAGAAAAAGTAGAATTATAGATTCAAGAGTCATCTGCTTAGAGACTTAGCTTAGACTTTGGGAGTGTATAGTCACCTGGTATATTTATATAACATTAAGATACCTTCACCTCATATGTGTAAGCCATTCAAGACTAGCAAACCAACAATGAAAGGAAGATGACTGCATGAATTAGAAATACCATTTCTGATTTTTGTAGTCCTGAAAAAATTGAAAACATCATAAAGAATTATTATTATATTATTTCAGCATAAATTCTTTATGTTACTGTATGAAGAAGTTAGAGTATTTCTAATGGAAGACATTTTCCCTGTAGTCAGTGGATGCCATGATTATTATATCTACATCATGGTCTGGTAGGCAGAAACTTATTTATTTATTTATAGAGTGGGACAGAGTCTTTTAAATGAGGCTGGTCATAGAAAACCTTGATCTTATACTTACTATGTCATGGAATAATCCATAATTTGAACAATTTTGAAGGAAAGACACCACAGTTGCCTCTCAAACTCTTCGTAGAATAGTAGTCTAGAATTCTGAAAATTTGTTCTGCTCTATTTGAGGTTGTATGTGGTATGGTATGTGGTGGTAAAATAATGATTCTTTTTGAATTCTTAACGAAAGATAAAAGGTTATTTTCCAGTCATCTGAAATTAACTTTTTTTCTCTGGGGCAGCATTAAGGATCTGTTTTTCATTTAATGGCTTTTCTCAAGGAAATTCTGAGGAATATAATTCCTTTCTCTCAAGGTGAGTAAAGTGTTAGAAAGGGACATTCATTGAAATTCAAGATAAACAGGTATGTTTGCTCCATATTTATGAAGTTATAGAAAGTTGAAATTTCTTTCCTAAGGATTCTTTATTACTTTAAAAGGTAATTACAAAGGGAAAAAATACACTATTTTGGAACATGGTGTGAAACCATGTTCAAATAAATTTCAAGGAAAGTCTTTAAGAAGGAAAAGTAATAATAAAAAATTCATTTTAGGCACCTAGGTGGTTCAGTTGTTAAACATCTGACTTTGGCTCAAGTCATGGTCTCACAGTTCATGAGCACAAGCCCTGTTTGGGTGAGATCATGCCCACTTCAGGTGAGCCCCATGTCAGGTGAACAAGAGCCTTGCTTCTCTCTCTCTCTCTCTTTCTCTGCCCCTCCTGGGATTTTCTCTCTCTCATTCTCTCTCTGCCCCTTGCTCACTTGCACCCCCCCCCCCCAGTTATGCATTTTGAAGGCTGTGTGTGGAAAGCCAGGACAGGCAGTCCTCCCTCTATCCTCTGTCTTCCTGGAGTGAGTGGTCAGATTAGCTGGCACGACCAAGTACAACCAAGATCTCTTCAAGGCATGGATGATCTCGGCAAGGCTGCTTCTCACTGCCCAGGAGCCACAGGATGAACTGAATCACAAAAGGGAAAACCTTATAGTAAGAAAATTGCAAGGACATTTCAGTGAGACCTAAGAATAGATGTTATCATCTTTAATTTTAACTTTGATGAGGCTCTGAGACACTCATTGGTGCAACCATATCCTTTATTGCAGCTTACTCATGAGAATAGTTTACATATTTTATTGTATAGAACACTACCATAAACTTAATAGTCTTAGCACTCTTACCTTACCACTTCTCAGTGTTTATGCTAGTAAACCATTGCTAAAGAGATGAGTACCTCCAATGAGTCAGCTGCTGATTAGTAAATACAATAACTTCAACATTCTGCCAGCTACCTTTAGTCCAACACCCTTATTTTATAGATGATAAAACTAGAACCCTAGAGAGATAAGGGTATATCCAAAGTCACACAGATATTTAGAACCAGAATGAGCCTGGAACCTAGACTTTTGATCTGAAGCTCTTCCTGCTGTCTTCATACTTAGATGGGGGTCAGTTTTCTGACAGATTAGTTCTTATCTGTAGTGGTTATGGAGGTTACTCTACTGACATGGCAAGTCATTTTCATCTTATATATTCCTAACAGCAAGATTGGATCAACTTTGTAGAATAAGTTGTATTATATCTATCTGGATATATCTGGTCATTTAAAAAAAATGGTGGGTCGTTTAGAGGCATTTTATTTTCCTGGGGCGTTGGAGATACGTGAAAATAGCAAAATGTAGTGGAAAGAAAGTTGGATTATAGTTCTGTCTTAATCACCAACCCTGTTAAAGTCACTTAACTTCATAGCATCTCAGTTTTTCAAGCTATAAAATAGACCATAGTTACCTACTTAAATCTCATGTAGTGTGAGGATCAAATAAGCTAGTAACATGATAAGAACATGTTAGGTAAGCGTAATATATACTTCACATATAGCAAAGCTGAGGAACTTTCAAAAAGATCATCTAAACTTGTGATAACATGTTTAGGCTGGCCAAATGATAAGTCTATAAAGAGATATTCATATCATTTGCTTTGGGAGTTTCTTAGTGGCAGGCTGACTTCTACATCATTGATGACTCTGAAGGTGTGGTGGTAAAAATAAACATCCTATTTGTTTGGTAATGCGTTTGTGATGAAACATATCAGTGTGAGTCTTAAAGAGCCCTGACTGTTGCTAATTAACATTATGCCACAGTTTATAACATCCTAAGGAAGGTTGGACAGAACTGACTCATTCCCATTGCACATGGTGTACTTACTTAGCAAACAAGAACACAGTGGACTCCTGAAAGTTGAAATGTGAACATTTTCTATTAATTTCAAGGAACTTACATTGTTTGCACAGCTGTTTTGTCATGTTCCTCATAAAGGAGGCAGAAATTACTTTAAAGTTCCTCAGTAATAAAAATAGAATAGCTAATTTATTGATCTCTTATTTTGTCAGTCACTATGCAAGTGTTTTACATGTATTATTTCTAATTCTCAAAGAAACCTCTAATTCTCAAAGTAACTTGTTTTACTTAATATTTTTATAGAAAGAAAATAAAATATATTATAATTTGAATGTCTTAGTTTCCATTTCTACTATGGCAGGTATCTTGTTTCTCATTTTTCCTTATGACCAGAGGCAAGCATGGTCAATTCCAACTAGCAGATAAACTAAGACAAGATGGAGTTTAATAACTTGCTCAGATATTAGAGTCAGACCTATGGCTGGGGCTTTAATCTCATCTTGGGCTTTTCTTTTATTACACCAGTGGTTTTCAAATTAACAAATTCAACAGTTAAATGCTGGATATGTGCTGGGACATAGGGAGAGAATATGTACATAGCTCCTGTCCTATTTGAATGGGGATGTATCCAAATCAGAACTCTTTGAAACTTTGGGGTTTGGATGGCTTCATCCTTCCATTTCTTCTTCCCCACAGCATGTTTATGTCACTTGACACAGGTTTGAAACACTACCAATTATTGAGCACCAAAGTGCTCTACCTGTATTATCTTATTTAATCCCTTTAGCACCCGGGGAGGAAGGTTGATTCTATTTTTTTTTTTTTTTTTTTGCTTCTTTTTATTTTCTTTGCTAGGGAAGAAGAGAGTCAGGATGACAAGAAAACAAGAGGGAGAGGTTGAGAGTCAAGGCTGTTCTAAAGCCAGCTGTTCTGTCTCCAATCCCACAGGGCTTCTTGTACGTAGCAACTGGTGAATCCACTTTCTCTCTTGCTCTACATTCTGCAGGCTTCAAGGGCAAGGAGAAGTGAGGGGTGCAAGTGGTTTGGAGAAGGGGAAAACCCAGGTCCCCTGGCTACTCTGGGATTATGGCAGCAAAGTTATAAAAAGGTTTGGTAGTAGCGGGTTGGAGTTGTGGGTGTCATGAGTGGGGAGATTGACTTTGGAGCCCACCCTATACAGTAGCTTCATTGTGATACTGAGAATTCAAACACCAGACTTGAACTATGTGGCAAATAGGGAAAAGAAATGTTAAGGAAACTCTTGGAGGAATTATTGAAGGAAAAGTTTTAAAGCACTTAGCTAGGATCATTGCTAGTGTTCCAGAGTATTTTTGTAGTGAACTAAACTCTATTCGTGATTGACTTCAGCCTACTCTGTGTGGGTGATTTCTTTCACGTAATTTCTTTCTAATCTCTCATCTTTAATCTTCAATACTCAGCTCTACACTGAACCCTGACCTCACCTTGAGGTCCAGGTCCTAGTCTAGTGTAGCTCCCTGTGTACCTAAGAGCTTCAAAAATACGGGAATAGTGAGTAAAGGTAAAGATAAAAAATGTTTTTTTTGGCACAGCTGTTAGGATGTATTGTTTCACTTTTGCTGATTGTAGATCCCCAAGTAAATTCTAAAGAAGTGTGCTCTATCGATCACATTTTATTACACAAATAACTCTATCACTGCTTTGTGTCCAGAACAACTGATATCAGGCCCTTATTTCTAGCAAGTAGCTCATTTTCTTGATACATTGATCTAACTTGCCTATTGGATTACTAATGATCAGTTTCTGATCCCTGCTTTTCCACCTCCATAATAACTCAACAGATAGATAGTAGTTTGTTTCAAAGTCTGTTAGAATTCCAGAAGAATGTATCATTGTTAATTACTGAAAGCATATGATAAATTAAAATTTAATTATATAATTAACCATTGGCAGAAAAGTAAATAATTTGGTTTCACCTTTATTGTAATCATACCCCTACTCTATGTATTTTAAATAGGTAAACTGTTTATTGCTTATAGAGTAATCTATTTGTTATTATGCTAGTCACTTGAAACATATTTAGTGGACTACTATAATTTCGTTCTAAAATTCACTTAAAATTTTGAGTCTTATAAATATTTTTTGTTTTAATCATTCATTTATGTATTAAAATATATTAAATGAATAGTATTTGTCAATATTGGGTTATATTATTTAGAGGCTTAAAATACATTTAGTATTAGGCTCCAGGGAATTATGGTATAAAATTGCATAACTCATTGTTTACAGATTACCTTGGTTATTTTATCACTGAATATACATGGCTGTAGTGAACATTTTGTGTGCCTTATAAATGTTTAAAGGTCACTTGGGCTGTTGATAAATGATTGCATTCTGGTGTACTCTCTTTATTGGCAAGCTATTCTGAAAAAAAATTACTGCGTCTAAAAGTAATAACTAATGGTACACTTTTCTTTCTTTTTTAAAAATGTTTATTCATTTTTTTCAAAATGTTTTAAGTTTATTTATTTTGAGAGAGAGTGAAAGAGCAAGCAAGGTAGGGGCAGAGAGAGAGAGAGAGAGAGAGAGAGAGAGAGAGAATGAAAATCCCAAGCAGGCTCTGCACTGTCAGCGTGGAGCCCGATGTGGGGCTTGAACTCATGAACCATGAGATCATGACCTGAGCTGAAGTCGGACGCTCAACTGACTGAGCCACTCAGGTGCCCCTGTTTATTCATCTTGTAGAGAGAGGGAGAGACAGAGCCTGAGCGGGGCAGGGGCAGAGACAGAGGGAGATACAGAATCCAAATCAGGCTCCTAGTTCCACACTGTCAGCACAGAGCCCAACATGGGGCTCAAACTCATGAACCTCAAGATCGTGACCTGAGCCAAAGGATCACGACCTTAACTGACTGAGCCACCCAGGTGCTCCTATGGTACACTTTTCTAAGGCCTGGATAAGGAAACTGGAGAAGTGTGCAGGAAAAAACCTGAAGCTAAAACCAGAAATTTCTCAGTGCTTAAACGTTCTTTTACTGTTTAATATAGTTGAGTTCCTTAGTAATTTTGTCTAGCAACTTCATTTCATAAATTAACCAAACATAGTGTTTAGTTGTTTAATCTGAAATTTTCTCACACCCTTAAACTGCCCTTATCTTCCCCAACTTTCTCACCTGCCCTTAAACTATTATAAGTGTTTAAATGACTTTCAAAGGGATTTAAATAGGGCTAAAGTCCAACCATGTGCTAGATTGATTGGATTAAGTTTGAGGCCATGGTATCCCCATCCCCATTCCCCAAGGGGATTCCATTGTGCAGGCAAGCGTGAAAAGAGGTGGTAGGAGCATCATCTCTTAGTTCTCACGGGGGTTAATTTTTTGGCATCTTCAGAGATTCTTCTTCTCCTCCTTCTGAGATTTATTTATTTATTTTTTAGTAACCTCTATACCCAATGTGGGGATTGAACTCACAACCCTGAGATCAAGAGTTGCATGCTTCTCCCACTGAGCCAGCCAGGTGTCTCCTCAATCTTGTTCTATTCTGTTACTTTATCCTTATCCTTATCCTTATCCTTATCCTTATCCTTATCCTTATCCTTATCATTATTATTATTATTATTATTATTATTATTATTATTATTTGAGAGAGAGAGAGAATGCAAGTGTTGGGAAGGGGCAGAGAGAGAGAGAAAGAATTCCAAGTAGGCTCCATGCTCAGTGTGGAGCCTGATGAGGGGCTTGATCCCACGACCCTGGGATCACGACCTGGGTCAAAATCAAGAGTCAGACACTCAACTGACTGAGCCACCCAGTCTCCCCTATTTTGTTATTTTAGCTTGAGTTTTTTTGTGTTCTCTACACCAATTATGGCAACTGACTTCTTAGAGCAACCATAATTCTAAAATGTGTGCAGAAACCTATGAATTAGCAATATTTCATACAAACTACAAATTCCACATTAACAATATTATCTTAAGATCAAACTATGTAAGAAATAAATTTTAACACCCTCGTTCATAGCTCCATAAATTTACAATCTCTCATCTCTTCAGCATTAAAAGTCTATTTGATTATAAAGTTCAAAATTCTCCAACATTTTCCATGATTTTCGAAAATCAAGTTTATTTGACAGGTAAGTATCATATTGTAGATTTTAATTATAACTATATTAGTTTACACTTTTTAAAAAGACAATTTGAATGGATTAACTACTAAATGACACAAGACCTATAAACAACTTTTATGTTATGACACTTCTAACTGGAGATCCCCATTAAGCTCCGTTCAGGGAGCTTACCCTAACTTTACCCTAAACTGAACTGTTAAAATAAAAAAAGCAACACTGAGCTATAAACAATTTAGACACAAGTTCTACCACAAGAATAAACCTGGACAGTTTGATTTGCTTGATTTGGCTTGGCATCTACTAACCTCCCAGGGTTTCCCCCGCCTCTGTTTTCAATCAAAAGTCTCTGATCACTTCTCTGCTTCTACTCCATCTTGCATGATTTCTTCTCTAATCTTTTTTCAGCAAGTTGCCTGCTTGGGTAACAGGTCTTCAGCTTCCATTTATATCATCATTTCTACCTGTATTGACCCTCCAAAACCCCCCTCTTTGTATTTAACCATGCAATGTATTTATTCTTTACAAGCTACTCTTGCTTATTTGGGGATAGAAGTGGGGGCCATTGTGGTCTGATGAGATTCTAAAGGAGCAGAAAGCCAGGCAGAGCCCTCACTGGCTGCCCCAGAACTTGTCTTCTACTTTGAAGGTCAAAGACACATTCCTGGGGCACCTGGGTGTCTCAGTCAGTTGAGTGTCAGGCTTGATTTTGGCTCAGGTCATGATCTCACGGTTCATGGAAATGAGCCCCGCATCAGGCTCTGTGCTGTCAGCTGTCTCTCAAAATAAATATATAAACTTAAAACACACACACACACACTCCTGTTGGTGTCCAGGTCTAAATAGATCCTGGGAGACTGAGTAGCAATAACTAAAATATAAGCAACTTAGGTAGACAATTTAATAATTTAATAATTTAAATGACAATTTAATAATTTTATGTAAGAAATAACTGTTATGAAAATGGATAAATTAAAATCTGTGTGATTAGTTTGTATTCTTGCTGCAGTCAATCTATGTGGCAGTCAGAGAGTTCCCTTGCAAAGGTAAAAATTGCAAAAAAAAAAAAAAAAAAAGAGAAAAGAATTTGCATAAGTTTAGGAAAACCCTTCTATAGCAGAGTCAGAAAAATAAATTCTAGGGTGAGTAGTATAAACGAGTCAAGTCATTGAAGGGGGGAATCTAGGAATTAGAGAACGTAGGCA
Organism: Leopardus geoffroyi; assembly: GCF_018350155.1. Classification (NCBI taxonomy): domain Eukaryota; kingdom Metazoa; phylum Chordata; class Mammalia; order Carnivora; family Felidae; genus Leopardus; species Leopardus geoffroyi. Next base: position 21,316,210 of record NC_059338.1, on the reverse strand, counting down.
CACTCAGATTTGTGTTCAGCGACTCTGACCCAGGGAATTATTGCCCAGCTTCTCCCAGAGCACTGATGTTTCAATAAAGGCCAGAAATCTGAATTTTTTAAAAATCAACAGTTTGTGGCTAAATCTGTCTCAATTTGAGGTTCAGAATAAATAATCTCAAAAAATCATCATCCATCATTTATATATGTGTCATGTTATATTGTATGAGTTACTAATGATACATACATAAATAAAATCACAGGGAAAAGTCTTCCTTAGAGTCAAAAGCCAACCAATAAATCATCATCTATTATGGAATGATGGAATAATTAATAATACTTATTAATTATAAAGAGAAAAATAATAACTTTACAGCAGGGAAACCTAGCAGAAAATATCTTAACACAGTGATCAAATTTAACGTCTCCAATAAAAGGGCAAATTGACATTAGTGCCTCCTGATACAATCACGAAGAAGATAAAAATATCACTGTGATGTTCCTGCCAAAAATGCATAAAGTTAATCTGATCATAAGGGCACATCAGACAAACCCAAATGGAAGAGCATTTTATTAAATAAGTGATGTATTCTACTTAAATGTCACTGTGATGAAAGACTGGGGATCAGTTCCAGATAAAAGGAGGCTAAAGAGATGTGGCAACTAAATCAATGCTTGATCTATGACTTTTGTGGTTGTTACATAGGACATTACTGGGATAATTGGTAAAATCTGAATAAGGGCTATAGAATAGGTGATAATATTGAACCAATAATAATTTCCTGATTTCAATAATTTTACCATGACTAGATAAACACACTCAAATACTTAGGGGTAGATGGGCATTGTGTCTGCAACTTATAATCAAGTAATTCATAAAAAAAAATTCACAGAGACACAAAGAGAGGGGGTAGAGAGAAAGAGAGAGAAAGGATAAAGCAAACAGAATACTTAAAAAATTTTTTTTTAATGTTTATTTTTGAGAGAGAGACAGAGACAGAGCGCACGCTGGGGAGGGGGAGAGAGAGAGAGACAGACAGACAGAATCCGAAGCAGGTTCCTGGCTCTGAGCTGTTAGCACAGAGCCCGAGGTGGGGCCCAAACTCACGAACCATGAGATCCTGATCTGAGCCTAAGTCAGACGCTCAACTGACTGAGGCACCCTGGTGCTGCCAAACAGAATACTAACAGCATTTGGGTGAAAGTGTACAGCAATTCTTTGTACTATTTTTATGGTTTTTTGGTCAGTCTGAAGTTAGAGCAAAATATAAATTTAAAAGCAGTCACTAGTTTGAATCAATGCTCTCTACAGAGACTTTGGAACTGGAAGCAGAACCCTTGCTGCTCTTTGGATGAACCTGTGTAGTCACAGCATGACAGGACGCACAGGGACTCAAGATCTAGATCTCCTCCGTTCTTCTTGTGCTCTCCTTTAGATCTATAGGTACAGTTATCAATGCCACAGTTCTCAGTGCTGAGACAGTCCCGAGCAGATCTACACCTTGGTTGTATGATTAGAGGAGAATGTTCAGTCGCCTGCTTACAAGATAGTATTTAGGAGTGTGGTGCTACCTTTTGGACAAACTTCCATTTCTAAGTGTTCATTACTTTCACAGTTTAAATGTTTTCAGAAGGCAGTCCCTAATTTCAAGTTTTGAAGTATAATTTATAAAAATTGGCCGTATCTTTACTCACCCCTAGGTGGACTGAATACATGGCTGCCCTGGCCCCAATTAAGCTGGTTTCATATCTGACACCCAGAGTTCCCTAGAGGTCTAAATCTTTTTTCATTTCCAGATCTCTCTCTCTCTCTTTTTTAAATGTTTATTTATTTTTGAGAAAGAGAGAGACAGAGAGAGAGGCAGAGAGCATGAGCAGGGGAGGGGCAGAGAGAGACAGAATCCAAAGCAGGCTCCAGGCTCTGAGCTGTCAGCACAGATGCAGGGCCTGACATGGGGCTCAATGTGGGGCTCAATGTGGGGCTCAAACTCAGGAGTGGTGAGATCATGACCTGAGCGGAAGTTAGACGCTCAACTGACTGAGCCACCTAGGCACCCCATTTTCCAGATCTCTTTGTCTAGTTCTGGACATATGCAAGGCTTCTCCTTCAATGGCATTTATTATAGTCACATTACCCTAAAAGTAAATGCTTTCAGTGAACAAACTAGTACAATTCAGTTAAGTGCTCTTGAATTATAATGAACATTTCCATTTTAATGAGATATGATTAAAGTGCAGCAGTCTCTGTAAATTATCTAAAATGACACAGTACTTCTATTAGAAATTCAGTCATGCCTATGTTAGGGATCAACAGAGGAGAGCTTATTTCCACCCTCATTTCTCTTCCATAAAAGGGAAGAATTGTTGGATCAGGCACTTTAATAGCAGAGGAAGTAGCAAATTGATTTTTTGACAGCTTTGATGTGGAGAATGATGGGGAGTGGGTGGACTGGACTAAGCAGAATGAGAGATGAAAGCTAATAGCCAAGAATGAGGCAGGAGTGCTGTGAGGAAGGGCTGGATGTAAATTGGAATACAAAAATGCCATGCCTGAAATTGTTGGGAAAGAGGGAAACCAAATTTATGCTTTTTCAAGCACAATTTGGTCGAGTACCTTGTATTTTTAAATTTAACTCTTTTCTGTGACTAAGATAGAAACCACTCTGGAAAACATGATAGGGCATAGTCGGATGCCATCTTGAGGGACACAGGACTCCAGCTGAGACTTGTGATAAGAGTGGTACTTTTTTTTTTTTCTGTAAAGATTTTATTTTTAAGTAACATCTACACCCAACGTGAGGCTTGAACTTACAACCCGAGATCAAGAGTTGGACACTCCACAGGCTGAGCCAGCCAGGCACTCCAAGAATGATACTTCTTGCTTAGAAAATGAGGAGAGAAGGTGGGTGGCAAAGAGAAGGGGTGAGAGCAAGTGGAAGACAAAAGCTCTTACGTCTTGGCAAAAATGGCCAGGACCTGGCAAGGAAAACAGTACAGAAGAGAGAGAGATCTGAGCTGGGATGGGCAGCGGGAAGACGTGCTTTGTGACCGGTCTTCTGGAAAAGTTATGGTCTGACACTTTCTAAGTTTGATATGAGGAACAGTCACTGGCATAAAATTTAAATCCCAGAATTGTCACATACTTACATTTTGAGTTATTCACATGAAATGGCTAGGAAAAAGAGAACCACATGGAAGGCACTCTGCTTCCACTCCTGGCAGGGGAGGCATCTGCCCACTTGACGTTGTCCTCAGAATGCAGAAAGCCGTCTTCTTTCTGTCCTTTGCTAATATCTGAGCCGTGATCCTGTTAAGATGGAGGTACAGGCAGGATGTCCCTAGCAAGGTGGGAGCAGACTTAGGGCCACTTTTGCTCTGGGAAAAAGTGGTTCCCCAGGTTTGGCAGCAACCTTGCTTACCAACAGAAAGCAGTTTTTAAAAGGCTGTTTTGTCAATGGTCATGCTGCTTTGATGTAGACAGACATGGGCTCAGGCTTTGGCTTTGTTTTAATCAGCAAATTTCATGTTTTTTAAAGTTTTTATTTATTTAAGTAATTGCTACACCCCATATGGTGCTCAAACTCACAACCCCAAGATTAAGAGTCATATGCTCTTCTGACTGAGTCAGCCAGGTGCCTCTTTTTTTTTTTTCTGAGTTCTCCAGTTTTATTTTTATTTTTTTAATTTTATTTTTTATTTTTTAAAATTTACATCCAAATTAGCATATAGTGCAACAGTGATTTCAGGAGTAGATTCCTTAGTGCCCTTTACCCATTTAGCCCATCCCCCCTCCCACAACCCCTCCAGTAACCCTCAGTTTGTTCTCCATATTTATGTCTCTTCAGTTTTATCCCCCTCCATGTTTTTATATTATTTTTGTTTCCCTTCCCTTATGTTCATCTGTTTTGTTTCTTAAAGTTCTCATATGAGTGAAGTCATATGATTTTTGTCTTTCTCTGACTAATTTCACTTAGCATAATACCCTCCAGTTCCATCCACGTAGTTGCAAATGGCAAGATTTCATTCTTTGTGATTGCTGAGTAATACTCCATTGTGTATATATACCACATTTTCTTTATTCATTCATCCATCGATGGACATGTGGGCTCTTTCCATACTTTAGCTATTGCTGATAGTGCTGCTATAAACATGGGGGTGCATGTGTGCCTTCGAAACAGCACACCTGTACCCCATGGATAAATGCCTAGTAGTGCAATTGCTGGGTCATAGGGTAGTTCTATTTTTAGTTTTTTGAGGAACCTCCATACTGTTTTCAAGAGTGGCTGCACCAGCTTGCATTGGCCACCAACAATGCACAAGAGATCCTCTTTCTCCACTTCCTTGCCAACGTCTGTTGTTGCCTGAGTTGTTAATGTTAGCCATTCTGACGGGTGTAAGGTGGTATCTCATTGTGGTTTTGATTTGTATTTCCTTGATGATGATTGATGTTGAGCATTTTTTCCTGTGCTGGTTGGCCATCTGGATGTCTTCCTTGGAGAAGTGTCTATTCATGTCTTTTGCCCATTTCTTCACTAGACTATTTGTTTTTTGGGTGTTGAGTTTGATAAGTTCTTTATAGATTTTGGATACTAACCCTTTATCTGATATGTTGTTTGCAAATATCTTCTCCCATTCTGTCGGTTGCCTTTTAGTTTTGCTGATTATTTCCTTCACTGTGCAGAAGCTTTTTATTTTGATGAGGTCCCAGTAGTTCATTTTCGCTTTTGTTTCCCTTGCCTCCAGAGACATGTTGAGTAAGGAGTTGCTGTGGCCAAGATCAAAGAGGTTTTGCCTGCTTTCTCCTCGAGGATTTTGATGGTTTCCTGTCTTACATTGAGGTTTTTCATCCATTTTGAGTTTATTTTTGTGTCTGGTGTAAGAAAGTGGTCCAGGTTCATTCTTCTGCATGTCGCTGTCCAGTTTTCCCAGCACCACTTGCTGAAGAGACTGTCTTTATTCCATTGGATATTCTTTCCTGCTTTGTCAAAGATTAGTTGGCCATACGTTTGTGGGTCTATTTCTGGGTTCTCTATTCTGTTCCATCGATCTAAGTGTCTGTTCTTGTGCCAGTACCATACTATCTTGATGATTAAAGCTTTGTAGGATATCTTGAAGTCTGGGATTGTGATGCCTCCTGCTTTGGTTTTCTTTTTCAAGATTGCTTTGGCTATTTGGGGTCTTTTCTGGTTCCATACAAATTTTAGGATTGTTTGTTCTAGCTCTGTGAAGAATTCAGCCAGGTGCCTCTTAATCAGCAAATGTCTTTATCTTCTTTTCCATCATCAAATTAACAAACCAGCCCACATTTGCACCTGTTTTCTACTTCTTCCCCTTGTGATGTAGTATCCCTCTTATATTAATGGCTATCGTCTCCACTTGGGGTACGGCCCTCATTTTCCCTCACTTCTTCAGGAATTCTCACATGGTTCTCCTTTCAATATTGTCTACAATTCTACTCTCTACAGGATCACTTCTATCAGCATACTAACAGGCTTTCATATCTCCTGATAACTTAATTAAACAATCTTTTTCTCTTCCCTCCTCTTCCCTTCCTCTCTCACTTTGCTATACTCATCCTAGGTAATTTCATCCACACCCTTAAGTTTAAACATCATCTTTGTACTGTTGACTCCCCAGTTTATGCCTGTAGCCCAGCATTCTCCACTGGACCCCAACATTCACTGTCTAATATTTCCAGTAGAATTCATCCAAAAGACAGTGCTTCATTCTTTCCAAACCTATCCCCTGCTCTAGTCCTTAAGTTTCCCCATCTCAGTAAGTGGAAATGCGGTAAGTTTCACTATTTACCTAGCTGCTCAAGCCAAAACCCAGGAATCATCCCTCTTTTTCTCATCCTTTACATTCATTTCATCAGTAAATCCTATAAATGCCATCACCAAGGTATTTCTCAGATCCTGATACTTTTCTCCATGTCCATTTTTCACTATTATCTCTCTTCTGCATTACTCCTATCCAGCCTGCCAAGTGATCTCCCTTCTTCCATGATTGCATACCATTCCTCCTCACCAGCATTTCTAATTCATCTGCTACACTGCATAAGAGTTATGCTTAAGTATAGAGCTGGTATGTCCTCTCCTGCTTAAAAAGTTTCAGTGACGTCTCAAACTTATAATGCAATTTAAATTCTCTTTTGGGCCTTAAAGACCCCACAATATCAGAGTCCTCCCTAGATCTCAATTCAGCTCAAGTCACTCTTACATTCTTGCATTATGTTCCAGCCACATTGATTTTATTTTGTTTCCTTGAGCATGCAAAACTTTTTCCTGCTTCAGGGCCTTTGCACTTCTTACTCTTGCCTTGACCTAGAAGTTGCTCTGTGCCCTCATCCAGTATTTCTTATCCATCAGGTCTCAGCTGAAATGATACTTCCTTGCTAAGTAGCTTTCTCTGACAACTCCTTTTTACAGATTCCCCCAACTCCATTATTCCATTATTCTCTGATTGAATACCCAGTCATTTTCTTGTACTGGGCACATTTCAATTCTTTTCTTCTTCTTTTTTTTTGTTCTTTACATAATTTTTGTTTATCTCAGTAATGCAGATGTAGAGGGTCATCTAATATAGTATAGAGGGCAGGGAACATGCACTAGGGAATCGCAGAATCTGGGTATGTATGGTTGATGGGTTTTCTTGGATGCTACTTAACTTGTAAACTTCGGCTTTCCAATCTATAAGATCTGGACAAAAATACCAGCCTCTGGTGTTAGTGTGAGAAGTAAATGATATTATATATGGAGTTATGAGAAAAAGCCTGGTATATCATGAACATTTCACAGCTGTTACCTGACAATTTTATTGTTCACTTTTTATTCTCCACAGCTAGTATAGAGCTTGGAAGCAGGCTCTTATTAAATATTTGTTCAATGATTAAATAAATTGATAAGTTATGAGTTCAATTGCATTCATAGAGTTGTTTTGAGGATGAGGCAAAGCATATATGAAGTGATTAAAACAGTACTGGTACACTGTAAATGCTCAATCAAACTTTATCATCAGTACTCAAAGAGCTTGCTAATTTGATCAATTAATACAATTAAGAACTACACCCAGGACTCTTATCTAAAGCAATCATCATCTTTAATTGTCCACTGAATATCACCCCTCCCATATCCTAAAGGACAGGGCTCCTATAATTATTTCACTTTCCTCCCCACTCCTCTCTTTATTGAATCTCTGCTGAAACAATTTTCATTTTAGTAGCCCATTACTTTGTTGTATCCCCACATCACACTCCAATTACCATCTCATTTCTCTTCTGCTTTTTATGATTAAATTCTTAAAGGAGTTGTTTACAATTTCTGTCTCTAATTCTCCCCCTCCAACTCTCTTTCACCCATTATAATCATACTTTCTTCTCCACCCCTCTGCAGAAACTTCCTTTGTCAAGGTCATTAATGATTTATACATTGTCAAATCAAATGTTAAGTTCTTGGTTTTCAGCTTCCCTGACCAATCAGCAGCATTGACATCTGCTCCTTCCTGTTTTGAAATATTTTGTTCACTTCACTTCCAGGATACCATTCATTGTTTATTCTTCTGCTTGACTAGTCCACTGTTTCTTAGTCTTCCTTTGCTGGTTCCTCCTTCTTTTCCCAAACTCTAGATCTTGTCTCAGTAATAGAACCTCACCTTGTTTCTCTATATTCACTTTCCAGGTAACCTTATCTAATCCCATAAAACTGATGATTCCCAAGTTCACATGTTCATCTTCAACCTTTTCCAGAACTCCGTACGTACAGTTGGCTCCTGATTTTTCCATTTTGGTGTCTAATAGACATCTCAAATGTAAAATGTTTAAGACCATGTTCTTAATTCCACCCTTCTCATGCTACCCTAAAAGTATCTGCCTCAGGTTTTCCCAGGCGTATGGTGACTCCATGTTTCAGTTGCTTAGACCAAAGACATTGCATTTATCCTTGATTCTTCCATACTCCCTAAATAATATATGGGTCTATTTGGAAAATATATCCTGAATATAACTACTTATCACCTCAACTGCCCTCTCCTTACTCCGAGCCAGGATCACTCACATTGATTATTATAATAGTTGTCTCTTCAGTCACCCTACTTCCGCCCCCTCTATCTATTTGCCACACAGCTGCCATAGTGATTCTTTTAAAATAGCATTGCATTCCTCCTCTCAAAACCATTGAATGGCTTTCCTTAACATTTTTTAAAATGTTTTTATTTATTTTTGAGAGAGACAGAGTACTAGTGAGGGATGGGCGGAGACAGAGGAAGACACAGAATCCAAAGCAGGCTCCAGGCTCTGAGATGCTAGCACAGAGACTGACATGGGGCTTGACTCACAAACTGTGAGATCATGACCTGCGCTCAAGTTGGACGCTCAACCAACTGAGCCCCCAAGGCGCCCCATGGCTTTCCATTGAAAGCAAATGCTAAAATACTTACCGTGACCTAAAAGGTTCTGTATAATCTTTCTGATCTCGCTCCAGACTCCCCAACATCTTTGTGATCCATCTTTCCCTCTATTCCCCATCCCCAATGCAACCACACCAAGTAACTTGCTGTATATAGAACATGCCAAGCATTGTCCTACCTTAGGGGCTTGGCATTTTCTGTTCCCCTGTCTGGATCACTCTTTGCCCAGATATGTTTGCATGGCTCATTCCCTTACCTCCAAGGTCCCCTTTTCTGAGAGGTCTTTCTTAACCAGCCAATATAAAATTGTTTTCCCTCTCATCACCATCGTGATCACCCTTAGTCTGTTTATTTTTCTTCATTTACACCCATCACCCACTAACATTTGATATATTTGATTATTGTCTCTTGCCTCACTAGCATGTAAATTCCATGAGAGTAGGGACTTTATTCTCCTCTTTACTCCCTGAATCTAGAATGGTAGTCATTAAAAATATTTGACAAATCAATAAATGGATTGGTAAATGTTTTAGGAGTCTAAATACTTTAGTAGTAACCTGATGAATTTAAGAAGGAAGGCTCAATTTGCAGGAGTGATTTATATTATAGAGGGAAGTTCGTGAAGTTTTTTGGTGGCTATCAACTACAGTAAGTAGGTGACTGTTCCCTTCTTCTTTGCACACAGCTAGTTCTATCTATGACCAAATCAAACTTTATTTCTGAGAAATTTTGTTCAACTTTCGATCATTCTGCACATTGTGATGGACCCGTCACTATGGGGTGAGTCATTACACAGCTCCTTGCACTCCCAACTCCTCCCAATCATCTACGAATTGACTATTTAAAATGATCATGAAGAGGAAAATCTTGTTTCAAAGCAGGCCTTGCTATGATTCAGAGGTGATAAATGTGCCTCTTGGCTCCTTGTCCTCTGGGATGCCCCATGAGCTTATTTAATCTCTTACTTGGTTGTTGACCAAGTGCAATTGGTTTTCCTTTTGAAGCTCAGTTGTGCTCATGATGTGATGATTGGGGTATCTGTTGAAGGCCTACCGCGTCCTTCCTAGGAATGGAACAAAACTATAAAATATAAAACCTCCCAAGTAGCTTTTAGTCTAACGCCATGCCTATGGATGAAACTTATTCTTACAGTTGGTGATTAACAATGACAATAAAAGCCCACTTGAGTCTCAAGAGTTTCTTCCTTTTTGTCTACTTTCTCCTTCTCACAAACCAAGTACCTGGAACCAAATTGCTGTGTTTGTGATGTCTGCCATGTACTTTGCATGTTAGATCCAGCCTAAATTTCTATCAAAACCCTTTTAAAATAGTTTCAGCATTTTATGATGTATCGATTGTTATCATCTAAAATTTAAAAGACACTTTCCACAGAAAACTTGAAAGTGGTTTTGCTTCTGTTTTTCCAGGAGAATCTTCTCATTGGGAGGTAGTGGGTCTATTCTCTCACAGTTTCTAAATTTGGGAGAAATGTTTGGCAGTGACTTAGATGCTACTATGGATAATAATTACAAACATTGTAATTACAACCTTTGTTTAGTACAACTGGTGTTCACATGGTCATGTGGTGGGTTAATTAACATGTGAACATCTTTGTGAGTGCCAACTTTAACTACCATCTTGCCTTTAAAAATGAACTTGTAAGAGGTGCTTAACTTCTACAAAAACAAATATAAAGTACGTCTAACTTTCGTAATTCATAAATGGTCTCTGTATGATCAGCCTTTCCATTATCTGGAGCATCTAACTGGGCCAGGTAAATATTTTTAAGAAATTGTTTTCTCATGTCATGTCACGATTAAAAGACTTTAATTGTTTTACATTTCCAATAGAAGCTTACCTAATGATATACACATACTCACACACACACAGTACCTACTCCATAAAAGGTAGTGAGCTAGGCTAGCAGGAAACTATAAAAATAAATGAGAACCACATTGTAGAGTACATGCCTCCTGCACTTGTCTTCAGGAGACAGCTAACCCACTCTACAGTTTGAAAACTTTTATTATCCTTACCTTTCTCTAATTTGTGATATGTACTTTACTTTTACATCAAGGGACTGACTAGAGAGAACATATCCAAAAAATGATCTGTGCATATTTATTGGTAAGAGCCATCACCTTTTACAAGAACGGAACTTAAGTCTTTTAAAAGCTAATAATGTGGTTTGTATCCTTGCTTTTTAATAGCTGTTAGGACATTTGAAATAGCATGCTTTGTAAAAAATATGAGCCAAGACTTATAATCTCTAAAGGTGGGTGACAATAAGAAGTTCAAATATGCAACTCTAACATTAAATGAAAATAGTTGGGAAGTTGAGGGATGAAAGCAACTCTCACCAGTGTTAATACTATGTTGATCATTTTATTAATGTGCAATAGTCAATCAATTTCTTTCTCTAGAAACAGTGTTGATCCCATTAAAAGAAATCCCTATTTTGCTCTTTAATGAGGAGGAAACATTTTTTTGAAAATCTTTCAGATGTATTTATAAGATTTGATATGTAAGTATTATTTGCTTTGTTTCAAGTGGATATTGTGTTAAAAGATGTCATCCCTGTTTTATAATAGCTAAGACTGACCCTCCTTCTAAATATGCATAATTGGCAAATGAAACAAAATAAATAAAATTAATCTTTGAGGAGGTGAAGTAAAAGAAAAATCCCCCGAATTGTAAAACAAGACTGGAACAGAATGTGCCCATTAAATAAACATTAATTGTTCAAAGAACAGAATTCTTTGAACAGAATTGTTCAAAGCCAACTGAAGAGTTCCATTTCATATTTCAGCAGGATTCAATACTCTATTGGGTGCATAAGGCGCTTAAAAGTATAAGTAATTGGGGCACCTGGGTGGCTCAGTCAGTTAAGCGTCCAGCTTTGGCTGAGGTCATGATATCATGATTCACGAGTTCCAGCCCCATTTTGGGCTCTGTGCTGATAGCTAAGAGCCTGGAGCCTGCTTTGGATTCTGTGTGTCCCCCTCTCTCTGCCTCCCCTTGCCCCTGTGCTCATGCTCTGTCTCTCTCTCTCTCTCAAAAATAAATAAACATTAAAAATTTTTTTAAATAAAGTATAAGTAATGAAATCTTACGGAAATTGGGAAATTGGTACTGGTAATAAATCAAAATGCCCTTCCTATGAATGATGCACCAGTACTAACTGGTCAAACACATAAATCTACCATTTATAAACAGTGCCTTCTTTGAGATTATTTGACCAAAAGAAGGAATCAGTCATAGAAAGAGATGTGAAATAATATGAGATGATAATGTCAAAATAATTTTGATGTTAGTCATTACTCAGCTGTCACTGTAAAATACCTTACAGAACTCTTAATTTTATCCTCATAAATATCTTATTTCATCAAACAGCTCATAAGCTTATTGAAAGCTTTTTGTAAATTTTACTTCTTGGTGTTTCTTTTATGTATAGAAAAGAAATTTGTATGGGTTCTGTGTTTAATAAACATGTTTGGATTTTTGATTGGGGAAGGAGATGTGTGGTTAAAAATACGGTTTCTATACCACTTGGATTAACAATTTATAGAGAATAAGAACATAATTAAATATACTTTAAGTCTAATTTGAACATAGTTAAATGGATACCTAAGGGCCTAATCTAGATACTGCAAAGTGATACCACTTTATTTTCTAAATGCAGAAGTACTGGCAAGCAAAAGGCTCTAATTAACAGCGTAGGATTGATTTTATCATGTAGATAAATTGATGACTAATACATAGGAATTTGTTATATAGTCACATTCTTCACAGTTAAATATGTGATAAATCACATAAACATTTAATTAGGCAAGCATGTAGAAAACAAGTTGAGAAAAGTATATTAAGAAAATGATCTATATGGTTTTTTTTGTAAGAACATCAGGTGATATTAGTTATAATTTAATTATTTTTTCTGTTTTATAAATTCTTGAAAAGACAACATAGTAATAAACAGAGGTTAGAGAAAATGTTCTATTTTCAAAAAACTAAAAAAAAAAAGTCCAATTCCATGGTTGTTTTTTTCTTAGAGCCCATATAAATTATGAGAAACAAGTTTGAACAACGTGTTTGATATTGCATCACTGCACTTTTAATAATTTAACACTGATAAGTTATTTAGAAAGCAACAATTGTATTTATAAGACCCATTGAAGGAATAAAAAGTAACTGAAAATCCCCAACAGCGTAAATTATTTTATTAATTTACAAATAATGAAAATGGTGACTTACAAATTACTATCAATACATATGGCCATCATTCACTGTACTTGTGGTATAGAAATGTGTCATATGACTCTCCATTGATGAATTGAGAAGGGAAAAATATTAGTATATGGAACTGAGTGAGCTATACTAAAGTTTCTCTTTTATTTTTTATTTTTGGAATGTTTATTTATTTTTGAGAGAGAGAGAGAGCACAAGCAAGGGAGGAACACAGTGAGAGAGACACACACAGAATTCAAAGCAGGCTGCAGGCTCCGAGCTGCCAGCACGGAGCCCAACATGGAGCTCGAACCCATGAACCCCGTGAGATCATGACCTGAACTGAAGTTGGCCACTCAACCCAGGCGCCTCTAAAGTTTCTCTTTTCTTAAATGCCATAATGTATCCCGCTTTCATTCTGAATTTGCTGCAAGTTTATAATAATCATTGTGTGTGTATATACTTATAAAATCAAAATTTTTTAGAGACCTCAAAACCCTCTAGGCAAAACTGTTTCCTACGATAGCAATTAGCCCCAGCATGCTTAATGTATCCCCTCTGCTGTTGCTTCCACATTTGGAGCATGAAGCTTAATATTTTATGGATGGCTCTTAATTTGGGAAAAAACATTCTATGTTTGGCTGAACTGTGTGCAATTCCATAATTGGTCCACATTCTGCCCTGTAGTTTGCCTTTTGAAGTCTATCTCCCATCCTCCTCTCCTTTCTCCTGGTAAATTCCCATTTTTCTCAAAAAACTCACAAGTGTTTTTCAGGTTTTTCGTCATCCTAGTTGTTTTATATCTGTTCAGCTTATCAAGAGCATCCTTTTTAAAGCTCAAGGGGACACACTTCTGGGTGGTATAAACAACACACAATGTCATATATTTCTTACTCTGGACATTAGTTTTCTGATAACACAGCTAAATAGAACATTTATTTTTAGCAGCTCCCTAGTACCAAGCTTACATCAGTCTTGAAGTTAATTTACAGTCATAGATCTATTTCTTATGAACTATTAATTCAGTTTTTATGCAACCTGACCGTATGCAGTATATATTCTGAAACTTAAATATACAGCTTTACAAATGCATGTGATTGGATTTCTTCCTGTTGGCTTTTTTTCCCCTTTATATTCTAGATCTAGCCGTCACATCTCTTCTGTCCAGTGCATCCTTATGTGCTGCTGCCAGAGTATAAATTCCTGTTGTGTTTATTTAAAGCTTCTGCCTGAAAAACCAACCTGGTAAACATTTCAGCCTGGCATTCAGAGTCCTGTGTCTCCCAAGTGCCTACAGAGACAGCATGGCAGTGTGGGAAGAGTGTTGGCCAGTCAACAGGTCTGCTTTCTAGTTTGACTCTGGGATTTGTTGGTTGGTGACTTAGGAAGTCACTCAGACTCAGTTCCTTTGTATTAAAGTGGGGACAAATTAGGCCATCTACCTACTGTAAAGGTTTGGGGGACTTTAATTAAAAAAGATGATGGTTGTAGAAATGAAGGCCTATAAAAAGTAAGGTCTTGATAACACAGAATGTCAAACCACCTTATTGTGCTGTTGGAAGTCTTTTATGACCTGACCCTGACCTGCCTTCCAATCTGGTTTTCTGCTGCTGGCCGCTGACTTCTTTCCTAAACATTTAAACACATTTTATTTCTTACTAGTCCCTAAACACTTCTGTCTTTGCTGAAACTGCCTGGAATATTTCCCCAGTTTACTAGCACGTGCTCTCTCTCTCTCCCTCACTTTCTACTTCTAACTCAAGACCAAATTCACATGCCATTTTTTCATAAGGCTCTGATTTCCCTGATCAGAATTAACCTCTTTCTTCACAATATTCCTATAGAAATGGATCTGTATCCTCAGTGTTTCATTTTCCTATCTTGTCCTGTGTAGATAGTCTTATTCTTATATGTTTGCAACATAAGGAACAGGTACGATGTGCTTTTACATTCCTGCAGTACTGGGAATTGGGCTTTATTATTATTTATTATTCCCATTTTTAGAGGTGCTTCAATCAAGGTAGAGAGGTCAAGCCATTTGCCAAACTCATGCTGTCTTTTAAATGGCAGGAATATCCTGCTTTGCCTAATTTCAAATCTTGAGCCATCTACAGTGTTGCACAGTGTACAGACTTCTCCATACCTTTCTTGAGGACTCTTGATAAGTGTTTACTCCTCTTGGCTTTTTCAGCTTCATCTCTCACTTTAGTGTTCCTAAAATGAAATTATATTTATTATTGCCCTGGAATTTTGAGATATGGTTTCATGTCATTTGGAGTGCTTATTTTTACCATGCCCATGTTGGCCCATGTTGGCCAGTTTTGCTCTTAAGAATGTTAAGGTGACATTTACTTTTTTCTCCTCTAAGGTTTTTATAATGCCCACTTGACCAGTTAGATGCTTCTTGCTGGTCAGAATAAATCTGTAGTATCAACTCCTAGTATTTCTCTAGCTTCTGAAATATGACTTTTAGTATCACATGTTCTGTTCCGACAAAATTATGTTAAGAGTCTGCTGAGATGGAAGCAATTCTTAGTTCATGCTTGGCATTCCTGGGCATTCTCCTCCACCCTGCTTGTTTGCTTGTCCTAGATTGGTTCTCTGGAATTAGACATTTTCCAAATTACTTTTGCTTTTGGTCTTTTATCAATCTCTTGCCATCAGGTGGCCAGATGCTGCTGCATTCAGTTCAACTTTCATTTTAGGTTATTTACCACCTTACCTTTTGACAACTAACCTCTAGTTCTCAGACCTGTGCCTAATAGATATATAATGTATACTTGGGCTCTCTGGCTTGTTGATAATAATGCCTAAAGTGGACATTTATTTTTTTTTTTTTATTTAAAAAAAAATTTTTTTTTTCAACGTTTATTTATTTTTGGGACAGAGAGAGACAGAGCATGAACAGGGGAGGGGCAGAGAGAGAGGGAGACACAGAATCGGAAACAGGCTCCAGGCTCTGAGCCATCAGCCCAGAGCCCGACGCGGGGCTCGAACTCACGGACTGCGAGATTGTGACCTGGCTGAAGTCGGACGCTTAACCGACTGTGCCACCCAGGCGCCCCTAAAGTGGACATTTATTAGTGCTTTCTGTATGTCAGGTCCTGGACTAAAGGCCTTATGCGCAGTATGTCTTTTCTTCCTCAGAGTACTGAAAGCATTCCCAGTTGAGAGATAAGAAAAGTGAGGTTTATGAAGGTTAATTGGCTTGCTTAAGGTGAGAGAGGACTTGATGCTAAACCTGTCTATCTAATACCACAACCATAGTCTTGACCGGGACCCAGTTATCGCTGTGTTTTCTCACCTAGGAGCTAAAAATGAACTGGCACCTCTACTTATACTATTGAAAGCCAGTTATTATTTACATTCAACTTATACATGCATGTGTAAGTGAGATGTACATAGATGGATTTTGTATTTTTTCCCATTACAATAACAATTATCCTAGTATGCAAACTATCCAACAACCATTAAATATATTAGCAGTTATTTTTTTATCCCTGGATTTAATATAAGTAAAAGCATCCGTATTAACCATGAATTTTATAACAATGATACATAACATATATAGCATTTTCTAGGTATTGTTCAAAGTGCTTTTCGTGTATTATTTCATTTATCCTCTCAATACCCAATGAAGGAGGGTTATTATTATCCTTTTTTTAAAAGATGAGGAAAATAGAGGCACAAGTCCTTTGTCCTACACCCCTGCTACTCAGGCAGCTGCCTCTGCTTCCCCTGGGAATTTGTTGGAAATGCAGAACTCCAGGCCGCACCTCACTACCTATAGAATCAGAATGTGCACACGATAATATTCTTAAGCATTCATATGCACATTAAAGTCAGAGACACACGACTCTAAATCACGCAGCTGGTGTGGATAAAGCTAGGATTCAATCCCATGCAGTCAGACTCAGTGCCAGGATTCTCAAACACCACATTAGGTGGTCTGAATAATTATATACATGAATGGGAAACATTTAATTATTATGAAATAAATATATCCCTCCATGTCATGTGCCCATGGATTACGTGAAACATGGACAAGATTTTACTTTTATAAATTATACTTCTTTTTAATGAAGAGAAGTATTGATTTCTCATCAATCACTTTTATATTTGACTACTCATCATGATGCAACTTTACTTCACTTTTCTACTATCTCCTCCATCTCTTCTTTTTATTCATTCCTTTAAAAATTCACTCATTTAGGGGCTCCTGGTTCGCTCAGTTGGTTAAGTGTCTGACTTCAGCTCAGGTCATGATCTCTCAGTTGGTAGGTTCTAGCCCCACATTGGGCTCTGTGCTGACAGCTCAGAGCCTGGATCCTGCTTCAGATTCTGTGTCTCCCTCTCTCTCTCTGTCCCTCCCCAACTCACATCCTGTCTCCCTCTCAAAAACAAATAAACATTAAAAAAATTAAAACGAATTCACTCATTTATTCCATAAGCATATGGAGAGTGCCTAATATTTGTTAAACATTTCTTTTTTTAGGTGTGAGAATACAAGGATAAACTAGACACAATTCTTGACCCTGAGACATTTAGTGACATTGGAAGGCAGATCATTACCCATTTAAATGACTGATGTAATGGAATTATTTACTAAGTGCAGTGGGAACATAAGCAAAAAGGGTGTCTTAGTTGAGGTGCCCCCAAAGCAAACCTCAAGACAAATATTCAAATGCAAGTAGTGTTTTGGTAAGCAAAAGCAATGCTGATAGAGTGATCAAGGATGACAGGAAAGGGAAAATGGGCAATGAAGGGTGCATTATCAGCCAGCTCCCACTGAGGTTGACAAGACTTTAAAACTCTGGGGGCTAGTATAAAACACATGCCTCAGAGTTGTTTTTCATTCAAGAGGCAGGGAATTGGAATATTTATACCCCAACTTTGACCAGTCATTGGTTGGAGCTGACATTCATCCAGGTCAGATCCTGCCTTGCTGCACAGGCAGACATCGTGTGTCCTTTGGCTGAGAAATGCAAACACTGGCAGTTGGAAGGCAGGCCTGAGTGCCCTGCATGGTTAGGGCTAGGGCATGAGGACTAGGCATCCACAGCCTCTGCTTGGGCCAGTCTTGGGGCTCAGGGAAAGTTTCACTAAGGAAATGACTCTTGGATCTACTCTTGATGGCAAAAATTTCCTCCAGGCAGACATGGTGGAATCCTAAACATCTTTTCCAGGAAAAGAAAACAGCATGTGCAAAGACAGAGAGGCAGGAGAGAACATGGAATATTTGAGAAGCGAAAGGTTGTCTAATGTCTCTCAAGTCTGGGGGTTAACAGCAGGAGGGGCTCTGCGTGTCATGCCATGTTCAATTTTTCTCTTATGGGAAAGAGAAAAATCACTGGAGATTTTTGAGTAGAAGTGTGACATGGTTGAATTTATAGATTTAAAAAGATCATTTTGGGGGTGCCTGGGTGATCAGTCAGTGAACCATCTGACTCTTGGGTTTTGGCTCAGGTCGTGAGATCAAGACCCACATAGGACTCATTGCTGAGCATGAAGCCTGCTTGAGATTCTCTCTCCCTCTCCCCCTCTGCCCCTCCTCTGCTCGCATGCTCACTCTCTCTCTTTCCAAATAAATAAATAAACATTAAAAAAAATAAAAAGATCATTTTGGCTAGAGTAGTGGGGATTGATTAAAGGAGGTGGGAATGAAGGCAGTGGGATTTTGAAAACATCTCCAGCAAGTAGAGATGAGGGTAACAGTGAGCTTGGAGGGAAAAGGGCAAATCTGAGACCATTAATGTGGTAAAATGGTAGAACCTTGTGACTGCTTTGCTAAAGGAGATAGGGGTGGGGGTGGGGTGAGACTCATGGTAACTGCAAGACTCTGGTGTGGGTGACTATAGGCGAAAGGATATATGGTTCTGGTGTCTGAAAGTGTCATGGTTTTGTATCGTCTCCTAGCCCACCAGGAAATCGAATTTAACATTCCCAGATTTTATAGCTGGGGTAACTTCTGAAAAGAGGAGAAAAAGAGATGGCATGAAGAAATGCACATATTATTTCATCTTCTAGAAATCCAAATCTTTAACAGCTGATGCTTTCAGTGCTGGGGTAACTTGGAAGCATCAGTTCAAATAAATTTTCCCCACAATTCTGCTTGGAATCATGATCCCTCATATAAAAGAAAAATACTGGTGTAGGCAGTAGTGCTAAACATGATTTACCTAAAAAATAATTTAAAAAATTAAGTCCTCTACAGTCTAAAGGGAGTTGTCATCTACAATGAAAAATTTGGATTACATACATTGTTTATTCTTCCTCTTAACTGTCATATAAGGTTGTGCTAAGATATTGATCCCTGCAGCTTTTGCCTAGGATTGCCAGAACAATGTATTCCTAGTCACCCTAGACCTGGAGTGACCTCATGAAACATGTTCAATGGTCCTGATCATGATGTGGAAAACACTGAGAAGCATTTTTGTAAGGTAGCCTTAAAGTGAACATTCATTCACTAACAAATAATTATTGAAGCCCAACCATATTCCAAGTACATGGGATTGGGTTCCGTTTTATAGAGTTTAATAACAAAGGAAAACTTTAACAATAGTCAACTGAATACTTTGAAAGAGAATAAAAAAACACTTATTAAGGGATAACATTTTGTTTTTTCATTTAAGTAGATTTTGATCATCTTTTCATGTAAGTGCAAATCATGAAGGGAGAAACAAGATATTCAAAGTTTAACTTTTTCTATAATTTCTCAAGTAGTTCTTTAAACAAAGCATTTATTCATATGGTTAGTGAATGAAGAAATAAGATAATTCCAGAATTATTCATCACTAATCCACCCATAGAATAAATACTAATGAGTTTTAACTCTGAGATAGGTACTAGCTATTAGTTGTTGGGTGCAGTGAATTAAAAAGTGTATCTGACTTGAAAGGAATGCTGGCTTCTCAGGGAATGCACATGGAGATAATTTTGAAAATGCAGTCAGGTGTGCTAATAGGCACTGGTACAAAGTGTTTTTGGACCACAGAGGTGCTCAGGGTTTCAGCGAAGGAGTGGGGAAAAACAGGAGCTTTCTTTTGCCACTTCTTTTAAGCCTCAGGTTTGACAATTTGCTTCTTTGTATATCCATTGTCAACTTTAGAGCAAAATTGGTACTCTGAATGTTTCATGTGGCAAATATCATGCAAAACGTATTGTGGTTGGTATACACTGGACACTTACAGGATGGTCTCCTCAGCCATCCCTTCTTTGGGAACCGCCCCATCATCCCACCCTCCACAGAGTCACCAAAGTGGACTTTTGGGAGTCCTTCATATAATGTAGCTCTCCATTATGACTAGGAGAGTCACTTGATCCAAACTGTATTGGAGTGTCTTTCCTAGAATTCTCGAATTGAGACCCAGAGGATGAGATTCATCTTCTGCACAAAGTGGACCTTATGCCTAGGCCAGAGCCATTGGAAGTCTTATATCTCATGTGGACTTAAGAACATAGGAAACCAGTCTACATGCAGAGAGAAAAAAACTGTATACACTTAGGGGAGGAAAAAAAAAAGAAAATTCCAATGGCTTTGTACCCTTGGTTCTAGAACCTTCCAGAAGTCTGGTAGCATGTGTGCCTTAAAGCTTAAGGGATTTTTTTGAGTCCTTATAATAAAGTTCCCTTTTTTTGCCTAGGTTAATTAGAATGGGTTTCTGCAATTAAAAAAAAATCCTAAATAATTGTGGTAGGCATCTATTGTTCATTTCCTCAGAATTCTTCCTTGACCCGTGTCTATCTGCTTTCCCCTTTTCTACTGGCATCAGATATTTCTTTGGGGAAACTTCTTTTCATTTTATTATTATTATTTTTTTTAACATTTCTAACCCTTATGGTGGGTGAAGTGACTGGGACTGACTTCACTCTCAGGCCCAGGGAAGGACCCTCATTGCCAATCTGCAAAGCCCTTACTCTTGCTTACAGTGATTGGCTTCTGAGTAGGTCTGTGCACCCCCCACCCCTCACACACCTAAGTGGATGCTAAGTGAGAGGTTCTGGGAGAAATAACCCTACTCTCATTTGCCTAGAGATATTCCTACTTATTCCAAACAATGGATGTAAAGTCTGGAAGTTCTTTAGATCTTCCTATTGTGGAGGAAGTCAGACAGAGGACAGAGTTGATCCAAGCAGGTGGCAGAGATGAAAACACAGAGAAACAGAGCCATGGTGGCTTTGTGGATCCAATCATGACTGAAGTCAATACTGAGCCTGTACATTTATGGTTTCCTTTTTATCTTATTATTATTATTTTTTTGCTTTGAGTCATTTGAGTCACACTTGCTACTTCTTTTTTTTTTTTTTAATTTTTTTTTAACGTTTATTTATTTTTGGGACAGAGAGAGACAGAGCATGAATGGGGGGAGGGACAGAGAGAGAGTGGGAGACACAGAATCGGAAACAGGCTCCAGGCTCTGAGCCATCAGCCCAGAGCATGACGCGAGGCTCGAACTCACGGACCGCAAGATCCTGACCTGGCTGAAGTCGGACGCTTAACCGACTGCGCCACCCAGGCACCCCAACACACTTGGTACTTCTAAACAAAAGCAGTGCCTTCAGAATATTTTCCTTATGTCTTTGATTTTTTTTTTTTTTTTTTTTTTTTTTTGCTAACATCTTGGGCCTGAAAAGCTTCCTGATTTATAGACCCTGGGTTTATAAATTCAGTCACTTCTGTTGTCCTTTTGTAATG
Source organism: Leopardus geoffroyi (assembly GCF_018350155.1). Taxonomy (NCBI): domain Eukaryota; kingdom Metazoa; phylum Chordata; class Mammalia; order Carnivora; family Felidae; genus Leopardus; species Leopardus geoffroyi. The sequence continues at coordinate 21,294,910 of NC_059338.1, read as the reverse complement.
TTGATCTTACAGTATTGATATCAGTTACATGTTACAATGAAACCACATTTGGACAGGCCACGGGAAAAAATGAGGAACAGAATGTTAGAGATGAGACAAGAGAATGAGATGTACTCTTTTGATCGGGGATATTTTAATACAATACTCAAGTATTATGTACTTAGAAATTTGAGTAACCTCAGTCGCTTTAGTTTTCAAAACACCATTTGTGTGTGTGTGTGTGAATATTTTCAACTAATAGTTTTAGGTTTTTAGGCTTTAAGGATTGGAAACCTTTCTGGCAGGGCATGTTGTAGATAAAATTGCACCTCCTGAAGCTGGATAACCTGTTCCACAAAATGTTAAACTATGTCTCTAACTTAGAGAGTCATTTGTCATAGAAATGGGTGATAAACATTCTTGATAATTTTAAACCAAACTGTCCCTCTAGAAAATGACCAAATATTCTATGATTAAGCAATTCTTCCTATCCAGTGAGGTTGCCTCTGAGGATTCATGCAAGTAAATTATGTATTATTTTCCAGCACCAACCATAGGACCTCCATTCCTCTGATGGAAATTTCCAGAATTCTCAAATTTCCTGTAAATACAGACAAGTAAAAATTCTCTTCCCTTTCTTTCCTCCTTCTCTTTTCTTTTTCATCTCCCTCTTCCTTCCTTTCATTGTAATAAGCCCAGAGAATATTTTTACCGCAAATACCCGCCTATCTTTAAAATTCCCATAATAAAAAAAAATAGACTACAAACCTATCCAATCAAATCTTTATTTATGCCTAACTTGAGTCATCAAATAACTGTGGATAAAGCAGTAAGCCTAAATGATCTGTTTACCAACTTCTCTATTTCAAGTTTTGGAGGTCTGGTCTCTTATGAAAAAGCTATTTTTAGATTTCTAAGCTAAATGATTATAAGTGTTAGCTGCCTTCCCTTTCCTTGGAAGATGGGTAAATTTGGACAGAGATGTTTTCTGTATTTTCTAGACTGTTTATTCTTTTATCATAGGATCATCCTAGTATACTGGAACCTCAAATAGTTGACAAATGTGTTGTTAGTATTGTCTTAAAAGAGTACACCTTAAAAGGGGCACCTGGGTGGTGTTAAGTTAAGTGAGTTAAGTGTCTGACTTTGGCTCAGGTCATGATCTCATAGTTTGTGAGTTCGAGTCCCACATCGGGCTCTGTGCTGACAGCTCAGAGTCTGGAGCCTGCTTCAGATTCTGTGTCTCCCTCTCTCTGCCCCTTCCCTGCTCACACTCTGTCTCTTTCTCAAAAATAAATAAACGTTAAAAAAATTAAAAAAAAAAAAAGAGTAGATTTAAGAAACAGTTTCTTTTTCAGGGGTGCTTTGGTGGCTCAGTGGGTTAAGCCTCTGACTCTAGGTTTCTGTTCAGGTCATGATCTCACGGTTTTATGAGTTTGATCCCCACATCAGACTCTGTGTTGACAATGCAGAGCCTACTTGGGATTCTCTTTCTCCCTCTCTCTCTGCCCCTCCCCTGCTCAAGCTGTCTCTGTCTCTCTCAAAAATATAAATAAATAAACTTTTTTTTTTTTTTTAAAAGAAAGAAACAGTTTCTTATTCAGAGACCATCAGGGTTTGAAAGAAATCACTTGCCTTTGTTATATTGTGACATTTAGAATTCATACTCTAGACAGTAATTTCTTAGAGTATTGTGATCTACAAGACTTGTGGCTAAATGTCAAGTTTAGAAAAGAATCTTAGGATAAAGTTTTCTTTCCTATAACATATGAAATCCTGCAGGCAGCTCTTGAAGACATGAGAACAGGGCTACTGAACAGAGAGGTTTAGTGGCTTGTTGAAAGTCACATAGACAGTAAGTGGTAGAGTAGAAATTCAAGCTCAAGTCCTTCTGACCCTACTGTCTAGGCCCTGAGCCACAAGAATAATAATTCATTGATTCATTGAACACTTTGAGCACAGCTTCGCATGCAGTAACTTGACTGTCATTTCTCCTGCTTTACTTATTTATTTACTTGTTTCTGTATACCTTGTGCCTATACAATGTGCTATCTCCATAACTGTTAGTTTAAGTAGACCCCCTTATGGGTCTAGATGACAGGCTGGGTTTGAATGGAAGTGAGCCGGAGGGTGAGTGCTGGGGAGAGGACCAGCTCGTAGATGAAGTGAAGGGGAGATTTTTAAAAAATTGCGGTGAGAACATTTAACAGGAGGTCTACCGTCTTAACAGTTTAAGCGTACAATACAGTATTGTCAACTACAAGCTCTCTGTTGTACGGAGGATCTATAGAACTTATTCATCTTGCATGACTGAAACTTCATACCCATCAACTAGCAACTTTCCTTCTTGCTTTCCCTTTTTTTTTTTTTTTTTTTTTGCAAAAGGGCTAGGGTGTGGGCTGGTGTATATGAAGGAAGGAAGTAGTGGGGGAATAGTATGTTAATGGTACTCCCAAACAGCTCTCTGGTTTTGTGCCTAATGACAGGCAGTGGGGAGAGAATTAAAATCTCTCTCAGGCAGACAGTTTTGTTCTTTCTCAGCTTGTAAATCACGTATCATCAAAAGACTGTGATTTCTACATTAACTCCAAGGTATGCTGAGGTAGCTGAATTTCCTCTTAAAATCTGGTGATAGGAGACTCTTAAATACAGAGAACAAACTGAGGGTTGCTGGAGGGGCTGTGGGTGGGGGATGGGCTAAATGGGTCAGGGGTATTAAGGAAAACACTTATTGGGGTGAGCACTGGGTGTTACACATAGGGGATGAATCACTGGAATCTACTCCTGAAAACATTGCACTACCATGCTAACTAACGTGGATGTAAATTAAAGAAAAAAAAAAAAAAAGGAATCGGCAATAGATTGCCTGTCAATCATAGGTTTTGCTATCTTGCACTTTTTTTTCTCTTAATATTTTCACAGGTAATTTAGGGGACATTGTGAGACACTGCTTCTGAGAGTGCTAACCAAAGGTCATTTAAATCTGGTCTTAGACACAGTATTTAGATAACTGCATCTGTAAAGCCATTTAAAATATTTTTTGTTTAGAAATGAAGAGAAGTCATCATTTCTGGTTTGACTAGATGCCTATTTAAATGACTAATGCCATCTCAGATTAATTACTGATCTCCCTATTGGAAGTTAATACATAATTTTTAAACCAGCACTTTCTTTTCAACTCGAAAAAAATGCTGGCTCCTATGTAAGTTAAAAAGTATCTTCAGTGACTTGCCTGAAGCCAAACTTCTTTATCAAAGCTTCTCTGGTTACAGCAGTTGCTCTATCAGAATTTCCTCTTAGCAGGTAAATATGGCCTGTATCATCAATAATTTAAATGTGTAAGAATTTAGGGCTCCTGGGTGGCTCGGTCGGTTGAGTGTTCGACTTCGGCTCAGGTCATGATCTCACAGCTCGTAGGTTCGAACCCTGCATTGGGCTCTGTGCTGACAGCTCAGAACCTGGAGCCTGCTTTGGATTCTGTGTCTCTGTCTCTCTCTGCCCCTCCTTCGCTCATGCTCTGTGTCTCTCTCTTGCTCTCTCAAAAAAAATATATTAACATTTTATTAATATTAAAAAATTAAAAAAATGTATAAGAATTTATCTTCACCTCAACTAAATTCCTCAAAGTCTAGAATTGTAATACATACAATATATAAAATACATATGTGTATTTACATATGCAAATATATATGATACATAAAACATGTGTATATAATACATATGCTTAATACATATGTTATATATAAAATATATATACTGTATTTGCTTTTACTTCTTCCAAAATATTGACTGCATCTCTTTTCACATTTCTGTCCCTACTGATATCAGTCTAATGTCAGTTTTTATTTCTTCCTACCTGTACAATTATAATCCATCTTTCTTATAATTTCTTCTATCTCAATTTACACTACAAGAAGTGGCTAGATCAGACTTTTGGGGAACAATTCCCACCTTGTTATTCTCTTGTACAAAAATAGTTTAAACATTCCCTATATTTCTTTAATAATAAAATATAAAATTTTTAGCCACATGTTTTTGGACATCCCAGGTTATATGGCCTCCTAACTCTTATTTGCTGTTTCTCTAGCATTTTGAATTGTTTGACCTGACCTTATTTTCTTAAAACTTTCTTCTCTCTTAGCTTCTGAAATAGCATTCTCTCTTGACCTCACTACTATCTCTGTTAACTGTTCAGTCTCTTTTGCTGAACCTTAATGAGTCTCTCAAATGTTGCTATACTTTAAAAGATGCTTCATATCTTCTGTTATCTCTCCACACTACAGGCTCTTCATGGGGAAGCACATTTATTTTCATGCACTAATTTGCATGTACACAGTGAGGAGTCCAGAGTCTTAGTCTTCAGGCCTGATTTATCTACCTGGTTCCAAACATGTGTTTTCAAATGCCTGGTGAAAAAAAAAAATCATATGCTCTGTCCTCCACTAGAATGATTCTTTTGGGGTGCCTGGGTGACTCAGTCTTTTAATCATCTGACTCTTGATTTAGGCTCAGGACATGATCTCATGGTTCATAAGATCGAGCCCTGCAACAGGCTCTGTGCTGACAGCCTGGACCCTGCTTGGGATGCTCTCCCCATCTCTGCCCCTCCCCTGCTCATGCTTTCTCTCTCTCTCAAAATAAATAATAAATAAACTAGAAAAAAAATTGGCCCTTTCAGTGGCTGAAAGTAGTTTCATTATTAAATTGGTGTGGAGGGGGGCAGAAATCCATTCTTCTTGTATGTAAATGATATGTAAACAAGCTACAACTGTCAGTCAAATTTCCATAATGGATGAAGAAGGAAGAAGAACAGTGGCAAGTGGGCTTTCCTTTTGATTTTGGCTCTTATTTGCCATATAAACTTAAAAATGTCACTTACATTCATGGGTCCTCAGTTTCATGTCTTTCAGATATGGACCAATCTAGTTGAAACAGTTGGTGTGGTGGGAAATGGACTGGGTCTGAAGTCTTTGGTTCCATCCCAAATGAGCAAAGTAACATTGGCAAGTCATTTTCCCTCTCCAGTTCTTCCTTTCTTGTGAAATAAGAAGATTGGATTAGTTATTTAAAAGACCTGTTCTATAAATCAGGATCTTATTGTCAGGTTCATATGATGGTGAAAATGCCTTGTAAACTATTAGGTATTTTACATACAATAGGTATATACAGTACAGTTCAAAAGTATCATTAAGAATATAAACAATCATGTTGGCACTGAAGACGGGCTAAATAATCAAGAACTGATAAATTTCTGGGTTCTGTTAGGATTCACAATGGTAGAATTGGTTGAGTTCATGAGCAATTTGTAAGTTAAAAACAGAAACCTCTGAATTATTCACCATCAGTACAATTACAAATATTTCTTGTTTATAATAATGTGTTGGTAGCATAATTATTAATACTATACTCCTAATACTGCATATTGTAGTGTACATTACACCTAGTAAGAGTATAGATACCAGTTTTTACTGTTTCTCTTACTTCTAGCAGGTTGGTTCTTAATAGGTGTCAATAAGCGTTTTGTTTTAAATAAATGATTGAAGAGATTATATACTACAAATTGAGCACAAGTAGAACATTTGAAATAGGAAACTACAAAAATCTAGCAAGAGATAAAGGGAACTGTATCATGTAGAAACCTTATAATATGGTAAGGAGATCAGTTACTTATGACACAGAATTCCCAAAAGATTTATAGGGGAAAAGAGATTCTAACCCTTCTGGATGTACATGACTTCCCTATTCATATTTTCTGTTCTAGTTGAATGGTCAACAAAAGTTTTTGTCTTTTTTTCTAGGCAATGGTTGTAGAAGAGATTTGACTAACCACATTGCCTCTCTGCAAATTCTAGTCTGACCCAGGATGAACACAGATGCACATGTGTGTGCATGTGCACACACACATGCACACACAGCAAACCCATTTGGAAATTAAATCAGTCCATTTGGAAGTTTAACCACTCTAGGCCTTATTTGATTACATCTGATTTTATGTAACTTGGCACTTACTTTATCTTTAATGTTAATTTTACACCAACAAAGCAAGACAGTTTTAAAACATCCTAACAAAATAAATATCCATGCTTTGTGTGCACTATGCTTACAACATAACTAGAATCTGTTTTTTATCTCGTCAAAACTTTTGGTTTACTTAAATGTTTGCTTTGTTTTGAATTCAAACTTCAAATCTTTCCTATTTAATCACAGGAATCAAATTACCTGTCTTAAAAATACACTCTTTTCATTTCCTTATCTATCTGGGCTATGCAGAAGGTGTTTCCTCTGAGACCTGAATCTATGAATTCCTCAGTGGTTCCTACCTCACTGATGAAGAGTTCCAGGCAAGTTATTCATTAATTATTGTCGTCAGTAGCCTTGGTCATAGTATTAGCTGTCAGATTCACTGCCAAGCTTCCTTTGTTATTGGTCTTACTAAGACAAACGTACGTTTATCTTTCATGACAGCTCATAGGCTGTCTTGTATGCCCTGCCCAACGAGGAGGTGTGGAATGACACTCTTCTCTCCACGTTGTCATTCCTGATGCTGTGAACCATTTCCCAACGCTTACTTAGTCATTTCCTTTAAAATCCCAGGTAATGTTCATTTCATTTCTTGAAGTTGGTTGGGTAGCTAGTTAGCACTGAGATGTGCACATGGTTTCTTTATATTGTCATTTGCTTTCAAGCAGTTTGCTGTTGAGGAGGGCTACATGGGTTAGAGATTTGTGAGACTGCATTCAAGATCATTATCTTTTTGTGTTTCCAGACTCTAGCTAACTAAAGGTATTACTGTCAGTCATTGGCAGATCACTGGGACTTATCTAAATAAATCTTGTTTAGGGTGCTATTCCCCAGACTGTTGTCTTAGGTTGTGTTCACCTTGACCTTGGGGTAGGGAAGCGGAGGAGGAGAATGGTATTATGATTGGATCTGGAAACCTTGTGCCATCATTAACATATTTATAAGGTAGCAGCATGCATGACACCTGTGCCAGAAGGTCTGTGAAATGGAGAAAGCATGCATACATTTTATTATCCAAGTTTGGGTGAGTAGTAGTGGGTGGAGAAGAAGAAATTAGGAATGAAAGCCCAAGGAATGATTAATATTTGCTTTAATGACCTAAGAATGTTTTAAAAACGAAATTAGAAATATATAAGCATGAGGTCTTTTGGTAAGTTCTAACATATACCATTTCTGTATGGGACCAATTCTCTTATTTGTTCATTTAACAACACTTATTAGGCATCTTTTACATGTCTCAACCTGTGTCAAACACTGAGAATAAAAGGGAATGTAACACATAGTTTGGGGCACCTGGGTGGCTAAGTTGGTTAAGTGTCTGACTCTTAGTTTTGGCTCAGGTCATGATCTCATAGTTAGTGAGATCGAGCCCCACATTGGGCTCTGAGCTGGCAGTGTGGAACATTCTTGGGATTCTCTCTCTCTCCCCACTCTCTCAAAATAATTAAATAAACATGAAAAAAAAAATCATAGCTTATATCCTTTGAGGGACTCACAGTCTAATGAAAGGATAGGTATACATCTAAATGTAATGTGATAGTGGTTGAACAGTCCCTGTTTAGTCCTGGCATGTGGTCATTCCCTTCTACTTCATCTGACATCAGGGTGGCAAATACATTCATTCCTTTCAGGGTACGAGGCAGGGCTATGAGTATTCTGGGCCATTGAAGAGGTAATTTCCAATGTAGTACAATTAAGAAAGGGCCATCCTGGGGAATGGAAAACCCACACCCAAAGTAATGGAAAGAATGGCTAACTAGTTCTCACCTCAGTGAGAGGTGGTATTCTCTGACGTTTGAGGAAGGTCTGAAGACTTGGGTCACCTTGTAAGCAACAGCCTTATATGGTAATGGATGACTCCCTACTTCTCTATATGTAATTGTGCTAACCCTGGTGGGGTTGGAGAGGATACACAGAAATTAGAAAGCCAACGTGTGCTCTAAAGAAAGGAGTTGGACTAATTGTGTCATCTTGGAACATAATTCTGTGCTACTTCCTTTGGGTCTAGTTTTTAAAATTTCCTCTAAAGTGGTGGTTCTGTGCTGTGGAAACTCTGTGGCTGTCTAGTGTTTCTCAGATAAATAAATGCATAAATAAAACATACTGCATTGCAAAGGAAACCAATTATATTAAAATGTAGGAATCAAAATATTAAAAAAAAAACAGTCATGGGGAGCCTGGGTGGCGCAGTCGGTTAAGCGTCCGACTTCAGCCAGGTCACGATCTCGCGGTCTGTGAGTTCGAGCCCCGCGTCAGGCTCTGCGCTGATGGCTCAGAGCCTGGAGCCTGTTTCCGATTCTGTGTCTCCCTCTCTCTCTGCCCCTCCCCCGTTCATGCTCTGTCTCTCTCTGTCCCAAAAATAAATAAACATTGAAAAAAAAATTAAAAAAAAAAACAGTCATAGAGGAGACTTCCACTTCCTGAAAGATGGAATACATTTTCTTTTCCTTATTCCTCCCACTAAATATAACTAAAAGCCCTGGGCATTATATATGCAACAAATTAAAAAAAAAAAAGACTCTGAAAGGTGGGGAGAAGTAGAAAGACCAGGTAGAGACTTTAGATACCAAAGAATGATATGATGGTGAGTTTCCTAGATTGTCTTTTTGCCTTATATTCCAGACCTAGAGCTAAAAAGCTGGCAAACCAGAAATGTCAAGGCATGCAGACAAAAGAGTCCCAACAAAAGTCTTCTTTCTTTATAACCAAAAGACCAGGAAAGGGAAAGCCTATCAAGACAGAAAACCTTTAAACAATAAGCACTCCATTCTGGCCAAATGCCATAGGAAAAAAAAAAAATTCTGTGGCCCCACCCACACCTGTTCTGGCAAAGGCTGAGTGGGGAGTGTAGTGGAGATCTAGTGTGGAGCTGTGACTCCTACCCCTGCCCAGCAGTAATCACAAGAATCTCTCCCCTTCAAGAAGCAACAGAGGCCAAGTGGGAAACTTAGAGTTCTTTTTTTTTTTCAATATATGAAATTTATTGTCAAAATGGTTTCCATACAACACCCAGTGCTCATCCCAAAAGGTGCCTTCCTCAATACCCATCACCCACCCTCCTCTCCCTCCCACCCTCCATCAACCCTCAGTTTATTCTCAGTTTTTAATCTCTTATGCTTTGGCTCTCTCCCACTCTAACCTCTTTTTTTTTTTTTTTCCTTCCCTTCCCCCATGGGTTTCTGTTAAGTTTCTCAGGATCCACATAAGAGTGAAACCATATGGTATCTGTCTTTCTCTGTATGGCTTATTTCACTTAGCATCACACTCTCCAGTTCCATCCACGTTGCTACAAAGGGCCATATCTCGTTCTTTCTCATTGCCCTGTAATACTCCATTGTGTATATAAACCACAATTTCTTTATCCATTCATCAGTTGATGGACATTTAGGCTCTTTCCATAATTTGGCTATTGTTGAGAGTGCTGCTATAAACATTGGGGTACAAGTGCCCCTATGCATCAGTACTCCTGTATCCCTTGGGTAAATTCCTAGCAGTGCTATTGCTGGGTCATAGGGTAGGTCTATTTTTAGTTTTCTGAGGAACCTCCACACTGTTTTCCAGAGCGGCTGCACCAATTTGCATTCCCACCGACAGTGCAAGAGGGTTCCCGTTTCTCCACATCCTCGCCAGCATCTATAGTCTCCTGGTTTGTTCATTTTGGCGACTCTGACTGGCGTGAGGTGATATCTGAGTGTGGTTTTGATTTGTATTTCCCTGATAAGGAGCGACGTTGAGCATCTTTTCATGTGCCTGTTGGCCATCCGGATGTCTTCTTTAGAGAAGTGTCTATTCATGTTTTCTGCCCATTTCTTCACTGGGTTATTTGTTTTTCGGGTGTGGAGTTTGGTGAGCTCTTTATAGATTTTGGATACTAGCCCTTTGTCCGATATGTCATTTGTAAATATCTTTTCCCATTCCGTTGGTTGCCTTTTAGTTTTGTTGGTTGTTTCCTTTGCTGTGCAGAAGCTTTTTATCTTCATAAGGTGAAACTTAGAGTTCTAACTCACCTAAAATAATAAGGCAGGCCCCTTCTCCTACTGGAGTAGTGTCAGATGAAGCCAGCTAAAACAGAAAGTTTCAATGCAACCCAGAGTCTAATAACAAACTATTCAGAATTTCCAGATTTTTATACAAAATCAGTTATAATCTCAGGGTGCCTAGGTGGCTCAGTCAGTTAAGTGTCCGACTCTTGATTTCGGCTCAGGTCATGATGTTGCCGTTCCTGATTTCGAGCCCCATGTCAGGCTCTGTGCTGACAGTGTGGAACCTGCTTGGGATGCTCCTTCTCTCCCTTTCTCTCTGCCTCTGCTCCACTCACATCCTCTTTCTCTCTCAAAATAAATAACTAAACATTAAAAAAAACGAGGCTGATCTCAGCTCAAATGAAAAAAAAAAAGACGATCAGTAGATTCCAACAAGGAGATGACAGAGATGTTAAAATTATCTGGCAAAGATATTAAAGCAACCTTTATAAAAACACTTCAGTAAGAAATTATTAATGTACTTAAAAAATAAGGAAAGTAGAAAGTTTCAGCAAAGAAATAGAAGATATCAAAAAGAACCAAATGGAAAAATTAGTACTGAAAATATCCAAACCTAAATAAAAACACTCACTGGATCAGCCCAACAGCAGAATAGCTGAGACAGAGGAAACAATCAATGGCCTTGAAGATAAAATAGAAATTATCCAATTTGAAAAAATAGAGAAAATGGAGAAAAAAATGAATAGTGCCTTAGATACCTGTGGGATTATAGCAACAACAACAGAAATTGAACATTTTGTGTCTTAGGGTTCAGAAAGGAGAGGAGAAAGCATGAGAGTAAGGCTGGAAAAGTGATGGCTGAAAACTTCCCAATTCAACAAGAGAGCTAAACCTACATAATCAAGAAGGTGAATAAATCACAGAGAGGATAAACACATAGAAATTGACATCAAAATATATCCTACACAAACTTCTAAAACTAAACGCAAAAACAAAGTCTTGTAAGTAGTGAGAGAGAATGACCTCACCTATAGGGGGAAAGCAATTTGAATGATAACAGATTTATCAGAAATCATGGAGGCCCGAAGGAAGTAGCATGTTATTTTGAAGTGCTGGAAGAAAAGAATTACCAACCCCAATTTCTATATCCAGTGCAAATGTCCTTTAGAAATGAACTGGGAAATCAAGATATTCTCTGATGAATGAAAACTAAGACCGTTTGTCACTGTTAGAGCTACTTACAGTTCTTATCTCATGAAAGCAAGGGGAAGATAGGTAGACCCATAACCAACTCAAAGCATTAAGAAGCAACAGAGAGTTTTATATTAAAACTCAGGTGTTGGGGACACCTGAGTGGCTCAGTCAGTTGAGCATCTGACTCTTGATTTTGGCTCAGGTCATGATCTCACAGTCATAAGATCAAACCCTGTGTCAGCTCCGTGCTGGGCATGGAGCTTGCTTAAGATTCTCTCCCTCTGTCCCTCTCCCACCTATTTCAGCTTTCATAGTAAAATAAATAATTCAATCAAAATGAGCAAAATGACATGAACAAAAGACATGAGCAGACATTTCACCAGAGAGAATATCCAGATGACAAGTAAGCTCATGAAAGTAAGCTCAACATCATTTCCCTTTAGGGAAATGCAAATTAAAACTATAGTGATACCTAGCTGGATAGCTAAAGTAAAAAGTTGTTTTAGCACAGAGTGCTTGTGAAGATGAGAAACAACTGGATCACTCAATGAAAACTTATGTTGACACAGCAACCTGTAAATGAGTGTTTACAGCAGTTTTATTTATAATAGTCAAAACTGGAGGCAATCCAAATGTATTCCAATGGCTAAATGGTTAAACAGATGGTGGTAGATTCACACTATGGAATAGTACTCAGCAAACAAAGGAGAAACCACTGATATGTGCAAGATTTTGGAGGAATCTCCGCATCATTATGCTCGGTGGGAAAGCCAATCCCAAAAGGTTACACACTGTAGGATTCCATTTATATGACATTCTAGAAATAACAAAATTGTAGAAATGAAGAGATTAGTGGTTTCTAGGGCTTTAGGATGGAGTGGGATGGGAGGGAAGTATATGTGACTATATGAGGGCAATACAAGGGGTCCTTGTGGAGATGGGAATGCTCTGTATCTTGGTTGTATTAATGTCAGTATCCCAATATAGTACTGTATTAATGTCAACTATCCCAATATAGTACTGCAAGGTGACACCATTGGGGGAAACTGGGTAGAGAATATACAGTATCTCTCTGTATTGTTTCTTACAATTGTATGCAAGTCAACACTTTCTCAAAATAAAATATTTACTTAAAAAACTGTAATAAAATGGGGCACCCAGGTGCCTCAGTCCACTGAGCGTCAGTTCAGGTCACGATCTTGTAGTTAGTGAGTTCAAGCCACACATCGGGCTTGCTGCTGTCAGTGCAGCCCACTTTGGATCCTCTGTCCCTGCTTTTCCCTGCTTCTCTCTGTCCCTCCTTCACTTGCACTCTCTCAAAAATAAATAAACATTAAAAAAACTGTAATAAAATAATATATGTACTTATTCATTAACACTTTAAAAAAGGTATACTAGTAGGTCTAATTACTACTGAAATTTGGAAGTAATGATGAAAGTAAACAATGTTTTAAAATATCTCTTACATTGTGATGTGACATAAAAATATCTGTGCTTTCTATCTGTGACAGAGTGACATGGCTTGCTACTGCTATTGTAGTTTTTTGCTTAGATTCACAATGGAAGGAAATGCTAAATTTATTTGGAAGTTAGTGAAAATAGCGATGTAATGCATGCAATTCTTTCCTATCCAAGGGCATAGATCCCCCTAAAGGTCTGAAGACAGGTTTTGAACCTCTGCTCTAGAGTATATGTTGTGTTAAAAAATAATAAGCAAACAAACAAGACACTGATCAAAATATACAGTTCTCTTCCCTCCACTGGAATGATCCTACATCTTGCCCAAGCAATCAGAATGCTTCTGGCAGAGGAAATGTCTCTACAAGCAAGTACAGAAAAGATTAATTTTGGGGGATAGATATTATGTCAATAAAAATGCTATATTCTCTGAGCTTGGACTTAGTTTGTGGGAATATGGCTAAAATGCACCAGAAGTTCAGAATCATTGGTAATAGGGGCTTCATTATGGTGTCTCCCTCAGGAAAATGGCAAAGAAAATTGAAATAAGCCAGCATGCCAAGTACACTTGCTTCTTCTGTGGCAAAGCCAAGATGGAAAGAGGAACTGTAGGCATGTGGCACTGTGGTTCCCAAATGAAAACAGTAGGGGGTGGTACCTGGTCCTACACCACCGGCTCTGCCATCACAATGATGTCTACCATCAGAAGACTGGAAGAATTGAAAGACCAGTAGGAGCTCCACCATCTGAAACATTGCTAACTTATAATAAATGGGTTTCTTTATGTAACAACACCAACAAAACTATAATGGCGGTGTGAACCAAATAACTTGGGAGATCAGAAGAAGTATTCACTCGGCCTGGGGTTTGTCTGTGAAGTTTTAAAGAAATCAATTTTATCAAGAATTTGAAGAAGGAATAAGGAAATCCCCATCAGCGGAAAGAAGGACATTTCAAGCAAGAAATCAATATGTGCCAAGGCCTGGGGTATGGAGCCACCTGAGAAGCTTGTTCTGTCAAGGAACGTTGAGATGTCTGCTTTGATGCGTTAGTGGAGAGTGAAGAGCACAATTTGGGAAACTATCAAAGAATGCTGGAAAAGTACTAATAGATCTGGAACTGATTGTATCAATGACATGGGGTTGCTGAACAGGCTTTCTTAGATGGAGAGGTGAAGTGATTTGACTTTAGAAAGGGAAGGGGAGTTAAATTTAGATGCCTCTGTGCCAGCACAGTGGTAGGTACAATGCCTGCAATGCTTCTTAGATTTCTTAAAACCGTTTATGAAGCTGATATAATTTACAAGGAAAAAAGCAATCTGAGAGAGGTTCAGTGTTGTGCCAAAGGCTGAACGACTAATAAAAACTGTGGAATCAAGTCTGATTAGTCTTTTAGCTTCATGTTCTTTCCACTCCTTTCCTCAGGATGAACTGGGGCAGGTCCAGTCTGAAGGTGGGAGAACTTTCAGGAGAAAGTTGTAGTCAGGAATTCAGCTGAGAGGTGGTGAGAGCCTACCCAAAGGCAGACTGTCTTCATGTAGTGTTTTTTGTTTGTTTGTTTTTTCTTTTTTCTTTTTTTTTTTTTTTTTAGAAAAATGGTGTTATCCTGGAACACTTAAATGCTATTGTTGTTGGTTGTCTTCATGTAAACTTAAGGAGTAGAGTTCTGAGGAGAATCTCTGAGGTTTAGTGACTCAGTAATATGAGTGGGTGAGTTTCTAACTTTCACAAAAAGTGTACATAGTGGCAGGTTTTTGGTCCAGAGGATGGTGTGGGTGATGATGTCAGCAGCATGATAGGGCACTAGCAAAAGAAGCAGGATGCTACCTAAGGAGATAAACCATTAACAATTAATCAGAAGGATGAAAGCCATCTAGAAATCTTAGCCTGGAATGTCAAAATAACATTAGCAAAAAAATTTGGATAAACCTGGTATCTTTAGTGATTTGAGAAATACCTCAACGGACATGTTATTTTTTAAAACTTAAAAAATACCAAATGTCATATGTTGGTGAAAAAAATTATCCTTTTTATGGATAACTATTATTTTGGAATTAGTAAAAGTTATGGCTTAGCTAAAAAAGTTGTATGGCTCTTATTTAAGAGGATTTGTTGTTGCAAAGCAGAATCAGGCTTTGGTTTAGTTAATCAGTCAGTCAACACAAGTTCAGGGAGCATCTAACAACACTACACAATCCTCCCTGTCTCACCACTTAGTTTATTTCTTTTACAGGCATTTGTCATAATCTAGAAGCATCTTGCTTATTCACTTGTTCATTATATATTGACTCCAGTGGAATGTCAGTTCCTCAGAGGCTGGGAACCTCTCTCTTTTATTCAGTGTGGTGTCCCCAGTGCTTTGCACACAGCAGGCACTCAGGAAATTTTTGTTGAATGAAAAATTGGAGGCAGAGATAATAAACTGGTGTGCTGTGGGAACATGAGTTGGTTCTTGAATAGGATATGGGTAGAATAAATGGAGTAGGGGGGCCTGTCCAGACCGGAGGTCAATATGAGTGAAATGATGGTGGCTTTGTGTTATGGGGACCGAGAGCAGAGCAGATGGAATAAACCAGTGAGTATGTTAAATTGTTTGGGGAAAAATTTAAAATTGTTAGGGTAGGGATAAATTTCAAGGAATATCCAAAGCTAAGCAGGATTTTAGAGCTGAAACTTTAGAGTTCCAGTCAATTCCTTACACATGAAATAGTTGAGAGGTGACAATCCCCATGTGAACCAGTTAGTTAATGCTGTTACAACCAGAATCTCATTCTGTGGCCTTCCAATCCAGTGCTCTTTCTATGCTACTTAGGAAATAGAGGGAAATGAAACTGTTTTTTGTTTTGTTTTGTTTTGTTTCTTTAGAAAAAAAAGCGCGAGTGCTAGCAGGGAAGGGGCAGAAAGAGAGTTGGGGGGAGGGAGACAATTTTGAGCAAGATCCGCATCCAGTGTAGAGCCCAACTTGGGGGGCTCAATCTCACGACTGAGATCTCATGTGAGATCATGACTTGAGCTGAAATTAAGAGTGGAACACTCAACTGACAAAGCCACCCAGACGCCCTGCAATGAAACTTTTTGAATGGAGCACAATACATAGTTAAATAAACTGATGTTTATGAGGGATAACCTGCTTCCATATGTAGGGTGAATTGGAAAGAGGAAATTCTAATTCCAAGAGAACAGGCAATAGACTGAAGCAATATTGGCCTGACACAAAGGAGATAATGTTGGTAGAGGAGGGGAAAAGGGCAGATAATAACTGAAAGACAAACAGGCTGAACTAGATTAAGTTATGCTACTTCTAAAATGAACCTTTATGTGATAAAATATTCAACTCTTACCCTTAGAATATTTTTGTTCAGGGGCACCTAGCTGGCCCTGTCGGTAGACTGTGTGACTCTTGATCTTGGGGTTATAAGTTCAAGTCCTATGTTGGGTATAGAGGTTACTTAAAAACAAAATCTTTATTTATTTATTTTTTCTTTTATTTTAAAAAAAATTTTTTTTTTTTCAGCGTTTATTTATTTTTTGGACAGAGAGAGACAGAGCATGAACGGGGGAGGGGCAGAGAGAGAGGGAGACACAGAATCGGAAACAGGCTCCAGGCTCTGAGCCATCAGCCCAGAGCCTGATGCGGGGCTCGAACTCACGGACCGAGAGATCGTGACCTGGCTGAAGTCGGATGCTTAACCGACTGCGCCACCCAGGCGCCCCTAAAAACAAAATCTTTAAAAAAAAAAAGATTTTTGTTCAATCCCACCTAGAATATTTACATGTTTTACTTTTAATCTTTGCAGAATGCATTTTGAGTGAAAAAGTGTTTATTTTTTTTAACAGTTTATACAGATTCAAAAGAAATGTATGTAATTGTCTACATAGTAGGTATGAAAAATCATATGTCAACATAGGCCTTTATTAAATCATATCAACAGCAACTAAAGACTTGTCAAATCAAATATACAAGATTGAGAACGGCCTTCCCCAAAACTTGCTATTTAGCACTTGAAAGTTTAAAATTTCCCTGTTAATGATAATAACATGATTTCTATCTTGCATTTAAAGCTTATGAAATTCCTTTACACAAGTTATATCCTTTGACCCTCTCTAGGACTTGAGGTTAAGAGATGAGCTGAGTGAGAAAACTGTGGGTCATAGAAGTGACATTTCCACACACAAAATTGTAGGAAGTGGAGTTGCAAATCAAATTTCTAAAGCTGTTCCTTGTGTTATTTGCTCATTTAATACTTTCCAGCCTATTTGAACTGATAAAGACAACAATGCCTGCAGTCAGGATAAAATCATTTGTGTTCTGGGTTTCATTGTACAGTGACCCATTTTGTGAAATTCCCAAGCGTGTACTGAGTCACAGACTGTCTCTTCAGTGACTTTAGAACACTATACCATTACAAGTTCCTCTCAGCGTTGTGTAATAGACACTGCTGATTGACCACAGTTTCACCTCCTCCTTTCTAACAAAACCCTAAATGTTTTCAGCTTACCCATCCCTTCCCTAGGCATGAGCCCACTCCTAGACTAAAGTGTGGTATTGGATCCTGGTGATTCTATACCCTCTACCAATGCTCATTCAAAAATCCAGCTGTCTGCCAATGGGCGCTTGATTTCTTCTCTGGACTGCTACAGGTTGACCTAATTAGACTTAAGCAATCAACTTCTCTCCCTAGAGTTGGAGGGGCAATCTTTTGGTGTCCAATGCTCCTCGTGCTAGTGGCAACCATTTTGTGACCACAATGGAGGCCAGTCTCTTGACAAAACTGAAGTACAGAGGACTGAGTAGAAGGGAATGCTGAGTAACAGCAGGAGCTCTGCTTGCATGAGGACTGGTATCTACCCTATCTTTGAATTTCTGTATTTTTCAAGCCAGCTTGAATGGGGTTTTCTAATACTTGCAGACAAAAACCATCCAAGTGATAGATGTAAGCAAGAACAGCATACAGGAGCAATCCACCCAAGCAGAAGCTCCACCCATGACAGAAACCATATATCTTGTCCATTGCTCAGTTGGGTACCTGGATGAATACTGTTGAATACATGAAAGCAACATTCTAATTTGAATAATTCTAATGAGTAAAGGAGTTCTTTCTTTTGAGAAACTGGTTCATTCAAGTCAGGAGTTTCATATTAACTGTGATAGTAGCCTTCCAGTCAACAATATTTGCTGATCTCCATCATGTCTAGAAAATGATACAAAGTAGTGTTAATAGGTAACTGTTAAATAATATTATTATTAAACATCATTTGCTAACACTGTCATAAGCACTTTACATGTATCAATCCACTTAATTTGAAAAAAATTAAAATAAAAAAACCTGTGTGTGGTGTAAGAAATGCTCCAGCTTCATTCTTCTGCATGTCGCTGTCCAGTTCTCCCAGCACCATTTGCTAAAGAGACTGTCTTTTTTCCATTGGATAATGGAAAAGATTATCTGCTTTGTCAAAGATTAGTTGGCCATACATTTGTGGGTCCAATTCTGGGTTCTCTATTCTATTCCATTAGCCTATATGTCTGTTTTTGTTTCAATATCATACTCTCTTGATGGTTACAGCTTTGTGTACAGGCTAACGTCTGGGACTGTAATAACTCCAGCTTTGGTTTTCTTTTTCAGGATTACCTTGGCTTTTTGCGGTCTTTTGTGGTTCCATACAAATTTTAGGATTGTTTGTTCTAGTTCTGAGAGGAATGCTTGTGCTATTTTAATTGGGATTGCATTGAATGTGTCGATTGTTTTGGGTAGTATTGACATTTTCACAACATTTGTTCTTCCAATCCATGAGCATGGAATGCTTTTCCATTTCTTTGTGTCTTCTTCAATTTCTTTCATAAGCTTTCTTATTTTTCAGTGTACAGAGCGTTTACCTCTTTGGTTCGATTTATTCCTAAGTGTTTTATGGTTCTTGGTGGGATTGTAAATGGGATCAATTCCTTGATATCTCTTTCTGTTGCTTCATTATTGGTGTGTAGAAATGTAACCAATTTCTGTACATTGATTTTATATCCTGCGAATTTGCTGAATTCATGTATCAGTTCTTACAGTTTTTTGGTGGAGTCTTTTGGGTTTTCCATATAGAGTGTTATGTCATTTGCAAAAAGTGAAAGTTTGACTTCTTCTTTGTCAATTTGGATGCCTTTTATTTCATTTTGTTGTCTGATTGCTGAGGCTAAGGCATGGGAGACCTAAAGGTGAGACAGGAAACCATCAAAATCCTAGAAGAGAAAACAGACAACAACCTCTTTGACCTCGGCTGCAGCAACTTCTTACTTGATACGTCTCCAAGACAAGGGAAATAAAAGCAAAAATAAATTATTGGGACCTCATCAAGATAAAAAGCTTCTTCCTAGAAAAGGAAACAAGCAACAAAACTAAAAGGCAACTAAGGGAATGGGAGAAGATATTTGCAAATGATATATTTAAAGAGTTAGTATCCAAAATCTATAAAGAACTTACCAAGCTCAACATCCAAAAATACAGTGAAGAGATGGGCAGAAGACATGAATAGACATTTTTCCAAAGAAGACATCCAAATGGCTAACAAACACATGAAAAGATGTTTAACATCGCTCATCGTGAGGGAAATACAAATGAAAACTACATTGAGATATCACCTCACACTGGTCAGAGTGGCTAAAATTAACAACTCAGGAAACAACGGATGTTGGCGAGGATGTGGAGAAATGGGAACCCTCTTGCATTGTTGGTGGGAACGCAACTTATGCAGTCGCTCTGGGAAACAGTATGGAGTTTCCTCAAAAAATTAAAAATTGAATTATCCTTGAAACCAGCAATAGCACTACTAGGAATTTATCCAAATGATATAGGAGTGCTGATTCATAGGGGCACATGTACCCCAATGTTTACAGCAGTGCTATCAACAATAACCAAATTCTGGAAAGAGCCCAAATGTCCATCGATGGATGAATGGATAAAAAGGATGAGGTATACTACCTGGCAATGAGAAGGATTGAAATCTTGCCATTTACAACAATGTGGATGGAACTGGAAGGTATTATGCTAAGTGAAATAAGTCGGTTAGAGAAAGACAGATATCATATGTTTTCACTCATATGAGGAAGTTGAAAAACTTCACAGAAGACCATGGGGAAGGGAAAGAAAAAAAATATAGTTACAAACAGAGAGGGAGGCAAACCATAAGAGACTTTTAGATACAGAGAATAAACTGAGGGTGGAAGGGAGTGGGGGCATGGGGGAGCAGGGACAATGGGTGATGGGCACTGAGGAGGGCACTTGTTGGGATGAGCACTGGGTATTTTATGTAAGTGATGGATCATGGGAATCTACTCCTGAAGCCAAGAGCACACTGTATACACTGTATGTTAGCTAACTTGACAATAAATTATATTTAAAAAAACCTTAAGGGAGTTTATTAGTCCTCTGTTTTATAGATGGGAGACAGTGAAGTTAAAAGTTTCCATGATATATATATATATATATATACATATATATATATATATATATATGTATATATATATATATATAACATATTTCTTTAATAATTTATTGTATGGATTATTGCAATATATATATTGCAATAATGACACTATTCTGAGTATACTGGGTTATATAAAATATATCGTTAAAGTTAACTTCTGTTTCTTTTTATATACTTTAATGTGGCTATAAAATTAAAAATTATATATGTGGCATAATATATTATTTTTTTACTAGACAGTACTACTTTTCTGATTATATACTCAATGTTGTTTCTGGGTTCTTTCTACATTCTCTGGATAAAAAAATGACTCAAAGTTTAGAGATACTTCATTAATATTAACATTTTAAACAGTAGATGAATCATTGACTTAAAAAAAAATAGTTGTATGATAACCAAAATTATTAAAACATTTTTTTTAATGTTTATTTATTTTTGAGAGACAGAACGTGAGTAAGGGAGGGGCAGAGAGAGAGGGAGACACAGAATCTGAAACAGGCTCCAGGCTCTGAGCTGTCAGCACAGAGCCCAACGCGGGGCTTGAACTCTTGAACTGCAAGACCATGACCTGAGCTGAAGTCAGATGCTAAACCAACTGAGCCACTCAGGCAGTCATGACCAAAATTATTTTTAAAATTATTGTAATTAGCTGTCCTAAAATGTTAATCATGTTACTTGCACCACTTCTGTAGAGTGCTTAGGGTTTGTGAGGTTCTGGAATCTGAAAACAGAAGTAGAAGAAATAAGGGAGGAGTGGAGCTTAAGTCCTGACACTGAGGTTACTATGCTCAATGGCCACTTCTGTAAAATCACTCTGTATGAGAATGCACTGGTTTGTGCCAAATGGAGTCTTAACGTCATAAGCTTCCCTGCAAGAAGGGCAAAGGTCTACTGAGCACCACCTGTTTGTTAAACCAAAGCTTTATGTCTGGTTTTTCTCAGACTTCACCACAGGTCATATAAACTGCATACTTTTCTTAGCTTTTACAATATTGCAGTTTCAAAATGCACTCATCATAGTTAACTTGTGGTTGCATTCCAAAGCTAAAGACTGAGAGAATGATTTGGGATGGAAGCAGAATGGCCTATGAGACTGGATGCTGCAAATGCATTAAAATAGAAAACAACCAAGAAAACCAAGTTCCTTCTCATCCCAAAGCAGACGGCAGCAAATAGTTTCTTCTCACTTTCCTATTTGGCCCTTCTCTCTTTTTCATTTATTTTGATTTTGATATGACGTCTGTACATGTCTAAGATATACACCAGCTAAATAAACACACAAGCCTCACTCCTAAGGGAAGCTTCCATATAGGTCAGTGTACTTTTTAAACCATATAAATATCAGATTAACTTGAGATTCCAGAAAATCTGATGTTAGGATCTTATCCAAGATCCATATAGTTTAGTTTTATTTTTTCCTTTAAATTTACAAGGCAAAAATGTAGAGCCAGACTAAAAAGCTTTCCATACTCCTGAACATTTTTTCTCTTTTTTGCAAGTGAGTTTAGCAAATTTAAATGAAATCATTTAGATCACTGCATGCATTTTTATGGAAGAGTTTGTGAATCAATCAATTAATTCTTGGGCTAATCAGTTAATCAATGATCAATGTGGACTATCCTCCATGTTTGGAGCCTTAGTAGTTACTCTGAAAATCAAGTAGAATAA
This sequence comes from Leopardus geoffroyi, assembly GCF_018350155.1. Taxonomy (NCBI): domain Eukaryota; kingdom Metazoa; phylum Chordata; class Mammalia; order Carnivora; family Felidae; genus Leopardus; species Leopardus geoffroyi. The sequence goes on along the minus strand of NC_059338.1, from coordinate 21,273,141 downwards.
ACCAAAATGGTCCAGTTATCAACCATTTAGTAGGCAGATAAGATGGACACACCCTTGGCAATCTTGCACGCAGGTGAAACTTGATCTGCGTCTTGAGAAAGGAGTCAAGTTTAACTGAAGGAGAGCAGTTCTAAGCAAGGGCAACAATTTGATCTAATAATGGGAGAAAAATAATATATCTCAGGAACAATAAGAAAATTCAGCACAGATTGCTTCTGGTCAGTGGTGAGAAATAAGACAGGATGGGCAGAAAAAACAAATAGTGGAGAAGATTTAGGCTCAGGTACCGGAGTTTACCTTGATTTTGGGAGATGCCAGAGATATCTGGTTGTGAGAGTATCATGAAGACATCAAAGTTCACATGGTAGTCTAGTGAGTAAATTCGAAGCAGGACCCCAAACCTGAGGTCTACTCAGATCCGGTTGAAAGAATGATGATCACGGTGTGTAAGTTTGGCTGGGATACCCTGAAGGAAGATTTCATTGAGCCTGATGACTAGGCTGGTTGATGATCTTACTGAAACCTGTTTTTAAGAAAAATAAAGTGCAGCTTTTAGTTGTGAGCCTGAGCTTCCAGCCTTTCTCTTCCTTTCTTTCTCAGTAGATGACCATTGCTTTTACTCCTTCATATCTTCCTTACCCAGAGAAACCCTTCGTAAATGGTTGCCAAAAAAACAAATCAACAAAATAGTTTTCAAATATACACCCCCACAAAAAATATCTGCCTGCAAAAATGTCATAGTACAACACAAGATCTGATCTTGCTTTCCCCTTTATTTAAACTGTTTCTCCCATCCTGAATATTCTCCCCTTCATCCTTATTAGATCTACTCGTTCTTTAAACCTCATCAAAAATGCCCCTTTCCTTTGTTCCTTGGTTGATTCCAGCTAAAGGTATTTCCATTTTGGTAATGAATCGCCAGTCATAACCCACCTTATATTTTAATTTTTGTATATTATCTCATGAGATGTTTAATGAGTGCCTCTCAGAGGACAGGCTGTACGTCTTACATGTCTTTATATTTATTCTCTCTGTGGTGTAGTGTTCTGCATACAGTTGGTAGTATAATCTGCTATTGTCACATTGAATTATTTATTTGGTGGCTTTGTCCTGGTTTAGGCATGTGGCATTTCTCATCTGGGCTATTGGTACGGTCTCCCAGCTCATCTCTCTGTTTCTGATTCATCTTCCAAATTGCCACCCAAGTCATTTTCATACATTTTAATTGAGATGGATATTTATTGCCTCAGGATAAAATCCCAACCTTTAATATTCAAAACCCTCTATCACCTGGTCCTGGGCTATTCTTCTATACCCTTCCTGGGCCTTATCCTCCACAAAGAGTGTGGTCTGGTCATGCTGGATCATGGGCCCCAAATGGTTAATAATCAGGTCTTTGTTTAATCCTATCACCTTAGGCTACCATGTACTTCTTACCCTGAAGGTGATTCTTTTTTTTCATTCTTCAGGTCACAGTAGAAGCTCTTTTGGTCTATTATTGTCACTTCAGGCAACTCCAAGCTACTCCTTAGCTAGAATGCCAAAAACAAGATAAACCTCATTTCTTTGTCATTGACAACAACATAGAAACTTGTTTTCCAAAGTTGTCAAAAGGCATCTAAGCCAGCACACAGAAATCTCTGTATAGGTCAAAGCTCACTGTTTAATAGTGGCCATGTTCTCCATAAAGTCAGACTACCTCCTTTTTTATCTGGGTTTTTGGGATAACACAGGAGAACAAAGTTAGAAATAGGGTGGTGCCTGATATAGGACGGGGCTTTCCTAGTACAAATGCACAATGCATCCCCGTCTGTAAGAGACTCATTGCCAGCACTGATCAAACATTGTGGTAAAACAAACCAACCCTCTCCCAAAGCCCCATTTCCTATGAAATTTTGAGTGATCGCTTTAAGCCATCTCACTGAAACTCATATATTGCCTCTCTGTGCTCACATGACAGATAATACACAATTTCTTCTATTTTTTCCTCATGAAATTGCTGTAGTTAGAAATGCTCCTGAGGTTAAAATATATGAAAATATGAAATATTATCAAAATAAATAGCCTCTAGATCCAAAATGTATGAACTCTGAGAAACTGGAACATTAAGTAATATTTATTTGTGGAGGTATGTGGCTTCCAATCTTAAATCTATTTCTGTTTGTTCCACACTAGAGAACATTGGAAAATACCACCTGAAAAAAGCCTGTGCTTTTAGCAGCCATGAAAAAGTCAAAACTTTTGTTTTTTGTTGCCATAATCTGGCTTCTCCCTCAATTAGAGACGAAAAGTTACAGAGAACATGCTGAGTAAGAGGTCTTTACTTTTTGCCAAGGGAAAAACTCTGCAGATATTTTCAGACATTTGAGCCAATGGGCCTTTTAAAATCTTGTATTTATTTCCTTGTGCATTGGTAGACACTTCTTGTTTCACCAAAATTTGCTTACAAGACCTTTTAATACTCCTCCATTTAGTCAATAGTGATTTACTCAACTTCCACTGCATGCCAGGCAAAGTGCCAAGTGTTGGGATTCAGCAACGAGCAGAAAAAGACACAGCCCTCAAGTTGTGCTATCCACAATCTGGGGGAGAAGTCAGAGAATTATCAAATAATCATACAAATTAATGAGAACTTTATTAAGACTCTAAATTAGAGAACCTGGTGCTAGGAGAATGCCTAAAAAGGGATCTGACCTCGGTAAGGAGGTCAGGGAGGGTACCCCTGGGGAAGCGACAATTGCACTGACCTATGAATGATGAATAAGAACTAAAATTGCATTCCACACGGAGGGACTATTACGTGCAAAGGTCCTGTGGGACCAGAGGCAGGCATCTGCAAGGGAATAGAAGCCAGTGTGTCCAGCAGAGAGAGCTGGGGAAACATGGCAAAGACAAAGTTGGAGTGGAAGAAGGGGTCAAACCATGCAAGGGGTTTGGCCATATTAGGGATAATACCTTTAATTCTAATTGTTTGGAAGACCTGTCAAGGGTTTATAAGCAAGAAGACACAAGATCAGGCTTATGTTTTGAAAAAAATTCCCAGAGTTTAAAAGCAGGGGACATGTGGGGGTATGGGTAAGAATGAGGGGAGTTGAGACCATCACAGTTGTGCAGGCATCAGGTGTTGGCATCTTTGATCAGGGTGGCCACGGAAAGCAGGCTAGAACTATATTTGAGGTAAAATAAATAGGACTTGGTGACAAGTTGAATATATGGCATGACTGCTGAGTTTCTCTGTTGGCCAAAACCTTTCCAAATAAAGGCTTGTGCAGATATGACATATTTATTTGCTTAAGAAATGTCTCTTTCAATGACCCTTCACATTCATTTATTCAACAACTATTTACAGAGCACCTATTATGTGTTATCCGGGCTGCTGGTGACGAAGGAGTGGACGAGGTAGTCTTTCATGGAGCTAATGCCTGCTGGTACCAGAAACTTTGGCTAAAATGAAAATCAGTGCAAACACCATGAAAACCATATTTAAACTATGGGGGGGGGGGGGCATGTCAATTTTTCTTTTGGCAAATCAGAATGCTTTTATAGGTACTTTACAATTTCTAAAGCCCCTTACTACCTCACAGGCAGTGGGAAAGACAGGAAGGTATAAATTGAGGAACCAGGGAAGATGAGGACTCCCAGGGTCATGAAGCTATGAGAAATTATTACTTCAGCTCAGGTTTTGCAAATCTAAGATGAGGGCTCTCGCACCTTTCCAGAATTAAGGCTGTGATCAAGGAGGTTGGAAGAGAAGCCTACAGAAGTGTATTCCTTTTTTAAATAACCATTTGATTAAGTTTAAGAAACAAAAGTATGCTTGCCTTCATCATTGACAAAGTAACCTAACCAGATTCTTTACTGGCCAGATGAAGTCAGGTGAATCAGGAAGGTCTTGATTTTGAATTTTTTTTTTTTTTCAACGTTTATTTATTTTTGGGACAGAGAGAGACAGAGCATGAACGGGGGAGGGGCAGAGAGAGAGGGAGACACAGAATCGGAAACAGGCTCCAGGCTCTGAGCCATCAGCCCAGAGCCCGACGTGGGGCTCGAACTCACGGACCATGAGATCGTGACCTGGCTGAAGTTGGATGCTTAACCGACTGCGCCACCCAGGCGCCCCAGGAAGGTCTTGATTTTGTATCAATCATGGAAGTGAGCAATTGCAGGCATGCATCTTGGAAGTTCACGCCAGTACCCTGTGGGGGGCACTCAGAACCAAGGGAAATAAAAAAGGCAGGCCTATATTCACCTTCTTTGGATTCTTTTTTTCACTTGAGAAGCTGAGTTATGTGAATAATTCTGGTGTTTTGTGTCCACTACATTATTTCACTTTTGATACTTAGCTGGCTTTTACTAGATACCCATGAAGGGCTTTAAGGTCATGCCTTTTGTTAGCAAGAAGCTTGATTTTTTTTTTTTACAAGATTATATTAGGAATTTTGATCCCAGGGTGGTTCTAAGGAGGTGGTCTGACTTTTCTTGGTCCACATACTGCTTACTAGGTTTAAAAAAAGAGACAATTGCAGGGAAGACATACTCCTACCACTTCTCATTTCTGAGCACTGTCAATTCTCATTGAACAGGCACATCACCTATGATCTCTCTCTCTCTTTACTGGAAAGAAGTGTCCCTTGTATCTGCCATTTTTCCAATTTAACCAACCCCCCAACCACAAAAACAAAAAACAAAAAACAAAACTCTTACATCTGAGCCAAATATTCAATGACATTAATTATCAAAATTAATTTATTAAAAGTATTCAAAGACCACGTCAAAGTTTAGCTGCCTTCAGGACAATTTTTGGCACTCAAAATGGACAATGTAGTTTTCTACACAGCAACACTCATTCTATTACACACACCATTTAACAATTCAAACATAGACCATTTCAGTTTTAGTGTTATATAACAGTACTGATGATCTGTAGTCATAAGAACTTCAACACCCTTGCACACAGTAAACATTTTAATATTACTTACTCGTAAATAACTAAAACTAAAACCACTATGTGGTAACATGGACTGATTTAGGGAAAGATATACAGCCAGCTAGCTAAGGCCACATAATCCCAGATCTATTGATTTTAAATGCTCTTGGACCAACAGTATCGTATCATACCTTTTATGAGAACTTTTAGCTTCACATTCCTCTCTTTCCAGTGTGAGACACACCACATTTAGACCACTTTCTCCCTGTGTTCCTGACATGGCTATGGAAGCCGCCAGAATACAAGCTTCTCCTAGACAGTTACCAGCTTCCTGATTCACTATCTAACTCTGAATCAATAGTTCTGAGTGATGTTTCCTGAACACCCAGGCTAAATTCAAGGTCAGTCTTTTTGGCAGGTCACAGCCTGTCCCCTTAGGAAAAAAATGAAACGTCCTCCACTTTTGGGCTCCCTTTTTCAGCTCATGTAGCATGGGACTCTGTGGTGATCTGTGGCTTTTTACACAAGTCCTGGTAGAATTCCGACTCCAAGAAACGAGGATAAGAGTTGTTCTCCATCAAGCTGTAGACCCTTTTCTGGGCAGTTGTAAAGCAGCCACTTGTAGCCTCTTGTATATTTTGGGCAATCAGAGTTTTGGTTTGAAAGTCTATGTTTATCTGAAATAAAAAAAAAAAGTGGTTTAATCCATATTCAGAGTTATAGATTGATACCGATTTAATATTTGAAAACAAAAAGGAAAAGCTATAATGTGTGATTAGCCTCACTAGCCAAGTCATTGAAGAAATTAAATTCACCTAACTGAAAACAAGAATTAAGTGAAAAACATTTTTACTCCCCCCACCCCTTAATTAAATTTTATGTCTTCTGTTTTGGTACTAAGAATGTTCAAAATACTCTGAAATGAAGAACTTTTTTCCCCTTTACCTCTTTTGGAGCTTCTTTTTCTATGAAATCAGTATATATTTTTCTTGCTTTTGAGGACAGCTTTTGGGGTGACTTGGTTTTTTTGAAGTCTTCACAGGCCAGCCAGAATTCAATATTTTCTTCACAAAATTCAGATTTTAAAAAAGCCCTGAATGCAGCAAGACCATCTGGGGGAGGGGGGGCAGAGAAGAAAGCACACAGAATGTGAGTTGAGTGACCAATTAATCTCTTATATTTTGTTTCCCAGAACTACCATTCCCCCCGCCCCGCCCATATTTTATTATTTCTGGATGATAGCAATTTTCTAGATTTCATTCCAGCCTCTAATCCTCAGAATTTAGATCTTTAAAAGCTAAATTTCTAGTAGGCAAAATGCTTAAGTTGGCACACTGCTACAAGAATATAAATAACTTTGCTGTTAATGTAAATATTTATAGGGGAGCCATAAATTCTCTGGGAACTAAACCTCCTGGTAACATTGCATGCAATGGAAACGCTGATTCAACCTTAAGGAAGAGCCACTGCCAGTACAATCTAGGCTGATTTATGTAAAGTGAATAAACCACACTTGCTCATGGTTAAATAGAAATGAAGGAGAAGGATAGGCCTTATAGTACTAGTGATTGTAACGTTGAATTCCCCTTGGGCAATCTGCTCTTCTGTCATGTGAGCACCTTTCTAGGCTCTTGTGATACTTGAAGTAGATCAAATTCAACAGGTTAACTTACATTTACTGGCTAGCAGCTCATCAAATGCTTCCGACCACAGTTGTGCTTCCTCAGGGGAAGGCCTGCAAAAGAAGGTTTGCATCAGCTTGTGCACGTCACACTTCCCCTGTCCAGTTCAGCAGCTCGCTATTCACATTGGCAAGTATAAGACTTTCAACTTACTTGATGAAGGTTTGCTGTTTGCTTTTCTTGCCATTTTTGGGCTTCCCAGGAGAGGATGAATTTTGCAAGAAGTAGCTCAAACGGGTCTTCCAATCTTTTAATCTTAAAAAAACAAACAAACAAACAAACCTAACATTTGAAATTGCTCCTGCAGCTGAAGGCATTTTTACCAAATAAAGTCACTCAGTAGCGACCAACTGAATAAGACAAAATAAGACCTCTTCAAGTCGGTCTTACTCATTTAACATTTAAACCTAGCACCTATGCACTGAACACAATTACTTTCATTCATGCATTTGAACATAAATACTACTTTTATAAGTGAGGATAAAACTACCAAAAATTACTAGGGTATTTAAATGAATTTAGTTTGCAGACTTCAAATGGCAGACGCTATTTCTGGCCCACAAAAGGCAGTAGTTTTTCTGCAGCCTTAATTACAATTCTGAGACATTTCACACTTGATGAAACTGCCTGGAGCCAGCGGGTACTCATTTCCCTCCTACCCTTGGAGCAAGAGGCCCTGGACCACACTAGACGCAGTGAGGGGTGTGTGTGTGTGTGTGTGTGTGTGTGTGTGTGTGTGTGTGTGTGTGAGAGAGAGAGAGAGAGAGTGAGACAAAGAGAGAGAAACTGAGCCCCCTACTCCCACCACAGCACTCATTTTAAGCAGATGATGCATGCTCCACCGACGTTCCTGAATGATATGCCGTTTAATTTTAAAAAACAAAAACGATTTTAAAACGAAAATATTCAGAACCAGCCGAAATATCTCCATCCCACAAGCTGATCAAAACATACAACGCAAGGTACCAATGCTGGGGATGCGCTTCAGCTGCAGGATTGTCTGATGTTATTTTAAATTCAGGGGACAAAAAGCCAGCTCGCAATTTCTTAGGCGCATCTACCACTGTCTCCGTATCAAGAATATTTTTTTCAGTTGCTAAACTACCCGAGAGTCCTTCGCTCACGTCACAAAATCGGCACATAACACACAGATTTAACCTTACTTAACGAATTGACCTTTCCCATACATATATATGGAAAAAAAATATATTTTTTCCTGCAGAGGCAAAGGTTTCATAGTTTCCTATGCCAAAACCGAGCCCGAATGTGTCGCGTTTGCAGCAGACCCGCAGTGCTAGGTCCGCAGCGGGTGGTGGGAGAGAGAAGAAAGCCGTACTCACAGGGTCCGCTTCATTTTCCCCCTCTTCTCCTCGCTCTTGGGGCTGTTGCCTGCGCTCTTGTCCATGGATCCGCAGTCGTGCTGGACAGCCAGGAACATGGCACTTTGCATTCTCCTCCTCCGGCTGGGGCCGCCGCTGTGTACGGGCGGGCGCGCGCCGCCGCGGTTATAGGGGGTGAGGCGAGGGGGCGGGGCCTCACGCCTCCGGTCCCGCCTTCAGCGGGCACCGATTGGCCGGTTGCAGACGGGCAGGGGGCGGGGGCAGTCCCGGCCTGTGGCAGGCCCGGTGGCCCGCGACGGGTCTCGAAGCGAGGCCTGCTGACGTCTACGGCCCTGGCTTCGTGCGCACTCGGGCCAGACGCGGCGGCTTGCGGGGTTTGGTGTGGGATCAAAGACCTTTCGCAGCGACCTTCGTCTTGCGGTGGCGGCCCCCGGCGACGGCAGGGAGCCAAAGTTGGCTGCGGGCCCGGCGGGGGCGCTCGCCGTCTTCTCCACCCCCTCCCCCCCCTCCAGCCTGCTCCTGGCCGCGTTCGGGAGCGAGGATTCCCTGGCTGGCAGGGAAAGCTGCTTGTTGCGAACCAGAGTGCAATTGCCTTATTTCGTATTAAGGTTGTTTTCGCCTCATCTCTTGGTTTGTAAACTGAGGCCGTGGGAGACCCTCACCTATTCCTGTCTGCGACTCCGTTTAGTTTGGGGGGAGGAAACGATGGAGGAACAGTGACGATTTGAGGGGCAGGTGGTGTGACCTACTCTGCAGCTTGCCGGGGCGTCTTGAACACTTTTGGCAATGAACAACAAAACAGGGAAGGAACAGGAGAAAGTGACTTTCTCAGACGACAGTTTTTTTTTTTTTTTTTTTAAACTGGGTGTGCACTTTTGATCACCAAAAGATAACGTGATTGGGATCGTATCTGTCCATGGGGTTGCCAGCTATTTCTCCGGAGTCCTTGGCTGCTTCTTCCAGAGCAGAAATCACAGATCGCTTTATGATGCGATAGGGGGAAACACCAAGACCTCGCAGCTGTAATGCGCCAGAATCGTTGTACTTTCAGAGTGCAAGGATGCAGGATTTCCTCATGAGTCATTCTTGGTTGCTTAGAATTTACCAGAACACTTAATAACTTGCAAGGTGCGGGGGGGGTGGGGTAGAGAGGAGGAGGAGGAGACGTTAGTAGTTTAATAAGTTTAATTTGTTACTTCTTCAAAAAACACCTCTACCGTAGCCGGCTTTAAATGTTTTGATTGGGAAGGACAAATAGATAACCTCAACAAAATTATTTGACTTCAGGTAACATTAGCATTGTGCAATGGAATATTCAAATGGTTCCCCCAATTAAGCATCTAAGTAGATAATAAGATTAACAGCAATGTATTGATTAGGCTACAGATATTCTCCATACTTTGCGTTAGCACTGCTAAAAGAAAATTGGAACTAGTCTAAACTTCTGAATGTGAGTTGCCAGAAGTTGGAACAACAAGTTTGGCTTGTAGGGTAAAATCTGCAATGATTACCAAAGAGAACAGCTAGGTACTTGATTATGGAAACGAAAATCATTTAGATTTTAGTAATAAATACTTTAAAGCAGGTTTGTGAAATGTAAGAACGTTATGTTTTTCATGCATGCACTCCTTATCTCTAAAAGAACTTTCCATCTATTTCCATCTATTTTCACTTTCTGATGGTTCAATGCTTATTTATTAAATACGTGTAATAAATAGGCATTGGCTTTTTCTTGCCACTCTGAACCTTAATACATTATTCACTTAGAACCTTGGATGGTAGAATTCATTCATAGTGGAATGGCCAGGAGTTCTGACAAAGAGGCAGCAAGGAGACAGAGCTGGACTTGTGTCTGGAGACCTAATTAGAGTCTCAGCTTAACCAATAAATGCTAAGTAACTGTTGGGACTGTCTCATCACACCTCCTTGAGCCCCAGTTTCTCATTTGTGTTAAGAGTAATGTATCTTTCTTGCCAATCTCTTTAGATGTTACCTGACTCTTGTGATGGGCCTTTGTAAATTCTAAAGTACACAAATTTGGTATTATTAATTTGCATCTGTGTGAAAAAGGAAATATCTAGAAGCATAGCCGTTCAAGGTAGAAAAATCATTGAAGGATTAACTCAGAGTTAATTAGGTTATAAACTTGTAATTACTATTAAAGTATCAAAATAATGTCCCAGAGATTTGTAACGTCTCGAGCTCATGACAGATACTTAATAATTTCTCTCTGGATAATAAATAAGGAAAGTAAACAGTTTTCCATTTAAACTTTTCCAGAGATCTCCAAGCCAGGGAAGTTAAATCATCTCAGTATATTCACAAAAGTGCATATATATGTATCCATGTAAGCAATTGGTCTAAATGTAGACTATTCTAGATGTTTCTGGTATTCACTTTTTTCATAAACCATTTCAGATTGACAACTGATGCTAAGTAGCAGCAAGTTATTTTTTTCCTGAGAATTATGAGGTCAATTGATAAATCCGAATGCATATTGATTTATCATTTCTGTATGTCTAGGTAATTTTAAGAGTTAAGGCAATACCTACTGCAGGCTGAGAAACTCTTCAGTCAAAAAGCTGCCATGTTAATGTCTTTTATAAAGGCAGCAGACATTGTAGCCAAACAAAAGCTACAATGTTTGATGACTTCCCTTTGTTTTTTTTTTTTTTTTTTGTTGTTGTTGCAAGTGGCATTTAGGTAAAGGGGATTGCTCAATATTAAGATGACACATATTTTCCATTCTGTGGTGGAGAGAGAAACAATGCAATAGGTTGTAAAGACTGCACAGCAAAACCACTGTTTGTTTTGCTTGAGAATATACATTTTCAATGTTGAATCTACCATGCCCTCTACTGGAGAGGTTCTCTGAACACATTAGTGGTAGAGGTTCTCAGTGTGGTTTTAGAACTTTTTGTATTAAAAAAAAAATTACAGAAGAAGGCAAACAAAAAAACACAAGTTTCTAGCGATATCAAAAGTGGAATTTGGAAAGCAAGAGTCTCCCCTGCTACAATTCTGCCCCCTCCCCACCACTGCATGCTATTAATAATAAGAATTGTTAATTATTATTAGCTAAAATAAACATTTATACATAAACACTTTCATACTTAGGCTTTAGAAATTTAAGAAATAAGAGAAATGCTTTAAAAAACCACAGAAGAATAGTTCTGTGTATTACTCCATGTTTGTTTTTTTTCAGTCAACAAGATATCTTAATTATTAAATTTGTAAAAGGTGTAAACCTGTTGCTTACCTCACAAAATCGTAAATCGGTGGTAAGTTTAAAAGAAAGGGAAAAAAACACTTATAAATTAAATGCTATGTGGCAAAGGGTGTGATGAGTAATTGGAAAAAATGAAAAGTCTTAGCACTGTAATTGTTGCCAGTTTTTGAGGAAGTGTGATACCTGCCTCCCCCCAACCCCCACTCTCCTTTCCTTACTTTTCTTTCTTTCAGAAGAGCAGGGTTTCATTTAACTTTAGTTGGTAAAACAGTCTTTTAACGGAATGAACACACAACCCGACAAGATTCTGTACTTTTCTTCACCCCTAATATGCTCTGAGATTTAAAAATCATGATTAATGTCTTTCTTAGAATGTAATTTGCATACCCAGAAGCTGGTAAGAGTGAAAGTTAGTGTTTTTGTCATGAGTGAATCAGAGTTGAGCCTAATACTTGAATGTGTCATAGAGGAGTTAGTAGTTTCACCAATCTTTGAGTTGATAATTCCAGATAGTGCCCTTCCATGGTTCTGCCTTCAATTCATCCATGGGATGGAGTATGTCATATTTCAAAAGCAGGTGGGGCCTAATAAGTTTGAAAACCCTGTCTTACTAAAGCAACTAGATTCTCTGTGAAAACCAGCATCAGGAGCATCACGATGTTATTGTTTTGTCCCCCAAAATAAAAATTCTGAAATGTATCGAAATATCTCTAACAGGTTTGTGTAGTTATTAGGCCTATAGGTTAAAGGACCAATTGTATGAAGTCTACATTAGGGGATTATTTCTAGGGGATTGCTCCCTTCTGTAATGATGGGCTACACGGAATCTCAAGGGAGAGAGGTGATTATAAATACCTTCTTATAAAATAAGTTACATAGGTACTATATCATCTATAAAGTGCAGAGTTAAAGCTAAAAATTTATTTCCTGGCATTTCTTCTGCTCGGGATTTTAATTTCTGCACACAGAATTTTGTCAAATCATTAGTGTCAAGTGTCCCCATTGACTACTTTTTTGAAATTTGGGGATGTTTGGTTCATAATAGATTTCAAAGGTCTGTACATGATACCAATCACCTAGAGTCTGTCTTTGTGTGTGTGTGTGTGTGTGTGTGTGTGTGTGTGTGTGACAGAGAGAGAGAGAGAGAGAGAGAGAGAGAGAGAGAGAGAGAGAGAAGGGTGGGGGGGAAGGGCTGCTTTTCATCTAATAAATAACCTCTTTGCATTGGTATTTCCAGTTTACTGACTATCCGCATGTAGAAGTATTAATCAAGGTTAGATGTTGGCTTTCAAAGGTCTTTGATCCATGGACTACTTTGTAAGAAACTAAAACCTTGTGGATTTTCTCTACCAAAACACATTTTTGAAACAAAAATTCTCAAATCTTAACAAAATTAATTGGAAGAACAATGCTTTCAAAGAGATACCAGTAGGCCTTGACACAATTGTTATCTTTTAAATATTGAAGTCTTAAATGCTGAGCTAATGGCAGTAGACCTCAAAACATTCTCGGCTTCAAAAGATAAAATAATTTTGCTTTTCTTTGCATAGATTATTTTTAGGAGAGCAGGATGATTGGAGGGTTTTTCCATAACTGGATGCTTACATTTAGTTGCCAGGACCTGGCACTATTTTGGTTATGATCTCAGGCAAATTGCTTAGCTTTCTTGTGCCTAGGCTTCATATCTTTCAGGTGGAAGTCATTATACCAACGTTCCTTTCTAAGGAAGTTAAAACAGTGTGGGGAATGGCCTGAGTGAAGTCGTGCAAAGGGGCTGGCCTTCAGCAAAAGTTTTCAGCAGGACTAGTTTTTTCTAGGTGACTCGTTGCCAACTTGTTGCTGCTTTCGTAGCACCCACTATTTGGTGCTTCTCCTAGGTTATCATGTCTCCTGTTAAGGTAGAAGGGTAGAATGAAAAGCTTCTTTGGAGGATGCATTGTGTTAAGGATGGGGGTGGCCTCATGGGGGGAATGTTGCCTCTGTAGTCTTTTCCCTGGGAGAATTGCATCCTGGATCCTGTGGCATGATTACATGGTACTCCTCCTTTTGTGGGGGTGTATTCATTCATTGTGTTCCTTGGTGGTCCCTTTGCGCTCTTCCAAATGCCCCCTTGGGAACAGGGATGTAAGGTTACTTTTTGAAATGTCTTAAGTTCTTTCTCAAAAATGTTTTAGAAATGTCCAGCTCTTCAGGGGCTAATTGTTTCATCTACTTTGGAAGAATTCTTCACTGCCTTTATAGAGTGAATTCCCTCTGTCTCTCAAATACTTGGTGAAAATTCATTTCTTTTTTTTTTTTTTTTTCCTCCATGCAGTTTAGGAGGAAAGAAAGTTGCCTCAGATGCTTTAGTCTGTCCCTTTCTAACTGGTTGTAGTGAAGCTTTCTCATTCAGAGACCAACAGTCTTCCAGTGCATCAGCTGTTGTATCACCTGTGGTTACTTTAGTCTACATTTGGTTTAGTGTTCTTCAAGAGTTTTTAAATAATTTTTAACATAAACCCAGCTAAGACCAGCAAAAGTCAATTGGCCTGACCCCGCTTCAGCCTGCCATAAGTAGCTCAGCAACATCAGTCAGTTTCTTCAAAACTCCTTTAGAGTCATCTTGGAAGTTTCTGTTTTCTGATGTACATCCCTTTTCAAGGTTCCACCATCTACGTTGTCTTCTTTATGAACAGCAGGCTGATTTCTCATCTTTGGCAGTGATCTGGCTTTCTTATTCATTTAAAATTTGTCCTGTTTGTGGTAGCATTTTGTTTTTCTACCTTCCCACCCCCCGACTAATAAGTTTGCTCACTCTATTCTTTAGCTTTTTTGTGAAAGCAGTTTTGTACCTACTTGAAGATGGGAATTTTCATCTAAAGTGTCATTTTGTGTGTGTGTGTGTGTGTGTGTGTGTGTGTGTGTGTGTGTGCTGTCTGAAGTTGTTCTTCACTTTTCTGATGTACTTTGAAGGGTGTTTTGCTTGTAGCTACTTGAAATTGGATGTATTTTGATGCATCTTCCTCACACTATTTCTGGTAATGTCAACTTGTTCTAAATGTTTGGATCTTCCTTTGCCAAGTCCTTTACTAAAAGTCTGTATTTTAAACCTAAGCAAAGAATTGGAGATTTCCAGCTCTTTTTTAATGCCCTCTGGTTTTTCTGTTTCTGATAGTTTGTTCTTGAGTCCAGCTCCCATTAAAATTGATTCAGGTCTTAAAATTCTTTTTTGAATTAAGTTAAACTTGTCAGAATTTTGATATCTTTCCTCCAGAAGGGCAGAAACATCAGTGGCTAGTTCTCTGTCTTTCCTTGCATAGGGTAGGCTTTTAATTGTTAAAAATCTGACTAGGACTACAAACCTCCTTCTACTCTCCATCTCTCCTACATGGAGAGCAGGGGGATGTGGGAATAGAGAGATTGGTGGGGGTCTGGGTTTGGTTTAAAGTTCTCTGGCAGGGCTGCCCCTGGCTGCCATAGTGTCTCTAGACCCAGTGCAACACAGAGTACCATGGCCATGAGAAGACTCTCCAAGGTCTAGGGTTCTCTGAGCCACTTCAGGTTGGCAAAACTCTGATGGCCACACAAGTTATAGAGGACACCAATGAGCATTCTTCTTGGAACCAGCCCAGTGTCTGATAACTAGGGCAGACCTTAATAAAGGTGAAGGAGCGGGGACAGATACAGCAAATTATTGGCTAATGTTCCTTCTTCTCTTGACTAAAATTTTCATTCTGGGGCCCCAGAGGCCTTATTTACCTATCCAGGCTACAGAAAACTTTCTTTCTTTTTTTTTTTTTAAGATAAACATCTTTTTAAAAGTTTATTTATTTATGTTTGAGACAGAGAGAGAGAAAGGCAAGGAAAGAGAGAGAGAGCAGGGGAAGAGCAGAGAGAGAAGGAGAGAGAGAATCCCAAGAAGACTCTGCACTGAGAGTGCAGGGCTCGAACTTACAAACCATGATGTTATAACCTGAGCCCAAGTCAAGAGTTGGATGCCTAACCGACTGAGCCATGCTGGCACCCCAAAAACTTCCTATTCTTAGAGCCTCTCCATGTCTGGCTGGCCTTGAATGCATATGGGAAGGGGTGGGGGGGAGATTATGGAGGCCCTACAAAGGTTTCAACTTGCTTCACCAATTTCACCTTTAACAAATAAGGAAGAAATAAGTGGAATTTAAAAAGTTCTCACATCTCAGGAATGTACAATCCAACTATGAATGAAGAAAACATAACTTTTTTCAAACTGTTCTTACATGTGGTAAAATGTGTGATGATGCAGAAGCCCATCAGGGTGCTTCAGTCCAGGATAATCAGCTCTGGAGGTATTAAAAACTGGATGCAGCTTTCTTCACAGAGGCCCATCCATAGGCCATGAGGCACCCAGACCTTGTCTGGCTCAATTAGAAACTCAATCTTACTGACAGTAAATCTGCAGATTGGATGGGGGTCCACTGGTTCTGTCTGGGCTGGGTGTCCCTGATGACTTAGCTAACACTCAACTTGCGAGTTGATAGAGATGAACTCCTATTGTAGTGAACATCAGGTCAGAGAGGGCCAAAAGAATATTCCCAAAATTACTGCTTTCCACTGGCCAGGGGGGAAGAAACTTCACAGTACGTGCTGTCCAGTGGAACCACAGCAGCTTGAGTGTTCAAAATGCTGATTCAGCAGAACTCAATGCTGTGTTACTTCAATATTCCAGGAAAGTCTGTTCATATTTATAGACTTTCATTTCCTTCTCCAAAGAACAGGAAATACGTTAATAAATTCATATCCTGAAACTGCTTGGGCTCAAGCTGGTATAAAAACTTTATCTTTGGCAAAACAGAGACCATTTTTTTCTGAGAGAGCTTTTTTTTTTTTTTTTTAATCGATCATAGAGTTTCCTTAAATGAATACATCAAGATCAATGCCAGGATGTAAGGAATGGTGCAGTGAGTCATTCCTCCTATTACCTTGCCGAAGGGTGATAAGCCTTTAATTCTTGCCCTGAAATACCCCGCAGAAACTA
The DNA here is from genome assembly GCF_018350155.1 of Leopardus geoffroyi. Classification (NCBI taxonomy): domain Eukaryota; kingdom Metazoa; phylum Chordata; class Mammalia; order Carnivora; family Felidae; genus Leopardus; species Leopardus geoffroyi. Next base: position 21,256,970 of record NC_059338.1, on the reverse strand, counting down.
AGAGCTCCAGAATTTCAATAAACTTGAAATTTCTTTTTTTCACCTCTTCTTTTCCACCTCCTGGAGATCCTGGCTATCCTGCCTATTGGGGAGCATCATGATTCATTGGGCTTAGGAATGATTGAAATAAAACCTAAGGAATAACTGGAGGAAGTTGTCTCTGCTTTGCGAAATTGTTACCAGGATGGAGTATCTCCCTTTCCTTAAATATTAAGTATTCAAGATTTATTTTTGTTATATAATATATAAACAGACCTCCTTAACACACTCTTAATAATAAAACATGTTTATTTATTTATTTTGAGAGAGAAAGTAAGCACATGTACAGACACAACAGACACACACACACACACACACACACACACACACACACACACGAGTGGGGGAGGGGCGGGGAGAGAGAAGAGAGAGAGAGAATTCCAAGCAGGTCCCAAGCTCAGTGTGGAGCCGACTTGGGGCTCGATCTCATGAACCATGAGATCATGATCTGAGCCAAAATCAAGAGTCAGAAGCTTAACCAACTGAGCCACCCAGGCACCCCAACAGACTGCTTTTTGATTTGACAGAGAAGTGCTTAAGTACTCAGGAAAGGAGAAAGTGTGTTTGTAAGTATGTGTGTGTCAGGAGAGGGGACGGGAAGAGAGAGTTGATGATAGCTCTGAGAAGAAAGAAAGATTAGCAAATATGTGAGTTTAAGGTAGTCAGGAGAACCTTATCCAAAGGTCTCTCAAATCTAAGCCAGAAACTTTATGGGGATATCAGATTTACTTTCTGTGTGGGAAGAAGTTGTTTTTCTTGCCCTTTGAAACATCTGCTCATTTGTCCTTTAAATCTTGAAGTCCCTGAGGTGGCTTCTCTTTGCACACTCACTGCCGGCACCCATGCCTGTAAACTCAAATGTGATCTGTATGCTGGTTTATCCCAGTGCTGTTGTCTCTCCTCATCTCAGACCTTAATTACTTGTCCACTGGCTTGATTCACTTAGATAACTCAAACGAATTTGTTAAAAACAGCATTTCCCATCTTTGCATGTAAACCTAATTCTTTGCCTTTGTTTTCTATCTCAGTGAACAGTGCTCTGTGCACTCAATCGCTTGAGACCAAATGTGGGCGTGGAGGGCGTGGCCACCTTTGAGCTCCACCCTCTCTCCGTCCTGTATTGTATCCATCGGCCTATTAATTTTGCTTCCTAAATGTGTTTTGGAACAATAAATTTCTCTTCATTCCCACTTCCGCTTTTCTTATTATCTATCTTATGGATCCAAGTAAGGCTTCTAACTGATTTCTCATCTTGTAATTGATCCTTTCCAATAAATTTTCTGCTTTTTATAGTCAGCATGATTTTACTAAAACACTTGTCTGATCATTACTGCTTTCCTGATTAAAACCACTTAATGGTTTTCCATTCCCCTTAAGATAAGTTCTAAAATCTTTAAATTTCGACCTACAAGATCCTTTTTATTGGCCCTTGAATGCCTTTCCAGCCTTTTATTACCACTGCCTTGGTTTTAATGCTGTTATTCTGCAACTTTTTTAGTTCCTTCTACATGCCATGCTGCTTCTTTACTCCATTGCTTTGCTCATGCTGTTCCCTCTACTTGGATCTTTTTCATTCTCCTCACTTTTCATCTCTTTTCTGTATTATTCATACTTCTAAAGTATCAATTAAATGAACTTTCTCTCCTGGCTGCCTCCTACATGCTTTTCCTTCAACACACAAACAGATCTGGGTAAGGTGCTTCTCCATAATGTTTCCACAGCACCTATTAATTTCCTTACCCCAGTGAATGAAAAGTGTCTGGTTTCTCATCAGTGTTGCCCACTAGACCACTCCTTCTCTTCTTCTTCTTGTCCTTGTTCTTGTTTTTGTTCTCATTCTTCTCCTCCTCCTTCTTTAAATTATTGTATCCTGGAACATGGAGGATATTCAATAAATATGTGCTGAGGTAAGGGATGGACGGAAGCATCAATGAATAAATGAATGATTACACTTCCAGGGAGTCTACCAGCTGTTGTCAGTGTGACTTCTGTCAGAAATTCATATGCTCTTAATACCTGTAATCAAATTCTGATTATAACCTTATAAAATAACTTCTGTGTAACACTGGATTTCGTTATATTTATAAATTAATTTTTTATTCTTTCTGTTGCTATTTCTTCTGTTTGCTCTTATGAGATAATCTATTTACCTAGTGTAAATAGAACACTTTTTTTTTTTGTAAAATTAATGTACAGAGATCCCAGTTAGGAGGAAAAATTGACAAGGTAGTGATATATAAGATGTTCATTTAAAACATTATGAATGTGTGAATAATCTCATATTTCTTCTAATAAAAATATTTGAACAACCCCCACAGGATTAAAAAATCACATGATATTATCATTTGTTCTCACTTCACTATCTATTGCAATATGTATTTGAATGGAGTCACCTACATACCATTATTTTTTATTGAAGTATAATTGACATACAGGCTTCTATTAGTTTCATGGGTACAACATAGCAATTTGACATTTGTATACATTGTGCACTGATCATTGCAATAGGCCTAGCTACCATTTTTGATATTGAATTGCTTATGTTCTTTATATATTTTGGATATTCACCCCTTATTGGAAATATGATTTGCAAATGTCTTCTCCCATATATCTATTATTTACATATATATGTCTATCTGTATTGCCCTAGACAATTTAATAAAAAAAAATCAAATGTAATATAAAACCAGCTTGTTTCAGGGCACCTGGGTGGCTCAGTTAAGCGTCTGACTCTTGGTTTCGGTTCGGGTTGTGACCTCACAGTTCATAAGTTCAAGCCCCGCTGCAGGCTCTGCACTGCCAGATTCTCTCTCTTCTTCTATCTCCGTCCCTCCCCTGTTCATGCTGTCTCTGCCTCTCTCAAAATAAATAAATAAACTTAAAAAAAATTCTTCATCCTTTAAAAAAAATATTTAAAAGTACCTTGTTTCTGAGACTTTTTAGGAATTTCCATTTTGGACCATTATGTAATGGGATTCCTCTTTTTGCTTCTGTTAGGCAAATGGACAAAATGTTGCTTAATGGTTTTAAATCTCATAATTATAGAAAATACTTTTCTTCATATTTTCATTGTTTTTAAGCTCTGAATTCCTGTTCACACATAGACACTATTGCATTATTTGGCTCATGATGTTCAAATTTACTATAACATTAGTATATAGAACATATAACATATATAATGATCAAATTAGATAATTGCCTCAGGTTTAAGAAGAGGAAAGCAAACAGGAAAGCCTTACTAAGGGTATGGACACGTGGGTGGCACTTGAAACAGTTAAAATAGATTTTGGGTTTCTGCCTTCACAATCCTGTTCTGAGCCTATGGATTTACCTTCTTTGCTTCTCCACAGTCCATCAAAAGAAGCAAAATTATAAAAAAAAAAAAAAAAAAAAAGAAAGAAAGAAAAAAAGAAAAAAGGAGGAAATAAGAAAACTTCTATAGGACCACTGGAAAAGAGAGAAAGATACCACTGACACGAGAGAAATGTGGAACTTCAGGAATGTGTGCAACAGAGGAGATCAACTGAAGCAAAACCCGAGGAGACTTGAACAGCAGGTATGTTGGGGCCTCTTGAGAAGTAAGTGGATGATTCCTCATTGTAACCTGACAAGGTTTCTATTATAAACCAGTAGAGGTTTAAACAAGGGTGTGCTTCAGGGACAATCAGTGAGGGTAAAGTGACATTATTTTGGAAACTGTACCAGCGACACACATGGTAAGTTTCCCTAGGTTTTACTTTCTATGGGTATTTTACTAAATGAAGAACTTATAGGCCAAGGAGGAAATAAAAATAAAAGTCAATGGCTATTTAGAAATTATTAAAAAGGGGATAATTACATATGAAAATCTGTGGGATTTTGTCAAAGCCATACACAGAAAATAATTCAAATCTTAAATTTATTTCTTTTTTTAAACATGTTTATTTATTTTTGAGAGAGAGAGAGAGGGGGGTGGGGAAGGACAGAGACAGAGGGGGTAGGACACAGAATCTGAAGCAGGCTCCAGGCTCTGTACTGAAAGCAGAGAATCTGATGCAAGGCTGGAACCCATGAACTGCAGGATAATGACCTAAGCCGAAGTCGGACACTTAACCAACTGAGCCACCCAGGTGCCCCTTAAATTAATTTGTTTGTTTGTTTGTTTTTTAATGTTTATTTATTTTTGAGAGAGAGCACGCATGCGCACGTGTAAATCAGGGAGGGACAGAGAGAGACAGGGAGACAGAGAATCCCAAGCGGACTCCAGGCTCTGAGCTGTCAGCATAGACCCCGACCTGGGGCTTAAACCCATGAACCGTGAGATTGTGACTTGAGCCAAAGTCAGAGGCTTAACCAGCTAAGCCACCCAGGTGCCCCTTAAATTCATCTCTAATACAGTTGACCCTTGAACAAGAGGGGCTTGGGGGTCTCACTCTTTGCAATTGAATATCTGCATATAACTTTTGACTCCCCCAAAACTTAACCACTAATACTGTTGGATGGAAGCCTTACCACTAATATAAACAGTTGATTAACTCATATTTTGTATGTTGTATGTTGTATGTATACTGTATTCTCACACTAGAGTAAGCTAAAGAAAAGAAAATGTTAAGAAAATCGTAAGGAAGAAAAAACATTTAGAGTACTGTACTGTATTTATTGAAAAACCATCCACGTGTAAGTGGACCTGCTGCAGTTCAAACTCATGTTGTTCAAGGGTCAACCGTAGAAGAAAGATTGAAACTAAATTAACTGATCTATGTTTGTCACTTAATGGTTATGTGGAATGCTGTGTTAAGAAGGAGTCTGAGGGGCACCTGGGTGGTTCAGCTGGTTGAGCATCTGCCTTTGGCTCAGGTCATGACCTCACTTGTTGCTGTCAGCATGGAGCCCACTTTGGGTCCTCCCTTCTCTTCTCTTCCTACCTTTCCCCCCATTTGTGCTCTCTCTTTATCTCAAAAATAAACATTAAAAAAAAAAAAAGGATTCTGAAGGTGAATCTGTACTGATCAGGCAGCACTACTGTTAGTAAGTACTGACTTCAGAGTTCCGTAGAATTTTTAAAACTGAATAAAACTGTTAGGAGCCAGATAATTCCTATATTGCTCCAAAGCACAGGGTGGTGGGAAGTTTTCTCAATAATTTCCTGAGGCAAGCATAATTCTGATCCCCAAATCTGATGAAGAAAGCACTGAAAAGAAAACTAAAGGAAAATTTCAACTACAAAGATGTAGTTGCCTTAAATAAAATAGTTTAAATAGGTTTACCAGTAAACAGTTTAAAGTAAGCAGAAGCACTCTGTACAGTGAAATACGGAATTCTTGGCACCTACAAGTCAGAAAAGAAGCTCCTTTTAATTTGTGTGAAGCAGAAATTAAAGAACCTGTATTACAATTTACAGATAAAGTGGTGAATCATATCCCCTTAGCTCTGCTACCTGGTGGTATTCACATCTGTGGAATCATCTGTGGTGGTGTTATTGGCCCGTTACCACATGGGGTGTGTGGAATCACTCGCCTCCACATTGGAAATCTGAAAACCAGCTAAAAGCTGAAGTAGAACATCCAACACTTAATTGTGAATACTAAACTCTTTCGCCACTTACGTTTTGAGTTGGTTATCTGTATGTCTGTCTTAGTTCCTCTTGCTTTCATGACAAGAGAACTGTAATTATTCACCTTTGTTGCCACCTACTACAGACTTTTCTGTAAAGCAAGTGCTAAAAAAGTACTTGTTAGTTGAATCTAATCACAGGAGCTATAGTATAGTGAGAAGTTCACTGGTTTTGGGGACAAGGATTTGGTTTCAAGGCCAGGCTGCCACTGATGAACCACTTTTTGTCAGGTTACTGCCATCATGACTCAGCTAGGACATCCCCTTTGGGGAGCCGCCTTGACGCCCACTCTCACTAGCGTCCTAAAGGAGCTCACTCATGTGCTCCCGCAACCCTGGGCTTCCCTTTTTGGGGGCATTTAGCATTCTCACGTGTCTCCTCTGTGAGACAGTGAGTGCTTGAGTTTAGTTACTATCCTCTTCATCCTTGCATGTTCAGAGACTAGCTCTGGTCAGGCACATAGTAAATGCCAAATAAGTTTGTTACATGGACGAATGATTTAACTTTTCTCTAAGCATTTTCTTTTCATTTGGAAAATGGGAATATTGATAATACAGGATGTCGAGGTTTCTAAGACTCTCCCTTATAAAAAAGTCTGGTCTTGGGGCGCCTGGGTGGCGCAGTCGGTTAAGCGTCCGACTTCAGCCAGGTCACGATCTCGCGGTCCGTGAGTTCGAGCCCCGCGTCGGGCTCTGGGCTGATGGCTCAGGGCCTGGAGCCTGTTTCCGATTCTGTGTCTCCCTCTCTCTCTGCCCCTCCCCCGTTCATGCTCTGTCTCTCTCTGTCCCAAAAATAAATAAACGTTGAAAAAAAAAATTAAAAAAAAAAAAAAAGTCTGGTCTTGCCTCCTTTAATAATAATAGCAATATATATTGTTTATTAAGCATCAACTATACAAGCCAAACACTGACCAGGCACTTTAATATGTTAGCATTGTCTCTTATCCTTACATCCCGTGAGACAGGTGCTATTATTCCCATTTTATAGATGTTTGGAGAAATTGCTCCAAATAAATAGCAGTCAAGACTGGCAGAGCTGGGATTTGAATTCTAATTCTGTCTACTTAGAATTTCAAATGTTTTTTATTATAGAATTGATGTCTCTATGGGAAATTCAGTTTGGGTTGTCATGGACAGGTCTCCTCATGGGTACCCTAGCTATGTAATTCTGGTCTGTAAAAGGTTGACCTTGAAAGATGAGCTAGTAAAACCTAGCCTCTAATACATTGCTTGACACATGTTAATTGCATGCTCATATCACTATTGAATAGAATAATGAATTAGTTAATTAATGAAAAACCCATGGATGGTATTAGTAATTTATGTAATAAACCAAAAGACCTTGTGTGATTGAAGAGATTTTAAATACCCACAACTTCAGTTCCGATGACAGGTGAATACTCCTGAGAAGATAAAACTGGAATCTGATTCTCATTCAATAGGTGAAAAATTGTGAAGCTGTATACTCATCTAGGTCATTTTATTAAAAATGAAAATTCCAAGATTTCATTCCCAGGATTTGATACACTCTCCTCTTGTGAATGTGGCATAAAATGCTTCATAAATTATGGAGTGTTATATATACTTAATGTATTACTAAGGATTTTTTTTTTTAAAAATGAAGGTTGGAGAAAGTATCCTTTGAGATCTATTGAATCTCAAGGAACAGAACAGGTCAGAGACCCAATTAAATCGGAAAAGAAAAAGGCTCTTTCATTAGGTGAAGGGAGTGTTTCTTTTGTCAGTATCTTCTCAGAGCAGGTCCGGTTGATTAAAATTTAACAAATAGATGGTTTTGTTATTTCAGGGTTGAGATATCTTTCGGTTACCTCAGGTGATAGCAGTCTATTGTCACGATGTCCTCGGAGTCTGCAAAAAGAGCCAGGAAACTGAGCAAGGCCACAGTGTCCCAGATCAGCGAGGGAGCCCAGGGTAATTCTACTTGTCATGTTGGTAACTCAGCACCTCTTTCGTTGCTTTCCCTCTGTAGATTTTTTCCTACCTCACCATTGATTACTTCTTCCATCTCTCCTTGTTTATGCCAAATGGCTTCTGCTTATTGCCTTGTATCTTTAAAAATACAAATAAGCAACATTTATGGAAGCTTACTGTATGCCAAGAACAATTTCATTTTTATACTCACGGCAACCTTTTGAGGTAGGAATAGGGTGTTCTCCTTTCCTGACCATTCATTATCCTGGTTTCTGCATTTAGTACACAGGGATGCAAAAGCCATCAGGATAGGACAACATCCACTAATGGATGGAGAGCCAATACGTTTTCTACTCATGACTGCCTCCCTGCTTAATATCAGTCCTGGTAATTAACTATCACTAATATCCAGGGCAAGTGTAATGCAAAGCTTACCGGCAATATTCACAAAAGATGCAGGATTTCATGAAGTTGAGGTCAACAGGAAAGGCATTGATAAATGAGGGTCTGAGAGTATGACAAGTTAACAGAGAAGAGAAAATTGACAAGGTCTGTGTTAATTTTGCTACGTGAAAACTGGTTTTGCTATTCTGCTATTCTGAGATATATTTTGAAAATGTTTGGTATGTGCACTGTTATATAATGAGTGTAGGCACTAACATAGGTCAGATTTTTATCCTTTTTGGGTCCCCCAGGGTTTTGTGGAATAAGAATTAGGCTCCTGGAACATAATGCTAGTGATTTTTGACTGATACATGCTCAGGGGGTTAGGGAAAGATGAATAACTACTTGGAGTCCTTAAAAACTGAAGGTCATCTAAGATTTATAAATGATAGACGCTATGACGAATTCTTCATAGGCCCAAATAGTCTCTTTAGTTTTTACTTTAAAGTCCTGGCTAATAGCATCTTAGTTTCATGAAGGATATTACAACTTGAGAGTGTTTTTCACATGCCTTATCTCATTTCATGGTCGTAAAAGTATATGAAGTAGAGAAGGGAAATAATGTTACTCTGTGTTAAAGGTGAGGACACTGAGACTTGTCTGATCTCAAGTAGTTAGTGACAGTCTAGTAGGAGAATAGTTTTTCTGACCCCTGGCTCAGTGCTCTTCCTAGTTCCCAGACTAGTTCCTAGACTAAGAAAGGGACAAAGAAAGGAAGAAAGAACGATATCGAACAATTACTAAACACCAACCACATGATTAATATGCTCTTTAAGAAAGTAAATTTTCAATTTGCATAATATATTTTCAGAATAGATGCTTTAAATTCATCTTATCAGTCCCTGTATGAGGAAGATCAACATCATCTCTATTTGATAAATGAAGAAATTCTAGAAAATCAAACAATGTAGATGCCCTGGAAAAATCAGTTGGCAAATTAAATAGAATAGTCATGTGTCTATAATCACGCAGTTGCTAGAATAAATAACAAAAGTGGAATTACCCAGACTAATTACCCCTTTTTACCCAGGGAAGCTTTTAAATTTTATCTGATTTTCACATCTTTTTCAGCAATCTGTTTTATAGCAATTTCTTTTCCTTTTAAAAATTGGTTTGTTAACTATGATAAGTCATATAGGTCAGTTCAATTTTTATACTTTTCTCTCTGAGAAAAATAATACTTAGTCCTAAGGATTTACTTAAAAAAACATAAATTAAAAAACAAAACAAAACAAGACAATACCAGCCAGGAGAGACTTCATCTTGGGCAATTGATAGCTGGTCATGCACTCACTGCTTCTCCTGTTCAAAATCAATGATCTATTTTACTTGTAATCCTAGTTTAGGCTGAAGGAATTCTTGGATGGGAAAGAACAATGATCAAAATTTTTGTGAGTCTACGTTTCTGGCTGTTGCCCTTTATTATTCTTTACATTTCAGTATTTAGAAAGAGTAGTTTCTGCAGCAAGGCTTGCAACTGGAAGTAACTGGAAGTAACCTGTGAATCTCTCCTGGGCAATTCTTTGAAGTGGAAAAGTCCTGAAGTTTGGACTGAGGTTATCCTATTACCCAGTTCACATTTAAACCAAATTTATTGACTGAAACATTTAGCTTATGAACCTCTTTTAGTAAGTTCCTGAAATAACCTAAAGCTTTTTTTAGACACATGTCCTTGCTCTGAGTGCTTATCAGAATGGCATTTTTGTGACTCCTGGCACATTAAGCTTTTCTGACTTTCCTGACTGGGTAAGTGAAGAAAAGATTCAGGATGAAGGGAAAAAAGAAAAAAAAAATGTCTCTGAAGGTAATTGGATCTAAGTCTAAGGCATAGTAAAAGATAGTGAAATGCGAAGTCTGACTTTAAAACAGAAAAGTATCTGTGACTTGCTGAGACCTTTATCAAGAGGCAGGGAGAACAGGCCATCAGTCCCTGAGAGTTTCTTTGGGATCGAAGTTCCCATTTTGTTAGGAAAAGCACATGCAGGGGAAAAAAAAATCCGTTCTGCTGAATAGGAAATAAGGGCTTGGTTTCCTCCCAAATTATTTTCTTTTCCCTCTCCCTGAAATTACTAATGGTTATAGTGTATCTATGTAATGGCCTGGGAGATAGGGTGGCGTTTAGGAGAGACATGGGGAAGACTCCAAAACCTCACGGTGACATTGTTTTTGACAGTTAAATTCTGAAATTAGTACTTAACAGATAAGAGCAGCTATATCGCTTTAAAGAACTGGTTGTCAATTGAGGTTAGTTTTGTGCTCAGGGGATATTTGGCAATGCCTGTGGACATTTTTGATTGGCTTAACTGTTCTTAACTGTTCTTAGCTGTTCTTCCTCCCCCAAACCTTGCTTGTACTCTACTCCTCCCTACCCCCAGCCAAACGTCTTTTCATTTAGTCTTATTGCAGTGAACTATGTCAAAACCATGAAGCAAAGTATTATCATGCATTGCAAAGGTAAATATTAACGGGAAACACAGGAGGGTGTGTGTGTTCTACCCGCGTTAGTGCATAGAGGTCAGTGATGCTGCTAAACATCTAACAGTGCACAGGAGAGCGCTTCACGATAAAGAATGATCGGTTTAGACGGGGCGCCTGGGTGGCGCAGTCGGTTAAGCGTCCGACTTCAGCCAGGTCATGATCTCGCGGTCCGTGAGTTCGAGCCCCGCGTCAGGCTCTGGGCTGATGGCTCGGAGCCTGGAGCCTGTTTCCGATTCTGTGTCTGTCTCTCTCTCTGCCCCTCCCCCGTTCATGCTCTGTCTCTCTCTGTCCCAAAAATAAATAAAAAACGTTGAAAAAAAAAATTAAAAAAAAAAAAAAAAAAAGAATGATCGGTTTAGAGGTCTCAACAGTGCTGAAGGTGGGAAACTGTTCAAAAAAAATTAAAAAAATTTAATGTTTATTCATTTCTGAGAGAGACAGAGAGAGACAGAGACAGAGACAGAGACAGAGAGACAGAGCACAAGCTGGGGAGGGGCAGAGAGAGAGGGAGACACAGAATGTGAAGCAGGCTCCAGGCTCTGAGCTGTCAGCACAGAGCCTGACGCAGACCAGACCACGAGATCTCATGGACCAGAGCATGAGATCATGACTTGAGCTGAAGTCAGACGCTTAACCGACTAAACCACCCAGGTGCCCCAAGAAACTCTGTTTTAAAAGAACAACTGGCTTTCCAGCTAGTGAACGTTGAATATAAAGGATTAAAAGTGTTCATATATCATTTAAAAAATGTGTCAATTGGAATAATGCAATTGAGAACATTTCAGGAAAAATTGTAAAAAAATATAAAGACAAAGTTTGCCAATGATTATCCAAGTGTTGTTCAGGGAAACTTTCACTCATTCATTCAACAAATATTATTAAATGCCCACAGCAAGCCAGACCATGTTCTAGGTGTTCAACATAAATTATGGAGCTATTTGGGGATTCTTTCCTTATTAAGGAAATGGACCCATAAGGCCATTAGATCAAATGTTATTAAACATTCAAATCATAAAATTAACTGCTCTGTCCCTCATTCTGAGCCTGTCCCCACCAAGCTCATCTGAAAATTTTGTTTCTGTGAAGCATGTGTCCAAAGAAATTGTATTATTTAGACCACATTCCTCTATGTGAAGTTGTCCACTGACATTAGTCACTTGTATGCTTGGTTTACATAAATTAACATTCCTGCGTTTTATCATTCTGGGACATTGGTGAGATAGTTTCTAGGTCCTACAGTAATTTACTGAAGTGCTGTAACATTGTGGACCCTGAATGAGTGGTCATCTTATTTTGTCTGGGTTCTTACTGTTGCTCAATATGTACCTTAATTGAGGGTGGCTCAGTTGGTTAAGCATCTGACTTCGGCTCAGGTCATGATCTCATGGTTTGGGAGTTCAGCCCCACATCAGGCTCTCTCCTATCAGCACAAAGTCAGCTTCAGATCTTAGGTCCCCCTTTCTCTCTGCCCCTCCCCCACTTGTTCTCTCTCTCTCAAAATAAATAAATAAACTATAACCAAAAACATGTACTTTATTTTATTTATTTATTTTTAATTTTTTAAATGTTTTTGTAATGTTTTTTTTGTTTTGTTTTTTTTAATATATGAAATTTATTGTCAAATTGGTTTCCATACAACACCCAGTGCTCATCCCGAAAGATGCCCTCTTTAATACGCATCACCTCCCCTCCCCTCCCTCCCACCCCCCATCAACCCTCAGTTTGTTCTCAGTTTTTAAGAGTCTCTTACGCTTTGGCTTTCTCCCACTCTAACCTCTTTTTTTTTTTCCCTTCCCCTCCCCCATGGGTTTCTGTTAAGTTTCTCAGGATCCACATAAGAGTGAAAACATATGGTATCTGTCTTTCTCTGTATGGCTTATTTCACTTAGCATCACACTCTCCAGTTCCATCCACGTTGCTACAAAGGGCCATATTTCGTTCTTTCTTATTGCCACGTAAAAAACATGTACTTTAATTGAACTTATAGCAGTAAATTATTTTAAGGGCTAGGAAAATAGGTTAAAACATTAAACTTGTTCTTGGTGCTTACAACTTCCTTTACTGAGATGTTGTTAGCATTATTTTGTTTGTTGACTGAGATTTGTATAGACTATTGTAATCATAAATTCAATAATTTTTATATAAAGAGATATTAACCAGCTCCAAATAATGCCCTTTAATTGACTCCCTGCAGCATTTATTGTTGGAATATTTACTTTTGAGCTACTCTCATTTTGACTTTCGTTATCATTTAAATTCATTTGTATTCAAGTTACAACCCAAACAGAACGTACAGTCTGAAGGTGTATACGGGAGTCTGTAACTTCTTGGAAACTTGGAGGCACCTTACATAGTGTGGGTACTCCTGGTACTACTAGTCAGTGATATTGCCTACTGTTTACCCAGCATGCACTAGGCATCAGGGGCTTTGTAGCAGTTCTCTTGTTAATAGTGTGTGTTCAGATTTATTATGTGTTATGAAGTGTAAGTGAAATGATCCAGGGTAGAGTTTAAAAAATGCTAATATTCTTTACTATAAAATGAATATGACTCTAAATCTCTATTTTATAATGTGTGGCAGCCTATTTTTTTCTTTTTCATCTCCAGATATCCTCATGGACCCCAGGGTTACCTACTTAGTCTGATGAGGTTGTCCCAAATTTCTATCTCCTAAAGATTGGGAGTGGGCCGAATGGTATCATTTTGAGCACTATTACACATGTTGCTGCTCTGGGAGTCCCTTCTGAAGCCTTGGTGGTCTGGGCAGATGGAGCAAATCCCTTTCACTAACATTGCTGCCAACCCACACAACCTACCCTGCTCCTCAGGGGCCGAATCAGGGCTAAAAGTCATCAGCTGTAATCTGTGCTCAGAATCTGTGCTCTCTTACTAGTTTCCCATAAAAAGGAGGACAATCTTGCTGTAAGACTTCAACACCCAGCCCAGTAATCCACAGGATATTACCCAAGGTCTTGTCCCACTGGCAACTACACCAGAAATAGCCTTTCATGGTAGGTTTTGTTTATCTCTCTCTGGTGATCCTACATTAGAGGTAGAAATATTTACTGCATCTCCTTACCATCAACTGAGACCTCCCTAGGCTTTTTTATCCCAGTGTTTGGAAGAACTCAGCTTATTTGTAACTTTTCCTTTGTAAAGGATCTGAAAAACAGAGAATGCTCGCTGATGGTCATCTTTCAGATTTAACCAGTTTGTTAGGGTAAGAGCTTAGTTCACTGAACATGTGTCTTGTTTAATATTCCACAAGACCAAGGAACTAACTAGAAGTACAAAGTGAAGATCTACCAAGCTCATCCTGGCTTATTAACATCCTGGTAACTGTTAATAAGCCTTGATTTTAAAGCAGAATAATATGTCTGGGACAAATACTAAAGTGGATAGGACATCAGGACAACAGTGACGAACCTGGACCAGCCAGGCAAACTAGGATGTGAACTTATTCTGAGAAGGGTCTTGATCACAACCAGAAAAGAGAAAAAAGATCAATATTGCTGAAATGTATTGAGCAATGAGAGAGAGCTGCATAGGATGAGATCACGTAGGTAGAGATGAGACAGTGCAGGGGCTTCTAGGCCATGGTGAACATTTTTTATTTTGTTTTAGGTGTGATGAAAAGTCACCAGGAGATTTACACCAGGAAAGAAACATGATATGATTTGCATTTTTATTTAATTTTTTTTTTATTTTAGAGAGAAAGTGTGGGTGGGGAAGAGGCACTAAGGGAGAGGGAGAGAGAGAATCTCAAGCAGGCTTCATGCTCAGAATGGAGCCCGATGTCAGGCTCAAGCCCAGCACCCTGGGATCATGACCTCAACTAAAACTCAAGAGTCAAATGCTCAGTGGACTGAGCCACCCAGGCATCCCCTGATTTGCATTTTTAAAGGTCCATTCTTGTTTTTTATGGAGTATAGAATATTTGGTGCAAGAATGATAGATGGACAAACAGGAGGAGATTTTAGTAGCATGCGTGAAAGACATTGATGGCTTGGACCACTATGATAAAGAATGGAAAGAAATGGTTAGAGTAGGATATGTTTTTAAAGTTAAGACTTCTGATGAGTTTAATTTGGGATATGAGAAAAAAAAGAAGAAAGCTAACTATTAGGCTTCTGGCTTGAGCAACTGGGTAGGCTGTATATAGTGTATTAATAAGGGGAACATGGTAGAAGAACCTATATGGAAGAAAATCAAGAGTTCAGGTTTGAACATGTTAAGATGGAAATGAATGCCTTTTAGACAGAGAGTTGAGGGGAGAGGTCAGAGGTGGAAATAGATATTTGTAAGAATGAAGTGCATGAGGTGGTATTTAAAGATGTGAATGAGCTGAGAAGTAGCAGCTGGTTAGCCAGGAAGAACACCAGACAATGTGGTGCCACAAAGGGAGAAGATGTCTCAAGGAGAAGGGGTTGTAAAATAGCTGAGTGCTTGAGATAAGGGAAAAGAAGTGACATCAGTTAGGACGTGTTGGGGGTTTTGGTGATCTTGCTTAGCACAGTTCCTGTAGAGTGGTGGTGACAAACTCCAGTTAGATCAGATTGATGAGAAGCTAGGAAGCAAGGAAATGGAGAGAATGACTTTAGACATCAATCTGGAGAATTATTTCTGGGGAAAGAAGCAAAAAAAAAAAAAAAAAAAAAAAAGGGGAGGAGTTGTAGCTGCAAGGAGATGTGATCATGGGAACGTAATTCTCTCTCTTCCTCTCCTTATCCATTTGTCTGTCTGTCCGTCCATCCATCCATCCACCCATCCATCCATTATTTATAATTATCAATTTGAGAGAGGAGGAGGTTACTGTATGCCTTAAGTCCTTGAAAAGATGTGATCCAAAGCACAAGTGGAGAAGCATACAGGTGCAGGAATATCTCATCTATTAGAAGGAGAGGCACAAAGGTAGACTTTACAGGTAGAAGTGGTATATTTGATGGTCTTAGAAAGATGAGGAAATTCCCATCTCAGTCCTTGCTTGTACTTGCTTAATGAAGTATGAATCAGATGATAATGAGAGAAGTGGGCAGGGGCATTGCAGATTTGAAGGAAGAAAAAAGGTGTGAAATAGTAATTTGGGAAAATGGGAAAACAAATAGTCCAAGGAAGTATAGTGAAATATTCACCAGTGTTTAGTGCCCATTTGGGACTGGAAGTCACAAATCGTAGCTGGATTGTGTAACAATTTTCTTCAGCCACATTCAGCTGTTTTAGAGTTAGACACAGAACAGGCAGACTGCTATAGCCAAAAGGGTCAGAATTTTGCCAAGTACTACAGAGGGAGGAAGGTGTAAAAGAGGGGTGGACACTTCAAGGGGGTGGGCAGTGGGATCGGTTTACCACAGCGGAGGCAGAATATTCTAGAACTGACATTATTTAGAATTGCCAGCAGAGAGTGATAATAAACAGCAGATGGGCTTTTTAGTTTGCTTTCTTATTATTTCAAAATTCTCTTTAGGCAGTGTATCCCTTTGTATCTTATCACTGTCACTGCAAACCTTCTCAGGGCCACCGCAAGAGAGTTAAGGATAATTACAAAGGCTGGAAAGAAGGATTATGTTATTATATTATTATTATAAAGACCCTTTTCACAAATGGCCAACATTCATGGGTTCTGGGGATTAAGACATGGGCATGTCATTTTTCGGGAATACCCTTCAATTTATCACATTTTATTTATTCAGATATCCATTGAAATGCTACCTCCTCAGATGAAATTTTTTCTATTTTATCTTCTTCATACCCTTGTACCTGAAATTTTCTTTTTTTAATGTTTATTTATTTATTTTGAGAGAGAGAGAGAGAGAGAGAGAGAGCACAAGAGAGAAAGAAAGCACGAGTGAGTGGGTAGGGGAGGAGCAGAGAGGGAGGAAGAGAGAGAATCCCAAGCAGGCTCAATGTTGTCAGCACAGAGCTCAATGCAGGGCTTGATCTCACAAACGTGAAATCATGACCTGAGCCAAAATCAAGAGTTGGATGCTTAACCAACTGAGCCACCCAGGTACCTCTGTACCTGAAGTTTTCTTAATAACTTGCTAATGTGTTCTTGATTCCCATTTAAAAAAAATGTATCTCTGCGGTAAGGGGCTCTGCCATATTTATTGCTGTATTCAGATTGATAGTCTCATAATACACACTGATAAAAGCTTTATCACTTGTTTCTAGCTGGTTGGTATTTATTCTAGTTGTCTATGTAACGTTGTACTAATGGCTAGATATTTTAAATATCATTCCTGAATTCTAGGAGTATCCTACCTAGTTTTTAGGACAGTGGCTGACGCACAGTAGACTTTCAATAAATAATTGTGTTAGGAGATGGTACAGATCAACACAGATGAAGATAGAGATTAATGCAGAGGCCACGTCCCAGGGAGATTTCTATGGCATGAAAGGAGTTTGGACTTTATCCTGAAAAATGATTGAGATTCATCCCACCATTTTAAGTAGGAAAATAATAGAATTGTATCTGCATTTAAAACACAAAATTAAAAAGAATTACTATTAGATATTTTAGAAAAGGAATTACAGTTAGATATTTTAGAACCTCTGTTGAACCCTTGAAGTGATATTCAGAGGGATGGAAAGGTGCAGAGAAATATGCCTTTTTCTATTGAAGTAGGTAAATGCTAATAAACTACACAAACCCCAAACTTTTCTTCATTTCTCAAGAAATACTCCCATCACTTTGTGTGTGCATGCAATGCATGGGTGTGTGTGTGTGTGTGTGTGTGTGTGTGTGTGTGTTTATGTGTGCATGCATGCATTTGACTATGTTTTTAATGTAATTTATTGTCAAATTGGCTAACATACAGCGTGTAAAGTGTGCTCTTGGTTTTTGGGGTAGATTTCCGTGGTTCATCGCTTACATACAACACCCAGTGCTCATCCCAACAAGTGTCTTTCTCAATACCCATCACCCATTTTCCCCTCTCCCCCAACCCCCTGACTCTAGCTAATTTCATGGGAGAAAAATATCATCATCCATTGGTTTGATATTGGAAGTCTGAAGAGTAAGTGGTCAACTAGATTATGGAAAGGTAAAGATTGGGGGGCAGCTCAAAGGCTTAGCAACAAAGGCTTATGGACATTTTCTACAGAATGTGGCCATTATTGGGACTTTGGTGCCAATGATCTTCAGTCTTTGTGTCTTTCAATCTAAATTTTGTAATGGTTTAGGCTGAGGTTTTCCTTAAATCTTTTTTTATCTTAGCTTTGACCTGTAGTGGATGTAGAAGCTGCTGATATTTTGAAATATATATTCTTCTTCTCTCATAGAAATATTTTTTTTAGCTGGATGTCTGAATTTACAAAATAAAGACTATATTCCCTAACCCCTCCTGCATAGATAAGGCCTTGTGTCTAAGTTTTAATCAACAAGATGTAAGCAGAAATGCATGTGGTGGTTGTTAGGAACTTTCTTCAGTTAATAGCTCCTTTTTGGACACTTCCTGGAATGGCGATATGGAGGCTGGAGATCTATTGGACATCTTGGACCATAAGGATGACAGCCACACACCGGGGATGGCACTGAAAAACTGAAGGGAATCTGATTTAATGAAGACTTTGGTAGAGCTGCCATACTGAACTCTACCTGTAGGCTTTTATGTGAGATATATGTATATTTATATTCACACATATATATGAGTATATTCATATATTTAATATATATAAAGTCTCACTTAAGCTGTTGTTTTTTGGATACTGTTACTCATAAATATATCTAATTATAACTCCTATATAAGGATTTATTATGGTTTACAGTACACTTAGAGTTTCCTTTGTGTTTCAAGGGCAGTTAAACTTTTAAAAATTATTTTATAATTGTTTTTAAAGTTTCATTTTAATTCCAGTAGAGTTAACATACAGTGTTATATTAGTCACAGATGTATAACCTTTTGGATTTGTTATAGGATGCAGAGATTGTAACATTTGCTCTGCCTTCTTGATATGGAAGCCCTTTGCTTATCTGTACACTTTTTCTTATTAATTATAAGAACTCTTTACATATTAAGAAAATTAGTTTTTTGTTTATCACATTACTAATATTTCCCAGTATTTGATTTTTGCATGTTTTCTTATTGTTTAATTTTTTTCTTTTATATAGTTGCTTTACTATTTAAATACTCTTATTTATTGGTTTCTTCCTTCTTACAACTTTGAGATTTTATGTCATTCTCCAAAAGCCCTTTTCCACACGTAGATGATAGAAATGTTTGTTCATATTTTTCTCTGGTACATTTATAGTTTTATGTAAAAATTTAAATCTTTAATCCACTTGGAATTCACTTTTATATAAGGAACAAGATAGTTACAGCTTTCTTCTGCTAAATGACTAGCCAATTATCCCTATATCATTTATTGAATAAATACCATTTATTGAATAAAATTAGGGGTCTTGGGATTGACACATATGGAAATAGCAAAATAGGAACTTATTCTTTACCTATTAAATCTTAAAACGTCTTTTAAAATTAATTCATTATATAACATATAAAGCTTTACGATACTGGTCCGATAAACACTGTGGGGATACAGAGGAAAGCATAATTGACTTCCTGAGGAAATCCTTGAAGCCTTTTGTGATGGTTTAAAAATATGTCTATAGGGGCACCTGGGTGGCTCAGTGATTAAGCATCCGACTTCAGCTCAAGTCATTATCTCACTCATGGTTTGTGAGTTTGAGCCCTGTGTTGGACTCTCTGTTGACAGCTCAGAGCCTGGAGACTACTTTAAATTCTGTGTCTCTTTTTCTCTCTGCCCCTCCTCTGCTCAAGCTCTGTCTCTCTGTCTCTGTCTCTCTCTCTCTCTCAAAAATAAATATAAAAAAATTAAGATAAAAATATGTCTATAAATTCTTTGACAGTCCTCCATGCAAAACATGGAAGTTTTTCTTGAGTGTTATCAGGACTTAGTGAAATACTTCCAATGAATAGAATGTGGCAGAATAGATAGTATCTCTCATAAAAGATGCTGTAGTTTCCTCCTTGCTCTTTCTCTCTCTGATTTCTCACTCTAGGCCAGCTGTCATTAGGACACTTTAGCAGCCTTATGGAGAGGTTTGTGTTATGAGGAACTGAGGTATCCTGCCAACAGTCAACAAGGAGCTTGTGCCAATAGCCATGTGAGTGAACCATCTTGGAAGTGGATTCTCCAGCCTGGTCAAGACTTCAGATCATTACAGCCCCAGCCAACATTCTGACTGCATGAAATTTCCTTTGCTGGAACTACCAGCTAAATTGTGAGATAATAGATGTTTGTTGTTTTAAAATGGCTATGTGTTAGAGTAACTCACTATATAGGAACAGGTACCCAAAACACTTTTAGAAGGAATATAATTTGAATTGGTCCTTGAAGGACCAATAAGAGAATTTATTTTTATTTTTTTCATAGAGAATTTGGGGAAAGGCATTCTAAGCATAATAGTTGGCATATGTGAAGTCATAGAAAAGTCCTGATGTATTCAAAATGTTCAAAAATCTAATGGATTCAATGGAAGAATACTGTAGAATGCTATACACGGTGGGGGACTGCATGAATTGAGATTAAAGCTTGTGAAAGGTCTTTTGCAAAGCAAAGGAAGGAAGTTTAGCTTTTGTCTTTATGGTTGTGCAGAGGGAACAACAGGGTTTAATTTAGTATGACCCAATGATATTTGTTTTGGAGAGCAATAAATCTTAAGGTATAGCTGGATAGGTAGACATTCTGAAAATAATGCTCTCATGAGAGGTGATGAGTTGGATTTACTGCTCCAGTAGTAGAGATAGAGGAAAAGTATAATTTAAGATGCTTTTGGAGTGGAATCAATAGGATTTGAAGCCTGAGAGTCAAATTACACAATTGAATCAAATACAATTGGTTACATATTTCTGACCGCTACTGATACTATACAGCATGTGATAGGCATGTATTAATTTACTTCAATGAAGGATGAAATTTGTGAAGAAAAGAAAATGGGGGAGATACAAAACATTATACTTAGACAATACTATTAAATTCTACCTTCGCATGAAAACTCCAGGAAGCCATCAGCAAGAGATTTTCAGCATAATCCCGCCAGTGCTATTCAGTATCGGGAGACATTCTGTTACCCAGAATGTGAGAGTCAAGTGAGAAAGTTGGAACAAGTTGTTCTGCTCTGAGATAACAAAAGTGTGGAGGAGAATGCTTGGGAAACATTTGGTTCAGTATCAGTCAGGAACATTGAGACTGTTCTGTTGGTTATTTTGTTTGTATTTGTTCTCTCAAGAAATGTGTTTCTCTTCATTTCAGGAGTTCTAAATGGGGGATTGTTTGGGGCTGGAGAAGGATCACTGAGGCCCCTACACATTCATCCCTCCTCCCCATGCCCCACTAGGCCCTAAGCCTCTAAGAGCACATCAGCTCTGGAGGGGAGAGGGATAGGGATATGAGTTGGTTTGAAAATTCTCCCTTGGTGATTGTGGTGTCTGGGTGGCTCAGTCGGTTGAGCATCTGACTTAGGCTTAGGTCATGATCTCACGGCTGGTGAGTTGGAGTCCTGTGTTGGGCTCTGTGCTGACAGCTCATAGCCTGGAGCCTGCTTTGGATTCTGCGTTTCTCTCTCTCTCTCTCTCTCTCTCTCTCTCTCTACCTCCCTGCTCGAGCTCTGTCTCTCTCTCTCTCTCTCAAAAATAAATAAACATTTTTAAAATATTAAAAGGAAAAAGAAAATTCTCCCTTGGTGATTTTAATATGCCTTTTTTTGCCTTCTACTATCCCACCCGGCACTCCATCTTGAAAATCACTGTTCTAATGCAAACAGTTAAGCACAGGTTTCCCATGCTGAAAAAGGTATGCAATTAAAATCTTGAGGAATTCGTGCTGTGAGAAGGTGCCAAACTGGAAAACGTTATCTTATGTACATCTGAATATAAGCATCACAGATTTTCCTGGGGACTTAGCGCTGTTTTAAATAGGCTTTATATTTCTTTAGGAATACATCAAGGCGTTGGGAAAGCACACATATTTTTGGTTGTTCTGGGAGACCTCAATGTGCTTCCCTTACAACCACTTAGGCTTCACTGAGGTGGTGCAGAACTGAATGACTTGGATTCCGAAAATACTGACTCGTGCAGCTAAGTGAGACGTATTAGTAATTAACTTACGTGTTTGCATTCACAGATAGCCCAATAGTTTTAGCCCAGCTGGAGAGTTATGCCAACATTTTTTCTTGTTCTATTGATTGTACTTGATAAGGTTCTGCTTTCCACATTTCTTCTTGAAACTGAATTATGTTACTTTTAATACGCAAATCTAAGACACTATTATCTAACCACACACACACACACACACACACACACACACAGCAACTGATTTCTGGTACTTCTTGTATGTAGTGGTCTCAAATGAGCAAATGACATTGAGGTTTTCTCAATATGACTAATAGAAAAAGCGTAGATACAATTAATCAATTCTCTTTCTGTTTTGTTTTATTTTGTTTCCTGTAGATGCACATTGCCAGTGTCTCTTTTACATTCAATGGATTTAAATACTAGTTTGTGATGTGTTATCTTTTAAGACCCCAATCTTTCATACCATGCTTTCTATAATGCAGTGAATGAGAGGTCTTAAGAATACACTTAAGGGGCGCCTGGGTGGCTCAGTAGGTTAAGCGGCCGACTTCGGCTCAGGTCACGATCTCACGGTCTGTGAGTTCGAGCCCTGCGTCGGGCTCTGTGCTGACAGCTCAGAGCCTGGAGTCTGTTTCAGATTCTGTGTCTCCCTCTCTCTGACCCTCCCCTGTTCATGCTCTGTCTCTCCCTGTCTCAAAAATAAATAAAATGTTAAAAAAATAAAAAAAAAAAGCATACACGTAAGAATACCCTTGTCTAACTCAGCAAAGAGTTTGTTTAAATAACAATATGCAAAGCTTCCATAGAAATAAGTACCTTTGTGGTAGAGGGGTTGAAATGTGGAATTCAAAGAGACAAAGATTGAAGGTGCCGTGTTGGTCGGGGGAGGTGGGGGGGCGGTGGTAGGCTATGCCTCAATACAAACCAACCCAGAAATCTCAACGTGCATCCTTCAGGATGCCTAGTGGGTTTCGGGGGCAGCTCACCTTAAGCAATGACTCAAGACTCCGTCTTGACTGTGATCTCAGCACTGGTTTTCCATATTCACTGAGGCAGGGGATGAAAACCTGTGCAGTATTCCTCTGGGGAGTTTTTCTGCCTCAGCCTGGAAGTGACACACATTAATTCTGCTCACAATTTGTGGCCAGAACTTGTAATATAGCACACCTATCTCTAGCAGGACTGGATTCATGAAGACGTACATGGAGATTAGGTGAGAATTGCACATCTGTGCCACAGATGTTATATCATTGTGGCTGTGATAAAAGTATAAAGTAGTGGCATCTTTGTGGAGTCAAAACTTAGTTGTATTTTGTTGATTTTGCTTTTGTCTTTATATACGATTTTTTAAATAGTGTGGTACGGTCACATGTGTGGGTCACACAAACAGTGAATGCTCCCTGGGTAAAGGTGCTGGTTGTTTTATGACCTTTAATCCTCCTAAGATCTCACATCTGTTGGAATTTTTATATCTTTTTGACTTCTGGTTGTCTTGCATCCAGGTAATTGATATATTTTTAAATGATATGTACACATATATACTGTGACATGGCATCTAAAACATAGCAGAATACTTACTAGCATTTTGAGATAACTTTATCCTAAAAAAGAAAAGCATTTTTAATCTGGTAGAAAGAGGTAACTTTTTCAAAGTCACAGGAAGTAAGAGGGAGATTATTGAAATTGAAAGTATTTTGATTCCCCCCTTTTTCCTGCCAGCAACAGTCCTGTTGTTTTTTTTTTTGTTGTTGTTTGTTTTTGTTTTTGTTTTTGCTCCTCTTCTCAGCAAATTCCAAAAAACTTCATCTGTGGTCATCATCTCCAATGTTTCTCTCCTTACCTTTCATATTGTCTTAAATCCACTGCAATTTTTATCCTTGCCACTCCTCCAAAACTGCTCTACTCAACATTGCCAATAGTCCAGTGGTTGAATCCACTCATCATTTCTCAGTCCTCATGTTGCTTTACCTAACTGCAGAGTATAATACAAGTGATTAGTCTCTTCTCCTTGAAATATTTTATTTTCCTTGGTGTCTAGGACATGAGCTTTCTTGATGTATTCATACCTCATGGCCATAATTTCTCAGGTTTGTTTATCACTTTTCTCTCCAACCTGTTAGCCTCAGAATGTGTCTTTAATCTCTACTCACTCCTTTACTTTAGTGATACCTTTGAACACATGCTATCAATTCCCAAATATTTATCTCCCTCCCAAACCTCTTTCTAGACTTTTATGTCCAACTTCCTACCCAACATCTTCTTTGAAGTGTCTAAAAGGCATCTTATATCAAATACAGTCAACACTAAGCAGCACCTCCAAACCCTCATCTCCTCACAGACAAATCTTTATCTCTACTGATGGCAACTCTATCCTTCCAATTGCTCACACCAAAAATTTGGCACCATTCTTGATGCCTGTCTCCCAAGACTCTTCAGCTAGCAAGTAACTGCTGAGACTCAAATCCAGTTCTCTCCAGCACTAAAGCCTGTGCCAAATATTGAAAACTCACCTTCAGTCTAGCTTGAATATTAGCCTAAAAATGAGTCATCTGGCCAACCACTAGAGTATATGTATATGCAAACCACTAGAACATATATCTATATGTATATATATAAGTATATAGATACACATACAAGTATTCCAAAGATTTTCTGAGATGACTGAGTTGTAACTCGAAATTATTATATTGTCCTTAATACATCACACTTCACAGCTGGTAAAAGAAATCTGTTCTGAAGTTTTGTGGGCACACTGACATAAGGACATTTTATCAAAGATTTACTAGGGCCTTCTTTCTCCTCTGTCTTTAGGTAAAGTCACCAGGCACAAAACATTGCCCAGAATTCAGATGAGCAGATTTTCCATGCTCTTTTTATTTTTTTAAAAGTTTATTTATTTATTTTGAGAGTGAGAAAAAGAGCACATGGGTGGGGGAAAGGCAGAGAGAGAGAGAGAGAGAGAGAGAGAGAGAGAGAGAGAGAGAGAGAAAGAGGGAATCTCAAGCAGGCTTGAACCCATGAACTGTGAGATCATGACCTGAGCTGAAATCAAGAGTCAGATGCTTAACCAACTGAGCCACCCAGGTGCCCCTGATTTTCCAATGCTCTTACCAGAAGTAACAGCCAAAGACATCCTCTTATCTTCCTTATTCTGACCTCATCTTTTTTCACGTTGTTTTCCAAGTTGGCATTTGTCAACAGATTTATGAAACCGCGGGAAGACACCAATGACCCCATTCCATTCTTTCTTGCCTCTGGAATTCTTGAACACAAGCATTATCAGATTGTCTCAAAGATGCTATCTGTCTAAATTGTTTTGGTTCTTTGCCCTCAATGTTTTTATTACACATACTCTACATGATGTCAGGACCTATCATTTTCAGAAAAGAGCTTGGAGAAGCCACTTACTTTACTGAGCATAAACATCATGTACAAGCATTATAATGGGTCAGTTCCTTTAATGGAGACTACTTCCAGAATGTTTAATGGCCTCCCCAAAGTTTTTGCAGTTTTCTGGTTTTAAATCCCAATATTTAGCCTCCCCTTTAGGTTTTGGGGAGAGAATGGCCTATATCTTTTAGGGATGGCAGCAGCATATTGGGAGAATAAGTTTAATGAACATTTTCATGACTCAGGATTATTTTTATATAATGTATTGCAAAGACTGGAAATATTCATGTTATGTTTTTTTTTTAAACACCTAACAATTTCTCCTTAGCTCCCTCTTTAGCATGTTTTGAATTTGTTCATTCACCTTCCTTGTTCTGGGAACAATACTCTGTTAAGGCAACAGTGGGTGGTTGCTGTTCCTTACTTTCCTATATAAGGAAGGAATCCAATCCAACAATCCCTTAGAGCTACTGCAAAATGAAAACCAATCATAAGAACCTGTATCTGCACACTCTCTTCTTAAATTCTCCCATCACACTGCCTACTGTCATGGTCACTCCCAGCTACTTACAGTTTCTAAAACATGGGATAAACTCCTACCAACAACTTGGGTTAAGAAAGTGAACTAGCCCAACTTTTTTAGGGTACATTTGTCACACATTAAGTCTATAGGCCACCAGAACTGCTAAATAATCTGTGACTGTCCAACCAGCCCCTAAACCTTCTTCAATCCTCCATAGGACCAAATTCAAAATTGTGGAGCATTGCTTCCTGTTTTGGGTCTCATAACTTTCCATTGTCCTCACTTGCATCCTCATCAAGGTCCTTACTGGAAGCATCTCTCTCATTCATTCCTCTCCCTCAGCTTGCTTTCACATGCTGCCCACACTGCAATGTGGAGTCAGGCAGAGAACTTGCTCCGAACCAGTTGGGTGAAGCTGTTAGAAGCTATAGGCCATAGAGAGGCCATTAGCTACCTCTCATATTCCTCATTCTGTGTCTTTAAACACTCGACAATCCAACAATCCTGTTAGACAGAAGGCATCTTCCCTGTCCCACAATCTCCTTTTCTATTTTTCTTTATGTCACGTTTCTGAGACAGACAGTCGTTGAGAGCTCCCCTTTAGTATATCTTTGCACTTCAGTTTATTATATACTAAGATACTTTTGCTCCTTGTGTTTCGTGTTTTTTTTTTTTTTTTAAAGTAGGCTTCACACCCAGTGCAGAGCCTAATGTGTGGCTCAAACTCATGATAAGACCTGAGCCCAGATCAAGAGTCAGACGCTCAACTGACTCAGCCACCCAAGTGCTCCAGCTCCTCGTGTTTTGCATTGGCTTGATAAGTACAAGGTCTAAATATATTGAAGAAAACAGAAGAAAGT
The DNA here is from genome assembly GCF_018350155.1 of Leopardus geoffroyi. NCBI lineage: Eukaryota > Metazoa > Chordata > Mammalia > Carnivora > Felidae > Leopardus > Leopardus geoffroyi. The sequence continues at coordinate 21,230,616 of NC_059338.1, read as the reverse complement.
TTCAGTTAATCAATGGTCTAAGAACAACAGAGATTCCGTTTTATAAAACATAGCAACATGAAGAGAATTCCTAAAGAAAAGTAATTTAGAAAATTGAATAGAATAGACAGTCTAAATTACTATCATGAATAACAAATAAAGTTTAGAACTTGATGAAAGGCTTCTTGATACCACATCCCTTAGAATGTGGGACCCAAAGTCTATGGGAGGAAGGTCAGTTCAAATTTGCAATTTTAAGCCCCCAACTGCTTTTTATCTTGGCGTTCAACATTGTTAGACAACTCTCATCGCTGAAGTACTCTTGATGAAGAATGTAGATGACAAACAGGTTGTAGGCACTGTATAGATCTCACTCAGATCTTTGGCCACTATAGCACAAGCTAATTTAGCATAGTGTTTGGCATAGTAGGGGCTCAGTAAGTATTACCTAATATTAATTTTTAATGTATGTATAGCTCATACCGTCTCCTGTCCATAGTCATTAGCTGAGGAAACATAAAAATGATTTAGATAGCTTTTAAAGATATTTTGAATATGCCATATGTTAAGAAGTAAGCTGATTAAAGTGATCTTAAAAGTTCCTCTTTGATGAGACTAATGTATTTATGCAAAAAGATGATTGGATGTCTGGCCTCAGCTTCAAGAATAGTTCCATATAATTTACTGAAAGTTGTAATGGTGTTTGGCAGTGTACCGTAAATGGCCAATTCATAAATTTAAGCTGATGATTAGGAAAACCACATTGAAAATATTACTAAAGCTTACCCAACGTGGATGTTGTTCTATGAAGCCTTTGGCTGCAGTGTGAACATACATTTATCTTGCTCAAAGGAAAGTACTGAAGAGAAGCTTACCTTACAAACTGATTTGGTTTAAAATGTTTGCTCTCTGTGAAGAAATTCTTGCATAATTCTCCTTAAATCTTATTCTATTGTATATACATTTTTGTTTACGTTTTGCTGAGGGAACTAGAACTTGTTTTCTTGAGGAAAAAAGTCATTAATACTAGTCATCAGAATGTGACTACAAATCTTTATATTAAAACACAGAGTATAATCTTTAGCATTTAGTACAAAATTGCTTTCGCAGTGGTTCCCACTTTCAAAATAAAGGGGAGAGAAGCTTTGTCACCAGGGTAGCCTTCCAGCTTAGGTGTCATTCTCTTTTTCTTTTGGACAAAGGAATGAGAATACAAGAAAAAGACCCAGAGAACCATTTACTGTATCAACATTGGAGTAAAAGAAGTTTTCTATTACAGGTCCATATTATAATTGAAAGTAGGCTCTGGAAGTCAATGCTTGCTTTCTGAAAAGGCAAACAAAAATGTTCCTGGTGCCCTGCCCAATATTCAGAGTCTGGCAATGATCCTTCAGTGTAGCAGCCTAAGATCTCAAGGGTATGACAGGTGCCAGGCCACACTCTTCTTGGCTGAATAGGTATTGGAGTTGGTTAGAGTAGTACCTATTACCACACCAGGAGATAAGAGGCAGGAAGGAAATTACAAATATGCGGAGATTTCCCAGCAATTGGAAATAGTCAACATGCTCTTAAGCTTTGTTTCTAAAGTCCAAGAGCACCTGGTGTTAGCATAATTTTTATTGTACAGAAAATAGTTCTTCACATGATTACACAAATTATATAACCATGAGATGAAGGCAACATTACTATCATTGTTGTACAGATATGAAAACTGAGACCCAAGTTAATTTTGCAAAGATCTAGCTGCTCTAGGATTTGAACATATCCTTTTGAGGTATAATTAACATAAAGTAAAACATTGTATCTTGAGGATAAGCCTTGTAACTTTTTACAAATGTAAATTTTAATCATTGTAACTACCACCAAGATCAAGGGATAGAAAATTTCTAATACCAGGGCACCTGGGTGGCTCAGTGGGTTGTGTCTGACTCTTGATTTTGGCTCAGGTCATGATCTCACGGTTTTGTGAGTTCAAGCCCTGCGTCAGGCTCTGCACTAATAGTACTGAGCCTTCTTGGGATTCTCTCTTACCCTCTCTCTTTGTCCCTCCCCCAATCACACTCTCTCTGTCTCTCTCAAAATAAATAAACTTGTAAAAAAAAAAAAAAAGAAAATCTCCAACACCTTAAAAACAATAAAAACTGAGTTCATTTGCCACAAGGAGGACATCTGCAATGAAAAGATAAAAATTAATCATTTATTTGGGTTTAAAGACAATTATTTCTGTGCACAGCTTCCAATGTATTATATGTTAACAGAGTTTGTGCAATAAACTTTGCAAGCCAATTTCAAGTTTGAGATTTTTTTTGTTCTCATCTCCTTAGCCCTGAAGTAGTTTATGGCATATTTGGAAGAAGTTGAAGTAGAAATGTGGTGTTAGACGGTCAGAGGATGGAGAGTTATTGAAAGATATTCATTGAGCTGCTTTTGTTTAGATCAAGTATTTTTTTTTTTTTTTGGCCAAAATATTTTGAGAGAGCCAATTTGATCAATATGAGTATTTTTTAAATTGTACCTTTGTGTGATATGACCAGAAGTCTGAGCATGTTGAAATTAAAAAAAAAAAAAAAAAACCTGAGAAAAATGAATAGTACTAATTTGTTCAAAGAAATGCAGGTATTCAGAGAAAAATTGGCTGTGTGGATAGACCACATAGATGCTAATAGAAAGGTGAATTTTATTCCATTGCGTGAATGTTCTGATTCCAATGGAACAGTAGATTTTGAAGAATTTCAGAGCTTTCCAGTGGAAACAAAGCCATAGTTTTAGAGATGAGTCACAGGACTGGGGTACCAATTATTTTCAAGGTTTTGCAGGTATATTTCTTGAGCTAACCTTAGAAGTTGTCTCAGTTATCAAGTACTTATTCTTCCAAGAGAGGAGGGACAGTGAATTTTTGAATTCCTAGAATTTAAAAGTTCTGAAATGAGTGTATTAATCTGAGAATATCCTTATGCTTTTTGAACATATGACCAAACTGTAGAAATCAGTCCACATGGCTTTCATACTCACTTTCATGGAATTTCTAAAATCAAAATGAAAGCTAATGCAACTGATATAAATCTTGAGACATGAATGAGATATTCTCCAGTAGAACTCATTTTTTCTACCTCCCCAATCTGCTCGCAGGTTTCAAAAATATTTTAGTCTATTAGTGTTTTTATTAAACTGTGAAGAGTATTGGTCTTATAACTGTGTGCTTTTGTGAGCACAAGTTTGATTAAACTTTTAGAACCCTCTTGCATTATTTCTAATAAATGAAAATATCCAAAATGCCAAATGGTTTTGACTGTGTATCTCGCTGTAGAAAACATTTGTCTGCAGTGAATAACTGAGATAAATTTACTTTATAAATTTGATACAATTTAAGTCAGCAAACATTATACAATTCCTTGTCTTCAGCGTATGCTGTTCTAATTAAGAAATGCTACTGAAGGGGATGCCTGGGTGGCTCAGTAGGTTAGGCATCTGACTTCAGATCAGGTCATGATCTCACGGTCTTTGAGTTTGAGCCCTGCATTGAGAGCCTGGAGCATGCTTCAGATTCTGTGTCTCCTTCTCTCTCTGCCCCTCCCCGCTTGTGCTCTGTCTCTTTCTCTCTCAAAAATAAATAAATAGGGGTGCCTGGGTGGCGCAGTCGGTTAAGCGTCCGACTTCAGCCAGGTCACGATCTCTTGGTCCGGGAGTTCGAGCCCCGCGTCGGGCTCTGGGCTGATGGCTCGGAGCCTGGAGCCTGTTTCCGATTCTGTGTCTCCCTCTCTCTCTGCACCTCCCCCATTCATGCTCTGTCTCTCTCTGTCCCAAAAATAAATAAACGTTGAAAAAATAAATAAATAAATAAAATTAAAGAAAAGAAGAAATGCCACTGAAGATCTTCGAGGAGGGTTCTGCCTTTGAGTCACCTTCAAATGAATAGATCAACATTTATAAATGAAACATGAGTATAATGCTCTGGGTTAGGGAAAACATCCTGTATCCTGTAACTTGAGGATTAACTTTGAGTAACACAAGGGCAATATGAAATTGGAACGAAGCTAGATCAGGAGTGAATCACTCACTTCAGCAGCTGTAGTCAGTGAGCAGAGAAGATAACTTTCTAAATGAATAATAGATACTGCACAGCTCAATCTCAAAGGTAACAATGAGTATGAATGAGTTTGGAGGTGAATCCAAATTTTCATTCTACTCAAGCACAGTGGCATAGCTGCTTCTGAAATGGAGTTTATTTATTTATTTATTTATTTATTTATTTATTTATTTATGTGTTTATATATATGTGCATGTATATATTTCTTGTACTTGAAGACCTACAAACAACGAATATTGTATTTTATTTACTATAAAATTCCTCCAAATATAAATGCTAGGAATTTTTATTTAGACTTCTTTTTTAATTTTTAAAGGATTCTATGAATCCTAGGATAAGTTGGTCACTATTGAATCCTTTAAAAATCTACTCCATTTCCTTGAGTAGTTTGTTAGAATTCTACATTAGTTCATTCATTCTATAAATGTTTACTGAGTGAACACTTACTATGTGTTTGAATCTATGGCATGTGCTAGAATTGCAATGACAAACCAGGTAAATTTCATCCTGGCAGTTACAGAATTTGGAGTTTGACGTGGTGAGATTTGACGTGCTGCTCTGAGAAATGCTGTAGGTTTCAAGGGATGCCTCAGGGCAACCGGTAAAAGTGAGCAGGATGGGAGGAGGGGGACTGAAGTTTCTGGCTCATCTTTTCTCCAAACTCCAATCAGTTGCCCTTTCTCTGTTTCATCCACTGAGCTGCCTTTGGAAGATTTCAGCTGCATAAAAGATCCTGATGCTAGGCCAGTTTACCATTCACAATCTAATTAGTCCAGCTGCTGTCATCAAATCCTCCTTTCCCACTCTCTTCAATTTTTTCACTTACTTGCTCAGTAGACATTAGACATCGGGGTTGTGCTGAATGTTACATTGGATTATCAATCATAATGGTTGCACTCAGGATGTTTTTAATCTAGCACTATTTAATACTGATTTCAACTGTTTTAAGACTAGGGCTACTGGGGTGACCTCTTACAGCTATTCTGTGAAACCTCTTCCCAAATTCCTGCGCGACTGAAGTTCAATGCACGCTCATGGGCTGGTAGAGAGACATTTAGGAATGATAGTTGCTGTGTGCTCAAGGAAAGCACGGACTATTTTCACCTTGCCTGTCAGTGGCACTTAACCTTTGTTGCATAGCACCACCTGTTCACACACAAGGCGTGGCAGTGATTTGCTGAGATTTGGGCCATCAAGATGAAGAACTAAAGTAAGCTTCCAGGGATGAACAATTCCTTCTGTATTAATTGCAACTCTGCCCCTTTTCCCAACATTCACTGTAGCAGGTCATTGTGTCACTAGGCAGCCGGACTGAGAACTGCTGATCCGCATCAGCTCACACAGTGATTTGTTTACTGCCCTTGGCTGCTGAGTAAATGGTTGTGGATCCAAACAGAATAGGAACAGCGGTGTTTCCTGTATGGACCACTAAGCTGTGTTTAGAGGTCCTAACGTAGAGGAATTGGTGATGTTGACCCTTTTCCTAGTGCTTGATTGGGTAGTAAGTAGGGCTAGAATTCCTTTATCCTCATGCAGGGCTGACCTTACTGGTAGAATGACTATGTCATATGAATGAATGGATTTGAAAACCTTCTGCTAGAAAGTATCTCTTCCTAAGGACCCTTCTGGTTTTTACAGTCAGCAGCTAACTTCTTTTTCTAATGGTTAAAGCAGGTTGTCTGAAAACATACCCGTTAAAATATAGATCCCTTAGTCCCTGTGCCCTTCCAAGATGTAACTTATCTTTGTATCTTAGTATCTTAGTATCTTATCTTTGTATCTTTGTATCATTTGTATCTTAGAGATATTATTTAATTCATCAGATTGACTTCAGTTAATTTACATGGATTTGAGTAACTAGGACTGATTAAAAGAAAGCTGTAGAAACATGTTTTCTGAGTACAAAGCCTGCTACATTAAAGATCTAGGATACTGTAAAAGGCAGCCTTGTTCTTTCAGGAGGCTGACACATGGGATTGGAGGTATTAAAACAAACAAACAAACAAAACAAACCTAAAAACCTGATCCCTAAATAATTTTCTCTATAGTTTGTGGCCATTTCTAACTTTTGGTTTTATAATTCCCATCTGTAAAACACTGGTCACTGAAGTTGAGGGCTGTTTTCATTGGTAAAAGATGATAAAATCTTTAATATATCTATGTTTATTTTTTTTGTTTTTATTTTTTTTTTAAGTAGGCTTCACACCCAGTGCAGAGCCCATTGTGGGGCTTGAACTCACGACCCTGAGATCAAGACCCGAGCTGAGATCAAGAGTCAGATGCTTACTGAACTACCCACACGCCCCCATACATCTATATTCAGATATGCTTTTATATCACTTTTTTAGGGTGGTCCTGAACCATGTCTATACTGAAGGAAAAGAAAATAATGAATGCAGGTCAGAGAGAATCCATGAGAATTCTCCATGCTTGCCATTAAACTTTTATTCTAGGATAATAAAGGAATTTCCACCAAGACCAAAATCACTCATTTATCTAAGTATGTTATCTATATAAGAACATACATGCCATGCTTTAATATTTTTTAGTTAACCACAGACAAAAATAATTAGTTTATATCTGAAATGAAATACATGGAAACCTGTATTAGGTTTTGGATTTGAAATTTTTAAGAGTCCCTGAATCTTAAAACTAAAAACTGTTTTTTAATTTATTTTTATTTTTTATGTTTGAGAAGACATAAAATATCTAAGAATCTTTGGTATGCCCTAAAATCACTTTGGGTTAAGTGTTATGAAACTTAATTTGGTATGCTTATCTAATAATGAGATCTGATGAATAGCTGACTTGCCAGAGTGATGTAATACTGAAGACATTTTTTTTTTTTTCAAGACCAGACACACAGTTGACTCATTAAGCAATTTCTGTTTACCATTGTATTATCCTCTTCTTAGACCACAGTAGGCCAGATATGTTAAGCATCTTAGATAAAAATAGATTAATTATTCCATTTTTACATTAAAAGCCAAAGAGCCCTGTACATCTATCTGAAAATGAAATGTGATAGGGTGGAGACATACATATGAAGCGTACTTTAGAAAATCTACATATGCTTTTAAATGAATCAGTTACTCCAATTACCATGTTGGATATTATTTTTGAAAGTGTGTTGTCAAGGGGCACCTGGGTGGCTCAGTTGGTTGAGCGTCCTACTTTGGCTCAGGTCATGATCTCACAGTTCATGAGATCGAGCCCCACGTCAGGCTCTGTGCCAACAGCTCAGAGCCTGGAGCCTGCTTCAGATTCTGTGTCTCCCTCTCTCTGCCTCTGTCCCACTCATGCTCTGTCTCTGTCTCTCAGAACATGAATAAACGTTAAAAAATTTTTTTAGAAAGTTTGCTGTCAAAAGCTAAACTCCATAAATTTATGTGAATGTTTTTGATAATATGCAGTCAGCAACCTCTAATTACTCCCTGTTATCTATGCAGTGCAGATTATTTTGCCTCTTATTCAAAGTGCCTCATAATTTGGCCTCTGCTTCCTTTTCCAATATTACATCCTAATAAACCTCAGCCTATACCTTCTACTCTAGTTAGACTGGTTTGGCAAATATGATGTTCTATCCTTCGTCCCTTGGTCCACTCCACCAGACTGCAATACTACCCCAGTCTTCTCTGCCGATTCAGATCCTAACCATCTTTCAGTCAGTCCTAGCTGGAGTCCTCCCTCATGCTTGAAGTTCCTTTTTATCTGCTGTGTTCTTATCTGCTCTGTTCGTAGCACTTCTGCTGCATTTCCAAGTCCTTAGGATCTTGTCTGTATTGGTCATTTGACACCTAATGACAATAGACAACATTTACTGAGTGCTTATTAAGTGCTGAGCATTGTGCTAAGAGCATTATCTTATTTAATCCTCAAACCTCATGGGAAAGGTACTGTTCTTATCCTCATTTTGCAGATGAGGAAACATCCCAGAGAATTAAAAAAAAAATGTTTTAAATGTATATTTATTTTTGTGTGTGAGAGAGAGAGAGAGAGAGAGACAGAGTGCAAGTAGGGAGGGGCAGAGAGAGAGGGAGACACAGAATTTGAAGCAGGCTCCTGGCTCTGAGCTGTCAGCACAGAGCCCCATGTGGGGCTCAAACTCACTGACCGTGAGATCATGACCTGAGCGAAGTCGGATGCTTAACCGACTGAACTACCCAGGTGTCCCTACATCCCAGAGAATTCGAATGAAGGTCACCAGCTGAAATTGGTGAAACCTGGATTCAAATGCATATTCTTATTCACTAAATAATATTACTTTACATTAATAATTAGCCTTTCATCCATTTTAATCCCCCTCATTGTAAATTCTTTCGGAATTTTGGAGTGTTGCAATGCATATTTTCAATCTTTCTGACACTTCCCTTCTTCTGCACATGGTTTCTAGCATAATGCTTTGTATTTGGTTGAATCTCAATAAATATTTGTTCATTGAAGAGAAACATATAAGGACTACTTTTACCATGGATTTATATTTTGTTTTCTCATATTTTTTTGAAAAGTGTACTTTTTTCTGTAATAAGAAATGACTTATTGAACTACCTCAGTGATATGAGATTTTCAGTCTATGAGTGCCTTAAAAATGTTATCAAATGTTTTACCTCAGAAATATCGAGATATTCTCAACTCTAGGGCACTTTATTGATGTCGTCATATGATAGACTTTGAATGTATACAATAAATTTTAGGCAAAATTCTCTTCACGGCAAAGTATGTTTACCTTATCATAGGCCAGTGAATGTTTGTTGAAAAAAATTAAACTGTTTCCATGGAGAATTAGCAATCTGCACAAGAGAAAAAAGTTTCCATGGAGTCTCCAATATCTTGAATATTTTTCTCAGTCTCTATGGTCATGATTTGATCACTGTAGTGTTGGGACAGAGGAAGGAGTCTGAAACTGAAGGTGATGAGAAAGAAGAAATGAATATTAAAGATGTTCATATACTACAAGTTCATTGTGTTTTTTCATAAAAAGAAAATAAATGTCTAGTTTTTGTTTGATAGAAAAAAAAGAAAAAAAGATGAATGAATAAGACCTGAAACCATAGCGGTGCATCTCTGCCAAAGATATTGAAAATGGGGATAATCTCTGTGTACATCACGATTTTTAGTGTCAATTGCCAAATAAAACCTTGATGTTTTGTTTACTTCGTCTCTTTACAACCTCTTACTATTCATCATTACTGTAGGAACAAAATGTTGTATTTATCTGAAAGTTAAAATGGACATTATCTGTGGTATCACTGAAATATTCTACAATTCCATGTCAGCGTTTCATCACGCATGATTAAGCTTATCTTATTTCCCCAGAGGCCACTGTGGCCTCTTGTGTTCCAGGGTAACTATCAACAAAAAGTTATAAACAATAGCACAGAACGTTGCCCTGGCAGATAAAATACTCTTCCCTCATGAGTCTGATTTCTAAACTGATTCACCTTGGGGCTTGACTATGAATTGGGTGGGTGGGGAGAACTTTTGCCAAAATGCCTTTCCAAATTAAGTGAATACATTAGGCTATTTAGGAGGGTCAGAGAGGTGGGGGAGAGGGGAGGAGAAAGAATTAATTTATAAAAACTATCTTAGCAAGATTATTTATACATACACAAACATGATTAATTATTTAATTTCAGCTCTTGAGTTAAAACATTACAGACTCTTAAAGACTCTCATATAACACTTTGCATTGAAAATGCTTTATGGGGGCACCTGGGTGGCTCAGTCAGTTCGAGCCCTCTGTTGGGCTCTGTGCTGATAGCGTGGAGCCTGCTTGGGATTCTCTTTCTCCTTCTCTGATCCTCTCTGGCTTGCACTTTCTCTCTCTCTCTCTCTGTCTCTCTAAATAAACATTTTTAAAAAAATAAAATGCTTTCTAGGTAGTACTACATTATTTGTGGATGTGCCATTAATTCACACATGGACCATTAACTCTATTCTAATGCCAGATATTCTTGTTGGATTACTTCCAGGTGGTATGCATCGTTGTAAATAATTATATAAGTAAAAATTAGCTTATCATCTGGATAGTGGAGAAAATCGTATTTATATTTATATTTATATTCACTGAGATTGGTCAAGCTCCTAACTTCATCTCTCCTACCCTTAACCATCTCCATTTTCACCATCAGATAGAAAATCTTGATTGTTAGTCTTGCTGGAATGACTAGAAACTTTCTCATTTGAGGACACCAGAGGAAATCCTTACTTGATGATGACAATGCCACCCGACTTCCCTTTGAAAGACATTATGATAAAGCAAAAATTCAGAATTCATAAATAAAATGAAATCTGATACATGTTCTTGCTCAAATGCTATCCTTTTTAAAATGACATTTTAAAATAATATTCCCTTAGATAGCTCCTCAAAGCTGCTTTTTAAAAAAGAGGATCCACAGATGTTCAATGAATTCTGTTTTTATTTCCACTGACATGCCGTCTGGGAGTAGAAATGGTGTGCCATAATGACTGGCTGTTTCTTAATTCTTGTAGAAGAATGCCTTTTCAGATTATCAATACATTTTTCCATTCTTTGAACTAGAGTGACATACATAAGGATTAAATTAATAATTTTCTGTAATTGCTTTTGTTTTAGACAATCATTTCAAACGTTTTTGCTAAATACATTTACCACAGTTTTTTTTTTTTTTTTTTTTTTTTGAAATTTGCATTCTCCTTTTATGAAATTCCACTGCAGGGTAATTCAACAAATGTGTGCCTGTTAAAGGGTTGTGACTGTGGGCAGAGTTGTACATTTTAGCTTTGGTATAAATGGTTTTGCTATATTTGGTAAGAAAGATGTAAAAAGAACCTTGGACTTTCCCTCATATGATACAGAAAAGAAATGAAAAGTTTAAAAAAATTTAAAAAGAAAACCATCCAAACGGACTTTTACTGAGTCAGAGGCTATCTGTCAGGGTTTCAGAGCAGTGAGAGCTCAGTCACACAAGATACCTTGTCTGTGAGGTTAGGCAGTGTCCTTCTCACTTCAAAGCTGATGAAAGTCAAGTGACCCAACAGGTAGGCTGGCAGGAGAGTTGTGTTAAGACTTCATCTGGTGCTTTTATATACTTCATTCTAGACTCTGCTGTCATTTCTTTTCCCGTGAGTTACGCAAACAAAACTTTAGATCAATGTGAAAGACTTTGAATTTCTACATTTCTGGCAATTGAGGTAATCCTTGAGAAAAATGTTAATCAAAGTGTGAGAGTTTGTGATATTACTAATCAAAGAATAGTAATGAGAGTATATAGGGTATAGGTAGAAAGATATTATTTTGTATAATAGATTTATTACAGCTGAGTTGGCTGTAAAATATATTTCTATGAAGCCAACCAGTAGGATTTCCCTACTGATTTCTGTTTTTAAGTGAGTGAAATATTTTTTCACTTATAACATCTCTTGAAATGTAATGAGATAAGAACTGAGCATCTGGTAACATGTTGGTGAGAGAGTGGCTAATGTGACTTTTGTTTACCAGAGCACTAGTTGAAATTTTCTCTGTGGGGTACTGTAGTTCCAATTTAGCAGTTTATTTTGTTGCGGCACAATGTTCCAGTATCTCATTTCAACCATCAACTGCTTCTCTGTTCTTCTTTTCCGTCTCATTTTGTTTATATTACATTTCAGAAATAGTCAAAATTCTCAAGATTTTCTTCTTTGACCACGAGTAGAGTGACAAATAGGCCCAAAGCAAAATCAGATTTTACCAGTAGGTCCTGTGTTGGTCAGGCTAATGACTAACAGAGTGGCACCCACATGGTGTGTTTGAAGAAGATACTGAGAAATACTCTTTGCTCAGAAAAGAGATCTCACTCACTATTCTGTCATAGTGTCTACATCCCAGAAGTGAGATTTTATTTCTTTGAATCTGGAAGGACCTTTAACTTGTAGTCTGTTCTTGCTGTGGTTCAAGTGCAGTTACTCCTGGAATGAACTCTTGTTTGTTTGTTATTTTATCAATATCGACAACTCTTACCCGGTGGAGATGAATTGAGAACCCTTTGAGACTAAGACATTCTAGGAAAGGGGAGGTAATTGGCTTGAAGGACTATTTTCATGATTCTTTTATGAATATTGCAATTGAAGGTTTTTAATTATATATTTTTTTGGATGATGGGGGAAAAAAAGCACCCTGGAGGGCTTATAGTTGTTTTTTTAACATGTTGTTAGATATATTTTTTTAAGCAACTACTTTTGCAAGAATGAGAAATGATATGTGGCAGGAAATAAAATGGAATTGGTCAAAATAATTTCAGCCAACTCACAGTTTAAGGTCTTCCCCATTTTATTGCTTTTTAAATGTCATGTCATAAAACCAAAGGTTAGAGGTACTCTACGTGGAGTAAATGCTCTAATTAATCTGATTTGGATTTACTTATAGTAAGTGTTGACTAGGGTTGATTTCTTCCGAGGATTTCCTGCTTTGATTTTGTGGTGGAGCCTACTGGGTCAAGAAGCTTAACTAACACTTTTCCAGTGTGTTATAATTCTTTGTATTTCTCTTACTAGTTTCCTTAGTCATTTCCTTGTTGGAAATGAAAAGCATTTGGCAATCATGGAAATAATCTATCTGATCACAATCTGCCTCATGGGCTCAGGTAGAATGAAGGAAAAAGTGACTATGTCATTTTGGGGACTCCACCGATGAAATTGTTGCTATGTGTACATTAGGAAAGTAGTTACCTGAAACAGATTACTCACCTGGAGGAGCCTTTAAACTTATCTGAAGAGTCTATTCTAGGAGATCCAAAATTTAGCAATTGCCTTAAGTTGTCACTTAAGTTGCCACTTCCCTAGTTCTTGATTTACATAGACTACTACCTCTTGGAAAAGTTGATTTCAGTGGTTTCCCCACCTAAAATGAGCTTTCTCAAAAGTGACAGGAGTTTATTTATTTATTTTTTTTAATTTTTTTAACGTTCATTTATTTTTGAGACAGAGAGAGACAGAGCATGAACGGGTGAGGGGCAGAGAGAGAGGGAGACACAGAATCGGAAACAGGCTGCAGGCTCTGAGCCATCAGCCCAGAGCTCGACGCGGGGCTCGAACTCACTGACTGCGAGATCGTGACCTGAGCTGAAGTCGGACGCTTAACCGACTGCGCCACCCAGGCGCCCCTGGAGTTTATTTTTTAAATAAAATTGTTGAATTTACATGACAATAATAATTTTTCAATTTTATTGTCACTCGTAGAATGACTCATGACTAATAGTGGAATTTAAGTATCCAACTGAAAAGTCATGTGTGAAATTCTGGCTAAAAAACAGGTTTCCAAAGAAATGCTATAGTGGTAATGGTGATGATCGGGATGGTGCTTGTGTTTGGAAAAACTATATGCAAAAGCAACATTTAAATAATTGACATTTTTGTATACGCTTAATTTAGAAAAGAGTTTTCAGATATTATAAAAGTATATCATTGGATTTAAAATAAAAACTATTTTTGAGGGACCTGGGTGGCTCAGTTGGTTAAGTGCCTGACTCTTGGTCTCAGATGAGGTCTTGGTCTCAGGGCTATGAGTTCAAGCCCCACATTGGGCTTAGCACTGGGGTGAAGCCTACTTAAAAAGTAAATCAGGGGCGCCTGGGTGGCTCAGTTGGTTAAGCGGCCGACTTCGGCTCAGGTCATGATCTCGCCGTCCGTGAGTTTGAGCCCCGCGTCGGGCTCTGTGCTGACAGCTCAGAGCCTGGAGCCTGTTTCAGATTCTGTGTCTCCCTCTCTCTGACCCTCCCCCGTTCATGCTTTGTCTCTCTCTGTCTCAAAAATCAATAAACATAAAAAAAAAAGTAAATCAATAAAAATAAAATAAAACTATTTTTAAAAAACCTTAACCTGTTATATATTTAAAAACATTTCTTTATGTAGCTGTTTTAAAGTATATTTATTTGAATGAATGAGTTATAAAGATTTTGAAAAATCTATATTAATTGATATTAATAACTGTATTTATAGCTCTGACATTCTGTTATTTTATAATACTCTTGATTTTAATGTCAATTTCTGGATGATACAGATGTCATTTTTATAACAACTTACAGTTTAAAAAGTTATAGCCAATTATCTTTATAGGTATATCTAATCTATCTTGTTTCAATTGCAGGAAGCATATAGGATCCAAGTCTAATTTGTTCTTGAGTATAGAGCAAGATTACCTACATGTGAATCTGAGCAATAGCACTTAATATCGGTATGACTTCAGACAATGTAAACTGTAGCTAAGTTTTCTCATCTGTAAGTGGGTTGACAATAGTATCACTTTCACTGGCTTATTGTGAGGAATAAATGTGTTGATTAATGAATTACCCTAAGCTCCTGAGACTGTGCCAGGTACCCAGTAAGAAGGCATTAAACAATTACCATTATTGATTATAAAGAATATATTGCTGGAGTCATAGAGGTCTGAGTTAAATTCCCAATCCTAGACTTATTAATTAAATGACATTGGGCAAGTTAGCAAACCCGTTTGATCTCAGTCTTAACATAAATCTAATGGGATTGCTGTATTAGGTAAGCGTATCTCATGTAACTTATTAGCACATGTTTTGGCACGTTTAGATGTGTGATAAATGGTAGCTCAAAAAAGAATGTAGTTAAAGGCAGATGGTAAAACAGTTGCAGGTAACTGTAAAATACTGGATTAAAAAATCTATATAAAGACACTAGAAGGCATTTAAAGTAAATAGAAATGTGTAACTGGCAGGGTTTTAAAAACCTGTTACTGGAATGTGTAAGAATTGCGTTTACAGCTTATGGTCCCAGGGTGAGACCCAACTCTCACAGATATGGCTGTGGAAATAAATTGCAGCCTTACTAGCTAATGAAATCAAGATCAGAGTTTGGGACTGGGAAACAGCTAGAAATTTAAAGGAAAACTTGGACAGCACAAAACTTAGAAGTAAGACAAATTCAGAGCATAAACTGTCCAAATCCATGGTTGGCTGCTGAACTACATACGTACAGACAAGAGGCTTGATGAAAATTAAACAGACGCTAGAGAGAAGTCTGAAAAATATAAGTATTTAGATCCAGATCTGTGATTTGGATGCTTTTCTTAACTGAGTGCAATTTTCAACTGTGCACAGCACAGGTGGCAGAAAGCTGAAGCTGGGCGGATTTGAGATATGATGATACGGAACCCCAATGCAGAATAGCAACTGGAAAATAGGGAAGAGTCCCTACAAGCAAGAAATCACAGAAAGTGAGTCTAATCTCTGCCCTAAGTTTTGGCTTAACAGAGAATTTTGTGGCAACAGGGAGTCTTACCGGGATCTGTAAGAAAGAAGTAAGAAACCACAGGCTGTGTTCCATAGGGGGAAGCTATATTTTTAGTTAAATACCAGGCAAGTTAACTGCCTAGGAAAATAAAGCTCCAATAATTCTCAGAAGAACAAAACAGCACTATGAATACCTATATCATATTGTCTACAATGCCAGTTTTCAGCCCAAAATTTATAAGATGTGCAAGAAGACAGGAAATTGTGACCCATACTTGGGAAAAAAAGGTAGCCAATAGAAGCTGACCCTGAGATGGCCCAGGTGTTGGATTTACTAGATAAAGCCTTCCAAGTAGGTATTATAAATATGTTTTAAAGATTAAAAGAGGGGCACCTGGGTGGCTCAGTCCGTTAAGCCTCCGACTTTGGCTCAGGTCATGATCTTGAGTTTCGTGAGTTCGAGCCCTGTATTAGACTCTGTACTGACAGCTTGGAGTCTGGAGCCTGCTTCAGATTCTGTGTCTCCCTCTCTCTCTCTCCGCCCTTCCCCTGCTCATGCTCTGTCTCTTTCTGTCTCTCAAAAACAGACGTTAAAAAAAAATTTTTTTTAAACATTGAAAGAAAATATATTCAAATATTTCTTGACAGGGAAGTGGTAACTATATAAAAATTAAGTTCTAGACCTGAAAAATAAAGTGACTAAAATTTAAAAAACTGCTAGATGGGTTTAACAAAAGATCAGAAATGGAGTAAGAGATAATTAGTGAATTCGAAAAAGGATCAATAGAAATTACATAAATATAAGAACGGCGGGGGTGGGGGGGGTGGGAGGAGATTAAAGAGAAATGAACAAAACCTCAAAAACTTCTGGGGCATTCCGAAGCAATCTAACATATGGAAGTGGAATTCCATAAGGAAAGGGAAGAGAAAAGAATCAGAAAAAGTATTTGAAGAAATAATGGCCAAAACTTCCTCAAATTTCATGGAAAACAATAATTTATAGTTCATGAAACTCAACAAACCTAAAGCAAGATAAACAGAGAATGTTACCCTCATAGTCATGTAGGATAGGGGACAATAATATTAAGAATGGAGGTGGGGCTCCTGGGTGGCTGTTGACTGAGAGACCGACTTTGGCTTGGGTCATGATGTCATGGTTCATGAGTTCGAGCCCCACATTGGGCTCTGTGTTGACAGCTCAGAGCCTGGAGCCTGCTTTGGATTCTGTGTCTCCCTCTCTCTCTGACCCTCCCCTGTTCATGCTCTGTCTCTCTCTGTCTCAAAAATAAATAAACATTAAAAAAAATTTTTTTTAAATAAGAAAAAAATGTTAATCCTATGGGACTTTTTGCCTGTTGTTTTACAGTCCTTCCTAAAGATTAAGATATAAAAGGAGGAAGCATAAGGATCATAAAAATACCCACTAAATGCCCTAATACTAAGAACGAAATAAAACCAAACAACAAATACTATGGAGTAGAACAAAGCACTAAATTAAAAAAAAAAAAAAAAAAAAGAATAGGGAGTACATGGAAAAAAATGGATAGATGAGGATAAATATCAACTTGTCTACAGGCCTTTCTCTAGTTTTCCCTGGTGTTTAAGCTAACTGACATTTTCGAACCCATAACACGTAGGGTGTGGAATACCAGGAGGCTAATTACTTCAGATTCATTACCACATTTACGTCATATGTTAATTGACGTAGCTAAGGTCAACTCCTCTCTTTCTTTGTACATTTATGTATATAGGTGTGTATTTATGTGTCTGTGTACGGGTGTGTCTGTATATTATTGGTATACTTTAGGAAATATGATGATTTCTTCAATTGTGGAGGAAATGATATATATTTAACATATTAATATACATATATAATATATATTTTTATATATTTCATCCATAATTGAAGAAGTCATATTTTCTAAAGGTTACGAAATATACAGCTCTTCTAGAGAAAGATTGATGCTATTAGTAAATACTAAGATGTGTGATTTAAATGGAATTTAGATTTAAATGTAATTCTATGACTTTGTATATATATATATATATACACATGTATATATATACATATATATGTGTATATATATATATGTATATATATATATACATATATGTGTATATATATATGTATATATATATACATGTATATATATATGTGTGTGTGTGTATATATATATATATAAAGAAAAACCAACATAAGTACAACTCCTGGCAATAACAGTCTGTGTGTATATATATAACCTAAAGTTATATATATAACTTTTAAAGTGGGTTTTTCTTTATTTCTTTTTTTTTTTATCTTTGGGAACTAGTACAGCAAATTCAAATATTTAAAGAAATCAACAAAGATAATATTTATAGAAATATTTAGAATGATTATAATTTCCTACTAGCTCTAAATTTTTTTCCTAACAAATATGTAATATTGCATTGTATATACAGGATACTGTGCCTGCCAGATTCTTGGTCATGAAATATATAAGTTGTGATTTTTAAAAAAATGTTTGAGGGAGAGGGTACATGCACAAGTGGGAGAGGGACAGAAAGAGAGAGGGAGAGAAAGAATACCAAGCAGGCTCCTCACTGTCAGCTCAGAGCTCAGTGTGGGACTTGAACTCACCAAATGTGAGATCATGACCTGAACCCAAGTCCAGAGTCAGATGCTCAACTAACTGAGCCACCCAGGTGCCCCATGATTTTTGTTTTTAAGGTTGTTAAACCTATGATGGGGAAAACATGCACTCAAAACAATTAGGAAAGTTCCAAAGTATGTAGACAAGCATTTGTTTAAACATGAAGTGCTTAAAGCACCTGCATCAAAACTACCTAGGGCACTTAATAAAAACACAGATTTCTTGGCTCTAATCTCTACCTACTGAATGCCAGTCTCTTGAGGTGTGGTTTTGGGGTTGTACAGTTTGGAAGCATCCCCAGCTGATTCCTAATGCTCTTCAAAGTGTTAACACTGTGAATCTACAAGGGTAGGGCAGTGAGAGATTTTTCCAACACGGACTGGTTAGCAGACAAGATGGTGCTTCACTTGGGCCGTAAGTGGAAGGATAAGTTGAGATGAGAGTAGAGGATATTCCAAGAGGATACAGGAGTGAACAGCACCAAATTTTATCTTTTTGTGAAAGAATGAGTCACAAGAATGATTTGTGTCAAGTATAAAAGTTTAAAAGGATAAAAAGATCAAGGATAAAACTTTAAAAAATACTGGAAAATTGGGTTGGTGTCATATTGAAAGGGCCCATAGTTTCTCTTCATAGATAAAAAAAAAGGAAGGAGTATTTTGTACCCGCTAACAAAAGGCCTCAAGGATCGAAAGTACTTTTAGAACTACTTATGCACCTTTGTTTTTGGTAGCTTCTTTCCCTTATATACACATACCATAAACTTTTGCTGTATTTATTTCCTCTTTTATTTATAAAGATACTGTAATATAAATACTAAACATCCTACTTATCCCAAATACTTCTTCTGTAACCATTGTAGCATCTACTTAAAATTAATCTAATTGTCTTATATTACTAAATGCCCATATTCAAATTATTTTCCCCATACTGTTTTATACAGCTATTTTTTTTCTCCCCAAAACAAGATCTAGTTAAGAATCACTCACTGCACTTGGTTCTAAAGTTGCTTTCAATTTAGAACACTAACCTTCCTGCCCAACTGCCCTTCTTTTTCCTCTTATTCCCGACATGGTAGCTTTTGAATTGTAACTAACAGGACTAGAGAGAGTTTACCTTTTTCCCCCCATTCAACCATTCATTTACTCATCCACTCTAATTTTTTTAAAAACAGTTATTTGTTGAACCACTTTTGTGTGTTCAACGCACATGAAGCTGGACATACAAGAGAACAGCAGTGTCTTCTCTATCGCATATCAGGAATTATTTTGAAGGAAACATTGTTTTTCTAATGAAAATAGAAGTACTGAGAATGTCATAAAAAATACATGCACACATGCACACACATACCCGCATGTTAAACAGATCACAACAAACTTTCAGAGTATAAAGTAATTTTTGCTTATGAAAACTCTTTTTCAGAGTTTACGATACATAGCCACAACATTTCAATTACAAGAATCCAATGATATGATTTTCTAAGTTGCAACTTAAAAACCCAAACTTGTGGTTAAAACCAAGAATGAGATTCCTCTAACTTAGGCATCTAGATTTGGAATCTAGACCAAACAAGTATACACAACAAGCAAGACTCATTCAGAAATGAACATCACACAAACACAGTTCTGTTCCAAGTGTGGGAAAGTATCAGGAAGTTGGGAGAGTTTCTTTTGCTCTTAGAGCCTTAACTGAGCTCGAGAAGAAAAGCCAATGGAGGGATCCTGGCAGAGGAGATGGCAGGGACTGATTCAGAGGGAGTTTATTTCTGCTGTTAAATAATCTCCTTTTTATGTAAAAACATTTTTAAAGATGTTCAAGAGTGCTTAGGCATGTCCTTGGAGCTATTCTGTCCTTCGCCCATCTGGGCCTTTATGGAGCTGCCTCGGGAATGGGCAATGGGAAACCTTCCCTGGGAAGGTTTTAAAACTGGAACTGAGAAAAGTATACCATTCTCTGAGTTTCTAGAATTTAGGACATAAGGCTTGTGACGTGTCAGCCCCGTGTTTCCCAGCAGGGTTTCAGAGAGGAGGAAGCTGCTTTGCAAAGAGAAAGAGAAAGAGGGAAGCTGTCCTGAAGAATGAAGGAGAGAGTCTGGGGGTGTTTGAGTCGTCTATGGTTCCACTGTTTACCAAAGATCACCCAAGCACCTTCTTGTCCTCGTGTTTCATGAGATACAGCCCTTCCCAAAGCTGAGCATAATTTCCATTTTAAAAAAAGTCCAATTTGAGTTGGGTTTCTGTTTCCAAAAAATCATTTTATTTTCACCTAGTTCTCTCCAATTGTTTGGATGTTAAATACAAATTAATATAAAACGAACATTGGATAACAATAATAGCAATGACTATTTGTATAATGCAATATGCCAGGCACTATTCTTTGCGTTAACTTATTTAATCCTCAAAATGATCCTATGAAGTAGATGCTGATATACTTCCAATTTACACAAGATGCAAGATTAAGTAATTTGTAAGTTAAGTTTATCCATATTTGTATTGGTGTCAACGTTAAAACCAGAGTCTGGCTCTGCCATGCTGTAACCATTATGCTTCTCTGCATGATTGATTCGGTGTGCTTCCTTTCCTCCTTACTGTCCTTCTTTCCTACTCTGACTGCAATGCTATCTCCCCATTTTAAGAAAATGTTTATCTATTTATTTTGAGAGAGAGAGAGTGTGTATGTGAGCATGAGCGGGAAAGGCAGTAGGAGAGGGAGAAAGAGACAGGCAGTGAGGGGGAGAGAGAGAGAGAGAGAGAGAGAGAGAGAGAGAGAGAGAGAGAGAGAGAGAGAATCCCAAGCAGGCTCCATGCGGACAGCACAGAGCCCAACACAGGGCTTGATCTCACAAACCATGAAATCAAGAGTCGGATACTTCACTGACTGAGCCACCCAGGTGCCTCCATCTCACCATTTTTAAATGAGCAAATAAAATACAAGTGCCTGGTTTGAAAGCAACAGCCCTGTTTCATAAGTTTATGTGTTTGTGATCTCCACTGTGCTTATTCTCCTCTTCTACACTGATTAAGTCTGTCACTTCTCACCTAACAAAGTTCTGATACAGACTGTTCGGTCTGGGAGATACAAGAATAAACCAGGCACAAAAACTCACTTTGAAAGCAGTGCCAAGTAGCTGTATGAGTATTCTCAGAAAGGAAAACTCATCAACTAGGAATTAGACTTCAGTAGAAGATAATGTTCTCTGAATGTCTGGGACTGTTTGGTTCCAGACTAAGAAATTTCCTACATTGTTTAAAGATATTTTAACTTTTCAAAAAGCTTATCAGTCTCACAGTCTCGCAGTCTCTCTCTCTCTCTCTTTCTCTCTCTCTCTCTCACACACACACACACACACACACACACACACACACACACACACACACAGTTATTACCTCCCTTTATTCCCCAACAACTGGGAATTGCCACAACTCATGCATCACCAGAGATTTGCTATAATGCCACTGACGTCTTCTAGTAAAATCTGCACGATCTTGTCTGTATCTTGTGGCCAGACCTTTTGTTGCCTGATCAATTATATTATTTCATGTGATGCTCCCTATACAAATCATTCTTCAGTTTTTATAAGGTCTTTATGTTACAAAATATATGATCATAAAAGATTTGTTTCAAACAATTCTATTCCTTGAATATTAAAGTGTTTAGATTCCAGGGAGATATTCTGATATTCACAATATAATTGAGGGTGTAAACTCAGAAATTTTCTTTAGAAGTGATCTTCAAGGAGGTGTGTGTGGGGGGGGTAGTGGTGGTGGGGATTAGTACCTTTTAAGTAAATTATTTTATGAACTATTGAGTATGGGGCCTAATTTGCCTAGGAACTTGTGTTTCTTTGAATATTTGTGTCAAATTATTAGTGCCTCTAAAATGTCATGATCGTAGTATACTGAATGCTTATGCATAGGTATTTTATAAAGAGTTGCTTTTTATTTTTTGAGATCGTCTGTGAGGATATATCTGTTGACATCCTTCTATGTTGGAATCACTCCCTATATAAGAACAGTCACCAATAGGATTTGTTATGTAGAAAAGGCGAAAAATAGTAGGTTAGGGAATGAGATGATTTCTACTCAAAGCTGGAAGATAAGGGCCTTGCTGAAACTTAATTAAGATAACAAGGTGAAGCTGGAGGTAGTTAAATATCATTTACATGCAAACAATCTGCAGTTATGTGGCAATTACACGGCAACCTAACTGAAAAAAGAATTTTTGTATAACAGGGTTGCAAAGGGGAACAAGTTAGCTTTTAGGGGTGGTGGAGATAAGTGTTCATTATCTTGATTGGCCTGATGGTTTCTAAATTTGGGGGTTTTGTCAAAGAAGATAATATTTTCAGGGGTAAAATATTGAGTTACATGATACCTGAGTATTTTTCAGAACAGGCTTATCCGTGTTCTTTAGGTGTTGAGTGTCTTAGGTTTTCCCTTGAGCACCTGGTGGGCTATCTCTGCCCTGAAAGAGGAGGAGATTCATTTGGGCCTTTTGGAGATTTTGAGTTTAGCACTTTTGCCTTCCATTCTCAAGTCAGTGATTATCAACATCACCTGGGAAGGAATCGGCCCTTCCTGTGATTTTAGCATATTTTATCCTCATTGTTCCCATAGCTCTTCCATGTCTAGAGAGGTGTGAGTTTTAGTAATTTATCTGCTTTTCCCAGTTGTTGTATGAGTTGACTTGCCATGACCCACCACATCCTTCATGGCACGGAAGTCCTGCATACTGTGCTTAAAACCTCATTTTGATGTTGTGTGTAATGTTGATAGTGTATCTGATGTGAAGTATTTCACAAGAAGTTTCTGTCTGCAACTGGGAACATAATTGTATGTATGGCCTATGGGCTGAGTTTCCTCATACATTAGTGTTCTTGGTGTCGTGTTTCTTCTAGGGCTGGGTACACACACCTGGGGGTCTGCTGGGGACCTGCCTTCTCTCTGTTTGCCACAGGCCCCACCACACCCCTGATGTATCACGCTGCACTCAATCCACACTCTCTGCGACCTGCCCGGACCCTGTAGTCTTCAGAATTTGTGATCTTTATCTGCTCTGGTCCAAGAAAATAATATCCATTCTGTCTGTGTTTTAGCATCTTTGTGCAGGTGATCCTGTCATCTTGGAGCTTCTGGAATGTTTAAGTTATCATCACAGTCCATCTCCCTAGAGACATTCTGGTTTATGTTTTGAAGATTATTCAGAGTGTCTCTATGAGTATCTGTGCCTTTTTTTCTTTTTTTTTTAATTCACCAATTCTCTTTCCTTAACCTATAAACTCTTGGTTTGAATTTAGTGCCAGGAAAAATTCTTCTTTAAAGAGTTGACATGTTTCTTTCTGTGTAATAATGGCGAAATGGCAGCCACCTGATTTAGTATCTACCTATCATGTATTGGACCTTATTCTGAGGACATACAAAACCAAATTTGAATGTTAGTAGCATCAAAGTGTTTTATTATAATAAAAATGTTTTTTGTTTGTTTGTTTTTTGTTTTTTTTAGTTGTCTGGAAATTTTCTCCTTTTCTCTCTTATATCTTTTGCTTTAATCTACTTTGAATCCTTTTGGAAAGAGGAGGGATGGACGCCTAGATGGCTCAGTAGGTTGAGCATCCAATTCTTGATTCGGCTCAGGTCAGAATTTCACAGTTGTGAAATGGAGCCCCCGTCAGATTCTGTGTGGAGTATGGACTTGCTTGGGATTCTCTCTCTCCCCCCCTCTCTGCCCCTCCCCTGCTTGCACTCGCTCTCTCTCTCTCTCTTGCTATCAAAATAAATAAATAAACATTAAACAATAAAGAGGAGGGATATAAGTCATTTGAAATATGAAATTACATTAACAAAGTCATTTAAATATGAAATTACATAAAAAGTAATTTGTGTAAAAATTTAACAAGTACACTTAATATAAATTTGAGTTGGCTTAATTCTCATGCAGAGCAACAAAAATTATGCATATCTTTAAATGCTAATTAGCTGAACATTTTCTTAAGGCATATTTGGTTATAGGATTGAATTCTACTCACATTTATGAATTATTTATAATTCCCAAGGTAAACTTATTCTTTTTAAGAAAAAAATTTTAATGTTTATTTATTATATAGAGAGACAGAGAATGAGCAGGGGAGGAGCAAAGAGAGAGGGAGACACGGAATCCAAAGCAGGCTCCAGGCTCTGAGGTGTCAGCACAGAGCCTGACATGGGGCTCAAACCCACAAACCATGAGAGCACGACATGAGCCAAAGTCAGACACTTAACTGACTGAGCAATCCAGTCACCCCCAAGGTAAACTTATTCTTATAACAAAACAAATAGAGCCAACATTTGTTGTCTGTTTATCTCTGAATGTATCATTTTCCTTATTCTTTAGAATAATCTTGGGAAATAGAAAATATCCATAAGGAAACTGAAAGAAAAAATGAATAGTGTCTTAGAGTTTAGGATACCCCAGTTTGTTGCATTACACTTCAAATGGAGCCAAGATTATTCACTATTTATACCTTGGTGGAGAGACAGAAATTGCTTTCTATTATGATTTGTTCAAAAACAGAAGACATCTGGTATAAGATTGTGTTAAAATCATTTGGCTGGGGAAAAAAAAAGATCCATTTTAAAAGCCTGCCAGATGGTTGACAAAGAATGCCTTTACTGATTGGTAGGACAATTTTTCTTAACTATTGGGCTGTTTCTGAGCACAAAATGCTCAAATGAGCAGAGAGCTTCAGAAAAAAAATATAGCCATACCACAATGGCTCAGTAGGAGTTAACCAAACTTTTCAGTTCTCTACGAAGTATCTTAAGAGCACAGATTTTTCTGAGTGGAAGGAGAATATAGTACTTTAGATTTTAAACTCCAAATCTTGATATAATACACTGTCACTAAATTTTAAGCATCAAGTCGTTACCAGTTTTCACACTTACCTGAAAGGGAATGTGACCCACGAAGAATAACGAAGCATGTGATTATCTTTGATCAAAGTTCCTTTTAGAATCTTTTGAGGTCGATGGCCCTTTCCGTGTGCAACTTTGGTTGATGCTTTTTTTTTTTTTTTTTAATTCACCCTGGATTGATTTAAAAAGGAGAATCAAACAAGAAGCTGCTGTTTTCCTTCGTTTTGGCAGGAGCTAAAAAGGAGGATCTTACTGTTTTTTCTGAAAGCCTTGAATCTAGGCATTGTTTGCTGGCTTTCTGCTCTCCCAAGTTTCAGCTTCTCTGGAAGCTTTGCCGGCAAAACCCAGACCTGTCCTGCTACCTTCTCCATGATCAGGGCAGAGGCAGCGGCTTTGTAGTCAGAGCTAAAGTCTAGTCTTTGTCCTGAGGTTACTGCTATGGGCTCTGGGTAAATTACCTAGTCTGTCTATTTTAATTTTCCATAGGGTTGTTTGAGGACTAAATGAGAAAATGTTTTGTTAAATATTCAGTAAGTGGTAGCAATAGTAATAAGGATAATCATTATCTGCCTTAATGACAAACGTCCATCCTTCCCTATTTACCTGTTCTATTAAGATACATAAATACTTCTACCAAAGTATTTGGTAGAATCTCTAAATAGGATTTCTTGCTCCTGTATGAATCTCTCCTGTGAATACACAGATTTGAATGCCTGTCCTATTTCTGTCATTAAATACTGTCTGTGTCTATCTTAGCTTGGGCTGCCATAACAAAATTCATGGACTGGGTGGTTTAAAACACAGAAATTTATTTTCTCATAGTTCTACAGCTGCAAGTTGGGGATCAAGGTGCCAGCTTTGTTGGTTTTTGGTGAGTACTCTCTCCTTGGGTTACCAATGGCCACTTTCTCACTGTGTCCTCACATATGGGAGAGAGAGAGAGAAAGAGAGAGAGAGAGAGACTCTTGGGTATGTCTTTTTCTAAGGGCACTAATGCCATCATGAGGACCCCACCCTATGACCTCATCTAAACCTAATTACCCCCAAAGTTCCTATCTCTTAATATTATCACATTAAAGGTTAGGGCTTCAACATATGAATTTGAGGGTATACAATTCAGTCCACAGCACTGTCTGAGTACAATGGCCATTCCCTCTTTACCTTTGTAAGTTCTTAGTGCTCAGGGCAGTGTTTCCCAGGGAACAGGAAGTTACCACTTGTGCTCTTGCCTAATTAAGTGACCAGTTCAATCTCTGAACTTCTCAAAGTGACACAGGAGCTCTGCCAGAGTAGGCTGCAGACACCATAAGTCTGAAAAATCTTAAGGCCATAGGATCACCTGAAAAATACGAGACAACACTTTGTGTGGTGGTACTTCAGGGAAATGACTTGAGGTGTGATCTCCAACTGGTGTCCTGCTTGGGTGAATGCCCATTCCAGGCAGTAGAGTGTAGCAATTAGAAGCACAGACCCCAGAGTTCAGATGGCCTGAGTATAAAGACCAGGTGTGCCACTTCTAAGCAGTGTAAACTTGGGCCTTAATTTTCCATCTGTAAAGGGTAATAATAGTAGCTTCCTCAGAGGATTGTTGTGAAGATTCTGTGACATACACTCACACACACACATACACACACACACACACACACACAGTCTCTCTCTCTCTCTTTCTAAAAATGTTTATTTATTTTGAGAGCGAGAGAGAGAGAGAGGAGAACAAGTTGGGGGAGAGGCAGAGAGAGGGGGAGAGACAGAATCCCAAGCAGGCTCCGCACTGTCAGCACAGAGCCCGACATGGGGCTCCATCTCACCAACCAGAGATCATGACCTGAGTTGAAATCAAGAGTCAGACACTTAACTGACCGAGCCACCCAGGTGTCCTCTCTCTCTCTTATACTCCATGCTTAGAGCAGTCTCTGGTGCACAGTAAGTGTTGCATAAATGTAGTGGTTATTACTGGGGAGACACAACTTTGAATATTTATGCAAATACACTTGCATAAATGTAGTGGTTACATATATGGGGAGACACAACTTTGAATCTGTGTCCGTGTCATCAGTTTTCCTAAATACCTACAGAGGGGACCAGGACCTGGTTTGCTGATGTCAGACTGACTCCAACTGACTAACCACATTGCATTCTTTTTATTATTATTATTTTATTATTATTTGAGAGAGAAAGATAGCATGCTGTGTGCAGGCGAGTGGGGGAGAGGCAAAGAGAGAACCCCAAGCAGGATCCACGCTCAGCATGGAACCTGATGTGGGGCTCGATCCCACGCATGTGAGATCATGACCTGAGCTGAAATTGAGTCAGACACTCAACCGACTGAGCCCCCAGGTGCCCCGCATGTTCCATTCTTGAGCATCTTTCATCAGTCTCTTTGGACAAAGGAAAAGGAGTTAGAATTCAACTCTAGGCTCTAGGATTAAAATAAATGTATAGTTTTCTGTCTTATTTGTTAGTGAACTGATTAGTGTATATACACAATTGAGGAATTTATCCAAAGGCTAAGCATCTGATTTCAATTTATTCTACCTTTATGAGCTTTTTTTTTCTCTCCCAAGAATCAATATAGGCAGGACAATTCTAGTTACTGGCGCAAATATGCACTGTTATCATTTTATATTGTTAGTCAACACATTATGGACATTTACTTGCAAATGGAACATTTATAGATGGGGAACAATAGAAAAAGCTTGATCTGGACTATTACATAAGAGTGTGTGGTAGCAATAGCACTGATTTTTTTTTTCAACGTTTATTTATTTTTTTTTGGGACAGAGAGAGACAGAGCATGAACGGGGGAGGGGCAGAGAGAGAGGGAGACACAGAATCGGAAACAGGCTCCAGGCTCTGAGCCATCAGCCCAGAGCCCAACGCGGGGCTCGAACTCACGGACTGAGAGATCGTGACCTGGCTGAAGTCGGACGCTTAACCGACTGCGCCACCCAGGCGCCCCACTGATTTTTAAATAAATATGTAGATGGCTAAGAAACGGAAATACATGCTGGTTGCTATTCGATGTGGTTATTCCTACATCTGCTTAAAAAGCTGCCCAGCAGAACCTGTACACTGTGTGATTATGTTTCTAATAGCAATAGCTACTTTTCTTTAAACTTTCATTAATAAATAGTTATGTGCAAGGCATTTTACATATGTTATCTTTGAAAAAAGACATTTTAGCTGTGCCAGGATGTCTGCTCAGGATGTAGGGGGAGATTTTACTCCACTCTTCTGACACCTGTTGAACTATAGCATTTAATTATGCCAGGGGTCATTGGGAGAAACCCTCCATTATGAATTTATCTGTAACCATAAATTTACATCGAAGTAAAGTAGTATCCTCTGAGCAAAGCTGCCTGCATTGATGCCTTCCTTTTGAAATTCAAAGGTGTTACACATTTTTAAAAATATTTATTTATTTTTGAGAGAGAGAGAGGCAAAGAGAGAGAAGGGAGACACAGAATCCGAAGCAGGCTCCAGGCTCCAAGCTGTCAGCACAGAGCCCAGTATGGGGCTTGAACCCACAAACCGCAAGATCATGACCTGAGCTGAAGTCGGGTGCTCCTCTGACTGAGCCACCCAGGTGCCCCAGGTGTTACACATTTTTAATTGACTTATGCAAACTTCATTATAGCTTGCTTGTGGGAAAGAACATTGAGACTCCTGAGAGTGAATTCACTTTGACCACAGTAGATGTGACTAGTGGGTAAGGCCCAGCCTCAGGGTTGAGAGATTGAAGGGAAACACAGGTGCTGATGAAGGTAGCTGACACCGGAAGCACATAATTCTAGTCAAAATACTCGAAACCGAGAGCAGTGTCTGTGTTATTAAGTCAAAGCCTCATCACATTTGGCACCTGGGTCAGTTTTGTCATGGAGCACCTTCTATCTGAATCTACTTTTTAAAGAAGGTGCATTTATCAAGCCTCGAGGAATTACAACAGCCTAAGGAAGTTGCTAGGAGCCCTACCCCAGCTATGGTGGAGGTAATTAGGACCCCAGATTTAGTGACTGTGACACCAACGACTATAGGAGCTCTTGGTCTGATTGAGTCTACACCTCTGAAGCTTGCTTAATTTTAACAGGTGGTGAAATCCAGCTTCTGCTTGAGGGAAAATGCAGAGTTGGCACCTGGAGATAATCTCTGCCAAGTATTATTATGGCAGATGGCCACTACAGCAAGAGCTATACCATTGCATGGCTCTAAAGTCACTTTGTGCCATGAGTGACCTTCTTCCTGGATCACCAACCTCTCCTGTTGTTCCTCTTTGCCTCCTTTTAGCTGAATGTAACCCAGAGCTACCTCTTTGTACTCTGTGGGAGTCATAGTTGGAGCGGGATCTGGAGACACGCGAATTCTCAGGTGGGGGGAGAATATGGCTGTCTGAGGGAAACCAGGGTTCAGAGAAGTCAGTATTTGAGCCAGAGGTTTGGAATCCTCCTCCCTGGTGAGCACATTCAGTCTCGACTCCTCTTGTAACTGGCAGGGACAGTCAGCACCAACCCTAGACCATGAATCAGCCATTCTGGAGATGCTTAAGCTTAAAGGGCAAGGGGAGGCAGAGCCTGCAGAGGAATGGAGGCTTTAAATAACTTCCCCAATGTCACAGAGTTTGTCATCGTCTGAGCCAGGATTTGCCTAGGCAGCCTGACTCTGGAGGCTGTGTCTTCAACCACGCAGCTGGCTTTACACCTAGGCCTGTGTGAGCCTGAGACCTTTAAATCTGCATCAAGATTCTCTTTGTAGTGTGGAAAGGGGGGATGCTTTGGGTCACAGTCTGAATGTGGATTCTGCGGACAGTTTCAAGGCTTGGTACTTTTGCTGGTGGCTTAGTTTATCTTTTTCTTGGGACATTAAATAATCTTCTGAAAAAAAATTTATGGCTTTTTCCAGCAAGAACTCTGGCCACAACCTTATGTCATATTAATGAGAAAAGGCCATGATATGTGTCAATACCAGCTTGAATACATGTTGGACCATTTGTTGTCAGAATCACAGGACTAAACTTCACTTGTCAGTGTGTGCCCCAAGATATGGGCATAGCAGACACCCTTTTATAGGGAGAATAAAAAGTAGTATTGGCAAAAATCAAGGATTATCATGAATAGATCCTTGAATCTCAGAGCTGAAATGGTGCTCAAAGAGTAGCTTAGCTCTCCTAACGTTAGATCATGGCTGGTTCAGAAAAGTTAGCTGGCAGGAATTAAATCCATATGGTGCTTATGATTAAACGCACATTTGTTGATCGTTGATCTTTGGGGCACCTGTTGGTGAGATCCAAATTTCGTGTGGCTGTCAGCCACGCGGAGAGAATGACGGGAACAGTATGTGAGATCTTGATCCTACTCGACATGTTCTCTCTGGTTCTGGGCCTTATAATGTCTGAGGCAGAAACTCTGATTTTAAGTGTTTATAATACTGGCTGACTAAGGCACTGGGAAATTTTTTCAGATTAATACTGTTATTTCTTATATCCTGAACAAAGATGTCTTATTTGAGACATTATGTCAAGTGTCGTTATTTCATTTTCCTTCAAAGATGATTAAAATTCAGTCTATTTTTAAACCTGGAGGGCCATTGTAATTCATGTTCATTGATTTTGGCAAGCATTCTCCTACTGTTACGATTTTCCATGTACTTACTTGGTACTTTCCAACATGAGAAGCAAAAAAAGATTTGATATTAAGTAAACGTGTTCTTGAGTCACATGTACAGCCACACACACACAAAATCAGTGGAACATTTAGGTAAATGAGGGCTTTGTAACTGGGCTTGATCTATTTATAATGGGTGCATGAGACAATTTGAGGTCAAATACCATGAATGAGGTAGATGATTTTTAGCCCATAACAAAGAGCTTTTTGATGTTGATGATTTGAGAAGGACTTCATCTGGCTTCTTGCCTGTTACCTTAGAGGAGTGATAAAAACTAAGAAGATAAACCAGGTATGAATGACTAGTGATACTTCCAGATATTAATCACAAGTGACTCTATTTATAGATCATTTGGAATTAGCTTTTCATTATTGATTTGGAATTAGTGATGGTATTCAGTTCAACATTTTTATTGTTATGTTACTTTACCATTTAAAGGCCTTACCATTTTGGCTTAACGTATTCAAAGATTAATTATAATAAATCCCGGCAAGCTGAAATAATGACTGGTTTCCACCTTGATTATGGTCGGTAGTGTTGAATAATTGAAAAAAAATCTGAGAAGTTAGTTTTATAGAAAGAATAAGTCAAAATATTAACCATCTTCTAAATATTTGACTGGAAATCATAGCACATGTTAATATTGATAGGGGATCGTTCAGCGCAAAGGCCAAGAAAGAATTCTTGAGATGCTGTATGGTGCAACTTAGTAAGTTTGTTTAAGTAGCACGGGGACAGGACCCATGGGCAAAACGAGCTGCACTTTTACTGTATGAAGCTGGTGGTTCTATGTTTAATGCTCAAGGGGGAGAGGATGTGCAGCAAGTATCAGATCATAAATGTCTTCTTTCGATTTTTACTTGTAAAACTACTTTTGCGAGATTTCTCTGGTACTTATTCAGTCCAATGTTAATGGTTGGTGGGATGTGCAGTCAGTCATGAGACCCTTTAAGGTTGTAGCAGCCAGAATGTGTTTGATCCTTATTGGAACTGTGCAGGCTATAGATCAGCCTTCTGGGCTAACGGTGAACATTTTTCTGCTTTTAACCCTCATCAATATGAGTCCCTCCCATTAAAATTCTTATTATTTTTGCACTATCAGATTTTATATAAGATTAATAAAAAGTATAGGAAAATTGAGCTGTGACATGGTTTCCTGATATTATGTACTCTAGGTCAAAATGTTCTTTAAATTCTTAAAACATCGTAAATCTGACTCATCAAGATATCGAATGTACTTTTACGAAAAGGGCACAATTATTAGATTTTTTAAAGATACTGCACTATTTAACTTCTTTCTTCAGGCTACTGTAATGCATTAAAATAGACCTCATATCTTGATATTTGATTTGCTCTATTTACCTCAGATTACCTTGATTATTAAGTAAATCAAATAAAAGACTAATATGTTCTGGAAGAATAGAAGGTGAATGAAATCAGTGAAGATGGATAGTATCTATGAATAAAAATTTTCAAGGCATCAATTTAGTTTTTTATGATGACAAAGAGGTGGTGGTTATATTCTCAAGTCAAATCATTACAATAAAATTTCTATACATTTTCTATGTTTAAAATGGGAAACTTCTTTTTTTTTTAATTTTTTTTTTCAACGTTTATTTATTTTTGGGACAGAGAGAGACAGAGCATGAACGGGGGAGGGGCAGAGAGAGAGGGAGACACAGAATCGGAAACAGGCTCCAGGCTCCGAGCCATCAGCCCAGAGCCCGACGCGGGGCTCGAACTCACGGACCGCGAGATCGTGACCTGGCTGAAGTCGGACGCTTAACCGACTGCGCCACCCAGGCGCCCCTAAAATGGGAAACTTCTTACAAAAGTCTTATTGATGTTGTTACCTTTCACATATCTGGCAAACTCAATCACCAAAATAAAAAGACATGTAAAAATAAATAAGAAAGACTTTTGGCTAGACAAATATAGTAACACAAATTCCACATGTACTCTCACTTATAGATGAACATTCGAGCTGTAACTTAGAAGCATTTTCCTTCCATTTTGCACTCAGAACTACCCTTCTCTTTTTTTTTTATCCATCCCTCAGAAGGTTAGAAATGGGAAATGAAAACAGAGGAGAATGAAAGCTGACAGAGGCACATAAAATGCCTTTAGTAAAAAAGCAATACCTAGAGCTAAGCAGGAAAAGAAAGACCTAATAATAAACATTATCTATTGATGATGATTATCTATCTATCTATCTATCTATCTATCTCCTATAGATCTTCAATAATTTTATGTATTAACTTGGTCAGGCTGTGGGACTCAGAAATTTGATCAAAAACTAGTCTAGATGTTGCTGTAAGGGTATTATTTAGATGAGGTTAATATTTAAATCAGTAGACTTTGAGTAAAGCAGATTACCTTCCATAATGTGGGTGGGCTTTATCCAATCAATTGAACACCTTAGAAAAAAAAAAGACTGATATGTCCCAAGGAAGAGGAAATTCTGACAGTAGACTGCCTTTGGATTCAAGCTTTAATATTAACTCTTTCCAGAATCTCCAGCCTGCTGACCTGGACTTTGGACTTGCCAGCCTCTACAATTACATACCCAACTCCTAAAATAAATATCAGTCTCTCTCTGTGTATTTATACACATTCTATTGGTTCTGTTTCTCTGGAGAACTCTGATAAATCTATCATCTATCTATCTATCTATCTATCTATCTATCTATCTATCTATCTATTTACAGCAGTCATAAAAACCTAAAAGGAGTTTTGGGAAGGTGCTATTTAACATAGAAGTTAAAAAATGAGAAGACATTTGAAAGGCCTATTTTAACTATAAAACACCATCCAAATTATTAGCAAATAGTTTTACCTATCTCAGAAGGAACTGAAATTATCAATGAATTAAATCACAGCATATTAAGCTAATTATAATAAACATCAAAGAAATATCATTTTCATTATTACTACTCAAGGAACATCATCATATGACCATGTACTTGAATTTTTTAAAACTTTTGATTTTATTAAGAAGAAATTTGGCTTTTTTTGGCTAAAAGTATATGAATGCAATCATTTTTATCACAGATGATTTAATTCATTCTTAGTCCATATAATGTGATTGGCTGAGTTCTTTTTTCTTTTTAATGTTTTTTAATGTTTATTTATTTTTGAGATATAGAGAGAACACAAGTCAGGGAGGGGCAGAGAGAGAGGGAGACACAGAATCCAAAGCAGGCTCCAGGCTCTGAGCTGTCAGCACAAAGCCCCATGTGGGGCTCCAACTCATGAACCAGGAGTTCATGACCTGAGCCAAAGTCCAACCGACTGAGCCACCCAGGCGCTCCAATTGGCTAAGTTCTTTTAAACCTTTGAGATAGGGGCGCCTGGGTGGCGCAGTCGGTTAAGCGTCCGACTTCAGCCAGGTCATGATCTCGCGGTCCGTGAGTTCGAGCCCCGCGTCGGGCTCTGGGCTGATGGCTCAGAGCCTGGAGCCTGTTTCCGATTCTGTGTCTCCCTCTCTCTCTGCCCCTCCCCCGTTCATGCTCTGTCTCTCCCTGTCCCAAAAATAAATAAACGTTGAAAAATAAATAAATAAATAAAAATAAACCTCTGAGATATAGTCCACAATCTGCACTTTATTACTGGTTCTAGTTGATGGAGCTTTACAAACTAAAATGAATACACACATACCTACAGTGCCCACATCTCCTTTGCTTAAGTAAGCAAGAGTATTTAATGCTACTTGAACAGTTAATGATGAAGAGACACTAATGAAATGAATATTTTTTGAGTAGGAAGCCCAAGAGCAAATTGAAGAATAAAAGGATAACAAGCAACACTTACATCCCAAAAAGATATCCTCTAAGCAAAAATAACTTAAAGACCCAACTTGTTAACAGAATTCAGTAGGGCAGGTGAATAAAAAGAAACAAAGTGTTATTCTACTACTCTTGTAAAATTTTTGATATATGACAAGAATTTAAGTTTTTAGTAGAGTAAGGATGTTGCTAAAGGGCTAAGGTCATAGTAGTTAATCTCTATATGCTCCAAAGCATATAAAAATACTAAACAAATTCATGCCTCTTGAAGAAATGAAAGGCAGTAATTTAGATACCATTCCCCCACATTTTCCCCCACCTCACAGAATACCCCACTATCCAAAAACCAGGTGGAAACTTTTTTAGATTGTTAACTTGGTTGAAATTTTTAAAAAAGAATTTTGAAATAAGGAATTACTACAAAGAAATACCTCTGTTTGCTTCTCTCATGAGGACTTCCAAATTGTCCTAACATTCAGTTGAACATGTGGTCCTATTCTTGTGGCCCTAACAGTTTCGCTCATGGTTAGCTTCTTCTTATAGAGGACATAGATAGACGGAAGGTGGGATTAAATGATTAGATACTCCATTACTTTCTTCAAATGTTGGGAAGATTAGTTTGTTACAAAATGTTAAAATGTAATGCTAGACATTACAAAATGTTACAAATATAGGGTAGAGGTTACTTCTTGATCCTTAATTTTGAATAATCTTAAGGTATATTTGTTAATTGTAACCATCACTGAGATAATATCTTATCAGGCAACAAATTGCCTTTCTATTCTATTAGTGTGCTGAATCAAATGGTGGCAGTTTAAGGTTTCAAAAAGATTTAGAATATAATATTTATCTTTTGCAAAAAAAAGTCATTCACAATTTTATTAAAATTAAAAAAAATATTTTATTTATTTTTGACAGAGAGAGAGAGAGACAGCATGAGCAGGGAAGGGACAGAGACAGAGAGGGAGACACAGAATCTGAAGCAGGCTCCAGGCTCTGAGCTGTCAGCAAAGAGCCCCACGTGGGGCTGGAACTCACGATGTGAGATCATGACCTGAGTTGAAGTCTGACACTCAACCGACTGAACTATCCAGCTACCCCAACATTCACGATTTTAAAACTATTTACAATTGCTTAAGTTCAAATCATGTTCAAAAGGTCTAATTGGCTGATGAGTCATGTTCTATTCAGATATTATAATAGATTCTAAGAATGTGTGGAAATTTTAGCATCATTCCGTTGAAGGAGGTGACCGCCTTGGGGCTGCTAGTGCATAAAGGGCCCTTTGTGTGAGTTAGTCCAGGGCACCTCCCCTGGACTCCTGAAGGCCTTATAGGTACATGGTTTGGGCAGTTGGTTCAGGCTGGCTTACAGCCCCCAATCGTCCCATTGGCTTTGTCCCTTTGTACAAAGAACAACCTATAGAACCCTTGAGGTATCCCTGACCAGCTTCATTTAGAAATGGAAAAATTAGCATCCTATATGTGTTCTATTAGTTGACTGCTTCACAGGAAGAATCATCATCATTTGAATAAACCACTTTAACCAATAACATGATTTTGTTTGCACTATTTTAATGTTTAAGATAGATTATGTGACAATTAGATCAGTTGCTTTTATATAACTTATAATCAAGAAAGTGAGTTAACAGAAAATGTCATTTGAGTGATCTAGATTTAGTTTTGTTTTTCCTTTAATAATTTACTTCATCAACTAATAAATTATACAAAGTCATCTGAGAATTTTGACAATGGTAGAATTGTTGATCATAAATATCCATCCTGGGTCACTAGAACATGGTGCCTATGAAGTTTGGCCTCTTTTGAATGTAATATGAGTGGGTATACATCATTATTTTTTTAATGTTTATTTGAAAGAGAGAGAGAGAGAGAATGAGCGGGGGAGGGGCAGAGAGAGAGGGGGACAGAGGATTTGAAGCAGGGTTCTCTGAAAACACAGAGCCCGATATGGGGTTGGAACTCATGAACCATGAAATTATGACCTGACCCAAAGTCAGACTCTCAACGAGCTGAGCCACCCAGACACCCCTACCCTATTATTTTTAACAGTCATAGACAGTAAGTGCTTAAGCCTAGTAATTTTTTCAAATAAATCTTACATTATAATTCCTATCACTAATTTGGTAAGTTATGCTTAGTTTCACTTATACCTAATTTGTTACACAAGAATTTGTATTTTGTTCACTATAGATAAATAAAAGTTGCTCAACATTCTTTTTATAGCATGCACTATAGCATAAATTGTGCCATAGAGCAGTGGACTTATACTCACAGTTGACCCTTGAACAACATAGAAGTTACGGGTGACAATCCCCCTGATCCCACAGTCAAAAATCTATATATTTTGACTCCCCAGGAGCCTACTGTTAGTAGTCTATTGTTGATCAGTAGCCTTACTGATAACATAAATGGTCAATTAATACATATTTTGTGTTAATCTTATATGCATTATATATCATATTCTTATAATAAAGTAAGCTAGACAAAAGAAAATGTTATTAAGAAAATCATAAGAAAGAGGAAATACATTCATAGTACTGCACCATATTTATCAAAAAAGATCTGCATGTAAATGGACCCACACAATTCAAATTTGTGCTGTTTAAGGGTCAACTGTATTTATTTACTTAAAAAAATGTTTTTTCTTTAAACATTTATTTATTTTTGAGACAGAGAGAGACAGAGCATGAAAAGGGGAGGGTCAGAGAGAGAGGGAGACACAGAATCTGAATCAGGCTCCAGGCTCTGAGCTGTCAGCACAGAGCCCGACGCAGGGCTCGAATTCACAGACCGCGAGATCATGACCTGAGCTGAGTCGGACGCTTAACGACCAAGCCACCCAGGCGCCCCTATATTTATTTACTTTTGGCAAGAAACAAGAATGCCATGCGTATTTACTTAAAAAAATCAGAACATTAAACATTTTTAATTACCATTTTAGTATTAAGTCATTTAGGAAGATTTTTGGGGAATGTACTCAAAAAAGGTCCAAATTCAGATCTGCATTAGTAAAAAACTATGCCAAACACTGAAGAGTATGGATGTTAGCTATTTGATTAATACAGCTGGATATAGAGATCCAAACTATTAATGACCCAAGAAAGCTGCAAAAGGGGATGCTATTCAAGCTGATTCCAATGTTTTAAAAAAACCTACTAGAATCACGTGCTTACCTGTAATGTGACTGCATGGCTTAATTGAAATGTCAAGCTAATCATACCTCGATGAAAAATATGCTCAGATGTATACTCCCACCTCCATTTTCTTTAATACATAGGAAAACAATATAATTTTTTGATAGATCAAGCAAACACAATTAGCAACAAATACCTGTGGCCCAAGGTAGAAAATAAATAATGAGGAATACATTGTGGCAAATGACTGGAATCCTTAATTAAGCTCATGTTTCTATATACATGGTGTCATAATTCCCTTTGGTTATGTAAACCTTACCCAATCTTACTATTTTGCTTTTATAATGTGTAGACCATACAAATTACATAGTTTATTTTTCAATGATGTGCTTATTTTCTAATTTTCTGTTTTCTTAACTTCCCTCTTTTCCCTGCTTTTTTTTGGATATGTAGTGTATTAATTTCCCAGGGCTTTCATAACCAAATACCACAGAGTGGGTGACTTAAACAACAGAAATTTAATTCTCATGATTCTGGAGGCCAGAAGTCCAAGAGCAAGGTGTCAGCAAATTTGGTTTCTTTTAAGGCTCCTCTCCTTGTCTTGCAGATGGCCGCCATGTCCTTATGTAGTCTTCTTTCCTCCATAAGCACACATCCCTGGTGTCTCTTTGTGTATCCAAATTTCCTCTTATAAAGACATCAGCTAGATTAGATTAGGGATTAAGGACCACCTTAACAACCTCATTTTAATTTAAAGACCCCATCTCTAAATACAGTCACATTCCGAGGTTTTAGGGGTCATGACTTCAACATATGAATTTTGAGGAGACATAATTCAGTCCATAACATGCAGTCAATGTATTTTGATTGACCTTCAAATTAGTTTAAAAAATTCTGTTCAATAAATATTTACTGTCTGACATAAACCATATGTGTGTATGTTGTTTGTTATTGTGTGTGTAAGAAAGCGTGAGAGGAGAGAGAGAGGAAGAAAAAGAGAGAGAGAAGAGGTAGTTCTTGCCCTTTTCTGGGAAAGAAAGACAAAGATTTAAGTCTTCCCAGTACCTGTTTGTATCTTTTTTAGGATATAAAATTTGCCTGCTGAGTTGATGGTTTACATTATACATTTTTGAGGAGAGATGCTGTCTGACTCATTTAATTTTTCCTATGACTGACTTGGTACAGGGGAGACTCTCAAAAATATTTATTGGATTGAATAAGACCTAATATAACTTAAAGTGGTATGTGGTGGGTATCAGGGCAGAGATGCAAACCAAGTGTAATGAAGACAAGAGGAGGAAGGCAATTATTCTAACTCAGGGAGCTGAGAAGAGTTTCCAATTAGAGAACATGACAGTAGCTAAGATTTCAAGATGGAAGTAAGGACCAGAGTGATCAGTGGTGGTAGCTGAAAAGATAAATGGAGTAGTCTTAGGTAATAGAAAGTGTGTAATTGGAATTGGAATCGGCATAATGATTAGTTCACCGTAGAGACCAGGAAAAAGCAGGAGGCTAGGAGATACAACTGAAAAGTTGTGTTGGGGCCGCATAGAGAAAGTTCTTGAATACCCAAGCCAGATATTTGAATCTTATTTTTTGGATGTTGGGAGATATACAAATTTGGGGAGGCATGAAGTGGTCAGATCTTAATTTTGGGACAATAACTGTGACGCTGTAAGGGATAAAGGGATGGAGAAGAGTCCTAGATTCCTGGAAGGATGAATAGTAGGGAACTTGGTGAAGCAAAGCCAGAGATGTTGGTGGCTAGACCCAGGAAGGGAGGGTGGGAACTCTGTGGCAATGAATTCATGGAATGCCTAGGATACTTAGAAGACACTGACTAGATGAGGAGGATGAAGGGTCGTGGAGATGATTGGAATTCTGACATTTTTGACAAGGGCAACTGGGAATGCTACCAGACCCTATCAGGAGACCCAGATGCAAGAGGAAGACTGAATTTAGGAAGAAAAGGAGAAGTTTGAAGTTGTGAGGCAATTGATCTGCTTCTGGGAGCATTCATATTTTAGAGGTCCACCCGAAAACTGGATTTGTGGACTTGGAGTTAAGGAGAATACACAAAATGAGAGGTGTAGATTTAGAAGTTGACTGTGAAGGTGGATAATTGGAGATGAAATTGTTCAGAGAGTTAAAGAGAAAAGCATTGAACTTTAAAAATATTTAAAATAGTTAAATTAGGCAATTAGTAAAACTCTGTGCTGTGTGTGTGTGTGTATGTGTGTGTGTTCATGTATATGAGTACATAGGAATATACATCAGGAAATTAATGAAGAAAAGGTTAAAAGGGAGCAATCAATGACTACTTTCAAAGTACCAATTTGTGGCTAAGTCAAACCCATGGCTGAAAATATGAAAGACAATAGATCCATCAGATTCATTTTATTTTTCTTTTTAAATTTTTTATTTTTAAAAATATTTTTTAAATGTTTTTATTTATTTTTGAGACAGAGAGAGACAGAGCATGAGCAGGGGAGGGGCAGAGAGAGACAGAGACACAGAATCTGAAGCAGGCTCCAGGCTCTGAGATGTCAGCACAGAGCCCAACATGGGGCTCGAACTCATGGAGTGTGAGATCATGACCTGAGCTGAAGTCGGATGCTCAACCTACTGAGCCACCAAGGTGCCCCCCCCCCTTTTACAAAACTTTTCTAAATATTTATTTTTGAGGGTCAGAGAGACAGAGTGCAAGCAGGGGTGGGGCAGAGAGAAAGAGGGAGACAGAATCTGAAGCAGACTCCAGGCTCTGAGCTGTCAGCACAGAGCCCAACCTGGGGATCGAACTCACCAACCACGAGATCATGACCTGAGCTGGAATCAGACACTTAACCGACTGAGCCACCCAGGCGCCCCTCTTTTTAAAATTTTTTTAATGTTTATTTTTGAGAGAGAGGGAGAGAGAGAGGGAGAAAGAGACAGACAGACAGAATCTGAAGTAGGCTCCAGGCTCTGAGCTGTCAGCACAGAGTATGACGTGGAGCTCAAACCTGTGAACCATGAGATAATGACTTGAGGGGAAGTAGGACGCCTAACCGACTGAGCCACCCAGGTGCCCCCTTCAGACCCATTTTCAATATAAAACAAGTAGTCAGTCATGCTGCATTCTACTGCAAGTCTACACAGTTAGTACTAATCAAAATGGAATTTTTTTTTTGTCCAAAAGGCTCTAGAAATCTCTATGTAAGGCCTAAATTCCATTATGTCATATTGATAAAATAAAAATGCAGATAGAATCCTGTCTTAAATTTATTGATGGATTCAGACTTCAGTTATTATTGCTAAAATATACCTGGTGATGGGGGAAGCAGAATTGTTCACAAATGCAAAAAAACATTGCATATATAAAAGAAACACTTTTGCTAAGAAACTTAAGTCTTACCCTTTTTGTTTCCTCCTTGGGCAATGATTATTCTCCTGAAACTAGAAACTTCCAAATATGAGGGTAACTTCTGTACTATTGAGATAGAAGTTTGTGAGTGTGTTGTTTAATAAAATTCATTATAATCAGACAAGCTAAGCATTTAAAAAAAACTATTATACTGGCATATAAGGACTATGGAAATGGTCTTGTGTTACAGAACCACAGAAGGGTCTCTACATACAGTACAGCAGCTGAGTTTCCCAAAGTGCAATATGACCTTAATCCTCATTCTTTGGTAATGATTTAGCCTCATTTTATTTATTTATTTATTTATTTATTTATTTATTTATTTATTTTTAGTGAAATAGAGTGCATAAGTGAGGGAGAGGGACAGAGGGAAAGAGAGAGAGAAAGAGAGAGGGACAAAATCTTAAGCAGGCTCCATGATCAGCACAGAGCCTGATACAGGGTTTGATCTCACGTCCCTGGGACCATGACCTGACCTGAAACCAAGAGTCGGATGCTCAGCTGACTGAGCCTCCCGAGTGCCTTGATTTATCCTCATTTTTAAAGGGCTTGCCTGCCTTAGAAAGCACCGGTCTAATCTGAGACCTGAGTTTAATTTCCAGGAGACCCTTGAGCTTCCTGAGTTATTATTTACTCACTTATAAAATGGAGATTATAATAATAACAGTCTCTTCAAGGAGTGACTATAAAGATCAGATATGTTTGTGCGTGAGAAAGATGATGTAATGTTGCCGAGGAACACTGATTCTATCACTTTTAGAATTAATGACATATGATCCTGGAATTTAGTTAGTGTTTTGAAACTTAAGAATACTTGTTATTTTCTTTTTCACTACAACATGGCAATCTTTTTTTTTCAAATCCTGTTTTGTGTGTACTCCATGATTATCCCTTTAGCTAGTGAACCAGTTTTTTTTTTTTTTTTGAGCTTTATCAATTTATGTAAAGAGCAATAATCTGGGGGCCTGGGGAATGGTTGGAAAAGGACACAATGATTACAAAAGCGTGTGAGGAAACAACATACAAGAAATACAGAGTTTGAAAACATAACAATTGACTGGTTTGTGGTGGAATGTTGCTATGACTTTAGGTGTTTATACAGGTGCCATTTAATCTTCCAAAGATGGGTTTTCTCAATCTATATTTAGCATTTCTCTTCCTCCTGGCAAGGATTTTGCAAGATTGCCACTCACGCACTCTATTTAAAAAAAAAAAAAGATATGAGCACTTCATGTCTTAAAATGCCTTCCAGGACAGGAATCTCCCCATGTACAGGAAGTATTTAACTGTAAATAATAGATGTAGTCATGCCTGCCAAATATGTGGATTTTGGCTAAAATACATTCACTTGTAATAGATCTCTGATATGTACCTTTCAGCATACTGCTTTTTAAATATTTAGGGAAAAAAACTTGACTAAATATCCAGGGGGTAAATATCCACTGCAGAAATAAATTTCTCGGTATAAACTTTAATGCAACATTTAAGGGGTGCCTGGGTGGCTCAGTTGGTTAAGCATCCAACTCTTGATTTGGCTCAGATCATGGTGTCTTAGTTCGTGAGTTCAAGCCCCGCCAGGCTCTGTGCTGACAGCACAGAACCTGCGTGCGATTCTCTGTCTCCCTTTCTCTCTGTCCCTCCTCTGCTCTCTCTCTCCCTCAAAATAAATAAATAAGCATTAAAAAAAATCTGGAAGGTATATTCTTCTCCATAGAAAAACATTAGCCCTCCTTCCTTTAAAGGGAACTGACTCTTTCCTTTGGTACAAAGAGTAGTTGCCTCACTCAGGACAGAGAATGCTACGTAAACAGAGGAATGGAATAGGTCTAGGTTAGCATGTGAAGCATGCAGCTGACATTTCACAAAGGTGCTTTGTAGAGAAACATTCCCTCCTCAGCTGTACCACGAGCTGAGTATACAGCTTGGAATTAGTTCCGCATCTGATTTCCAACCTACCATTTCCCAGCTGTG
The DNA here is from genome assembly GCF_018350155.1 of Leopardus geoffroyi. Taxonomy (NCBI): domain Eukaryota; kingdom Metazoa; phylum Chordata; class Mammalia; order Carnivora; family Felidae; genus Leopardus; species Leopardus geoffroyi. The sequence continues at coordinate 21,187,840 of NC_059338.1, read as the reverse complement.
TGACGTTCAAATTCATACAATACCTGTAAGCCTCAATTTCCTCAATTACAAAATGATAGTAAAAAGATTTATAATACAATATGAGATAGTAAATGATATGAGATAGTAAATGAAATATATTTAGTGCAGTGATTGGCAAATATTAATATGATACGGGATAGTAAATGAAATATATTGGCAGTGATTGGCAAATCTCGAGTAGTCATTATGAGTAAATATTGTTAGATTGTAACGATAGAGCTCATAATTGAACTATCATCCTGTGAAAAAATAAAGATCCTGATGCTTAATAAACCAACATTCCATAATAGACCAGGATGGCACAAAAACAGTGAGATATTCATTAAAGAAGAACATGAATAAAAAGAGAAATCCAGACCAGAATGGAGACTATTCTCCTAATCACATCAATTAAAGTGTTTTACCAGTTCCACTGTGAGAAGCGCATGGAAATTTACTCAGATCCTCATTTTCATCCATTGAATGCTTATAAATATTATGTATATGATGGATGCTATTCATTTATTTAATGCATTCTAACATGTATAGTAATATCTTTATACATATCCATATATATTTTACTCATACTAGGGAATACTTTTTATTCCCATTCTCAATTAAAGTTCTGCTAATCTTATATAATGCCAAAAAATTCACACAAAGAACACTCTAGAATGACTATATAGAGGTAAATGAACTAGGTGGACCCTACTGACCACGATAGTCAAGATTCCTTTGCTAAGAGTGAGAAAACTTATGGTGGCATGAGTAGCTCCAAGACTATTCATTTGAAGTCAGGTAGGCCGAAGTTTGGGTTCTGCATTTTCTACCTAAAAAGTCAGGCAATATTCTTGGGTGCCTGGGTGGTTCAGTTGGTTGAGCGTCCAACTTCTGCTCATGTCATGATCTCATGGTTCTTGGGTTCAAGCCCCACACTGGTCTTTGAGCTGACAGTTCAGAGCCTTCTTGGGATTTTCTGTCTCCCTCTCTCTCTGTCCTTCCCCCATCCATTCTCTCTCTCTCTCTCTCAAAAATAAATGTGAAAAATTTTAATAAAAAATTTCAAAAAATTTAAACAGACAAAATTCTTAAATTCTCTGAGATTTCATCTTCCCATCTATAAGCTCAATATAACTATCTCCAAGTGTGGTTGTGAGAATTAACAAATGCCACATTATCTAAGAAGAGGTCTTCTTGGAGGAGGAGTGTCTGGCTGTGCTGTAACATTATAAAATGTTTGATGCAAGAATAAAAAAAGAGGTATAGAATGATTTCAATTGGAAAAGGAGAGGGGTGAGGTAATCACCATTGATCATCATGTATATTTACAAAAAGTAGATAATTCACAAAGATCATAGCACATTACTTCAGTTTGGGAATATTTTTTGTATTGTTAAAGACTTTTGATATAGAACAGATATGAAGATAATAAGATATTACCATAAAATGTTGTCAAATTTTTATCTCATTTGCATTTTAGGGAAAACTATAAAACCTGCACATGTTATAAACTGGATTCAGATAGGGCTACTTTGATCTATTTAACCTACATTTATAATACGTGCATAGGTATATCATTGCATCTTCACAGTGCTTTTATTAATCATTAATTTGTTGCAACTCCTGCTATGTTTATTAAACCTTGCTGAGAACAGCTATGGTTCACCTAGCTATATTTTGCCAACATTTGCTTTTATGATGTTCTTGATGTAATATGATAGGATTTATTTTTAGAAACAAGAAAGTTAAAAAATAATTTTTAGCTAGTAGTGCATAAAATTATTACCTATACCCTTCACCTAATACAAATGTCTTCATAGATTGCTACATAAGTGGACCCTCCCACCTGAATTTTTATTAAGAACTCTGTCTTCCATGGGTGTTGATCCTCTAAAAATTGCAGGACTGTTCATACTCTATATATTAATCTAGATGAACAATTTTTTTTTCTTAGCTAACCTAACAACTGGTGATTTCTGGGACTATTTTAAAGAATAAATGATTTTTGTATATTGTGGTTTAATAGTTTACTTCTGTTAACAGAAGCCAATTAAGTTGCAGGAGATTTTGGTACCAGAATGTATTCATGTCTTTTCTTCAGAGTGCAAAACTCCTCCAGGAAAGGGAGAGGTTAGGTAAGGACATAATGAGTGGGAAATTTCCTGGAAGAATGATTTATACTTCACATTAATGTATAGATGTCACAGCAAATTCTTAAAGGGTCAGCCAAGTAACATACATGAGGCACATAGGATGAGTAGGGAACTATAAGATAACCAGAGCTGTGGGGACTATAGTGATCTGGAAACTGCATTCACCAGACCAAACAAAGCACTTCTGACAGCTTCCTGTGGTTTTTTGAGTTGTCTGTAGCTACCTTGTCTTAGAGGATGGGTCATATTCGAGTAAGAGAGTGGAAGAGACAACTTCTAAGACTGGAGGTTCATGCAAGCAAAAGAAAGAAAAATATCCTAGTGGCTGGGGATGGCCTTAAGGAGTAAGCCTAGCTTAAAGCCGTAGTGCTTGACTAGGAGTGGTTTTTCCTCCCTGGGATGTTTGGTAATGTTTGTAGACATTTTTGCTTATCAGAGCTGGAGGCGGGTGCTACCGGCATTTCATGCGTAGACACCAGGTGTGTACCAAATACCCTACAATGTACAAGTCGTCCCCCACAACAGAGAATTATCTAGCCCAAATGTCAGTAGTGCCAACCAAGGTTAAGAAACCCTGCTCTAGATGAGTGTGTGTGTTGGGGAATAGGGGAAGGTATATTAGATGTTATATTCTGCAATTTATGGTTAAATACTTCAGCATAGAAAGTGTAAATTTAACTTTACCCTAAGGTCTATTAGTGAACATTTGAGGTATCTTAGAAATATGCACTGCAGAGGCGATTTGTCAATATACGAAAGACACACACACACACACACACACACACACACACACACACACAGAATCCAAAGCAGGCTCCAGGCTCTGCAGCACAGAGCCTGACATGTGGTTCCATCTCACAAACTGCAAGATCATGACCTGAACCAAAGTTGGATGTTTGATGGAGCCACCCAGGTGCCCAGAACTAATAGTTTTTAGATTATAGTGTTACCGAAGCTTCTATTCCTTGCTTTATGCATGCCCTCCCAAACTCCGAGGGTGAGGCAGGGTCTTGCTTAGAATTTTCTGAAAGACTGTCATAGTTCCTAGCTGGGGCTTAAAAGTATCTGGGGCACAATTAATTGGATTGTCTGTATTTATATATTATATATAATTATAGATGGAAGCATTTAATCTATAGATCATTCCAAGCTCACAATGAAAAATCAGGTAAACTATTCTATCCTGTCGTTCGCCTTCAAGCCCAGACGCTGAAAAGCCAGTGGGTATTCTCAAGGATCCTTCTTATCATGTCTTAGAGACTCTCCCAGACAATTTACAAAATGATATTTTCTTATAATGTCCTCATTAATGAATTTGCTCTGATATTTATTTCCCTAGCAACTTACACTTCTTGAAAAGACTTGTTCCATGTAATATCATATTCAAAGTTGTTTTTATTGCTGTAGTAGAAGCTTCTTGAAGGCAGGGAACTTGTCTTGTTCACAGCTATATCTTAATGCCTAAATTAATATCTGAAATTGCATGAGGTGAGAAATGAAACAAATCCCAATTCCTATGTTAAATGACACTGGGACCAAGCAAAAATTATTATTATTATTTTTGTTTTGTTCCAGGAAACTAAGACCATAAACTAATTAAAACACTTTATGTATAAAAGTGAATAGGTTGCTCCTCAGGACTGCTTTGAAGAACAGCCTGCTTACCAATGTTCATTTTAAGACCTCAACTTCTCTGTGACCAACAATCCAAAGTTATGTCATTAACTCTGCCCATTCTCACATGGTTCTCTGCTTTTTGAAACCGCCCTTAAAATCATTCAGCATGCATCTTCTAACCCTGTAACGTATATAACCTATAATCCTATAAATATCCTTCTTTTCCCTAATTTTCTACTTTTGGAGTTTTAAGACATAAAGGTGGTGTTCTTGCTTGCTGCAGTAAGTTCAGGAAACTTATCTTTTTTTTAAATAAAGAAATTCTCTTATTTTAGAGAGGGAGAGAGAGCATGTGAATTGGGGAGAGGGGCGGAGGGAGGGAGAGAGAGAATCCCAAGCAGGCTCCACACTCAGCACCAAGCCTGATGCAGGGCTTGATTACATGACCACATGACCCTGGGATCATAACCTGAGCTGACATCAAGAATTGAACACAACCGACTGAGCCACCCAGGTGCTCCGGGAAAGTTATTTTTTGATGATTAGGTATTTTGATTGTCTTCATAGGGGCTATTGACCAAGCTAACAAATATTTGTTAAATGAATGAACGGGAGAGAGATAACTACTGGTATTTCCATTTAATAGGTGCGAACACTATTGCGTCATTAAAGTGAGTAGCCTATAGATTCAAGCTCATTCAGCCTTTCTGCAAAGCACAATTTTCATGTGGCTCTTCTGAGATTTCTTTCTTCTTTCAAGATTGCCTTAAGGTTGCTTAAGCCTGGGTCAGCATGTGTTATTTGGGAGCGCGGAAAAAGGGGATAAAGTATGTTTGTACCATGTGAATTGTCTTGACTACCTCATTTAGGGAGTGAAACTAGACTTGGGGCGTATGCCTATTACTATTACTCTTTCACCAGTTTACATGGGAAACATAAGATATAGAGGAGTTCAGGGGCACCTGGGTGGCTCAGTCGGTTAAACATCTGACTTCGATTCAGGTCATAATGTTATGGTTTGTGAGTTCGAGCTCCACATCGGGCTCTGTGCTGACAGCTCAGAACCTGGAGTCTGCTTCAGATTCCGTGTATCCCTCTCTCTGCCCCTCCCCTGCTAACACTATCTCTCTCTCTCTCAAAAAATAAACATTAAAATTTTTTAAAAAAAATATAGAGAGGAGTTCATGATGAAATATAGAATATGAGAATATGGTGAAGAGGAAATACACTGAAGACTCTAATGAATGCATTCTCACCAGGGGATGATATTGCCCCCAAGGGGTAAAAATTGGTTTCTGGAGGATCAAAAAATCTCAGCTATTACAATGGTTGGTAGCCTTATAAAGGGCTATAGTACATAATCAGATATACCAAATATGTATCTAACATATCGAAATTTCATGGGGAGGGGGCAATTAGGAAAAAAAAATGTCTAAGAGGTCTTCTTAGGCAGATGACAATGAAAGAAAAGGTTGAGAAGTGCTGCTCCAGTGACAATTTCTTCTAGATGGCCATGATTAAACACTCTTCACATTCAGTTCAAAGATTTTAGATCTAATACTGGATTGGGTGCAATCATGCATGGGCCCACAAAAGGCATTTAGTTGTTAAAAAAAACCTGCACATTTAAAAAAAAGATATTCTTAAGTAGAAAGAAAGGTAGCTGGGATTTCTTAGTACTTCCATAAGCTTGGTTATATATGTTGTTAAGTCAGAAACTGCAGTGTGTGTGTGTGTGTGAGAGAGAGAGAGAGAGAGAGAGAGAGAGAGAGAGAGATGTCAACTTTTCTAAGACAGAAGTCTCTGAAAACTTAGCAGACTCACCTGACCTTGATGATGGGTCTGGTAAAACAAAATTCACAGAAATTTATTGTAAAGAGATTAACCTGAGTACACCAACACTTTAGCAGACTGTGGAAAAGGCTATAAATGAAGTAAATCATTAGAGACCATGGTTTCCTTGTTCTGGAAAAAATAACAAGCCCCAATATTTACTGTACTCTATCACATTAGCAAGATGTACCAGGCAACACTAATCAATCACAGCTGCTGGAGAGCAAATAATTAATATGTCTCATTATATTATTCATCCTCTCAGCTAGCAGAAGAACTTGATAATGGGGTCTCTGTGTGCCACTTGACTGTTTGCATTTAATTTGGATTGTAGTCAGAAAATGCTCAAATATTCTTAAAACATGAAATGGCAAAAGATGCTAGTCTGAATTTATTGACATATGGTCAACTAATTTCTTTCTAAATAATTAATTTCCAGGAAATATGAGATGCTAAAATAGATACCTAAATATCTACATAAACATATTTTACTGAAGTAAATTATCCTGAAAAGTGGTCATTCAACTACCTTGATATTGTGTAGGTATGATACGGGAGATAAGACTTAGTTTATAATGTAATAAAGACCATAATAATATGAGTTTTTATGAGGTTATTTTCTTTTTCTGCAGAACCCCAGGTATAGATTATTATTTTAAACAATGCAAACTAATAGACCTACACTTTCAATTTGTAAACTAACAATTATTGTGTTTCATACCTCTCAGATTGCAGTTTTAAATGATCATATTCTAGGCAGCTATATTTTCCCATTTGCATAAAGTAAAAAAGATACAGCAATAGAAAAAGAAGCTTATTTATGAACATTTATTGAGGTCCTATCATAAGCTGGTCAGTTTATTAGATACTTTACATGTGTTATTGAGAATAATATAATCTTCACAGCAACTCTGTGAAGTAGCTTTTATCCACTGATACTACTTAAAAAAAAAGACTTTATTTTTTTGGGAAATTTTAGGTTCATAGCAAAATACAGAGGAAGATTAGACAGGTGTGGTGGTAGGTGCCGATGGGCCTTGTAGTCCGTGGCAAAGATTTTGGAATTTTTCCTTGAGTGCAATTGATGTCACTGGAGACCTTTGAAGGGTGATATAATCCTGCACATTTTCAAGTGAACACTCTGTTGTGTGTGTGTGTGTGTGTGTGTGTGTGTGTGTGTGTGTGCGCGCGCGGGCGCGCGCGCACGCGCGTGTGGGCAGGCACTTTGGAAAGTGGTGAGAGTGGAGAGGTAGAAGCTGGAAGGCCAATTAGGAGACTACTGCAGTAATCCAGTTACAATATGGCAGTGGCTTGGAGTAGTCAATGTAGTGAAGATGATAAGAAGTGATAGACTTCAGCATACATTTCAAAGGAAAGATGATGGGATTGCCTGATGCATTGCATGTGGCATGTGACAGAAAGAGCAAGCTCAGGAGGAGTCTAGGGTTTGGACTAAATCTTTGTGTTTCATGCATTGCATTGCCAGGGGTTGCTGTGAACATTCAGAAGTGAGAGAGAGGTGATGTTCTAACCTGGGGTGATCATGGAGGACTTTGGGAAAACATGGTGGGATTTAAACTGGATATTGAGGAACAGGATACCTTTAAGCTAAGAAGAAAGGGGGCAGAAATTTCGGTCTGGTGAAATGTAACAGAGAAAAGAGCAGAACTTGGGGTGCCTGGGTAGCTCAGCCTGTTAAGCATCCAACTTCATTTCAGGTCATGATCTCACGGTGTGTGGGTTCAAGCCCCGCATTGTGCTCTGTGCTGACAACTCAGAGCCTGGAACCTGCTTCCAATTCTGTGTCTCCCTCTTTTTCTGCCCCTCCTCTGCTCGCACTTTGTTTCTCTCTCTCTCTGTCTCTCAAAAATAAATAAAACATCACAAAAAAGAAGTGCAGAACTTGGAAGAGGCAATGATGTTTCCCGAAATGAGGAAAGTTGAGAAGGAATAGACTTTGGAGGAAGAGCAAGATTTTGGATATATTAGTTTTGAAAGTTCTTATTAGATACCAAACTATTTATGGATCCTCAAACATTTCATACTCCTTTTATTTGTGAGAGTTGTTTGTCAGAAGCAGTAAACCAAGAACAAATAGTACTGTGCTCAAAGTACTTTATAATCTCTTTGTCTTTATTTTCTTTAGTTATGATTCACATGTAAATGATTTTAGCAATTCCAGATCCTATTAGGAGATTGTTTAAAAAACACTTTTCTCTCTCACAGTGATTTAGTTGACAATGATACTCCATGTTGTCCTTTTAAACCACTTAGTTATTTTTCAGAATTATCCCTAGCTCTGATATTTAGAAATCCTTGTCTACTATTTACCATTATTTATTATAGAGGAATGGTTCATTATGTTTTCTATTAATATGATTTAGTTTTTCCCTGAAAATTTATATTACTTCATTAAAGCCATGAAACAACTTTAACATCATTGAGTTCTTACTTATGAAGCCCGTTTCAGAGTGCTTTTTCATTGCTTTTGGGAGATACAGATACTTGAATGGAGATTTGTTATTGATAATGAATGCTTTTCCTAAATCAATGACATCAAGAAGTATTTAATAACATGTTGTCCACCTGGTACTAGATGTGGATTTCTCCAAGCAGAAATTTAGCTTAAAGGATAAAAGTAAGTTCTGGTTTTTCCTCTTCTAGCTGTGTGGCTAGAATAAATTGCTTAATGCCTCTACAGTCTCAGTTTTACCTGCTATACAACAAAGGTAACAGTGGAACCAAATTCATAAGTTTGTTGTGAGAATTGGAGGAGATCATCTGCATGCAGTGATTGGCACAGCACCTGGCACATAGTAAATGCTTACTAAATAATAATAATAATAATAATTATTATTGTCATCATCACAAAAGGGCAGAATACCGTATCAAATGTGTTTTGTTGCATTTACTCCTTATGAAGTGTTGATGTGGTTTTTGGTGGATGTGAAGATAGAATCTGTTCTTTCCAAAATTTTATAATCTACTTGCAGAAATAGAGTACTATTCTTGAGAAGAACATAATGATAAAATATTGAGAAGTAGTTCAAGTAGTTCAAGAGAAAAATTATGATGAAATAGCATGAAATTTATGAACCACGAATTTCACTGATAATTATTATGGTGAGCATCTGGAGAGAGAGATGGTTTTCTACACGGAAGTGATCATGGAAACTTTGGGAAAATATAGTCGGATTCAAACTGTATGTTGAAGAGGAACAGGAGTTGTTTAAAGCCAAGAGAAAGGGGGCAGAAATCTCAGGCAGGTGAAATTTAACAGGGAAAAAGGCAAAACAGGGAAGAGGCAAGTGTGTTTATAGAAACAATATAAGAGTGTTATGATTTCTTTAAAAAATTTTTTTTAGTGTTTATATATTTTTGAGAGACAGAGTGTGAGCAGGGGAGGGTCAGAGAGAGAGGGGGACTGAGGATCCAAAGTGGGCTCTGTGCTGACAGCAGTGAGCCCAATGTGGGGCTCAAATTCACAAACCGTGATATATGACCTGAGCCAAAGTTGGACGCTCAACCACCTGAGCCACCCAGGTGCTAGAGTGCTATGATTTCTATTAAGTACAGCAGGCTTTTTTGATGAGACATCTTTCTAAAGTTCTGTTGGCAAAATAAAGTATGCTTAGGTGTGGGATTTAAGACACAAAACAGGTGTAAATTAGGGAAGGGAAGCAAAAATAGTATAAAAACAGGAAGGGGGACAAAACATAAGAGACTTAAATACAGAGAACAAACTGAGGGTTGCTGGAGGGGTTGTGGGAGGGGGAATGGGCTAAGTGGGCTAGGGGCATTACGGAGGACACTTGTTGGGATGAGCACGGGGTGTTATATGTAGGGGATGAATCACTGGATTCTACTCCTGAAATCATTATTGCACTGTATGCTAACTAACTTGGATGTATATTAAAAAAATAATAAAAAAGTATGAAAACTAGAAAGGTAAATGAATAAATATAACTCACAGGAAATAAACTCAAATTAAAATTTTCCATACTAAAGATAAAAAGTTTGGAAAACTTCAGTGGGATTCCAAGCACTCCTTATTCAAAATTTTAAAGTTTATTTTTCTAACACCAAACCATTATGCCTGGGTTTTCAAGACAACCACTTGAAAGTAGAGAAAAGTCTGTCTGTGCTTGCAAATAAAAACCTTTTTAAACAAATGTTTATTTATTTGCCTTCTTGAGAGAGAGAGAGAGAGAGAGAGAGAGAGAGAGAGAGAGAGCACAAGCTGGGGAGGGGCAGAGAGAGAGGGAGAGACAGAATTCAGAGCAGGCTCCAGGCTCTGAGCTGTCAACACAGAGCCTGATGTGGGGCTTGAACTCATCAATTGGGAGATCACGGCCTGAGCCAAAGTCAGCACTTAACTGACCGATTCACCCAGGCGCCCGGCAGATAAAAAACTTTTAAGATCTTTGTTATTACTACAAGTTTCAGGTCTTTATTTTCGAATTCAACTGCCAAGGCTGACATTTGCTTTCTGTGCTCTGAGTGCTCCCCTGAGCCACTTCTTGTTACTCATGAAGCAGGGGAACGCCAGAGAAATGCAAGTAAAACATCTTGGTTATTATTTCACATTTTTTTCCTGCTACAAATGCTACCTAATAATGAGGGTCAGATTGACTGAAATATAAAAACAATGACAGATAAGATAAAATGCTTGGTGACATTTTAATGAAAGCAATAAATTTCCATATTTTGCACATATAAAATTAGACACACATAGTTTGACGATGAGAAGTTCTACGTGAGAGTACGCTTGTCAGAAGACTGTGACTTTAAAGGGATGACAAATGATTAACTTTTGGTCATGTAATTTGGAATTTATGAGGCAAGTAAATGAGAAAAGTACATTTCATGTACAGGAAATGACACAGTGGAGAGAAGTCATGTGGGTTTGAGGGGCTTGTGAGCAGTTTCTAATAGCTAGAGCACACACACTGTGTGTGTGTGTGTGTGTGTGTGTGTGTGTGTGTGTATGTGTGTGACAGAGAGAGAGAGAGAGAGAGAGAGAGAGAGACTAGAGAGATGACTGCTAGACCAACAGAGACAGACAGACAGTCAGAGAGCCAGCACAAGAAAGCATGAGAGAGCAAGCAAATGAGATTGGAATGGTAATCAATCATGGTGGATGCAATGCGGAGTTACTGTTTGACAGGGTTGTGGTTGGGAGCCACCTCAGGGAGAAGAGTGTTCCCATCTTTCAGAAGAAAACTGTCGTAATCCATGCAAGAATGGTGGGAATAAGAACTAAGGTAGCCACTAAGTGGAAAAATGAAGACAGCGAGACATTTAAAGCAGAGCAGACAAAACTTGGTTACAAACTGGGCTTTGGGGCCGAAGGAGAGGAAGGAGTCTCAGATGACTCTCTGGGTTCTGACTAAAGTGACTGGGTAGCGTCATTTAGTTAGCAAATATTTACATATTAACTGTTTTTAAACTCTTTGCTGGGCTGACAGCTTCTCAGCACATGAAGGTAACTGAGAGTTTAGTGGAAGGGTAGGCAAGTGAACATAACAATTATATTACGGGTGATGCCATTTGTTCTGATGAAGAATACAGGAACTACAGGAAGCAGAGACGAATTACAAGGGAAAACTATGCATTCATTTCTAGATGCAAAAACTGAGAGAGCTCTGGAACCCCAAAGTGAGCACTGGAGGTTATACTGAAAGGCAGTGAGGGCTGGAGAAACAAGAATGAACAAGCAACTGGAATCAGAAAGACCTGGGCTTGAATTGTTGCCTGGCTCCATCACTTGTTAGGTTTATGATTTCGGGGAAGTAACAGTTTCTCCATCTGAAAAATGGGATTCAGATCACCCACCTTTCTGAGTTATTAAGGTTGAGTGATGATAAAAGGGTGCGCCTTAAATGGTTCCAAAATGGGTCTGGAGTTCAGGTAAGAGATCTAGGCTGGGGAACTTACATGATCGATGATGCTTCAGGAGGAGAGAGGAGACTGTTTTGGACATATCTAGTTTAGCAAGAGGGGCCTTGGTGATTTCTGAGCGTCTGTTATCTGAATGATTGTTCAGTTCACATACTCAGATTATTCAGTTCAGTTTGAATGACTTCCCTGGCTTTGGGAAGACAGAGAATTACTGAAGACAGTAATCTCTTAAAATTAGGTGTTTATGATGTTTTTTCTTAGGGTACACGTAAGAGCGCACATAGCAGGAACTGTTGCGTATTTCGTCGAAAGAATTTTCTAACCTATGTTTCTCTAAGATGATGCCTGCACCCATCATTATTGAAATGATGACAATAGCTCATTTGAGATCTGCCAAGAAGAGCAATTATCACTTAGTCACGTGACAGTCCCCTCAATGTCAGGCTGATTTGCAAGCATATGACTGAAAAAAAAAATTGCAGTTTTGGTCTTTAATAAGCAAAACTTCATTTGATTTATGGGAAGAGCATGGATGTGAGTCAGAAAGTGCTTAATTTTACTGCTGGCTTGGTTTCTTGATTCCTTGAGTGAACTTAGACATGTTTTAAATCTCCCTGAACCTGTTTTCTCAAGGTTAAAATGTAGTTAATAATAACTTCCTTGCACATGTATTGTGAGTCCTGAATGAGATAAGAAATGCAAAATGACTATCACAGTGTCTGGCACCTAGAAGCTTCCAAGTTTTATTCCTGAAAACAGAACCTCAGAATCCTTTTTGTTTTTTTTTCCTCTCAAAGAATACGCACTGATGGCGCTCTTCCCCAAAGCTTGAAGCTAATAATAATCATTCCTTTGTGGCAACCTTAGAAACAAACTGCCAAACTGAAACATAAAAACTGGGCGAGTACATACACTCCAATTTTAGATTTAGTTTCTGGGGATGTAACTTGCATATGAGTCCCCTAGAGTCCGGGATGCTAGGAGATAGTGTTAGGCACACAAACAGGCTGTATTTACCTTAACTGTCTTTTATTCTTCTCGCTCGTTGAGGTCTGTGAGAAAGAACTCAGTTGCAAGTGCTGTCAGAGAAACACATCAAAGTGTCTGATAGAGCTAAATGCATTATTAATTAGAAGCAGTAACATGAGCTGTAGTCCTGTCTAGAAGTCAAATTATCCAGTAGATTTTCCCACCTCGTTCCGGGCGCCATTCCTTTTAAAGTATAAGTTTCAAACTAGGTATGTTTATAGATATGGCATATTCCTTTCTTGCATTGAAACGTTTCCTTTCCTTATTAAGAATGGAAGCTCTCTAAGGAAGGGGGTTTACCTTTACAAGAGCCGCTTCTGTACTGTCATAACATTTCTGCAGGGCTCTTATTTCTTCCTTTCTCTTCCCTCTCTTCTAGCCTTTGACACCTGACGCTGCTGGTCTCTCGGTTTACACTCCTACTCCCTCTGCTTCCTCTTACATACTGCCTTTTGTTTTTCTCTCGCGTGCGAACTCTTCTTTCTTCCTTTTTAATTCTCTTAAGCCATTACTTTCTAAAAACACAATCTCTCTCTTCATAACTACCTTTTAAGGATCACAACAATCCACCAGGTACCACCGTCTGCACATCTGAGTCCATCAATTCACTTATTCCTGTAGCTCTCTGGCAGGGAAGTTTCCATTGCCGCCCTGCTACTGGGTTTTTATTTGCATGCTTGAATCTCGCCACTCAAGCACTGGCCTATAGAGCAGCAAACACCCTGCTCTTGGGGCCCTGTCACTCTCCGGCTCTGTGCACCGAGGGTGAAAATGCATCCTGGTAGGATTATTTGGAGGTTCAAGTAAAATAGCGAACTATTCTTTCTAAGGCCCATAAACTGCTAAAATTCGAAAATGTCCTTGATCAAATCTTTTTTATAAACATACTAGGTTGTACTTGGATAGATGATCTAAGCCCTAAGTGAATTGGTTCCTCATTTTAAGCAAAACTGTAGGGCAAGGCAACAATGGCAGGTACTAGATGTTGGATGGTGTCTTTAGAAAGTGACAAATGCTGGGTGTATGGTTAACAGATAAGAACCGCCTCCGATGAGAAAGATGCTGCTTATTAAAATTAAATAAAATGCTCTCCTGATTTCTTATTTTATTTTCTCCAGATTCTTTGGCCATACCCTCTAGATTCTTTTAGCACTTTGTTTCTTTGGCTTTGGGGCTTCCAATGATATTTTCCACTATTTGCCCACATCTCTTTCCCCAGGACCTCAAACTGAAGAAGCAGCCAGTTGGTACTGACTATGGCCATAGCCCTGCTCTTTTTTCTCCCAGGATAACGGGGACAGCTGTGGGTTGCTGCATGGTGAGGACCGTGACCTCCAACCTCTTGGTGGGCTCATAGCTTGGCTCCTTTACAATTGCCTTCCCTGTCATCCATAAATGTATATGTGTGTTTAAATATCTGGTTTTAGCAACATATTTGCCAATTAAACGGAAGATGTTCCATCCTATTACTGGAACCTGAGCATAATTGTATCAGCTCCCTTGTAAGTCTTTCTAGCAGAGACCCAAGCATCAATGGTATTTTAAACCAATTCTCGTGAGTTTATTAGCAGTAACTAGAGATAGTTTTAATAGTGATCCTCCATATTAAAATGGTCTGTATAATAATGGCATTTTAAATTTGAATGCATATTTTTGTATATTAGGTCACTGTACACTTACTTTCCATGTGGCTTATTTGTGGGAGGCTGTACTTACAATGATGAAAGTATTAGAGTTAGAAAAATCTTGGTTCTAGTGAGAGGTACTGAAAAAATTATTTAACTTCTCAAAACCTCAGATTTGTCACCTTTGGTTAGCCTTGTCAGGAGGGAGGAGCATAACAGTTATGTAGGGAGGATCCCTTGACTTTCTCTAGAGCATCCCCACCCCTTTCACCTTGCTACTCTCTATGCTAGTATCTTGTGTTTTTTTTTTCCTAGCATTTCTCAAACCTGATATGGTTTTCTAGAATTACTATCTTATTACATAAAGACAATGTAAGCCCCTTGAGGGCAGACACATTTTCTGCTTGGTTTGTTGGTGAGTTCTTATCTCTGACAACTGTACTGATGTATGGCAAATGCTCAATAACTATTTATTGGATGTGTGAATAACATATGCAAATACTTAGCACAGTATCCACTATGTATTACAACTCAGTAAATAATCATTAGTAGTACTATAAATGTTGTGATGAGCTTCCATGAGAATTAATGAAGAGTTATTAATGTTATCTTGCTCCTTAAGGTTCCTTTGGGTTTCTACTCTCTGTCCTGCACGATTTCACTATAAGATCTCTTCTGGTCATTGAGTCAGCCATGCTAACAGTTCCTGTTCTACATTTCTGCTCTGGAATCCCACTTACAACACACGGGCACCTCACACTCAACCTGTTTCCCAATCCCGCTCATCCTTCTGAGATGCTTTTTTTTTTTTTTTTTTTTTTTCGGCTAATGGCATCTGTACTCACCTTGATACTCAGATTAGAAACTTTGGATCAACCTTGATCATTCCCTGTATCTGATCAGTTCACTATTTCTCCCTTGCTTTTCCTTGCTTGCGTAGCTTAGACTATCATTGTCTCTCATTTGAACTTTTACAGTAACTAATAAAATGGTTACATTTTATTAAGCACACTCTCAGGACTTTATATGCACATGTAAAAGCCTACAAGGTAGCTGTTATAAATGTTATTGCTATTATCATCTAACAGATGAAGAAAAAACAAGGCTCAGAGAGATTAAACAGTTTCCTTAAATTCTCACAGTTGCTATGTGTTAGAGCCAGGATTTGGACTTAAATTGGTCTGATTCAAGAGCCTCCAACCATCTGTTAAATCTTCCTAATTGCCACAAGATTTCCCTTTTTCAGCCCTTGTTCCAATCCACTCTGTTTTCTCCTTTCCTCTGAGTGATCTCTTAGTTATTCTTCAAGAGTCATCTTAAACATCACCTCTTCTTTTTTTTCTAAATTCTGCTAGGCAGAAGTAGATGATTCTGCTGAGGCTGCACAGCCCTCTGTAAACAGGTCAACCTCGGCCATTATTATTTTGGGTTATTATTTTGTATTTCAGTTATCAGCTTACATCCTTGACAGCAGAAGCCTCACCTAATTAATGTTTGTACATACAATATCTGTACTCAGCAGGAGCTAGATAAAGTTTTGTTAAAAGAATATTTCTATAAATATTTAATGAGGAATTTAATACTTGCTCTTTATTTCTATGAGAATGCTATTAATTTTTTTATACAAAAATGTATAATTAGCATTTAAAATACTTATTTTTTAAAAAAATATTTTATTTCTTTTTGGGAGGGAAAGAGAGGATAGTCAGGAGAGGGGAAGAGAGAGAGGGGGACAGACGATCCCAAGCAGACTGTGCTGACAGTAGTGAGCCCAATGTGGGGCTTGAACTCATGAACCACAAGATCACAATCTGAGCTGAAGTCTGAAGCTCAACCAACAGGGCCACCAAGGTACTCCTAGAATACTTGTTTTTTTAAAAAAAATTTTTTTTTAATTAACGCTTATTTATTTTTTGAGACAGAGAGAGACAGAGCATGAATGGGGGAGGGTCAGAGAGAGAGGGAGACACAGAATCTGAAACAGGCTCCAGGCTCTGAGCTGTCAGCATGGAGCCTGATGCAGGGCTCGAACTCACAGACTATGAGATCATGACCTGAGCCGAAGTCGGACGCTCAACCAACTGAGCCACCCAGGCGCCCCAGAATACTTGCTTTTTAAGCTAAGTCTGTTCTCCTTTGGTTTTCTACTAACAACATAGGAAGATTTTAGTAAGCAATCCCTTTCCGTTTGTGTCCCCAATTTCCATGTCCTGTTTGGTATCTGGTGACTTCTAGTTACCCTGATATCTTTCTTCTCTCAGACTATTTTCCTATACCACCCTATAGGCCTACATTCTATTTCTCAAGCTTTACTTTCTGCCAGGCAACAGGTATCGTGTCAACACTAGTGTTTCATTCTTCACTTACAGCTTGAATTTCAAACCCGTTTTCATCTTCTATGACCAATGATGGATTTCAGGTCCTAGATATAGGGAAGATATTTTTGGGCAGTGGTATCTTATGATTTCTTCAAATCACACCCTATTATGTCTTTGGAGAAAGCTTTACATATCTCTTTTCTATAATCGTTCTTCCAAAATTGGTAAAAAGTCCTTAGCAGTTGATGAAACTATGGTGTGACTGATGAATTATAAATAGGAAAGTGTTCATCTCTGCCAACATGTTTGAATCTGAATTGTACAAATCTCTGTCACTATCTTCTTTGGAGAAGATAAGATTTTATTTTTATGCAGATACAATGAAGGCTTATCTCATATATCTCCAGAGTTTGAAAATGTATATCTAAAAATAGAAGAAAGTCATAAATATATCCATGTTCTCATATCAGAAATTTAACAGTACGTTTTTAACTTATTAATCTCAGAGTACTTACAATAAAACAAATACAATGTAAAAAATATGTTTATATGGGCTTATCCTTATAGCCATTTGATAAATATCATCAAGTTTTGAACTATTTTAATAAATATCCTAAGGAAAATGAACAAGATTTAGCACGTTATTAGTTTAAAATGATCTGAAAAATATTTTAATTGTTATTAACATAAAACACATACTTCCATGTAGAATTCTTGAAAGGAAAACAGTTTAAATTCTGTTGCTAAGTAAAAAATTTCAGAACTCCCTTAACCAGTGTTAAATGCAAAATAGTTCATTATCTACTTCCTCATGAAAACATTGATTTTTGGAAGAATTTCTTCCCAAAATGAGCCCAAACTTGTTACAGAGAAAAAGAATGAATACATTAGTAATGGGATGTAATAAAGCGCTCACTATGTGTGGCCCAGTCAAACCAAGTAGTGCCTCCCCTTTATTTGATAGATGAGACAAATGAGAGCTCCTGGTACTAATGGTACAACATCAGCTGAGTGATCGGGAACCAATCCATGGCTTTGTTCCTCAGCCCAAAGCTTTTCGTTTCATGTTACCACGTGGCACCTTGTTGACCCAACGTGAGATGAAGGTCTTGAGATAGCTAAACAGAGAGAGACCCTATTCAGGAGGAAAAATCAGTGCGTAAGCAATACTGAAAGTTCTAGACTTATCCTGTATTGGAGTATAAATACCCCCTAGAGGGGACAGATAAGTAGTAAAGAAGGCTGATTATTCCAATTCAATTTATTGGTTGTGTCAGTGGCTGACTTGGTACAATTTGAATGATAAGGGCTCCAGGTCTTCTGAAACTGCTCAAACTATATGTATTATGACTATGCATGTATAACACTTCTTAAATATATGTCCATAAATATATTTATTTGCTGACAGAGTGGGATAAAACTGTTTGAAACATGTGTAAACTTTTTTTTTTTTTTTATGGCTAGGCATCATCATCAACTTCAGATATCTAAGATGTCAATCTGTATTCTTATATTGGTATTTTTAACAGAAAATAAAACTCAGTGAACTATGTAAAATTAGACTACTATGGTAACACTTTTTACTTTAACTAAGATCCATATTAATGAATGATATACTTTTTCATGGAAATATCTTTTAAACAGTTTCTTTCTCAGAGATTATTTATTGTGTTATAATATTTATTGTGTTATAATATTTATTGTGTTATAATAACCCTTTGCTGATTGAGAAGAATTATCATTAGTATTCATTTTCATGCCGTACAGCATAAGTTTATAGGTAATTTAAAATAGTAATGCTATTTCAGTCAAATCTGAGACATGAGAAACACTTTTCATAGTAAAACTAAAAATCCCGAACAACAATTTTATATGGTTAAATTTTTGGAAAATTCATAGTAAATATTTTATGTATTTTGTTCTTCATTAAAAACATAGAATATATGGGGTGCCTGGGTGGCTCAGTTGGTTAAGCGTCCGACTTGGCTCAGGTCATGATCTCGCGGTCCCTGAGTTCAAGCCCCGCGTCGGGCTCTGTGCTGACAGCTCAGAGCCTGGAGCCTGTTTCAGATTCTGTGCCTCCCTCTCTCTCTCTGACCCTTCCCCATTCATGCTCTGTCTCTCTCTGTCTCAAAAATAAATAAACGTTAAAAAAAACACATAGAATATTTATCCATCTGTATGGAAAATTTATATGCTATGCTATATGCTAAACAAAACAAGTGAAATTGATATGAGTTCTTTCCTCTGTTATCTTCTGACAAATTCTAAGAAGTTGCTATGACAGGATAGATAAGAAACAGTGTTTTGCTATAAAAATAACTTCATTGTGTCTTTAAAAGAGGCACAGATTTAAAAGTTTTTAGATTATATTTGGATTTATTGATTACCAGGACCAGTATAAATTCACATTGTGAGGACAATTCTTAAAATATAGGAACCAAATTTTCTACTTTTATATCAATATAAGAATAAATGAAGTATTTTATACGTTCTTAATAGCATACAATCACCATGATTTTTTCACATGTAGAAGATATTTGTTATATATTATATTTAGTTTGAGTATAATAGTAGAAAAAATTTACAGATAAAATATCTCTCAAGAACACATCTTTTTATATTGCTCATGATATTATACCATTGACTGTCTTCAAATACCAAGTTTGTCTACTGATTAGTTAATACAAACACTCCATCTATGGAGTGCACTCATGCCAGAGACAACTCATATAGCTACAATTTCTAAAGAACTCATCTATGCATTATGCGAGCAAAATTTTATTAATAAGAAAACATCCATTTGTTGACTACTAAAACTTTCTAATATTGGTGTAATATTGGTGTAATGAAAACTAAAAACTTTCTAATATTGGTGTAATGAAGACCTTCCTTCTCCTCATATGTTAACTGAGCTACATAGGCATGCCATAAATTATGTTATTCATATTGTAACTCTTCTGGACCCCATCCCTTTGGGGATCTGTTTTTTTTTTTTTTTGAGAATTAGAAGAAATTAATTTATAGTTTTTTTTTTCTATTTCATTCCTATTCTACTTCTGATTGTGTGTGTGTGTGTGTGTGTGTGTGTGTGTGAATTAAAAAAAACAAAGCCAGTACTTTCAATACACCATCTTCAATTTAAACTTTTGAGTATTAGTTAGGAATTGTTGGGCTGAATAGTCTTCAAAAGGTTCTGGTACATTTCTGACTTTAGAAACCTGGGATACGAGTCCCTTTCCATGTGCATATACACTATCTTTTGAGCCTCTTCAAAACACGTTTGAGTGGGTTCTTGAATATTCCTGATGATAGTCTCTCTTGTTGAACTGTCAATGTTAATCTGAAAAGTGAAATTACACGTACAGCATAAGTAGGTATAATTGAAGACAGAAACTATAATGGAAAGGTTTAATTTATTCCCCACTCTCCTTTTTTTTTCCCTTAGTGGAATAGGGTAATTTTGTCTCAAGTTTCATAGGTATCTAAAACGACTTATAAGAGACAAACTTTGCTTTTTTTTTTTTAAACTAAACACCCACCTCCATATCCCAGTTTGAAAAAACAAGACAAAACAAAAAAGCCCAAGACCAGGGAAATCTCAGTAACCATTGCTTACTTAAGCAGATGCAAGTGGTCTGTTAGTGGAGTCTACAAACAAGGAAGTTTATGAGATGAATATCTCTTTTAAGGAAAAGGGAAGTCGGTACTATTTTAAAGTTTATCTTAGTAGTCATGAATGTTGTTCACTGAATATGCCGTGAAATGGGAAGAGAGTGAAGAGAAGTGGAGAAATAAAGGAGAGAAGTGGTTATTTCAATAAACCAAGTGATTTCCAGACAAGAGTTTTGAGGAACAAGATGATAATGTAGGACTGTCCTGCGTGATAGGAATCTCATATATCATAGCCTACCCTTATCTCCTTGACAAGAGTTTTCATTCCTTATTCTCTCTCTACCAGAAGGGGTCTTAGCACGTCATTCGCTCATGGCGTTATTTCTTCAGGCAGTTGTAAGTGACCGGCGGTGGCGTCAGTGTGAATGTTTGCTGGATTTGCCGGTTTGGAACTGAGGTGAGCAGTGAGCTTTGGTGCCGTGGTGCAGACTCTTCCCAACACTACTGGGCTTGTCAACACGCCCATTTATGGTATCTGTAGTTCCTTCTAGCAAAGTCAATTCTTCTTACAAGGACTTCTTTTTTTAAAAAAGAAACTTTCCAAGGAATTAAGATAATTTAATGACAAGAGGCTCTGGAGCCAGACAGGCCTAACTTTGAATCCTAACTTTCACTTAACTGATATGTGACACTGAACAAGGTAATTAGTTTCTCAGATTCTCAGGCTTCTTATCTGTAAAATAAGATTAACAATACTGATTTTGTAGCATAATAGGAGGTACTGGATATAAAGTGCCTGGCGCATAAGTGTGCTTGACAGATATTAGCGTCCTTCCCCGGGATGTACTGATTTCCATTAGCCATCATTGTCATGTAGTTACCTCTCTAGGGGACTGTGGCCGGATGTAAATCTTATAAAGCTTTTTTGCCCTAGAAATTCTGCTCCATCGTGAGGCAATTTTCTTATAGGTTTCACATGCCATCCAGAATTTAATATTCTCATCACTGTGTTCCATTTTTAAGTATGCTGCATAGACTACTGGACCATCTAAAAGTAATGGAGAAATTAGTTTATTTTGGGGGGTAAAATCATCAAAAAATCTGAACAACATTTAATGCAGATTAAAACTAAAGTTTAAATCAAAGCTCCAAATTATTTAACAAGTGAGTATTATATAATGACACACACAAATGCACACACACACACACACATCACACCTTCGATCTATAAATCTGAAGCATGTTTTGACAATGCCAGTCAGTGGTGTGGTTACCCCTTCGTTCTTTTATTCTGAGTCACTCAGGAGAATGTCTACTGATGTGGGTAGGTCTAGGATAGAAGAGGTCACAAGGACCCAGAAAGAAGACTTAAGTTGCATCAGTGGACAGAGCTCTGATCATGAAACTGAAACAAAAAAATCTAAGCCCTCAAAGCCAAACTGGAGGGTCAGAGCAAGGTTTAGAATCTCAACAGGCAGGTCAAGTTTGAAAGAAAAATACCCAAGTCATGTAGGGGTAATAAATTGATCAAGTTGTACATCCTGGGGTGTTTCTCAATATCCAATCTGAGCAGGAGAACACAGATGGATGAAAAGTTCAACTTTATATTCATACATCATGTTTCAAACTAGAAATGAAGGACCAGGCAAAGAATGGAATTCAGATGGGGTGTTGGAAACTATCTCAAAATCAAGAGCAGGACAATGGGTATGTGCAGCACAATCATCAAATGACATTTGATGCCAGAGATGTTTATTCTTAGTTTTTGTCTTAAACTGCATTTCTGGACTGAGTGGCTAGTGACATGCATGTGGAAGGAGCTTTTCTGATTGAGGCTCTATTTTGTAGGAGCTAGTGTTTGAAGAAGAGGGTTAGACAAGCTCTCACAAATCTGACACATTAATATGAATCTTTGGGAGGACCAAGTACTCTCAGTATCGAAGATGAACACTCTCAGAACTTCATTGGTGACTAGGAAGTCTCTTGGCATGTCTGAGAAATTGAATTTCTAAATGATGAAACGATATAACTTTTAATTGACAGTAAGAGAAATGTGTGTGTAGGCACATTGAATATGTGACCAAATATAGAATTTTGATTAAAAATATTTTATCAGTATTATTAACTGTTATAAGAAATAATGGTAATCAGATGGAATAGCAATGTAAAATCAGATTTTCCTGGATCTTCACATAAGAGATTGGATTGAATTTTCTAGCACTAGAAAGCCTTGACTCCTTGGCTTCTACTTGGCTCTGTTGGCAGTAATACAAAAATAAAGATAAAAATTAAGATATTTTTATTCAAGAGATAAACTCAAATAGAGGCAGATCCCTTCTAAGGAGGATTAAGGTTGGGAAAAACTGGTAATCTGCAAGAAGTGTGCCATTTTAGTAATACACAAAATTAGAGCATGTCTCATTAATATCATGTAAGTGAAGCCTCCATGACATTGAGTGGGAAAGGGTTTGAAAGGAACATCACTTGAGTTGAGAGGACAGATGAAATGGGGGTAGAGTGTGTATAAAACTGTAACATAGAAAGTAATCTGGATTAGATACTTCTACCCAATGGGGGAATATATTTTATCTTAGATTTCAAACAAGAAGTTTATTTTCACACCAAACTAACTTTAAGATGTGCCTTGCCTCATCACAGACACAGAAAGCTGAGGTCAGAACCAATACCTGTAGCAGTTGGAGCTCCTGTTGGAGAAAGAGCTGAATGGAAAGGCAAACCAAAAACAAACAAAACAAAACAACAACAACAACGACAACAAAAAACAAATCAAAACAGAAAGGTATTTCTGGCTTAACAAGCCAGACTTAAAGCTGGCTTAAAGTCTGGATATTGTACTTAGTACTTTGTACTTAGTAGAATTTTGAGTGCGTACCTCATTAGGGACAGAAAATAAGTCCTAAAATAAAGAAATGAGCTATGGAACAGGGAAAAAATGAGATACCAGATAAAATCTGTAGATCCTGGAATGATAGGTGCCAGGTACTCGGATGGGTGAGTGCATGGGTGAGTGGGGACTAGGGAGATGACTTGGAAACCAATATTAGAGTCTGTGTTATAGTATTCTGAATTTGTGTTTATGTTTAGCTTAAATGTATAGTAAAATAGTTAGAGATTCTCATTTCAGAACCTGCCGGCATCTGTATGGCCTTCTCTAATTTCTCTCCTGATTGCAAGTGGAGGAAGGATCTTTTCGGGCTAGCCAAATGATTCAACAATTCTCCATATACTCAAGTCCTTTGCTAATGAGGCCATCCATGTTTTGCAATTTGTATTTTATATAGATATTTGATAATATGGTAGATTGTAGTATTGATCTTAGTTACTCCCTGCCATTCTCATCGGAGGATTATACTTTTATGTCCCATTTATATCGGCCTTGCCCATTGGATTTGTTTTACCCAATGAAATACATGCAAATTGCCATACGCAGGTGTAAGCAAAAGGCTTTAAGCAGAAGTTTCAAGCAGGTGGCCTGCTGTTGAGCTTTCAAACGGTCACGCAAAGAGTACATTCTGGAAAAGACCTGCTTCTTTTGCCTGAAGGCCAGAACGAAGACATAGAATGGAGGTGGAGCTGAACTCAGTCACTGTGTGGCACAAACAAGAAATGAATGTTTCTTATAAATAAATTAGTGGGATTTTAATGTCGTGTTTTACTGCATCATAACCTGACCTGGACCTGAAAGCAGACGTGGACCATTTGAGCTTATCTGATATTTCACGTAACATTCTGGTGTGTAGAGTAAGTAAACTCACATGGCTGATGTGTTTTACAGAATTTTTATAAGTTAACCAAGGCAAGCAGCTGAAAGCGCATTTGTATAACGGTGTTCCAGGAATCTGAGTAATTATTAAAGTTGGAACTGAATTGCTCAATTTAGAACTTCTAATGACTCATACAACAAGTGAATTTAAAGGTAGAAAAGCCTTTTCCAAATTAGGCCATGTAGCCCAAAGTAGCCCATTCTGAAGTTGTAAATGATTCTCTTTCCTGAGCATTAAAGAGACGGTGACTCTGTTGGCACAGAGTGAATAAAGATAAACAACAGAATTGCTCATTAAGTTGAGAGGATGGAAAAAGTAGGTTTATGTCATACATAGTATATGCTTTTCCCTTAAGAATGAGAGTGATGCTTTTGGGACTCTGTAGCTTGTTTTTTTTTTTTTTTTTTAAACCAGTCATGGAAATTAGTATTTTCTATGACACACAAGGTGACACATGTCAGTTTCTTGATGTGGAAGGGAAACGTGGCATTCCTCTTGGCTGAGTCAGAGCAGTGGCCCATCTGTTCCAGGACTGTTTTCTGC
Source organism: Leopardus geoffroyi (assembly GCF_018350155.1). Taxonomy (NCBI): domain Eukaryota; kingdom Metazoa; phylum Chordata; class Mammalia; order Carnivora; family Felidae; genus Leopardus; species Leopardus geoffroyi. The sequence continues at coordinate 21,163,421 of NC_059338.1, read as the reverse complement.
AAGGGGAAAAAGCTTACACCATGAAATAAATCCTAAAATCGTGCTATGCAGCAGTCTTTCATCAGAAATGTGCCTAAAACGATTTTACATCTAGTTTATTTTCAATCTGTACCACTTGGGATAATAAATTCTATAACTGTACTAGCTTCTTCCTGAGTTTGAAAGTAAATCTGCTTTATTGAGTTTCTCTAGTTTCGCTTCTGTGATATTAATCCTTTATGATTTTTCTCTCTTATAAATGTAACTTAAAGTACTATAAGTCATTTTTAAATACAGAGAACCTCTAAAAAAGATAATAATGATTGTTGACAATTTGATATATTTTCTTTATTCTTTCAGTCCTTTGTTAATGTTTAACTTTCTATCTAACTAGAATTCATTTGTCTATACAAACACAGATACACATGCAAATTACTGGCATTATAATGTGAAAGCAATTCTGTGTCACTCATTCATACTTAATATGTAGAAACAGTTTTTATAAATTTTTTTTAATATTTATTTTTGAGAGAGAGCGAGTGCACGCGAGAGTGGGGGAGGGGCAGAGAGAGGGGGAGACACAGAATCTGAAGCAGGCTCCAGGCTCTGAGCTGTCAACACAGATCCAGTCACGGAGCTCGAACCCATGAACCGTGAGATCATGACCTGAGCCGAAGTCGGATGCTTAACCGACTGAGCTGCCCAGAAATGTGCCCCAGAAACATTTTCTCCTTTTTATTTTCAAGGGTCACATAGTAGTCCATTGCAAGACAACTCTATATTATATTAGGCTACCCTACTATTGTTGAATATTTATATTGTTTCCCATTTTTTGTTATAAATTATTTTACATTGAATATTTGGTGTGTAAATCTTTGCATCAGTAATAATTTTTATTATAATGAATTTAAAAGAGTGGAATTGCTAGATTATTGGATGTAATGTTTTTGGCAACTCTTGATATCTCTTGTAAAATTGCTTTTAGAAAGATTTCATTAGTTCTCATTACTAACAGCAGTGTGAAAGTGTCTGCTTACTCCATCCTTTCCAATCTGATGGGGTAAAACCAGTGACTTGTAACTGTTTAGTTTGCACTTTTAAAATATTAATGCCTAAACATTTTTTCTTTCCTACTGAATTTCAAATCTTTTGGAATTTTTTTTTTTGCATTGTTAGTCTTTTTGGAATTTTTCAGACTTCTTTGTATATTAAAGAAGCTATCTGTTATATTTATTATGTTATCTTCTGTTCTCTTTTTACAGATTATTTTTTAATGATTTTTGAGAAATATTTGTAAGCCACCTAATCTGAAAAAGCCTCAGTTCATCTACCTGACCTGCTTTCAATCTGTTTTGCACTTTTATCAGAGAAAAATCTCTAAGGCAAAAATCTGGCCACAACCCTTTATTTATAACCTTTCAACCTTTTCCCATTGCCCTAATTGAAAAAAAAAAAAGCCGGACTTTGGCAGTGGCTACAGGGCCCATTAGGATACAGTGCTCCCTACCTCTCTATCCTCTTCCCTTGTCACTTCTGGAAACAGTCTTTGTTTGAGCCTTGCTCCTGGCCAAGCAGTGTGCGACCCCCACGCTGTTGTATATGCAGTTCCCTCCTGTGTGGTAGGCTTTGTACTAGGATCTAAGACTCAGGTTAAATATCTGTTTCTGGAAAAATTTCTCTGGAACAACCTCCTCCTCCCCAACTAGGTAAGTGCTTCCTGTCAGTTGACAAATAGCACCTAGTCTACAGTTATTTTAATGATAGTTCCCTCTCACCCTATACCACAGTGTGTTGTATCTACTGATTTACTTTGATTACTCTCCTACTCACAGGCAAACACTTTGATAACTAGGACCCCAGTTCCACCTTCCTATGCCCAGTGCCTATGCACTGCCTGATGGACAGCAGGTACTGACTAAAAAAGGTTTGTCAGTTCAGGCTTTCAGATTCCTCGCGCTTCTATGTTTTCAAGTGAATCTCCATACGTTTTGAAAAGTGAAGAAGCGTGCCCTAATTGTTAGCATCCAGGAAGCACCAAGGACCAGAGGATTATACCTGGCATGTTGTTACTTTTTTTTTTTTTTTTTTGGACAGGGAGACAAACATGCACTCATTGAACAGTGGTGTCTATAAAAGGCCAGGTTTTGTTGTTTTGTTTTTCTTCCTGCAAGGTGAACAAGTGCATGAGAAGTTAGAGAAGAGAAACAGTACCGAGGGAAGGGGCTGTGGCCTGGCCGTGCAGGGAATGTGAGGGCTACTGACGGGAGCCATGGCAACAGCAGTGGTTAGCAGAGGGTAGAATAAATGATAGTGTAGGAGGCTGTCGATGCACAGTGAGCAGTACAGAATCTGTCACAGAGGAAGTGAGCTGAAGGAGGGGCTCTGCCTTAGGGATCAGGATGTACGTGATGGGACAGCAATATCCATTAGTAGCTTCTAATGCCTGCTTTGTGTCAGGATGAGGATGCACCGGCCAGTGTAAATCGGAGCAGTCTTCATTGCCTTTAGCAGTAAAATAATCCCATAGTATCCAACCTGGCATTTCCGAGGCTGTTGGCATGTGGTTGTGATAACTGAGAAAGGGAGGAAAGTACAACATACACTGAAGGTTGATTTTGACCAAAATTAATAGTGATGCCAACTCTGTGACTGAGAACACCTGCTTACTTAGAATGGCTGAACTCTATGTCTGGTCTGGAGCAAACTGAAGAGGCCATAGAAAAATATGTAACTGGGCTTTTGCACTTGAAATCATCTCTGCAGATTTTAAGGGGGCACTCAACATGACCCAGTCATCCTACCACCCTTCCATGGTATCTTGGTTTATAGATAAAATATCTCTCAAGAACACATCTATGTTGCTCATGGTACTATACCATTGATTGTACTGTGAATACTAAGTTTGTCTGCTAATTAAAGTTATTCTGAGTGCTCCATCTATAGAGTAAACTCATGTGAGAGACAACTTATATAGCTACAATTTTTAAATTGGTTCTTTAACTCTCCAGAAGCTATTTCATATCGTCTTTCTTTTTTTTTAATTTTTTAAAATGTTTTTATTTATTTTTGAGACAGAGAGAGACAGAGCATGAGCAGGGGAGGGGCAGAGAGAGGGAGACAGAATCTGAAGCAGGCTCCAGGCTCTGAGCTGTCAGCACAGAGCCCGATGCAGGGCTCGATCTCACAGACTGTGAGATCATGACCTGAGCTGAAGTCGGACGCTCAACCGACTGAGCCACCCAGGCGCCCCTCTTCTTTCTTTTTAAGGTCCCAGCACATCTCTCCTCAGCTCTCTGCTGATGACCTTGCCTCAGTCTTCACTGAGAACACTGATTTATTCACGCAGAGATTCCCTCATTTTCTCTCTACCAAATCAACCGACCTACCTCTACTGGTACATGTCCTTTCTAACTTTCCTTCTGATAGGAAAACAATGTCCAACAGTTCTTTTTTGTCTTCTACCTAATTATGCTTTCTCCATGGCTTTGCATTTCTCTGTTGCTCTTAAAATTGTCTCCACTGTCTTCCCCGTCATCACTTTCTTCCTCTCTGATGGTTGCCATCATCCACAATGATGCTGCTGTATTTCCCAAATAAAATCAACAAGGTCTGTTGCCTATATTTCCAATGTTGACCTCATGACTCTTTCTAGCTGCTACTCTTTTCTCTGTTGACCTTCATCTCAAAACTTATGTAAATAATCCCCTATATCCTTGGCCTTGCTTCCTCTTGTCCTATCCATCCCCATGCCTCTGCAACTGTTCCTCCCAAGGCACCATTGGCTTTCATATTGCCATATCCAATGGTCACTGCTCTTTCATCATATTACCTGACTTCTCAGCAGTCTCTGACCACAGTTCACAGCTCCCTTCCTGAAACATGCTCTTTTTGGCCTTTCATGATGATGTACTGTTTTGGTCACCCTTAACTCACCTGATGATCTTTTTCCATTTCCTTTGCTGACTCTTCCTCTTCTCTGGATTTAGAAATATTAGTGTCCACCTAAGCTCCATCTCTGGATCTCTCCTCTCCTCTCTCTGAACTCTCCTGCTAAGTAATCTCATAGTCCCATGGCTTTGATTAGAGTTTATATATTAAGTACTCTTGGCTTTGTCTTCCCCACTGACTTCTGGTCTTATGTGGTTTATTTCAATAGCCTTCCAACTGGTCTTTCTGCTTCTTTTTTTCAGAAGAGAACCGGAGGATACATTGATTCTTGTTATTCTTCAGTTTAAATCCACTCATGTGGCCAATAAGGCTCTATACTCTTGTCATGTTGAACTTCTTTAGTTATTTGAAGACACTAACCTCAGTCACATCTCAGGGTCTTTTGAACATGGCTTTCCTTTGTGTGGGCCACTGTGCCCCCCAGATCCCAGCCTGACTGCTCATCAGCTTGATGATACTTCTCATCATTCAGCAATTGGCTCAAATTTTGTGCCTCCTGACAGTTCTCCTCTAATTATCCAATTGAACTACCCTCTCATACTTGCCTTTCTTTGTTATACCACTTGGTTTTTATTTTGTTCAAAGCATTTAACACTGGAATGAATGTTTTCATTAATTTATTTGCTTGTTTGTCTATCTCCTCCCTCTAGAGGGAGCACATGAGCTGAGCACAATGACCTTACAGGTCTTTTTCACCTCTGTCTCAGCACTTGGTAGGATTGCCAGACACTTGGAAGCATTGAATGAATCATCCAAAGAAGTTAGTTGCAGTTTTAGTGATTTCTTTTAATTTATATTAAACATAGTTTACTCAAATATCAATGAGCAACCTCTACCTTCACCTTTTGAGGTTTAGCAGATATGCATATGTGTTGTTTTTTCTGGTACCATTTTTTTGTCATTTTAATTAAAAGGAAAACTGATTAGTCAAAATTTTGATTTGATTATTTTTCACTCTTGACCCTTTCCAGTTTGTAGAGCCATTGGGTTTTAGGTGATTGTCGGTCCCCTTGTCATTGCAAAAGCATATTTCTGTATCTTTTCTAGTTCTACCAGATTTAGCCATCAGAACTACAGATTTCTACTAGGTTTAGTTAGCAGATATATTCACAGGATTTTCTTTCTATTTTTCATCTTGGTGATGCCCAACATTCTGATGATGTTTGAGGCACAGTGTCTATTTTGGGTCAATATAATTTAAGAAAACAAATTTTGTGATTCTCAGATACTTTTGTCAACAGGTCTGCCAAATTTTTTTTTCTGACCCATTAAATAACTTACTACTTTTATGTCCATTTGCAAATAATGTAACTCCTTCCTAAAAACTTGGGTGTTTGGAAACTTGGAGGACTTTTTATCATCTGTAGACTTGGAAATTTCTGCTTAATTCATTATGGAGATTTTTTAATAAGACCATTTTTTTTTTACACTAAATCCTGAGGAATCCTACATTTTTTTTTACACTAAATCCTGAGGAATACTGTATCTCTTCCTTCAAAGAAGCTTTTATCATATTGGACTTACTTCTAAAATAGTTGACTATCTTTAACATACTGCCAGTCACACCTCCTCATCATTTTACAACAGTCTGAATCAAGTTCCAGCTCAAATTTGCCTCTTGTGAGAAGCTTTTCCCAAAGACCTGCCATTCCTTCTCATCTATCTTCACCTTTTAGCCCATACATAGTAGGTTTGTGTTAGGTGACCTGTATTTCTAGTCTCCCTTTGTTACAGTGATTCACAAATATATGGTGCACATATATTTTATCTATCCTTATCTGTGCCTTCATGAAAGCACTCTCCAGGGTGCCTGGGTGGCTCAATCGATTAAGTGGCTACTTTGGTGCAGGTCATGATCTTAAAGCTCTTGGGTTCAAGCCCCACATTGGGCTCTGTGCTGATGGCTCAAGGCCTGGAGCCTGCTTCAGATTCTGTCTCCCCCTCTCTCTCTACCCCTACCCCACTCATGCTCTGTCTCTCTCTCTCTCAGTCAAAATAAATGAACATTTAAAAAAATTTAAATAATAAAAAAAAGAAAGCACTTCCACTGTCCTTCTGTCATACATAGTAGGAACTCAATAAATACTTCATTGCTCAGAGATCACACTCCATAATGTATGCTAAAACTCAAAGCAGTTTGCTCTTGGCAGTTTTTTGAGCCCTCAAGATTCTCAGCCTTTTACATAGGGCACTTCATAAGCACACATTTTACTATCACAAGTTGTATGTATTTTAGATGCTGGTCTTCTATGAGGCTGTCCTAACTGGACCTTGCAAGTAATTTTATGTCAAAGAAAGGTGGGTGTATGTTTTTCTTTCTGGATTTAGAGCTTCCTTCTGCTTGTTGAATGTAACAATAGACTCTTCAAGGGAAAGATATAACTTCATAAAACCATTTTTACTCTGGAAGCAAAAGCCAAAAACCAAAAACCAAACCAAACCCTGACAATCAGTCTTTAGTGAAAAATTTGCCAAAAGCCATTATTTTTAAAAAGTGTGTATATACGCTAACTAATTTGGATGTAAATTAAAAAAAATAAAATTAAAAAAATTAAAAAAAATATGTATTTGCCTTGCCTTTAAAATGCCATTCGGGCTGTTCCTAGAAGTTGTTTCCATCACCATTTTCTACTTTACCCCAATGTGCTATAAATAGCAGGCTTCCCTGTTCTCTTCTGGGAGATTTTTAGTCTTTGGTAAAAAAAAAAAAAAAAAAAATCTACCTTTTTTTCTGTGTTATTTCATGTGGTAGATGGGCACAGGGAATTTTGTTTTTTTCAAGCACATTGCCTGGTACCTAAGTGCTTAAGATTTACTAAATGGATATTGAGCACACGTACTGTTTTTAAAAAATTAACTTGTTTGCCAATTAATGTATCATTAAACAATATCTAGATTACTAGAGTTCTTAATTTCTTTTTTTTTTTTACTTTTTTTTTAACGTTTATTTATTTTTGAGACAGAGAGAAACAGAGCATGAACGGGGGAGGGTTAGAGAGAGGGAGACACAGAATCTGAAACAGGCTCCAGGCTCTGAGCTGTCAGCACAGAGTCCGACGCGGGGCTCGGGCTCATGGACCGCGAGATCATGGCCTGAGCTGAAGTCAGCCGCTTAACCGACTGAGCCACCCAGGCGCCCCTAGAGTTCTTAATTTCTAACTAAGGTCTTAATTTTACCAGGGTTCTGCCCTAAACTGATGCTTTTCTTGGATCCTCTCTCCCCATGAAGAAGTTGATTTAATTCAGTGTTGTGATGACTATTAATGACTGTCCAGCAAACATGGGTTAAACCAATTCCTGTTCATCTATTGGGACTACACTTAATACATTTCCTTCCTAAGTGGGTTTCTGACTACATGTTCTTAGAAACAGTCTTTTAATCTATGTAGAAAGAGGCATCTACATATCTTAGCTAGAGAACACATTTTTACCAGTGTCCTTGGTTAATGTAAACACACTTTATTTTCTGGCATTTAATGTCTGTTTTTTTTTAGTTTTATCTTTCTGATTGGATGGTCCATAGAATGAATTGTTTTATCATCTTTTTTATTATGTGATTATTAAATTTTTACATGAATTTCACAGTAATTAGATTGCTCTTAAGATTCTTATTCTGCTTTTGCTGGTTTTTATAAAAAGCAGTATGCTAAACTTTGCTTATTTTCATGACACTAGATGTCGAAGTAGCTAGTTCTAGCTAGGCTCTCCTTTGAGATCATTACCGAACAATTAACTTTATTTACTTTGTCTATGAGGGCTCCAGGACTGGCACAGAAACTTTTACATAATGTGGCTTAATACATTTTGATATTTTCTTACTAGTTTTTGTCTTGTATTTACTCATTGAACAAATTGGATGCCCATTAGATACAAAGCACATTATTTTTAGTCTCTGGGACGGGAGATGAAAGGTGAATGCGTCTTGATCTGTGCTCTCAGGGAATTTAAGATCTACTGAGAAAGTGCAGAAAAAAACCCAATACACCAAATAGCTGTACTAAGAAGAAGAATAAATAATGATACTAATGGAAGAGAGAAGGCAAGTAGTTCTAAGAAGTTTCATGGAAAAGGTGGAAGTTGAATTTTACTACCCAAGATGTGTGGATAACAGAGTAGACAGGACTTAGCGGGGGAAGCCTGGAACAGGTGTGTTGCCGGTGTAGCCAACGGAACAACGGTCACCCTGGCCGACAGGTGTGTTATGTGAAGGGGCAGAGCTGTGGCTAAATCGTGAAAAGTGCACTGAGTTTGGGTGTAGAGAGTCTTGAATGCCAAGTTAGGGATTTTGAACTTCTTGGTAAGCCTCAGAGAAAAAGGAATGGTATTCAGAGACATGCACCTTGTTACTAATAAAAAGAACTACCAATTATTGTGTGCCTAACCTGCTCAACCTGCTCATTAAGCTAGGTGTTTTATGTCTAACCTGAACAATAATGCTGAAAACATGGGTGATATTACTCTCATGTTACAGATGGAGAATTTGTTACTTCAAGAGAGAGATTAACCTGTGATATGGCAAAACAGGAATTACCGGGAGTTGAGACTGAAATCCAAATTCTTTAGCAGTGGATCAATCAATATAGCTGACTAAACATATGCCTTTGTCTCTTCCTCTCATCCCGTTGTTCTAAAATTGACATATATATATATATATATATATATATATATATATACACACACACACACACGTATATGTGTGTATATATATATATATATATATATATATAATGTTTATTTATTTTTGAGAGAGAGAGAGAGAGAGAGAGAGCGCAGGGGAGGAGCAGAGAGAGGGAGACACAGAATCTGAAGCAGACTCCAGGCTCTGAGCTGTCAGCACAGAGCCAAATGCAGGGCTCGAACTCACAAACCGCGGGATCATGACCTGACCCAAAGTCCAAAGCTTAACCTACTGAGCCATCCAGGCACCCTGCAAAAAATATATTTTTAAAAATTCACATGTTGGCAACTTGGATCACAAACTATGAGGAATACTTGAAAAGTAAAAGGCAGGGTTCACAAGTAAATCATGGTCTCAAATGCTTATTGGAAAGGCCTGTTATGATAGGTGGGAGTTCAGGTGGTGATCCAAGTCTGCAGGTGCTATGGAGGGGCCATGAAGTAATTGCCAGAATATCTGATGAAGGTGTTCCTGTAGGAGGAGCCAGGGGTCTACACCTCCCCTAATTGCCCTCTGGGTCAGACAGTGATAGTTGTCTCCATATCAAGAGGTGCCCTTGTGCAGAGAGAGCAGGAAGTGCCCCAGAAGCATGGTCACCCCCAGGAGTAACAGGAAGTACTTTACCCAGAGTTGCCACATGCATATCTCATCAATTGAACCATCAAGTAGCATAGCTAAGTCCCCTTCCATAGTCAATAGGTATAAACAGATGAAATATTCACACAGAGGCTAATAAGGAATCTCAAATAAAAAGAGATGTATAGGCAAAGATTAGCAACCATTTGATGGGAACAAACTCCATTAAAAAATATCAAATTCAGCAAACAAGAGAATTTTCTTTGATGGGGCGCCTGGGTGGCTCAGTCAGTTGAGTGTCTGACTTCGGCTCGGGTCATGATCTCACGGTTTGTGGGTTCGAGCCCCGCATTGGGCTCTGTGCTGACAGCTTGGAGCCTGGAGCCTGCTTTGGATTCTTTGTCTCCTTCTCTCTCTGCCCCATCCCCATTAGCACTCGGTCTCTCTCTCAAAGAAAAATAAACATTTAAAAAAAAAAGAATTTTCTTTGAGTACTTACAATATTTTTTCCTGTACCTGTCTTCTGATATTTATCATTTTCTACAACTTCCCAATTTTGTACCCAAGTACAGTTGACTGCTCCCATGAATACAAATGCTTCTCATTTCTTGCATTGAACCTATGACTCTGTCCCTAATATCCATTGTTGTTAGCTTTCATTTATACCATCTGAATGTTGATACTTATACACAACTATATGTAGACTTATATAAAGTCCCACTGAAATCAGACACTGATAAAGTTGAAAACTAACTCTGAGGAGTTTTAGAACATCAAGACTCAAAATTTATTCTTACTTTTGAAGGCACTAAGAGCAGCAAATTTTTGAGTTTTCTAAAATTCTAACTTTAGAAGGCTATGATAAGACAGTATATTTCAGTATGTGTTACAATTTAGACATATTTTCCAAGGGATTTTACACATACACTTGTGAAGACTAAATATTCACAGTGACTAATCTTGTTTTAATTAACAGCAAAGAAAATAATAGTGGTTGACATGACAAACTATTTTCAGGTTTTCTTTTTGTGACTGGGGCAGCTGCCATTCTGAAGGCTGTGAGAAGAGCTGCATACGTTCATCACCTAGGGCCACTTTTTTCTCTTAGGAATGAAACTGGTTATTCAAACATATACATCATACTCACATTTCGTAGCCATCAACTTTTCAAAAGACTGGGCCCACTGTAACACTTCTTCCAAAGTAATGCTTTGAAAAGAAACAAAAGGTGCTCATTGCACCAAAATATTCTCAAGGTTTTGCTGAATTAAATAGAAATATATGATCCTGAAAATAATGCCACAATATAGCTATACTCTATTTGTATGTGTTTTTTTTTTAATTTTTTAATGTTTATTTATTTTTGAGAGACAGAGAATGAGTGGGGGAAGGGTAGAGAGAGAGAGGGAGACACAGAACCCCAAGAAGGCTCCAGGCTCTGAGCTGTCAGCACAGAGCCCAACGTGGGGCTCTAACCCACGAACTCTGAGATCGTGACCTGAGCTGAAGTCAGATGCTTAACCGACTGAGCCACCCAGGCGCCCCATATTTGTATGTGATTTTAAAAGGAAATTTATCTTTCTGTGATCTTTTACATTTAATTTTTACTTTCTAAATTGTTAAAATTAAACAAAATTATGAAAGTAATGTAAATTTGAAAATATAAATTTTTACAAGATAATGATCTATAGCACCCTTAGTCCTGTAATTTACCTATTCCTGAATTACTACTATTAATATTTTTGATTTCTTTTTAGTGTTTTTGTTATGTGTGTGTTAGTGTGTTTTAACCAAGAAGTAGCCATACTCTGCATGTGTGTTTGTGTGTGTGCATACTTTGTGAGTGTGTACATATATATGTATATATTATTTTTTAAGTTTTTATATGTCATCACAATTGTCTTAATAACCACTTATTATGTTATAACTTATAATTATAGATTTATAATCACTGCTAGTCACCGAGGAGTGTTGAGTATTCCACAAGGGAGCATTCTATAGTTTACATATTCTCAATGAGCATTTTGATTATTTCTCACTTTTTAGCATAAAAACTTGTGATTAAGGCTTGCTATGATCAAATAAGGTAATTGTTGAGGGAATTCACAGAAGTAGAATTAAAGTGGGTCAAAAATGCACATTTTTAAGGTTCTTGGTGTAAGTTGCCAAATTGCATTTGGGTTTGTATTGTGTGCTGCTGTCACCGGCAATGTGTTTGCCATTTAGACTCTTCACATCTTGGATTCATCCACAAAGCTTCTTTGCATGCATTCATAGAATAAAGTTACTAACTCTATATCTACTTGATGTAGGTATTTTCTCTATTATTTGCTATAATTTTTTTTACGTGTTGAAGGTTTGATTTTTTAGTACTGCGAATAATATGTAAATAAACAGTATAAGAAACCATTTACAATTTCAAAAATATCTGTGAAAGATATGGGTTTGAAGCTTCATTTCTGTTCATTTTTTCTGGGCTTTGTGAGGTGAATTGGCAAGTGACTACGTATTCTTACATATAAATCATTTTATTTTCTCTCCTTTAAAATAATCATTGTGTTCACTGCCATTCAGTTTATGATTGTTTCGGTTTACAATGGTTCATTCTTAATTTTCCAGTTTTCAATAACATCATATAATCAGATAGCTCTAGATACAAGCAAACCCTGTCCATTGGCTACTTTTGGTATAGTTTGCTCAATAATTGGTTTTGAGGGAACAGCCATCAGCATTAGTAGGTACTTAACACAATGAAGGAAGATTAGTTAAAGAGGTTAAAAAATGACCTAGAACATGGAAAAATATCAAGATCTTAAAAAGGTCAAGTATCTTTTGTTTTCTGCAAATTCAGATGGCTCTTGCCAGTTTTAGATGGACTACATGCATCAGCACTGAGGCTTAACAGTATACTGCTGTAAAGATTGCTTAAAAAAAAAAAAAACATTTCCATGAAATGGTATCTGACTCACTGTTCTTTTCTGTTATTAAGAACTTTAAAAACAGTAACCTCAGGTAACCTTTTCCATCCAGTAAAATGGTAAGTGCTAGGTAAGGTATGTGGTATGCCTCTCTGTCCCACCCATTCTCATTATATAGGAAAAAATAAAATCTACAATATGAGTGAAGAGGCCATCATTGTCTTGGCTTAGCTTAAAATAAAGTGTTGGTACTTTGTTGGCTAGAGAATTCTTCTGCCTCTAAGATTCATGAGATTTAGGGAGATAGACCATGATTGGAATGGTTATGGTTGGTGTTAAAATTATGCAATGAGGGGTGCCTGGGTGGCTCAGTTGGTTAAGTGACCAACTCTTAATTTTGGTTTAGGTCATGATCTCATGGTTCATGAGTTCGAGCCTCCATCAGGCTCTGCACTATCCTAGTGTGGAGGCTACTTGGGATTCTCTCTCTCTCTCTCTCTCTCTCTCTCTCTCCCTCTCTCTCTCTGCTTCTCCCATGTGCTCTCTCTCTGTCAAAATAAATAAACTTAAAAAACTGTGAAAATGAAATTTGGTTTTGGCTTAATCCCATTTGGCTTGTAATTTTTTCTGAGTATCTCACAAACTTCATGCTGTCCCATGGCTATTCAGCTGTCTGTATGCTAATAATTCTAAACACCTCTGTCCCCTCACCTACCTGGATTTCCTAATAAAAAACAGGGGAGTATTCTGAGACCTCATGTCATTATGGAAACAAGAATGGAGAGTGTTTGGAATCTGACAGTCTTAAATTCTAATTCCAGTGCTGCATTTAATAAATTTTGGTTTTACCTCAAATCTTTGAGCCCCTGCTTTATTATCTATAAAATGGGGATAATATCTATTTCTCAAAGCTATCTATCTGGAAAATTAAAGTAGTTCGTGAAAGTAAAGCACATAGCAAGTGACTGTTATCTACCAGCTTGCCAGGAATGTGAATTCTCTTTCCTTGGTCTCTCCCTTCCCTGATGGGGGTGGGGGGTCTGCAAGGCAAGTAGAAAGACATGTGAGCCCAGATGGTGATACTCGATGGGAGTCACCAGCAGAAGAGAAGGAAGCTATTCCCAAATTAACCTGTTTCATCTTCCTCTTTGCACGTGCCTGTTCAGTGTAGTAGCTTCACCTGGTTGTTTAAAATGCTGAGCTTTGGGCCTTATTGTCTCTTCCACCTACCACTGCAGCCTCCTCCCCACCTCACACAAATGCTTTTAAGTGTTTTTGGACATTTAGGTACTAGGGGGTGGAGCATGCATGCCAGGAGCTCTGACCTAGCAAGGGAGATGTGGCTACGACTGGGTATTCCAGAGTATTCCACGTGGACTAAAGTTAGGCACTCTGGTTAAACTCCTGGGAACCCTGAGGTGGAAACTCCAATCAAATGGTTTGTTACCCTCCTGAGGCATTCTGCTTTTTATTTCAACAGTCACCGTTCCCATCCAAATAGCTACATTTTTTCTTTTGGCAAAATATCCAAGAGCCTCAGGAGCTTGGTAAGCATTTGGTTACCTCCCCAGTCTCACTTCTTCCAACTGGACATGAGGTTTCTGGCACTTTGTAGATGGAGGGTTTGACTCATGAAAACAATATTTTGGATAAAGAATCTCATTTTAATCTCATTATAAAATGTTAGAAAAAGTCTCAGTATTTATTCATAATAGACACTGTAGAAACATTAAACTTGCTTAATTCTCAAGTGTAAACCATAACTAATGAAAATGAAACCTTAGTGTGATACATGATTGCTCTTCTGGTGGAATTACTCATGTGTAAATGCAAATTCTACATTCTGAACAAAATATATTAAATTAGCAGTTGAGTAAATGTACACCTATTTATCATGTGGTAAATATGCATTATGGTGGCCACAGAATTTAAATGCTACTTACTTTGACGGGAGCCTCTGAGATTCATCTCTGCAAGGCTTGCAAATCCAACAAGTCCGCCTGCTCATTTTTCTAAAGCAATACAGAAATATACTTAGTATAATTTAGTCATTTAAAATAATTATATGCTAGAGTCAATGTCTCAGGAATACCCAAAATTATAAATCATGAAAAAATAAGCATGGGTTTTTGAAATTAATGGAATACAGTCACTGGCGGGGGCAGAGAGAAGAGAGGAGAACAAAAAGACTCATCTCATAAATATTTTTTAGGAATATAGGTTCTTAGAGTTGTGACTTTAGAACCCATCTGGGCCACTTATTCATCATAATGGTGTTTAAAAAAATGTAGCTCACTGAGAAAGAGCTTCCCATGTAGGACCCACTAACAACAAAGTCAACTCCCACATCTTCCCTTTTTTGGATAATTCTTAGTTTTAGAAAGAGCTCTCAATCTATTAAATAAGAATTTGCTTTTTTTTTTTGTCATTAGCCTCATAAAACAGTGTAAAAGGTTAAAAAAAAAAACAAGCCTCCTTAGGGGTGAATTCTGAGAGGGGGGTTGCTTACCTGGTTTTCCCCACTCTCAGCAGTGTGACCTTGGCTTTAAAATTCAGGTACTCAGCCCAATACTCAGCCTGTACTCAGCCCAGGCTTTATAAAACAATGTATGTCATAGAAGGTTTTCAACTTGGGACTTTGAAAAACAACTCAAAAATTTAAGAATAATTAAATCTACAATTTATAATGAGAGCTGGAAATATTTTGCTAAACATATGCACACTTACATACAATGAATTATTAAGGATAACAGTGAGTTCTTATATCAATCTTTATTGACTCCTTCGAAACATCTGCTGAACATTTATTATGTGCAAAGATC